>NC_091287.1:348644631-349844631 GCF_032444005.1 Ranitomeya imitator
ATTAACTGCAACCATTTCTACTAATCATTAGTTAACATCCAATTTTGTCATCATTACACTGAAGCGCATGCAAGGACAGATAAAACAGGGTCAGCCTTTTTGCCCCCATAAACCTGACAGCAATATTTTCTTTCCCAATAAAAGACAAACAAGTAATTAAAGTGAGAGCTGAAGTAAGGGCCACAGAATTCGATTACTTCAATATTCCACTGGTGGGTGAAACACAACCATTTTTCAAAATAAGTGCTGAAATCATCCTATTTTTCAGGCATTACATTAGAGTTTCCTTTCAGACAGAGCTCTAGCGATAGGGAACAATGTAACCTTTAGGATAGAACGTCTTCTATGAATAAACTTATAGGAAGGAGACAGGTAAAAAAATATTTTCTCGTGATTTACTCTTAGAAACTTTGAACACTAGAAGAATCCAGGCAAACCACCAGATAGAATTTTGAAGTAAACAAATGTTCTAAATTAATCTTTTAATACAATGTAAATTAAACTTTCAATAAAAAAAATTAAGATATTTATTTTTGCAATTCATTGATTATGGAGTAAACAGCAGTTGGTATTCAAAGCTTGGGCGTTTATTTAATTCTGATTGTTTTTTTCTCAATTTTTCACAATTTATTAAATCGTAGATTATTGAATAAAGTTATTAAAGCTTAACATTTTTCTTTAAATAAAGAATAATTATTAAATGGAAAGCTGTAAACTTTCTGTTTTGATTCCATGCCGTTTTAATGGATTTATGAATGTCAGATAATAGAAACATTCATAGATTGAAAATTTGCTTTAATTATGCCCAACTGAGAATAGGACAGCGTTCCTTACAATAGTGTGTTCTGATATGCAACATGTTAATGCAACACATGAATGAGAAGCCAGGAGGCTTCGTTGAAGAGCTTCTGTTTCTTATGTCCCCATGATCTAATATCTTTTATAGTCAGCAATTATCATCATGAGACATAACATTTTTAGTGCTTGAGTTGCTATTTTTTGTATAAATTTATATTGATGCCTCCTTGGTGACATGAGAATCCATCTAACTGCCATGCATATTCAGATTCTATACTTCTTTGTTTTTTATATTCTGTTTGTTCTTTCTGTATAGATATTGTGTGTTGCAATTATTAGCAATGAGAAATAACAAATATTTTGTCTATTTTTTTTTACAGTGCATCCAGTTTTCCAGTTCTTCAGAGTGGACAGCACAGGGCTTTCCGATGACCATATCAAAAAAACGAAGCCCACTTTAATCATGCTGACGTTCTACAGCTTAAATGGCTCGGAACAGAGATTTCCTTGAGTCTAGCTGTGAGAGCAGAAGGTAGATTTGTCCTTAGTCATCCAGCACCGATTTTAGTACAGTATATGGCATCTATTTGTTTATCGATCTATTAGAAATTAGTGAGTCGCTTTGATAATGGAAATGTGTTAAATATGATTTGCTGGTTCTGGGGAAATTTAACAATTTGCAAATGCAAATTACCAAAATTGCTCACCACTATTTTGCACAATGCTGAAGACCGCATCAGCAAAAGAAGATTCACAGACGTGATTTGGTGGGATTCCCAATAATGCCTTTCAACTGTTGTATCACAAAGTATAGCACAACCTATCATTTCCTGTATAAAAATGGAGGCAGAAAATGCAGCGCAGCAGAGACTTTGAAGTGAATCTGTTTAGAGAGAGAATGTCACAGCTCAGAGCCCAGTAATAGAAATAAGAACACATAGCCTTAAATATCTGTATAGACTGTAAGGATAGTGGATATGTGACAAAGTGTTTCTGTTTACACGTATCCATATATAGTGAGATCACATGAAGTTATCAAGGCTGTATTGCCTTAAAGGAACTTAAAAGATGTTGAATATAGTCTTTGGAGACTCGAGAGTGTTAGAAATGTTTTTACAGGTAATTGTTTCAACTTGCAACAAAATTATTCTTCGCAATTCAAATTTTTGGGAAAAATTTCCAGAATCTGATGAATTTGAAAAGAATTGTTTATCCCTACTGTCCATCCACCTCTCGTGTCTCCCCTTTTCCTCATAGTCTGTAAGCTTGCGAGCAGGGCCCTCATTCCTCCTGGTATCTGTTTTGAACTGTATTTCTGTTATGCTGTAATGTCTATTGTCTGTACAAGTCCCCTCTATAATTTGTAAAGCGCTGCGGAATATGTTGGCGCTATATAAATAAAAATTATTATTATTATTATTACTGTCTATCTCACTATCTGTCTATCTATCTATCTATGAATGCACTTCCATGTACAAATTTGCTTTTATTTCCACACAATTACAAGTGATTGCTTTATGCTATCTGTTGCTGATCAGTGAAATTCCTACTTCCTGCACTCATTTGGTCCACAAGTGTTCTAGACCTAGTTTAATGCTATGGTTCCTTAAAAGAGTTTTTTGATTCCTTGCACAGGAGAACTGTACAATGTCTCACTCGTGGCTCATTTGCCTGAAGTCACACATATATTGGTTGTCAATCAAGCATGAAGAGGCGGTGCTGGACAGGGAGAAGAACTGAAGTGACACAGGCTTCATATTTGCCATATCCATTTGCATATCAATGTAAATGCCGATGTCTCAGTAATGGAGGAATAGGTTGGCCAATACAAAGATATTTTTGAAAGAGTTGCATGAACATATACATAGTTTTGGTTTTGAAACCTTGCTGACAATTTCTCCTTATTAACTTAGTAAACCTTCTGTGGCAAGTTATCATAATGTTTTGTGATATTGTTTTATACATGTGTAAAGTATTAGATGAAGATTCTGAAAGGAAAACCATAGAACATCAAGGGGTACCATGGCAAATATCATAAACCTATATATCAGCAAACACAGAAGCATATTTTTATGATTTCAACTGAAAACTTGATCTCGTCTACATGATTTAACTTTTATATACAGAAGTAGCTTAAAAACAGAGATACTGTATATACAATCATTCAGACATATGTAGGGATAATCAAACGTGCTCTATGACACTTGCATATGACTCTCCGAGTATTGGGGTGCTTGGATGTGCTCGACACTCGGCGAGCAATAGCTAGTGTTCTATTTCATACTCGAATCTGACCTCGCATGTTTGGTGCCTATTAGTGTTGAGCGATACCGTCCGATACTTGAAAGTATCGGTATCAGATAGTATCGGCCGATACCCGAAAAATATCGGATATGGCCGATACCGATATCCGATACCAATAAAAGTCAATGGGACATCAAGTATCGGAAGGTATTCTCATGGTTCCCAGGGTCTGAAGGAGAGGAAACTCTCCTTCAGGCCCTGGGATCCATAGGGATGTGTAAAATAAAGAATTAAAATAAAAAATATTGATATATTTACCTCTCCGGCGGCCCCTGAACTCAGCGCGGGTAACCGGCAGGCTTCTTTGTTCAAAATCAGCGCTTTTAGGACCTGAGAATCACGTCCCGGCTTCTGATTGGTCGCGGGCCGCCCATGTGACCGCCACGCGACCAATCACAAGCTGTGACGTCATTCGCAGGTCCTTAACGCGCTCATTTTTTAAAAATGAGCGCGGTAATGACTTTCAAAGACGTAGCGGCTTGTGATTGGTCGCGTGGCCGCGACCAATCACAAGCCGCTACGTCTTTGAAAGCCATTAACGCGCTCATTTTTAAAAATGAGCACGTTAATAGCTTGCGGTGACGTCGCGGCTTGTGATTGGTCGCGTGGCCGCGACCAATCACAAGCCGCTACGTCTTTGAAAGTCATTAACGCGCTCATTTTTAAAAATGAGCGCGTTAATAGCTTGCGGTGACGTCGCGGCTTGTGATTGGTCGCGGCCACGCGACCAATCACAAGCCGCTACGTCTTTGAAAGTCATTAACGCGCACATTTTTAAAAATGAGCGCCTTAATAGCTTGCGGTGACGTCGCGGCTTGTGATTGGTCGCGGCCACGCGACCAATCACAAGCCGCTACGTCTTTGAAAGTCATTAACGCGCTCATTTTTAAAAATGAGCGCGTTAATAGCTTGCGGTGACGTCGCGGCTTGTGATTGGTCGCGTGGCGGTCACATGGGCGGCCCGCGACCAATCAGAAGCCGGGACGTGATTCTCAGGTCCTAAAAGCGCTGATTTTGAACAACGAAGCCTGCCGGTTACCCGCGCTGAGTCCAGGGGCCGCCGGAGAGGTAAATATATCAATATTTTTTATTTTAATTCTTTATTTTGCACATCTCTATGTATCCGATACCGATACCCGATACCACAAAAGTATCGGATCTCGGTATCGGAATTCCGATACCGCAAGTATCGGCCGATACCCGATACTTGCGGTATCGGAATGCTCAACACTAGTGCCTATTACACAGCCAATAGGCATGCTAGGATTGCAAGTCACTGTAATGCTGTAGCTAGATTAAATGATCTCAGTAAAAAATGAACACAAATGAGGCTTGAATAGAACACCAGTTTCACAGGTATGTGTGATGCACAGGGTCTGGCTTACAGCCTATTAATGATGCCCATAATATTATATAAGGCAGGCTGTCAAGCACTATATGAGTGTACCCACACAAAGACAGACACCCCAGTTCACCCAACCAATAAAAAGGAGCCCAGCTGCATCCTGACAAACTTGAAAAATGTACAATAAAAAATGAATGATAAAAAATATTGTAAACAATAAATACATCAAATGAGGTATTGGTCGATATTTTGGCCAAAATGCACAAGCTCACAACCCAATGTCAAGGGTCCTTGCGCTTGCGAGTCATAACCCTAAAATCAAAAACAGCAACCTAAAAAACATGAATTAAAAAAACAAACCAGAAAAAACAGTCTTACCAACACTAAGTCGGATCACAAAATGCACGAGCAGGATGCAGCAGACCCCCATCATAAAGGCAGGGGAAGCACAGGTGCAACATACTGATGGAAACAGCCACTCACAAACCGACTAATTCACGGAGGCGATGGCTGCCCAGTAAAAAATGCACACAAATGAGGCTTGAGCAGAATGCCAGCCACACAGGTATATATGATGCGCAGTGTCTGGCTTACAGCCTATTAAAGACGCACATAATTTTATCTCAGGTGCGCTTTCCAGTACTATATCAGTTCACCCACAAAAGAACATTTTCTGATCTGACTTGGTATTGGTAAGGCTGTTTTTTGGTTTGTTTTTTGAATTTATGTCCTTCAGGTGAAACTACGCCTGTTGCTGGGGCTCAAGAAACAAGCACATCCACGACACATAGATTCCTGTCCCACTTTGCAGGGAGACACAGTATACCACTTCTGAAGCCAGAGCAGAGCAGTGAGAACATGTGGTCGGCTGGATAGCAAATAATGCTTCCAGCATACTTGGCAGCACCACCCATTCTTCCACACATTCCAGTATCACCAGCCAACAGTCTGGATCACTTAATCATCACCCTAATCCTCCTTTCTCCTACTATGTTGAGCCCCAGGAAACTAATGGTTCCACAATAGGACACTCAGAGGAGTTCTTTAAAAGATCACTTCGTGATTGTGGCCTCTCACTCTCCGTGTTCCAAGAGTGACAGGTTTAGTGATGCTCAAAACTTAGAGCAGCCGTAGCCACAATAACATAACTATTTGTTAAGGCAGATTTTTTCTAAGATGGAAGATGATGATGAGACACAGTTGCCAAAAAGTCAGTTTGTTGCTAAATCACCAAGTCAAGAGGACAAGGGTACGGAGTTGGAAGATGAAGTGGTGGATCACGTAGTCACAGACTCAAACTTGGAATCTGGCATGGAGGGTGAGGCCAGCAATGCTGAGGGGGAGCATTGAAACAAACAGGAAGAGGCAGTGAGGTGACCAGAGGGAGAAGGTGGGCAATTGATTTGCAGAGCAACGTCACTCCTGAATTTCTCCGTCAAAGAGGTAGGTGTGCTCACCAGTCTGGGACTTTTTTAAAAAGAGTTCTGAGAGAAAATGATATGGTCATTTGCAACCTGTGCCATGCAAATATCAGCAGGTGCCTGACCATAAAGAGCCTAACCACCACCAGCATGATTTGGCACATGTCATCTAAGTTCCTGACTTGGTGGGCCAAATGCCTGGGTTTATGATTGGTGCCAAAACTGATGTGGGAGAAACCACTGCCTCTACCCCTGTGCTTCTCAGTCCCCTGTCCATGACACTGGGGCCGATGCCTCCTGCTCTGCATCTGTTCGTGTACAGGTGTCCTTGATTCTGATGCACAATCATCAGACACTTCCAAATCTTTGTCCCAGCACAGCATTCTTTTCGCCCTTTCCCAGGAATGAAACAGAAAGTTTCCAGCCATCCACCATCACAAAGGCTAAATGGACACATTTCCAGGCTGCATGCCATAGAAATGTTGCCATTTAGGTTTGTTGACATGGTTAATATCTGACAATTTATGGCGGTAGCCATTCCTCTGTACTTGGTCCCCAGCAGCCACTTTTTCTACCAGAGTAGCCTCTCTGCTTTGCAACTGTAACATCATCTGTTCTTACCAACGTGGTTACTGGGATAGTCCACTTAGCGACCAACACGTGGACAATTGCTATTGGACAGGGACACTACATTTCACTAACGGCACACTTTATGAACTTTGTGGAGACTGGAGAGTAGTCCCACCCTGGTACAGCACATGTTCTGGCCCTAATTCTGCTTGGGTTTCCTCTATGTTATACATCACTCCTTGCACCCCCGCATGCCCCTCATCCTCCATCTCCTATGTATCCCAGAGCACGTAGTCCACATCAGCTCTGCAGCACTACCTCAGTGAAGAGGTAACAGGCTCTGCTGAAGCTAATTTGTTTAGGAGACAAACTGCACACAGCAGCAGAGTTACTAAAAGGAATAACAGACCAGACAGGTCTGTGGCTTTTTCTACTGAACCTCAAGCCAGGCTTGGTCATGTGTGATAATGGGTGTAAGCCACGTGTTCAACTTGGTAGTTCAGCAGCTTATGAAAGCCTAACCATATTTACCAGTGCTTCTGGTCAAGGTATGTTGCATTAGGGCCCATTTCTGCAAGACAGTTACAGCTGCTGCCGCTCAACCACTGGTGTGCGATGTGACCACACATCACATGCTGGCAAGGCTTTGTAAGCAGCAGAGATCAGTTGTGGAATACCAAATCCAACACGCCCGTCAGTATTCTGGTTAGCACCTGCACATAACAACTGGATAATGGGCATGGATGTCTGGCATTTGTACAGTTCTTCAAGTCTGTGAGGAGTCCACAAAAATGGTGAGTAGCAATGATGCCATTATCAGCACAGCAATTCAGCTTCTGTGCCTATTTAAACAGTCATTGCTGACAATTAAACATAAAGCATTGCATGCAGACCAGGTGGAGATAGAGGAAAACATGAGACAAGGAAATACTTCCCAGCCCAGCCTCATCTCATCTTCTCAGCATGGATTAGGTAACAATGAAGATGTGGAGGCTGAGGAGGAAGAGGAGCAGGAGCCAACAGTAAACTATGATGATGGTAAAATGATGGTCTGGGGCTGTTTTGTTGCTTCAGGACCTGGAAGACTTGCTGTGGTAAATGGAATCATTAATTCTGCTGTCTACCAAAAAATCCTTAAGGAGAATGTCCAGCCTTCTGTTCGTGACCTCAAGCTGAAGCACACTTGGGTTATGCAGCAGGATAATAATCCAAAACACACCAGCAAGTCCACCTCTGAATGGTTTAAGGAAAACTAATTTAAGACTTTGGACTGGCCTAGTCAAAGTTTTGACCATAATCCAATTGAGATGCTGTGGCATGACCTTAAAAAGGTGATTCATGCTCGGAAAACCCTCAAATATGGCTGAATTACAACAATTCTGCAAAGATGAGTGGACCAAAATTCCTCCAGGCCGCTGTAATAGACTCATTGCTTAATTACAGTCATTGCTGTTAAGGGTGGCCCAACCAGTTATTAGGTTTAGGGGCAATCACTTTTTCACGCAGGGTCCGGGAAGTTTGATTTTTTTTGTTTCCCTTAATAATAAAGAAATTCATTTCAAAACTGCATTTTGTGTTTACTTGTGTTATCTTTGTCTAAAAACATTTGTTTGGTGATCTGAAACATTTAAGTGTAGCAAACATGCAAAAGAATAGGAAATCAGGAAGGGGGCAAACACTTTTTCACACAACTGTAATATGAACTGAAAATTAATTTGAAATGTTAGAAAATACAATATTTTTATTTATCTATTTTTATCATAAACACTGCCTAGCTTTTTATACGCTTTCATCACAAATTAATCATCTGTAATACATGTACAAAAGAGATCTCTTTTGCAATGTTACAGCAAGCACAGGAGGCTACAAAAACCTCAGAGAGATAGCTATAATTCAGCGTTTTCTGTTTGACAATACCAGGATATTTTGTAATTAAGAAAATGCCAATAATTGCTTTCTTGTTGCATGATTTAGTAAAACTTTCATGAAGGTAGTACATATTATGTTTTAGTAGATGTGACAGCCCTATTTCTTTATGCTTTCATGCAGGACAAACAGAAATCAACAGCCAACAAAATAAGCTAGAATTTTGTCAAATTCCAATTATTATCTTGCTTGTGGGGAAGATCAAAGAATAATTGAAGTTTCTGGTCCTGAAGTCATGGAATGGACAAACAATTTCAGTTGTGACTAGATATAATTCTAGATACCAATCCTTAACTTTTCTACATTTGATAAAACGTCAGTGCCCGGCTGCAGAGAACTCAGCCATTTGTTGCAATATATATTGTTTGAAATGAAAAACTGTGAATGTCTATTACTGCAGTGCTATAAACAAAGTACACATTCACTTCTGTTTGTTACATTGTTTTGTCAATTTTTTTTTCTCATTTAAAGCGTGATCTTTTGTTTTCTCCATGTTTTTGTCAGATAGTCATAACTTGTCAAGATATGTTAATTGTTTCTGATCTGTAATGAAAAATATGAATGGCAGACTGTATTGTTTTTCTTCGTTGGAGAAAATAGAATTAAAAAAGAAATAATGTTAAGATATAGCTAGGAGCAGTTAAATATTGCATAAATACAGTTGTGCTCAAAAGTTTACATACCCCAGCAGAATTCTTGCTTTCTTGGCCCTTTTTCAGAGAATATGAATGATAACATCAAAACTTTTTCACCACTCATGGTTAGTGGTTGGGTGAAGCCATTTATCGTCAAACTACTGTGTTTTCTCTTTTTACATCATAATGACAACCCAAAACATCCAAATGACCCTGAGAAAAAGTTTACGTACCCCATTTCTTAATACCGTATACTGCCCCCTCTAACATCAATGACAGCTTGAAGTCTTTTGTGGTAGTTGTGGATGAGGTTCTTTATTTTCTCAGATGGTAAAGCTGCCCACTCTTCTTGACAAAAAGCCTCCAGTTCCTGTAAATTCCTGGGCTGTCTAACATGAACTGTGTGCTTGAGATCTCCTCAGAGTGGCTCAATGATATTGAGGTCAGGAGACTGAGATGGCCACTCCAGAACTTTCACTTTGTTCTGCTGAAGCTAAATGCTACAAAGTATCTAGCCTGCAATATGCAAAACAACACAGAGACAAGCCTTAAAACTTATGGAACAAGGCAATTTGGAGTGATGAGACCAAAATTGAACTTTTTGGCCACAACCATAAACATTACATTTGGTAATGTAGGTCAACAAGGTCAACAAGAGGTCATCAAGGCCTATGATGAAAAGGCCATTCCTACTCTAAAGTACAGAGGTGGATCACTAATGTTTTGGGGATGTCTGAGCTACGTAGGCACAGGAAATCTGGTCACAGTTGAAGGAAAGATGAGTGCAGCAAGTTATCAGCAAATGCTAGATGCAAAATAGCAATCATCAGCCCAGGTGCTGCGCATGGGATGTACTTGGACATTCCAACATGACAACGATCCAAAACACATGGCCAAGTCGACCTGTCATTGTGATTCAAAAAGAGAAAACATAATAGTTTGAAAATAAATGGCTTCACCCAACCACTATGAGTGGAGAAAAAGTTTTGGTGTTATCATTCATATTCTCTGAAAAAAGGCCAAGAAAGTGAAAATTCTGCTGTGGTATGTAAACTATTTACCACAACTGTATGTACAGTATATACTTGTATAGGTTTTTACATAAATCTGCCCGCGCCTATTAACTAGTTAAATGCCGCTGTCAAACGCAGACAGCGGCATTTAACTACCGCATCCGGCCGGGCGGCCGGAAATGACGTCATCGCCGACCCCCGTCACATGATCGGAGGTTGGAGATGCTTCAGAATGGTAACCATAGAGGTCCATGAGACCTCTATGGTTACTGATCGCCGGTAGCTGTGAGCGCCATCCTGTGTTCGGCACTCACAGCACACGTGATTTTCTGCTACATAGCAGCGAACAGCAGATCGCTGCTATGTAGCAGAGCCGATCGTGCTGTGCCTGCTTCTAGCCTCCCATGGAGGCTATTGAAGGATGGCAAAAGTTAAAAAAAAAAGTGAAAAAAAAGTGAAAAAAATAGAAAAAAATGTAAAAGTTTAAATCACCCCCCTTTCGCCCCAATCAAAATAAATCAATAAAAAATCAAATCTACACATATTTGGTATCGCCCGATCTATCAATTATCAAGTATCGGAAAATGGCGCAATTTTTTTTTTTTTTTTTAGCAAAGTTTGGAATTTTTTTTTCACCACTTAGGTAAAAAATAACCTAGTTATGTTAGGTGTCGATGAACACATAATGATCTGGAGAACCATAATGGCATGTCAGTTTTAGCATTTAATGAACCTAGCAAAAAAGCCAAACAAAAAACAAGTGTGGGATTGCACTTTTTTTTGCAATTTCACCGCACTTGGAATTTTTTCCCATTTTCTAGTACACGACATGCTAAAACCAATAATCTCATTCAAAATTACAACTCGTCCCGCAAAAAAATAAGCCCTCACATGGCTAAATTGATGGAAAAATAAAAAAGTTATGGCTCTGGGAAGGAGGGGAGTGAAAAACGAACACGGAAAAATGAAAAATCCCAAGGTCATGAAGGGGTTAAAGACTTTTTCTTTAACATGGGTGCCCGGGGCCACGGACCGGGTCGCTGCCACCATGACATTTCCCTTTAAGTACTGGACCCAGTACGAGAACCATACGGCCCTGGCGCATGACTCATTTTAGGCATCACGAACAGGATGGTTGGACCCAGTGATCCTGATCTGTTATGGCGGGAACCAGAAGAAGAAGAAGCCCCGCCCCTGGAGAACAGAGCAGGAACAGCGTGTGTGTGCAGCTGCGGACCAGGAGGAAAAGATGGCGACCGGTGGCCCCCAGAGGGTGGAGAAGCAGTCGAGGACTGTCCCAGACGATGGGAGGAGGACCCGGACCTACCGCCACTTGAGGATCTGGAATTCTTCAGAGCGCAAGTGGAGGAGCTGAGCCACCAGCTCCTGAGCACTGAGCTGACTGCGGTAAATAGATGGAAGGCAGCTCTGCGCAGAAAGACCGCACTGGAGGAGCCATGGCCTTTCCAGCAACCAGTGACTGCAGCTTCAGCAGCAGAGCAGACCAGCACCGGAGGGATCACATCGGAAGCAGTTATGGAGATCGACCCTGCCCCGGTGACCAACCCCGCTCCAGCGACTGCTCCTGCCCCAGCTACTGAACCCGCTCCAGTGACTGACCTTACCGTGGCTACCGACTGTACACTGGTAGGCCTGCTCCCAGCACCATCAGCCCCCCAACCTGGTTGGAGCCATTACAATGTTCCCTGGGTCCAGGTATCCGGTATGGAGGAATGTATGAGAGCACAGCTGAAGCCCATAGGCACACAACTGGAGGTGAGCGCAGAGGGGGTAGCATTCCAATGGGATAATCCCTGTGCAGAACTGATCGAGTTTCCTGGTGAGGCCCAACCGGAGGGGTCCCATATAGAAGTCCTCAGCTGGGAGAAGTTTAGACACCGTTTAGAATTAAAGTGGAAAAAGAAAGATGAGGAGCATGATGCCTGGCATAGGGCAATTGAAGAGCACAATCTGTCCAAACGCGACCGCTGCCCATGGAGACAGGGTGCTATAGTGGCCTTCCACCTCCAAAAAGTTTGGGATTTCCTTAGGGAGCCTGGACTATTGGCAGAAGTGTTTGTCACCCGATGTGACCTCGAATATCACCTCCTGGAGTGGCACCCAGAAAGGGATTTGTACCCAGGGGATCGTGAGACCAACACCCGTCACTGGGGTGAAAAAGGCTGGTACGCCCTAAATGTCAGAAAATGCAAACCAACAGCTGCCAGTCCTGATAAGTCAGTAGCACTAAAATCAGCCAAATTTAAGCCACCTGCAAGTAGTGCAGCCCTAAAATCTGCAGAGATAAAGCCATTGCCTCCAACAGTGAAAAAGTAACATGCAGTGAGTTCACATGCTACCAAAAATGATATGGAGACACAGTGCAGGAGCACTCAAACCTAGGCTTAAGCGAAATGTATCGGACAAATTCAAAAGTCGCCGACTTTTGGCAAAGTTGGGTTTCATGAAACCCGACCCGATCCTAGTGTGGGATCGGCCATGCGGTCGGCGATCTTCGCGCCAAAGTCGCGTTTCGTATGACGCGTTTGGCGCCATTTTTTCAGCCAATGAAGGAGCGTGGGCAGAGTGATGACATAGGTCTTAGGGGTGTGGACGCCTATCGCCATCTTGTCGCTTGTGCGTTGTAGCGATTTGCAACGTGTAACACCAGCTTTTCTGTTCAGGGACGGAGGAGAGAGAGAGAGAGAGAGAGAGAAATAAAGATAGATTTCCCATTGACTTTCCATTGGGTTTCGTGTTTCGGTCGCTCCCCGACTTTTCGCCATAATCGGCCGATTTCACTCGACTCGACTTTTGAGATAGTCGAGTTTCGCGAAACCCGACTCGACCCTAAAAAAGTAAAAGTCGCCCAACCCTACTCAAACCCTTATAGTGGGAACAGACCAAATTTTCATTATCCCAGGAATAAGACCAGAACCCAATATGAGTGAGCGTAACGTCCAGGTGCTGACAAAGCAGCAAGAATAAATAAGAAAAGTGATATGACTGTGAATAGTTAAAGAATTAATCTGGTTGGTTGTGTCATTGATGTTTCAGTTCAAAGAACTGCAGAATCATGAACTAAGCATGATCAAAAACTTTCCTGTAAATAGTTGGCACCTCTTAACCCTGCTGTTCTGTTCGGTCTGGGGAGACCTATTTTGAACTTTGGTATTTTTTGGGGTGTTCAAGATGCGGTTCTGAAACTTGTGGTTGATTGACTTAAATGAGGATGGGTCGGTCGGCCACGGGTTTCAGAGCCGCATCTTGAATATTTTAAAGAATATTGAAGTTCAAAGTCGGTCATTTTTGACCAACAGAACAGCAGGGTTAAGGTGCTTTCTACTGGTTTTACGTGGAACCTTTGAAAAAACTGTTGTTAATGTTGCCTTAAAAGTTGATTTGCTTTACAAAGACCTGAAGAGAAAAACCGTCTGGTGTGGCCGAACACCAGATCTGGATATTACGCCTTGTAGCCCGCCCAACCCTACGTTGGGGGTTTATGACAGATGCCCCACATCATTGCTGCTATTTTAATATTGAATGACTTGAAAAATATTTGCACCTATAAATGTACTAAGGAAATGTTAAATTTGTGGCACTTTAAAGGAGTGATAGTATTTAATCTGCTAGGGATTCCCTGTGAGGGAAGTAGATAGTGTTTAATATGTGAGATAAAGTATGCAGATAGTGTTGAGAATTCTAGTGAGAGTTTGAAAATTTGAGAGTAATAGAAAGTTCTATTTTGGAAAAAGTCATTTTCTACCATGTATATATGTTCCTGCAACATTTGAAGTATCAATTACCTCCCATAAAGGGAAGCCAAAGTTTTATATCTGTTTTACCTGTTGAAATGCATTTCCCAAAATTTTGTAGGTCTTTACCTAACCTGTAATGTTGTTTTGTTTTCCCAGTCTGGGAGTACTGGATTTAACGGGGAGGGGGGGAGTGGGACAACTCGTGGTCCTGGTTGTCACAGTGGAATTGCTTTCCTCATGGGGAGAGTGATGTTACGCTTGGAAGCGAATGAAGATTTTCTTTATTACGCACCCCAAAAGCATATAACATGTTCATACTCCAGGCAAGAAGGGGGAGCTCTGATCCAGCTTGTGGGTGGCTCCCATGTACAGTTAGGTCCATATATATTTGGACAGAGACAACATTTTTCTAATTTTGGTTATAGACATTACCACAATTAATTTTAAACAAAACAATTCAGATGCAGTTGGAGCTCAGACTTTCAGCTTTCATTTGAGGGTATCCACATTAAAATTGAATGAAGGGTTTAGGAGTTTCAGCTCCTTAACATGTGCCACCCTGTTTTTAAAGGGACCAAAAGTAATTGGACAATAGACTCCAAGGCTATTTCATGGACTGGTGTGGGCAATCCCTTTGTTATGTCATTCTCAATTAAGCAAATAAAAGGTCTGGAGTTGATTTGAGATGTGGTGCTTTCATTTGGAAGGTTTTGCTGTGAAGTAAACATGCAGTCAAATGAGCTCTCCATGCAGGTGAAACAAGCCATCCTTAAGCTGCGAAAACAGAAAAAAACCCACGCGAGAAATTGATACAATATTAGGAGTGGCAAAATCTACAGTTTGGTACATCCTGAGAAAGAAAGAAAGCACTGGTGAACTAATCAATGCAAAAAGACCTGGGCGTCCACGGAAGACAACAGTGGTGGATGATCGCAGAATAATCTCCATGGTGAAGAGAAACCCCTTCACAACAGCCAACCAAGTGAACAACACTCTCCAGGAGGTAGGCGTATCAATATCCAAATCTACCATAAAGAGAAGACTGCCTGAAAGTAAATACAGAGGGTACACTGCACGGTGCAAGCCACTCATAAGCATCAATAATAAAAAGGCTAGACTGGAATTTGCAAAAAAACATCTAAAATAGCCAGCACATTTCTGGAAGAACATTCTTTGGACAGATGAAACCAAGATCAACTTCTACCATAGTGATGGAAAGAGAAAAGTATGGAGAAGGCGTGGTACAGCTCATGATCCAAAGCATACCGCATCATCTGTAAAACACGACGGAGGCAGTGTGATGGCTTGGGCATGCATGGCTGCCAGTGGCACTAGGTCACTAGTGTTTATTGATGATGTGACACAGGAGAGAAGCAGCCGAATGAATTCTGAGGTATTCAGAGCCATACTGTGTGCTCAGATCCAGCCAAATGCAGCAAAACCGATTGGTCGTCGTTTCATACTACAGATGGACAATGACCCAAAACATAAAGCTAAAGCAACCCAGGAGTTTATTAAAGCAAAGAAGTGGAATATTCTTGAATGGCCAAGTCAGCCACCTGATCTCAACCCAATTGAGCATGCATTTCACTTGTTAAAGACTAAACTTCAGACAGAAAGGCCCACAAACAAACAGCAACTGAAAACCACCACAGTGAAGGCCTGGCAGAGCATCAAAAAGGAGGAAACACAGCGTCTGGTGATGTCCATGAGTTCAAGACTTCAGGCAGTCATTGCCAATAAAGGGTTTTCAACCAAGTACTAAAAATGAACATTTTATTTAACCCCTTCATGACCGGGGGATTTTTCGTTTTTCCGTGTTCGTTTTTCGCTCCCCTCCTTCCCAGAGCCATAACTTTTTTATTTTTCTGTCAATTTGGCCATGTGAGGGCTTATTTTTTGCGGGACGAGTTGTACTTTTGAACGACATCATTGGTTTTAGCATGTCGTGTACTAGAAAATGGGAAAAAAATTCCAAGTGCGGTGAAATTGCAAAAAAAGTGCAATCACACACTTGTTTTTTGTTTGGCTTTTTTGCTAGGTTCACTAAATGCTAAAACTGACCTGCCATTATGATTCTCCAGGTCATTACGAGTTCATAGACACCTAACATGACTAGGTTATTTTTTATTTAAGTGGTGAAAAAAAAATCCAAACTTTGCTAAAAAAAAAAAAAAAAAATTGCGCCATTTTCCGATACTCGTAGCGTCTCCATTTTTCATGATCTGGGGTCGGTTGAGGGCTTATTTTTTGCGTGCCGAGATGACGTTTTTAATGATAGCATTTCGGTGCAGATACGTTCTTTTGATCGCCCGTTATTGCATTTTAATGCAATGTCGCGGCGACCAAAAAAACGTAATTCTGGCGTTTCGAATTTTTTTCCCGCTACGCTGTTTAGCGATCAGGTTAATACTTTTTTTTAATTGATAGATCGGGCGATTCTGAGCGCGGCGATACCAAATATGCTTAGATTTGATATTTTTTTTATTGATTTATTTTGATTGGGGCGAAAGGGGGATGATTTAAACTTTTATGTTTTTTTTATTTTTTTCACATTTTTTTAAACTTTTTTTTTTACTTTTGCCATGCTTCAATAGCCTCCATGGGAGGCTAGAAGCAGGCACAGCACGATCGCCTCTGCAACACAGCAGCGATCTGCTGATCGCTGCTATGTAGCAGAATTGCACGTGTGCTGTGAGCGCCGACCACAGGGTGGCGCTCACAGCGACGGGCGATCAGTAACCATAGAGGTCTCCAGGACCTCTATGGTTACCATCCAGACGCATCGCCGACCCCCGATCATGTGACGGGGGTCGGCGATGACGTCATTTCCGGCCGCCCGGCCGGAAGCGGTAGTTAAATGCCGCTGTCTGCGTTTGACAGCGGCATTTAACTAGTTAATAGGTGCGGGCAGATCGCGATTCTGCCCGCACCTATTACGGGCACATGTCAGCTGTTCAAAACAGCTGACATGTCCCGGCTTTGGTGCGGGCTCACCGCGGAGCCCTGCATCAAAGCAGGGGAGCCGGCATCGGACGGTATAGTACGTCCGATGCCGGTAAGGGGTTAAAATTATTGAATCTGTCCAATTACTTTTGGTCCCTTTAAAAACAGGGTGGCACATGTTAAGGAGCTGAAACTCCTAAAACCTTCATCCAATTTTAATGTGGATACCCTCAAATGAAAGCTGAAAGTCTGAACTTCAACTGCATCTGAATTGTTTTGTTTAAAATTCATTGTGGTAATGTCTATAACCAAAATTAGAAAAATGTTGTCTCTGTCCAAATATATATGGACCTAACTGTATATATATTCTGGCTTGGAGGGAAAGTTAGTCAGTCTGTCAGAGAGACAGAAGATAGAGCAAGTGAGGGGCTGTGTTGCCAAGAGGGTGCTGCAGCTCCTGGACAGAGATAACACAATAAAAAGCAGATTGTAGTGAGCGTGTAGGAGAGCGAAGCACAGGAGAGTGTCAACTGAGGAGGACAGCTACGATTAGGTTACCTCCCTGCAGAGCGAAGACACTGGTAGCCAGAAGACTGAGATTGACTCCATGACTTACAGCAGAAACCGGCAGGACAGCTGGACTACACATCACCTGCTCACCCTAATACCCAGGAGACACAGTGGCACATAGAGCATGGGATGTGATAGAGACCCTGTAAAAAGGCTTGAGCCACCTGTCATACGGGTTAGTGTCCCACCTTTAAGGAGGACAGAGAGAACAGTGAGGACCCTGACAGAAGCCACAGGCAGCAAGGGACTACACCGCAGCACTAGTAGGAAGGCTTCTAACTCCAACTGGTAAAGGGGACTCTGAACTCGCTTCCAAGCCAGCCGGACCCTACCTGTACCTGTGATCTCATGCCCCGGTCTGTGGCTGCCTGAGGTCTTCAGTAAACCAGGTAAAGAGACTGCAAACCTGTGTCCTCCATTTCTTTCTACGCTACCCATCATCTCCATCTACACACCGGGAGCCCTGGGGACCCAGCTTCACCTGTGGAAAGTTATACCATCTTAGCTGCCATAACATCACCCCAGTGGACCCCTTTAAGCAGCGTCGGTCACCTCAGACCGAAAACCACAGGTGGCTTCACGAACACAAACTTTATTCAAAACCCATTTAAAGACTTTTCCTTTAACATGGGTGCCCAGGGACACAGACCGGGTCGTCGCCACCATGACATTCCCCTTTAAGCACCGGACCTGGTACCAAGTACCCCACGGCCCTGCCGGGCAACTCAATAGCACCTGTCAATGAATGGAAAATATATTAGGCAGCTAGTAAATAACTAAATATTGGAGAAAGTGTTAAGAACTGAAAAAAGAAAAGGTGCCAGCACAATTAGTGGCTAAACAACTGGGTCAGAGTATCTCCAAAATGGCGGGTCATGAAAGGTAGATTCGATATGCAGCAGTTAACACCAAGCAAAAGTAGTTCAAAGAATGACAACTGATGAACTAGCAACAGGATCTTGGTTTCATAAGGTTCTTTGTTGAGCATAGAAATGCATCTTAGTCCTTGTGGCCAGTTCCCACAAAAGAGTTCCCAAAACATACATTTCCAGAAAGGTTAAAGGATACTAAACCTATAAATAAATGTTTACATTAAATCAGAAATCTACATGCTACACTGGATGTTAGTCTGCAGCATTTTATCCGTGATCTTAAAGAGTTTATCTTGTAGAAAGTCTGTAGAGAGCAAAGGGTTTCAACTTTTGCTGATTAGTTGACTCATTAGATAGTGGGCTACTACCCATGCAGGTGGCATAGGGGTAAGTACTGAACACTTTGAGGGTGATACATTAAGCCTGGAATAGAGCATACTAGTCTTAATGAAGCACTTGCTGGAGTACAGCTCTCTTATTCATGCATGACTTAATGAATCAGGCATGTCTAGTAGTAAGCATGTGCCATCTCCGGGGCTTGTGCAAATTTTTGGAGTAAGTTACACCACTTTAGTGAGGTAGCATATGACATATTTTATTGGCAAGCATAATCACATCTTGTCCCACTAGCTTCTCACTTATGCCACGCATATTTCAGAATAGCTGCCTAATACTTCCATGTAAATGACCAAAGTCACAATATGCTTGCGTCACTATCAATTTGCACAAAAATATTGTGCTTTACATCTAATTTCTAGCATAAGCACTTTAATGAATTGACCCCTTTGATTTTTTTTATTTGCTCACAACTATCAAATATTTGTCAGTTTTCTGTATTTTCTGTTTTGGGATATTTTTGCTTGTTTGCTATTTTACTGTTAGCTTCACTGCATTTTGCAATTTTTGTCCTTTTTAATTGGAGTTGTTGAGTTAGGAGTCGGTCTTATCTAATAGTTGACTTGTTGCTGAACCTAGACTATGGATTTCTGTCTTTTGGGGAAGCTTGAACATTTAGAAAAAAGGACAGAGTTTCATAGAGTAACACATTAGGATAATAAAGGATCAAACAAGTAGAACGTGTTAGAGTTAGGATAATCACCTGGTGGTGTTATACTGGCAGCATAACATCCAAAAGCATAATGTCCTAGGGACTCAGTGAGTGAAATTTCCACCATCCTATTGAATGCAAAGGCGTTCTGGACTGTCAGTTTTGTATATGGGATTTCCCTGCAGCCTAAATAGGTTGGGCCTCCTGGAAGTCCTCCAGGTGTAGCTGTTTCCGGTTGATAGCCTGGCTATTTACCTGGCTATCTATGCTTGAACTATTGCCAGTCATATTTCTTGCACTGTGGTATGTGTGTGCTTTGTGCTCAGAATTCTCTGACTTCTAATCTTTGTTAAAACACCTTGTATTTCGCCTCTATGACCATTTGCTTGGTTTGCCCCCTTGCCTTGATGTTCTCCTCATTGCCTGTCCTCTAACTTGTTCTTGACTATTCATTTGTCTTACCCCTTTGTCTGTGATTCACTCTCTTGGTTTTGACCTTGGACTTCTTTAGCTCCCTTCTTCATGGCTTGACTGTGAGAAGTTACTCAGCCTTTGCTAGGTGAAGAGAATGGGGCATCATACTGCGCTACTGTCAGGAAGATGTACCAGAGAAGTCCAAATGGAGTATATGACTTAAAACCATTGCCCATACATTTAAAAATCTAAATACAGAGAAAGACAATTAAAAAAGTAGTTAAATAAATTACCTTATATACTCGAGTATAAGCCGACACGAGTATAAGCCGACACGGGTATAAGCCAACCCTCCTAATTTTGCCTTAAAAAACTGGGAAAACTTAATGACTCGAGTATAAGCCCTGGGTGGGAAATTCAGCAGCTACTGGTAAATTTCAAAAATAAAAATAGGTACCAATAAAAGTAAAATTAATTGAGACATCAATAGGTTAAGTATTTTTGAATATCCATATTGAATCAGGAGCCCCATAAAATGCTCCATACAGTTCATGATGAGACCCATAAGATGCTCCATACAGTTCATGTTGGGCCCCATAAGATGCTCCATATTAAAATATGCCCCATATAATGCTGCACAAAGGTTAATAATGGCCCCATAAGATGCTTCATAGACACATTTGCCTTATACAGTACTGCATAAAGGTTAATAAGGGCCCCATAAGATGCTCCATAGAGACATTTGCCCAACATAATGCTGCACAAATGTTGATTATGGACCCATAAGATGCTCCAGAGATATTTGCCCCATATAATGCTGCACAAATGTTGACTATGGCCCCATAAGATGCTCCATAGAGATATTTGCCCCATATAGTGCTGCACAAACATTGATTATGGCCCCATAGGATGCTCCATAAAGATATTTGCCCCATATAATGCTGCACAAACATTGATTATGGCCCCATAAGATGCTCCATATAGATATTTCCCCCTTATAATGCTGCACAAACGTTGATTATGGCCCCATAAAATGTTCCATAGAGATATTTGCCCCATATAATGCTGCACAAATGTTGACTATGGCCCCATAAGATGCTCCATAGGGATATTTGCCACATGTAGTGCTGCACAAACATTGTTTATTGCCCCATAAGATGCTCCATAAAGATATTTGCCACATATGCTGTTGCTGCGATTAAAAAAAAATCACATACCTCTCGTCTCTTGCAATCGTCTCTCCCCGGCACTTGCAATACTCACTGGTCCTCGTTCCGGCGCCGCTGTGTCTTCCGCATCCTCTGCACTAACATTCAGGCAGAGGGCGGCACACACTAACCACGTCATTGCGCCCTCTGAACTGGGCATCACTGCAGAGGACGCGGAAGATGGAGCGGCGCCCGGAACGAGAAAAGGTGAATATTGCGCAGTGCTCCCCCTCCCCATTATACTCACCTGCTCCTGGCGTGGTCCCTGCATGTCCGGTCTTCTTCCAGCGTTGAGCAGTCACCGTTACCGCTCATTACAGTAATGAATATGCGGCTCCATCCATATGGGAGTGGAGTTGGGTCCATATTTATTACAGTAATGGGCCATACCATGTGACTGCTCAACGCTGGAAGAAGCTGTCAGCGCTGAAGACCGGAAATGCAGGGACCTCGCCAGAACAGGTGATTATGTCACAGCCGCCGCTCCCCCTCCCCCCGCTGACCCTCCTGGGGGCCGAGAGGGGCACTTTCAGCCTAAAAAATGGGCTGAAAATCTCAGCTTATAATCGAGTATGTACGGTAATACATTTTTGCAACCTGGGGGAGTGCTTGAACCTATGATGTTAACCCATTCATTCTATGTCAGGATCCTGCTACTGATATTTCAAACCATTGAGCTGTGGGTGGATTTGATTGGATCTCTTTATTTGGTGGTAGTTTCACAAGAGCCTGTGAAATCAGAGATAATAGTGGGAAAATAAATAAATAACTTTTGAAAAAAATTTCCGGAAAAAAAACAAAAACAAATTTGACATTTTTTAAAAAAAAGATTTTTTGGAAAAAATTTAAAAAATACATAAATACAAATAAAATTAAAATAAATAAATAAAACCAAACAGAGAATAGCCACAATGAATGGACCAAACCGCTGCATGACCAGCTCTACACTCGCCTACTGTATTCTCACCCATCCCTTATAGATTGTGGGCCTTCACGGGCAGGGTCCTCTCTCCTCCTTTACCAGTTATGACTTGTATTAAGATTATTGTAATTGTTTTTATTATGTATACCCCTCCTTACATGTAGAGCATTATGGAATAAATGGCGCTATAACATTAAATAATAATAATAATGCAACAACTTCATAACAAGGAGCGGATGTTTGTCAGATCTGTAATATTTATCATTATAAAGTGCAGAGGAAAAATGAGGTTCTATATGGGAACAGAGCAGAATCCATAGAAATATCCAAATCAATTGAACAAATCAGTTGTTTCGTTGAGTCCATGGGGATTTATAGTGTTCAGCTTGTGAATCCAGAAGATCTCTTTCCTGTTAAGAGTATGGACACAGCGACACATTACAATATGTCTCTTTTGCCAATATGGATCTGGTTCACATCTTAGTAAATCCTGACATGCATGTAGAAAAGCCACGGAGACACCATCACGTGTTTCTCAACGCAAGCAATAAATAGCCAGGTCTACATGCATTTGCATATTTCCCATAAGGGATGGGTCAGTGTTCTGGATCACTGCGTTGAGAAACACGTGATGGTGTCTCCGCAGTGTTGGATGTTTTGATCTCCCCGAGGTCATTTCATCCTTATGTTTATAGTCCTTTTACTAAGCACCTCTCCTAATAGCCAGTTTCCTACTCCACACTGATGAGGGGCAAATACCCCGAAACAGCTGTCTGTGGATGGATACCATGTTTTGGCATAGGTAGTTTTTGTTTTTGGATGCTGCCCTTCCCATGGTTGTTCCTTCCCGGTGAAAGACCTGGTTATTTATTGCTTGCATTGAGAAACACGTGATGGTGTCTCTGCGGCTTTTCTATATGCATTTGCATATTTCCCATAAGGGATGGGAGCAGTATTCTGGATTACTGCATTGAGAAACATGTGATGGTGTCTCTGTGGTGTTGGATTTTTTGATCTCCCCGAGGTCATTCATCCTTATGTTTATAGTCCTTTTACTAGGCACTGCTCCTAATAGCCAGTTTCCTACTCCACACTGATGAGGGGCAAATACCCCAAAACAGCTGTCTGTGGATGGATACCATGTTTTGGCATAGGTAGTTTTTGTTTTTGGATGCTGCCCTTCCCATGGTTGTTCCTTCCCGGTGAAAGACCTGGCTATTTATTGCTTGCATTGAGAAACACGTGATGGTGTCTCTGCAGCTTTTCTATATGCATTTGCATATTTCCCATAAGGGATGGGAGCAGTGTTCTGGATTACTGCGTTGAGAAACATGTGATGGTGTCTCTGCGGTGTTGGATTTTTTGATCTCCCCGAGGTCATTCATCCTTATGTTTATAGTCCTTTTACTAGGTACTGCTCCTAATAGCCAGTTTCCTACTTCACACTGATGAGGGGCAAATACCCCGAAACAGCTGTCTGTGGATGGATACCATGTTTTGGCATAGGTTGTTTTTGGATGCTGCCCTTCCCATGGTTGTTCCTTCCCGGTGAAAGGCCTGGCTATTTATTGCTTGCATTGAGAAACACGTGATGGTGTCTCTGCGGCTTTTCTATATGCATTTGCATATTTCCCATAAGGGATGGGAGCAGTGTTCTGGATTACTGCATTGAGAAACATGTGATGGTGTCTCTGCGGTGTTGGATTTTTTGATCTCCCCGAGGTCATTCATCCTTATGTTTATAGTCCTTTTACTAGGCACTGCTCCTAATAGCCAGTTTCCTACTCCACACTGATGAGGGGCAAATACCCCGAAACAGCTGTCTGTGGATGGATACCATGTTTTGGCATAGGTAGTTTTTGTTTTTGGATGCTGCCCTTCCCATGGTTGTTCCTTCCCGGTGAAAGACCTGGCTATATATTGCTTGCATTGAGAAACACGTGATGGTGTCTCTGCGGCTTTTCTATATGCATTTGCATATTTCCCATAAGGGATGGGAGCAGTGTTCTGGATTACTGCATTGAGAAACATGTGATGGTGTCTCTGCTGTGTTGGATTTTTTGATCTCCCCGAGGTCATTCATCCTTATGTTTATAGTCCTTTTACTAGGCACTGCTCCTAATAGCCAGTTTCCTACTCCACACTGATGAGGGGCAAATACCCTGAATCAGCTGTCTGTGGATGGATACCATGTTTTGGCATAGGTAGTTTTCCTTTTTGGATGCTGCCCTTCCTGTGGTTGTTCCTTACCAGTGAAAGGCCTGGCTGTCATGATTCCAATGGCAGGGAATCACAAAAGGACAAGCACCAACGAGCTCTAGGGTGATGGAACCTGAGCTGACCGCGACCCTAAACCGGAACACACAAATAACAATAGCCGGGGAACGTGCCTACGTTGATCCTAGACGTCTCGCACCAGCCGAAGATCTAACTTCCCCTATTAGAAGAAACACAGACCTCTCTTGCCTCCAGAGAAATACCCCACAGAAATAGCAGCCCCCCACATATAATGACGGTGAAATGAGAGGAAGGCACATACACAGTATGAAAACAGATTTAGCAAAATGAGGCCCGCTAAAACTAGATAGCAGAGGATACAAAAGTAAACTGCGCGGTCAGCAAAAAACCCTTCAAAAAACCATCCTGTAATTACTTGAACTCATGTTCCAACTCATGGAACATGAGGAGCAATTACAGCCCACTAGAGCAACCAGCAGCAAAGAAACAATTACATGCAAGCTGGACAAGACAAAAATAAAGCAAAACGTGAAACAAGAAAATCAAAAACTTAGCTTGTCCTGAAGATTACTGAAGCCAGAAGCTGAGGTAACAAAACACTCTGATAACCTTGATAGCCGGCGGGGAAATGACAAGAAAGCCCGGTTAAATAGGAAACTCCCAAATCCTAATAGAACAGGTGGACACCAGAGACAGCAGAACACAAATCACCCAGTACCATCAGTAACCACTAGAGGGAGCCCAAAAACAGAACTCACAACACCTGGCTATTTATTGCTTGCGTTGAGAAACACGTGATGGTGTCTCCGCAGCTTTTCTACATGCATTTGCATATTTCCCATAAGGAATGGGAGCAGTGTTCTGGATCACTGCGTTGAGAAACACGTGATGGTGTCTGCGCGGTGTTGGATGTTTTGATCTCCCCGAGGTCATTCATCCTTATGTTTATAGTCCTTTTACTAGGCACTGCTCCTAATAGCCAGTTTCCTACTCCACACTGATGAGGGGCAAATACCCCGAAACAGCTGTCTGTGGATGGATACCATGTTTTGGCATAGGTGGGATGCTGCCCTTCCCGTGGTTGTTCCTTCCCGGTGAAAGACCTGGCTATTTATTGCTTGCGTTGAGAAACACGTGATGGTGTCTCTGCGGCTTTTCTACAAGCTTTCCCAGAAAGACAGTGCTGATGAGGAGACGGCGTGAGGAGCAGAGCTCCTGGATGGTAACCCCAGACAAGGGGATTGTAATATACAGCAGAGAAATGTATCTGCTATATGTACTGTGCAGTCACCCATGGCAACTGATCAGAGCCAGACCAGGGTGTTTAGTTGCCTCAAACTGATGATGTGAAGCCTTATGTAAAGATTGTTTGCCTTTGGCTCACATTTCTATGGTTTATGATACCTGAATAAACCAAATAGACTGCTTAAGTGAGTAACCGTGCTCGTGTGCATTTATCCCGTTGCCAAGCGAGTGTCGCCCAACACATGCAGTGAGTGCAATGTCACAATATATATAGAAGATTGTAGAATATAAACTGCTAGTAGCAATGACGCTGCCAAAAGACATCTAGAGAGGTGTATAAAACGACACTTCAGTGAAATACTTGCATTTTCCCCAAAGCACTTTATCATGGTAAAAATGTTGCAGGTATGTCAGTGTCTAAATAACATTGTGAGCACATACATTAGAGTGTGTTTATACTGAGTCTATGGAGAGGTAACTAAGCACAAATTTCAAATTTTTAACGAGTTTGGAGTTTTTCAAGTGGATTTTGGAGAGTTATGGCTCAGTTTTCAGTCCAAAAACAAAACAAAAAAAAGTCAGTGTGAACGTACAATTAGGCCACATTCCCACTTTCAGTACTTGGTTAACATTTTACATCAGTGTTTAGCAGCTAAAATCTGGAATTTAATAATCAGAGGAAAATCATAGTAGAAACACGTCACCACTTTTTGACTCTCTCTTGGTTTTGGCTTAAAAATACTGGTGTAAATTACTGACCAAATACTGAACATGTGAACATGGCTTTAGAGTATATGCACACATGTTTTTCTGTCAGGACCACTCAGAAATCCACCTGAAAAATCACCCTGAAAGTTCTCAAAATAATTATTATATGCATTTCTATGTAAAAACAAAATCCTGTACATATGTTCAGTCTTTTAAGTGTCTATTAACCATTTTATGCTTCCTAATATGCCAGACGGTCAAAAGATGGAAGTTGACAATTCCTTAGGGATTTACCATTCTGAAAACGCTTTATGCTATACAATACAGGACAATGAGAAAAACAGCTGCCAGCTTAAAATGACAAGCAGCATGCAAGAAATTACTCTAAAAAGCTATAAAAAAGTAAAAAAAAGTTACTTTAGGGAAAAGGAAATAAATGTCATTATTTACTGATGTGTCATCTTATTGGAAAATTCTGTGGCTTCACCCACATGTACGTAAAAGACAATGTATGCCATCCCTGCAGTGAAATCCAGTGCATCTTTAGCAAAAGTGTTTCAGATGCAATTTATCTATATTTAATCATAAGTTACTTTTTCAAAATGGCGGAAGCACAGCATTGTGAGCCAACAAAAGAATTAGAGGGAATCCAATTGTATGTAAATAAGGTTTAATAACGGTATATTGTACATGATAAACTTTATATATTTGCTTATGTTTATTCAGCTGCTAAAAAAAGAAAACAATTGAAAATTTACAACCATAAAGGCTATGGAAAGGAAGAGGACTTGAACTCTAGTGCCAACTATTGGAAGTAACAATCCTAAAAGTCAATATTGACCACGTAGCGAGCCATGCCACATGAAGAGGCAATTAGTATATTTAATTTCCCAGATGAGCATTGCATGACCTAAAAGTCTCCTAACGTTGGCCTTTCAGGCATGTAGCTCTCCACAATAAAAGGTGTTACCCCTTAGACCCCAACCAATATGGTACAACTGCATGTTGAATACACTATTTTAAATGTAGCGTTATTTAACTGTATTTTCTGTAAGAGCACAACCACATGCAGTAAATGTAGAAACTACATTGATATTTTTATTTATAATATTTTCTTATTTTATGCTATCCAATGAATGCATACTTTAACTTTTATTTATTGGTATATTTCTCTGAAAAGAAGACAGATTAAAAAAAAAACTGTACCAGAAAAATAATTGAGCAAGGTGTATAGACCTGATCCACAAATACCCACTGGAAACAATAATAATAGATAGATAGATATATATATAAAATTTATATATAAGTAGAAAATGGTCAATACAAAGAGAATAAGTGGAAAACCACTCAGAACATATGGTAAAGCACAACAAACAGAACCCAGAAAATAATAAAAACCGTAATATGGAAATAATAAAAGGACAAAAATATATATATATAAAAAATGCCTTTATTTAAATATATGGCAATGGCACTAACAATGTGCCTGTTCTTGGAGGGAAAATATGTAAAAAATAATAAATAATATATGGACGGACTACACCAGAAATAACAAGTTAATGGATATACGACATACACTGTTTCATTACACAATCAGCTTATACAAGTATCCACCTAAGTCTAGACCAAAACTAATATTTGGGTATGTGCAACCATATAGGACAATGCATTAGACCAAAGCAATTATCAAGATGATGAAATAATAATGTATATAAAAATCTCATATAAATGTAGTGCCAACATAACCAAAAAGTGGAAAAAATACTAAGTGTATAGCAATGTAAACGTGCAAAAAAATAATAAGTGTAAAAAATGTGTAAAAAAATTATTTTAAACCTAATGTGAATGAAGAAATGATAAATAAAAGTAAAATATAGTGAAAAATGTAATGGTCTAGAGTAGACTATAGTAGATATACGTGCACTAAAAATAGATATATCCAGAAAAAAGTGCACAGTACATCTGGATCTAACTACATGAGGTCAAATTGCATGATATAACTAAATGTGTGTACGTGCACTATATGGCAGTATACATGATCCAAAGTGCACAAAAGTGCCCACTATGCCATAGTATGTGGAAGGAGAATCACAGGAGCAGTGTATTAGGCCGGTATAGCATAAAGGAAATACTAATGAGCAAGTGGTAGCATGGAAAAAATAATAAATAGATTAGTGTCACCTATAGGGGTCCGTCCCTCCAAGATACAGAGCACCCCGACGCGCGTTTCGGACGCTAATCCTTCGTCAGGGGGTGATGTATCTGAGGAACCGGAGGGTTTTAAATACCTGAGGATACATGCCGATAGGAGGAAGCGGAAGCGCAAGCGGCGCATGCGCTGTCAGTTGGACCCGGAGGTCGGCAGAGCCCGCGTCATATGCCAGAGACAGCGAAGCCGCTGTTATGGCAACACAGACGCGGGATGCACAACCAACGGGACACAAACCGCGCAGGCGCACCGCCCCAGCTCACCTCCGATGGACCGAACATAGAGGAAGATGTGTCACAATATGTAAGAAGCAGGGAGAATAAGTAATGTGTGCGCAAAAGGGGATAACGGTAAATAGAGGTTACAAGAGCAATGATAATAGTGATGCAAAGTGTAATGTGTGGGACAAAAGTAAAAATTGGGGAAAAAAAGGATATAATGTGGATAAAGTAAAGATGATAAGAAAGGGGCCTACAATAGGAGGACTGCATATATTTAGTACAGAGTGTACAAGTATATATACTGAACAAAATGCAACTATGAAGGGAATAGGTGTAATTCCTGGGCATACATATACAAGAAAATAATAAATGAAAAATAAAAATAAAAATAAATGTAAGTATGAGAATAAAAATAAAGGGAATACACTTTCCAAAGCGTTTGATACCGTGCCGCACAAGAGGTTGGTACACAAAATGAGAATGCTTGGTCTGGGGGAAAATGTGTGTAAATGGGTTAGTAACTGGCTTAGTGATAGAAAGCAGAGGGTGGTTATAAATGGTATAGTCTCTAACTGGGTCGCTGTGACCAGTGGGGTACCGCAGGGGTCAGTATTGGGACCTGTTCTCTTCAACATATTCATTAATGATCTGGTAGAAGGTTTACACAGTAAAATATCGATATTTGCAGATGATACAAAACTATGTAAAGCAGTTAATACAAGAGAAGATAGTATTCTGCTACAGATGGATCTGGATAAGTTGGAAACTTGGGCTGAAAGGTGGCAGATGAGGTTTAACAATGATAAATGTAAGGTTATACACATGGGAAGAGGGAATCAATATCACCATTACACACTGAACGGGAAACCACTGGGTAAATCTGACAGGGAGAAGGACTTGGGGATCCTAGTTAATGATAAACTTACCTGGAGCAGCCAGTGCCAGGCAGCAGCTGCCAAGGCAAACAGGATCATGGGGTGCATTAAAAGAGGTCTGGATACACATGATGAGAGCATTATACTGCCTCTGTACAAATCCCTAGTTAGACCGCACATGGAGTACTGTGTCCAGTTTTGGGCACCGGTGCTCAGGAAGGATATAATGGAACTAGAGAGAGTACAAAGGAGGGCAACAAAATTAATAAAGGGGATGGGAGAACTACAATACCCAGATAGATTAGCGAAATTAGGATTATTTAGTCCAGAAAAAAGACGACTGAGGGGCGATCTAATAACCATGTATAAGTATATAAGGGGACAATACAAATATCTCGCTGAGGATCTGTTTATACCAAGGAAGGTGACGGGCACAAGGGGGCATTCTTTGCGTCTGGAGGAGAGAAGGTTTTTCCACCAACATAGAAGAGGATTCTTTACTGTTAGGGCAGTGAGAATCTGGAATTGCTTGCCTGAGGAGGTGGTGATGGCGAACTCAGTCGAGGGGTTCAAGAGAGGCCTGGATGTCTTCCTGGAGCAGAACAATATTGTATCATACAATTATTAGGTTCTGTAGAAGGACGTAGATCTGGGTATTTATTATGATGGAATATAGGCTGAACTGGATGGACAAATGTCTTTTTTCGGCCTTACTAACTATGTTACTATGTTACTATGTTACTATGAATAAGTAGAAAAAATAATAAAAATAAAAAAATGATGAAAATATGAAAAAATAAAATAAAAAACAAAAAACAAAAAGGCATAATATAGATACGTATGCCGCACAAGATAATACATGGATGTGCTTATATCAATGCATACATAATAATGTAGCAATACATATATGAAAAAATAATGGTATTTAATTATATATAGCAGAACGTCCAATATTACTGAGATATGAAGAGAAAATAAATATATAATTAATGAATAAAAATAAAAATGAAAATGAAAATAAAAATAATAATAATGAATAATCAAATAATAAAGATGAAAGAAAATAAAAAATAAATAATAAATAATAAATAATAAATAAATAATAAAAAATAAAAAAATGAAAAATGAAAAATAAATAAATAAATATTGGATGATGCAAAGTTAAAAATAACTCTTTATATTGGGGCAACACCAAGTATGACCTTCAGAAGATCTAGGAATTTGGGTGATCAATTAGTTAAAAGCCACTACACGGGTGAAGTTAAATCCTCCTTCCTCTCTTCCACCAAACCAACAAGTGGGTGTCGACCTTGTGGTAAGTGTGTGGCCTGTCCTAATGTGGATAGAGCCCAAACCTTTGCCAGTTCGGATGGTCTCAAAACATTCAAGATTTCTCAACCTATAACATGTACTTCTAGGGCAGTCGTATATTATGCGACTTGCCCATGCTCTCTGATTTACGTAGGCTTGACCACCCGTCAATTAAAAGTTAGAATTCGAGAACATGTTCTGGGTATTTTGGCTGCAAAAGATATTCAGGACGTATCATCACTCAAAACACTGCCGAAACATTTTAAAACCTGCCATAACTCTGATGCCTCATTACTGCGAGTCATTGGGATTGATATGATAAGATCCACCCCAAGAGCGGGCAATATCAGTACACCTCTGGCTAGATTGGAATCTAAGTGGATCTGGACTCTCAAAACAGTTTCACCCCTAGGCTTAAATGAAAATTTTAATTTTGCTTCATTTTTGTGAACCGTTCTTTGGAACCGATGTATCATACACTTTCTTTTATCCAATATGGTTTTTATCTCTTTTTTAGTCTTCTTTATTAGCTTGGTGATCCATTGTTATTATACTTCAGTATTAATAATATATTTTTATAGATATGTACGTGTATTATGCATATCTGTATATTCACATATTTATTTGTGTTTTAATTTACATATAAATACATTTTTTCAAATTTTTAATATTTTTCTTGTGGTTTTAACCTTGGATTGCCAACAATCTTGTTATATGTTTTCTTGTGTGTGTTTCTAATTTTAGTCATTTTTTATTCTAGTTACTTACATTTCTACTTTTTTGGACATCGCATGCGTGGATAGGGTCGGATGGATGTCTCCATTGAACTAGAGCTCCGGACTTTCTTTGGATCTTCTTTTCTGGAAATATAAAGAGTTTTTTTAACTTTGCATCATCCAATATTTATTTATTTATTTTTCATTTTTCATTTTTTTATTTTTTATTATTTATTTATTATTTATTATTTATTTTTTATTTTCTTTCATCTTTATTATTTGATTATTCATTATTATTATTTTTATTTTCATTTTAATTTTTATTTTTATTCATTAATTATATATTTATTTTCTCTTCATATCTCAGTAATATTGGACGTTCTGCTATATATAATTAAATACCATTATTTTTTCATATATGTATTGCTACATTATTATGTATGCATTGATATAAGCACATCCATGTATTATCTTGTGCGGCATACGTATCTATATTATGCCTTTTTGTTTTTTGTTTTTTATTTTATTTTTTCATATTTTCATCATTTTTTTATTTTTATTATTTTTTCTACTTATTCCCTTTATTTTTATTCTCATACTTACATTTATTTTTATTTTTAGTTTTCATTTATTATTTTCTTGTATATGTATGCCCAGGAATTACACCTATTCCCTTCATAGTTGCATTTTGTTCAGTATATATACTTGTACACTCTGTACTAAATATATGCAGTCCTCCTATTGTAGGCCCCTTTCTTATCATCTTTACTTTATCCACATTATATCCTTTTTTCCCCCAATTTTTACTTTTGTCCCACACATTACACTTTGCATCACTATTATCATTGCTCTTGTAACCTCTATTTACCGTTATCCCCTTTTGCGCACACATTACTTATTCTCCCTGCTTCTTACATATTGTGACACATCTTCCTCTATGTTCGGTCCATCGGAGGTGAGCTGGGGCGGTGCGCCTGCGCGGTTTGTGTCCCGTTGGTTGTGCATCCCGCGTCTGTGTTGCCATGACAGCGGCTTCGCTGTCTCTGGCATATGACGCGGGCTCTGCCGACCTCCGGGTCCAACTGACAGTGCATGCGCCGCTTGCGCTTCCGCTTCCTCCTTTCGGCATGTATCCTCAGGTATTTAAAACCCTCCGGTTCCTCAGATACATCACCCCCTGATGAAGGATTAGCGTCCGAAACGCGCGTCGGGGTGCTCTGTATCTTGGAGGGACGGACCCCTATAGGTAACACTAATCTATTTATTATTTTTTCCATCCTACCACTTGCTCATTAGTATTTCCTTTATGCTATACCGGCCTAATACACTGCTCCTGTGATTCTCCTTCCACATACTATGGCATAGTGGGCACTTTTGTGCACTTTGGATCATGTATACTGCCATATAGTGCACGTACACACATTTAGTTATATCATGCAATTTGACCTCATGTAGTTAGATCCAGATGTACTGTGCACTTTTTTCTGGATATATCTATTTTTAGTGCACGTATATCTACTATAGTCTACTCTAGACCATTACATTTTTCACTATATTTTACTTTTATTTATCATTTCTTCATTCACATTAGGTTTAAAATAATTTTTTTACACATTTTTTACACTTATTATTTTTTTGCACGTTTACATTGCTATACACTTAGTATTTTTTCCACTTTTTGGTTATGTTGGCACTACATTTATATGAGATTTTTATATACATTATTATTTCATCATCTTGATAATTGCTTTGGTCTAATGCATTGTCCTATATGGTTGCACATACCCAAATATTAGTTTTGGTCTAGACTTAGGTGGATACTTGTATAAGCTGATTGTGTAATGAAACAGTGTATGTCGTATATCCATTAACTTGTTATTTCTGGTGTAGTCCGTCCATATATTATTTATTATTTTTTATATATTTTCCCTCCAAGAACAGACACATTGTTAGTGCCATTGCCATATATTTAAATAAAGGCATTTTATATATATATATATATATCTATATATATATATATATAGATATATATATATATATATATATATTTTTGTCCTTTTATTATTTCCATATTACGGTTTTTATTATTTCCTGGGTTCTGTTTGTTGTGCTTTACCAGAAAAATAATGCAGAATCTAGTTAAATGAAAACTGTGATATAATGACAGTTAATTAATTCTGCTGATATTTACTATCTGAAACTGTCCGAATAAAATGCTGCTTTTAAGCTATTATCTGTGCACTTCTAGTGATTTTAACTGGTTCATTTTCCACTGTATCGATAGCCTTTCAGGAGAACCATGCATAACTGCACTTTAAGAATAAATAAAAACTGATGCAGGCATATTTTAGATCTGAGAACTGCTGTATGCATACAGTAAATTGAATTTTCGCAGAACATTGCACAAATCATTCTTAACCCTTTAATCACTGCACTGCTTAGCTGTGGAAAAAAATCTGTAATGACCGAAACCAAGTTGCTTGTTCAGTGAAGCTCTATGGTTTGCAATATGGTAGATATCCATGGATTTCAATAAATCCTTATTGATTTTGATTAGTAGCCATCAATTACAGGCAGTGGTGTGGTCCCAGTAGCAGACAGTATTAGATGTGGAAAACAATCCAATAGGTCTAAGCTGGAATTAACCAGAAGACCAAAAGAAGAGAACCAAAGTATACTTAAAATGTCACATTATGTCACAAATGTCACAAGGGAACATGGATCCTTTAAAGAAATAGCAATTCATCAATATAAACCCTACATAATAGTTTTGCACATCAGGTATGCTTATATTACCTCTTGCTAAGGAGCCACAGATCCATCAACCGGTAAGCAACACAATTATGGGTGGTTAAGCTGTCCCCTCTCGCCCCGATGTGCATTTCACCCTTAGCTTCTTCCTGGGGCTATTTATTTAAAGATGCCACAGGCACTGGTTTATTACATTAATTCATAGTACCCTGTCTGACTGCTTACAATTTCAATATAGCTCTATATAGCTGTGGTCCTCTAGGCACTAGGTCCTTACAAGTTTATATTGCAGGGAGCCAATTATGTGTTTATTCATTTATTTAATTAATTTCTTTGGGGTTGGTTTATTTGGTCCTCTTTATGGGTATTTCTTGTCTTATGATGTACTATGTATTTTATCCCTTTTAATAATTACTAGTAAATTTGACATTTTAAGTATACTTTGGTTCTCTTCTTTTGGTCTGCTGTTTAATTCCAGCTTAGACCTATTGGACTTGTATAGTTATTTGAAGTGCCAAAATTTTTGTATATTATAGGACATTTCCGTTGAGTATTAGATTTGGGTAGTTTGGACCAATTACAAGGTAAGCCTCAAAGGAACCTGTCTTGTCCCCAAATGCTATACAGGGTTAATCTGGAGGTTAAAAGTGTTCCAATGCTACCTGGCAGCTTTACTGAAAGTGAGGCTGCTGAGAGAAAATGAACTTGTTTCCTCCCAGTAGCCACCAAATTTCAGTCACAGAGGTAGTACAGTGATCGACTACGGTCAACGCTCATACCACCGCTCACTATACTGTGAGAGATGGCTGTAAGCATGCCATGGCACTTTGATTGGTGAATCGCTCTGCACAGATGCACTGCAGAGACAGATGTCAATCAAAGTCATGGCACATGCTTACAGTCATCTCTCACAGTATAGTAAGCAGTGCTGTGAATGATTATTGTAATCGCTCACTGCAAAGCCCACATGGCTAAAAGTAGTCGGCTTTCTGGGGGAAATAAGTTAATTTTCAACCAGTAGCTGCACTTTCAGTAAAGCTGCAGGCAGCATTGGACCACTATTAACCTGCAGATTAACCATTTATCTGCAGGTAAATAACTTTATCTGTGGTGACAGTTTCTCTTTAAGGGGTCATCTTTGCCAAATATGTTCATATTGCCTTTGACCTGCATCTTTTATCATTGCACACACTCATCGTTTTTTTTTTATTAATTCTAATAGATTATTTGCAAATTAACTCCATAAGAACTGTACCTAGCAGTAAGTTATTGGTGCCAATATATGCAAATGGAGCTGTTTTCTGCTAAACCTTTTGGGACCTATTTTTTGGTCAGTCATTTTGTTGACATATAGAAGTCACCTCACTGAGAAAAAATTCTCCATATAGCTGAGATATTTTAATATGATTGAATCATGTATATTTACTGACTCAAACTCCAGTGGTGTCCACTACCAAGTAATGATGTCCTACATTTTAGTCACTTGACTCCTGATATGTAGAAGCAGGCAGAAGACTAGAACAGCATGGAATTGGAAATGCCTTAGGTGACATCCTGTTGCTGTTAAAGTCAGTGCTGGAGCAAAGTACTGAAATGCTCATGAGCGGGGAAAGGTCAATGAGGGCCAGCGCAAGCGTTCGACAAAAATTTACTCTGCATTTTGCATAGGACGTGTCATCTACAGGAAGCAAGAAGGAAGACGGCAATTGCAAGAAGAGAGGAGGAGCTGGGTCATGATTGGACGGCACTGTAGGTAATCACCACAGTGTGAACGTACTCTTTCACTTTACACGTATACCATTATTATAGTCAAAATGATTTTCTTGGTTTTGCGGTTATCTCTTGTATTTTGCACAAACAAGGGGCGTTGCTCCTCTTTCTGAGCTAAATATTCCATCTGTATAGCATCCCATGCATGGGTGCCTCAGTCTTGCCCTGTCCTGCTCTGCCCATATTCACATTGAAGTTGTTTGACACATGGTAAGGTTTTAATACTAGATAAAGGTTAGGACAGTTCTGATGGGCACACCATGTCATGGTAGGATAACTTGTACTCCTTTTTGATCAAAATAGCATTAACTAAGTACCTTATGTTATTTACATTCACTATTTCTATTTACTGCTTTACTTGTTGTAGGATATTTGCTCATTTTTGGTTTGTCTTGGTTTTTTTCTATGAAATGCTCACAGTTTACACGTGCAGATACATTTTGCACTTATACCAGCTTTTTGTCCAGCTCATTTTGTTTTTTGCTATTATCTGTTGCCTTTTTTTACCCACAGTGGGTGCTGCTCCCCTTTCTGAAATAAGTATCTTACCTGTATAGCTTCCCATGGATGAGTGTCTCATTCTCTTTTTCACATTGACATTGTTGGGTACACCTTGTCATGGTGGGATTGCTTTTTATTATTATTATTATTATTATTATTATTATTATTTTCAAATCAAAATAGCATTAACTAAGTACCCTATGTTATTTAAATGTGCTATTACTATTTACTGGTTTACTAGGGTATATGCTCTTTTTTGTTTTTTCTTGGGTTACCCCATTAAAGCATGGGCGGACATACCGCCGGTTCAACCGGTGCAGCTGCACCGGGGCCCGGAGGCTCTGGGGGGCCCCTGCAGGGCGGCCAGGGACGCTGCTACGATTTGGCGATTTGACTATTTGAGCCCTTTGGCTCAGGCGGCAGAAGAGAGAGGGCGGCAGACTACTGGATTTGCGCTGCTAGTTTTTTTTTTTTTTTCATAAAACTCCGGGGTCAAGTGTAACCTCCCTCCTTCCCACCCCCCCTTCTCCCTCCCTCCTTCCCGCCCCCCCCCTCCTCCCTCCCTCCTTCCCGCCCCCCCTCCCTGAAGACGTAATACTCACCTTCCTCCAGCGGTGGCTGCAACTGCGTCTCAGCGCCGGCAGCGCGTCCTGTCTTCAGCGGTCACATGGTACCGCTCATTTAAGGTCATGAATATGCGCATATTCATGACCTTAATTAGCGCTATCATGTGACCGCTGAAGACAGGAAGGAAGACGCTGCAGAAGAGATGCCAGGAAGGAAGTTCTGTTCTGTGCTGCGCGGTGAGAGGTAAGTATGACAGGAAAAAAGGATGGGGAGCCATGCACACACAGGGGAGAAGGATGGGGGAGCCATGCACACAGGGAAAAAGGATGGGGAGGCATGCACACAGGGGAGAAGGATGGGGAGCCATGCACACAGGGAAAAAGGATGGGGAGCCATGCACACAGGGGAGAAGGATGGGGGAGCCATGCACACAGGGGAGAAGGATGGGGGAGCCATGCACGCAGGGTGGGAGGATAGGGGAGGCATGCATGCAGGGGAGAAGGATGGGGAGCCGTGAACGCAAGGGAGAAAGATGGGGAGCTGTGAACGCAGGGAAGAAGGATGGGGGAGCCGTGAACGCAGGGGAGAAGGATGGGGGAGCCGTGAACGCAGGGTAGAAGGATGGGGGAGCCCAGCACGCAGGGGAGAAGGATGGGGGAGCTGTGAACGCAGGGGAGAAGGATGGGGGAGCCGTGAACGCAGGGGAGAAGAATGGGGGAGCCGTGAACGCAGGGTAGAAGGATGGGGGAGCCCAGCACGCAGGGGAGAAGGATGGGGGAGCCATGCACGCAGGGCGGGAGGATAGGGGAGGCATGCACGCAGGGGAGAAGGATGAGGGAGCCGTGAACGCAGGGGAGAAGGATGGGGGAGCCATGAACGCAGGGGAGAAGGATGGGGGAGCCGTGAACGCAGGGGAGAAGGATGGGGGAGCTGTGAATGCAGGAGAGAAGGATGGGGGAGCCCAGCACGCAGGGGAGAAGGATGGGGGAGCCTTGAACGCAGGGGAGAAGGATGGGGGAGCCCAGCACGCAGGGGAGAAGGATGGGGGAGCTCTGATCGCAGGGGAGAAGGATGGGGGAGCCCAGCACGCAGGGGAGAAGGATGGGGGAGCCCAGCACGCAGGGGAGAAGGATGGGGGAGCCCAGCACGCAGGGGAGAAGGATGGGGGAGCCCAGCACGCAGGGGAGAAGGATGGGGGAGCCGTGAACGCAGGGGAGAAGGATGGGGGAGCCCAGCACGCAGGGGAGAAGGATGGGGGAGCCATGCACGCAGGGCGGGAGGATAGGGGAGGCATGCACGCAGGGGAGAAGGATGGGGGAGCCGTGAACGCAGGGGAGAAGGATGGGGGAGCCGTGAACGCAGGGGAGAAGGATGGGGGAGCCGTGAACGCAGGGGAGAAGGATGGGGGAGCCGTGAACGCAGGGGAGAAGGATGGGGGAGCCGTGAACGCAGGGGAGAAGGATGGGGGAGCCGTGAACGCAGGGGAGAAGGATGGGGGAGCCCAGCACGCAGGGGAGAAGGATGGGGGAGCCAGGAACGCAGGGGAGAAGGATGGGGGAGCCCAGAACGCAGGGGAGAAGGATGGGGGAGCCGTGAACGCAGGGGAGAAGGATGGGGGAGCCGTGAACGCAGGGGAGAAGGATGGGGGAGCCGTGAACGCAGGGGAGAAGGATGGGGGAGCCCAGCACGCAGGGGAGAAGGATGGGGGAGCCATGAACGCAGGGGAGAAGGATGGGGGAGCCCAGCACGCAGGGGAGAAGGATGGGGGAGCTGTGAACGCAGGGGAGAAGGATGGGGGAGCCGTGAACGCAGGGGAGAAGGATGGGGGAGCCGTGAACGCAGGGGAGAAGGATGGGGGAGCCGTGAACGCAGGGGAGAAGGATGGGGGAGCCGTGAACGCAGGGAGAAGGATGGGGGAGCCCAGCACGCAGGGGAGAAGGATGGGGGAGCCGTGAACGCAGGGGAGAAGGATGGGGGAGCCCAGCACGCAGGGGAGAAGGATGGGGGAGCTGTGAACGCAGGGGAGAAGGATGGGGGAGCCGTGAACGCAGGGGAGAAGGATGGGGGAGCCATGCACACAGGGTGGGAGGATGGAGTATAAATATGGAGTATAAATACTAGGCCCTATAGGGGGGACACAGTGTGAGAGGACAGTGTGAAGAGGGGGCCGGTATAGAAAGGAGAGGTCAGTGTGAAGAGCATATACCATAAGAGGGACAGTGTGGGGGTCATATTTTGTGCAGACAATATAGTGAGGGGCAATTTTTTATTCCGGAGCATTATAATGACACTTGTATCTTTAAGGGCGTCATGTGGAGACTTTCTGCAAAAGAGCAGAAAAGATGGAAGTCTGCAGAGACGCTGTGGCTGAGAAAACTCATCATGGGGTCTGGACAAGATGAAGAAAAGAAGAACGGCTCCAGAGTCAACGCCATCTATAAGGTACCTGGATGTAAATGTTATTTGTGATACTAACTAATTCTCATGTTTTTATTTATGTTAGGAGATTTAAAGGGGTTGTCCAGGTTTGTAATGAGTCTGCAGTCATTCTTTGTGACTGCAGACTTCTGACTTCTCACAGTGTGCACTGCACGCTGTCAGGATTCTCTTGTGCTGGTGATTTACATACATGCGGTCATGTGCTGACTAGACATGTGTGGCCTCCGTCATTGAAAATGAACTGAGCGAGGCCGGGCACGTCTAGTCGGAATGTGGTCAGAAGTAAACAAATCGCATGCTGACATGACCGTCCACCAGCAAGGGAGAATCCTAGTAGTGTGCAGTGTGAGAATTCAGAAGCTGCGATCTCAGGATTCAGCTCTGCAGGTTCCAGTAGTCGTCACATGGACACTTCACTCATATGCGATTTTCATACTTATGGTCCTGTGACAACGAGCTTCTCTTCTGCGTCTCTCAGTTTATCACTGAACATTGAGAGCATTAGGGAGAGGAGCTTGTGGGCACATGACTAAGTGTGAAAATCGCGTATGTCCTTGGCGGAGGGGGGCACCAAAATGAATTCTTGTCCCTGGTGCCAGAAACCCTAGATACACCTCTGCTGGTATGCTACTGTGAGCGGCGATTACCGGGTCCGGTGGAGGGATGTGTGTGCACAGGCAGTGAGGCAGGGACTGTGGGGGGGGGGTCGCCATTTTTCCGTTCGCCTCAGGCAGCAGAGAGGCTAGGTTCACCCCTCAGGGCGGCTAATATAGAGGGCAATCTGGCCAGTCTATCCGGCCCCGAGGCTCCGGGGGCCCCCTGGCCAGATTGCCCTCATGTGCGGCAGGCATGGAGCAATCCCTGCAGCTCCGCTGCCTGCAAGAGAAAATGGCAACGGATCTGCAGGGAATGGATGCTTCCTGCTTCCTTTCTCACACAGACAGCAGCGGCTCAGCTGAATGACATCATCATTCCGCGCTGCGGCTGTGCGAGACAGGAAGCTGCCGGCGTGCAGCTTCAGGATAGGATCCGTGCGCAGAGGTCTTCTTCACGGCTGCTCCTCCTCCCGGCTCGTCCTGTCTGGCACCTTCTCCCTGCACACACTTCCTCCAGCCTGTGCAGAACGGCGTCTGCACACTCATGCCTGGAAGGAAGCTGCAGCTGTGCAGGACCTCAATCACCCCCTGAACAGGAGGTAAAGAACGGCCTGAATGTGACGTATTGTTTAGAGAGTAAAGAGGGGAGACAGGGGCTGCAGTCAGAGACTAGAAGCAGTGATTTACTGGCTGTGACCCCCGGAGCTTTGTGTTCTCTGGTCAGTGCAGGATTTTCATCCACACACAGCAGGGACCAGAGAGCTCAGAACTTGGGAACACAGTCACTAAATCACTGGGTCTATTCTCTGACGGGACTCCAGTCATCACTGCAGTATCAGATCCAGGCTGGGACAGACCCCTGAGCCCATCCCCCAGTGAAGACTTTATTCACATATACTGTATCTGTTGCATTAAACACATAGGTACAATACATAGACACATATAAGGGTATGTTTCCACTGTCAGTAAACTCTGCGGATTGGATGCTGTGTACATCCGCAGCATCCAGTCCGCAGCGTCCTGATATTACAGCATAGTGCATGAGATTTCAAGGAATCCAATGTCCACTATGTATGCAGCGGCACCTGCAGCTTTCCTGCAGAGACGGACATGCGGCACATCTTTCTAGACCGTAGCATGTCTATTTATCTTGCGGAGACGCTCAGTCTCCACAAGATAAATATCACAGTCCAATGTATAGGATGCGGTGATTCCGCATGTGTTCAATGAACACATGCGGAAGCATCACTCGTACAAAAGCCGGACCGAGCGGACATGTGCTGCATCCAAAGCGCTGCCGATTCCTGACCGTGGAACCATACCCTTATACATTAATGTATACTATGTCACATATGCAGTAGACACAGGTGTTTATTATACATGGGCATATTCTACAGATTATATATATATATATATATATATATATATATATCTTTGTCGCCTTTAAAGAAGGGGGGGCCCAGACACATTTCCTGCACAGGGGCCCCAAGCTGTCTGTGTCCGCCCCTGCATTAAAGAATGCATTTAGTTCCCTTTTTGAACTGAGGATACCTATTTTCTTCAAGTAGCACATATCACTACGGTGAACTATTGTGTTAAATAATCCAGAATCAAGCTGTTATCCTTCGTGTGAGTGCAGTGGATTTTCTACATACAGTATATAGCACATACTGTATATGGTACAGTACATATCACACATGTGCAAATGGTGGCTTTATAAATCATAAAGATCCTACAAAGTAATGGCAATTTTGCACAGATAATGCATAGATTTATTAATGGTTTATAATTATATAAAGTAATGCAATTGTTTGCTAGAATAGCTGGTATCTTTCTATCATTTAGATCTGGTAAAAGTGTCACTGTATGGTAGCATAAAAAAGCAAAGAGATAGAGATGACATTGGACTTTATCTAAAGAGTCAATAATTGCAGAAAACACAACGCATGTGGTTAAAATTGCTTAATTGTTGCCTATACAGCTTATATTATTTTGCAAATTTTTCACTAAAAGACATACAACTATAACCACCAAAACCAAAAACTTACAAGGTTAATACTCACAGCTATATGAATGTTGTACAAATAACTGGAAATAGATGAGTATATTAATGCAAACTTTGCTATTTCCTCTACAAAGAAAATCTATATGAATTTATATGGTTTTTGTTTTACTTATTTATTTGTGAAAGCTATAAACTGTTTTTCTTCTGCATTGGACTTTGAACACTTATATTAAAAGGCTCAATAATCTGTCTAAGCTCAGGGTTAAGTGATGGAATTCATTTAAATGCCCCAGAAGTAATCATCCACAAAGAGTACATTATTTCTCTTTTATGAATTTTCAAACCTAATACTGATGGGTGGAATGCAATTAAACCTAATCAATATGTAATTTAGGTGGGCTGACATGTTTTCAAATCCTTAGAATATAGATTCTTTCAATATCGTAGAAGCTTAGTAGAATGCTTAGCACATATAACACGGTTACATCTTATACAGTAAGTAATTAATACTCCTAATCATGATTGGCATCAAAACTGGGTACTAATTAAGAAACTTCTCCTGGGAAAAATGTTAATACGCTGTAGAATAATATATGTTGACGCTTATTTAATTCACTAGTAGAAGATGTTAGATTGTTTGATCATAAATTGCAGTTACTGTATATTTAATTTTGTTTTATATAATGCCTACTTTTATATATATATTTGTAGAATCAGTTTTAGCAAAGTAATATACTTATTTTTAGCTATTGCAAGTACAGCTGAATAAAATCTGTAATAATATCTGTAGATAGAAATGCGTCTTTTGAAATTCAATTTTAACAATTTTTCACAATTTTCCCCCAAAATTTGATTTGCAGAGAATAAATTAGAGCAAATATCACTATTTGAAATCTCATCTTTGCTCAGAAAACACATTTTGGGAGAGAAAAGAGATAGAGAGAAGCTCACTGACCATAAGAGCTTTCACATTGCTATTTAGAGAGAGGACCCACCTGACCGTAAGAGGCTACACTCTACATGCAAAGAAGAGAGAAGACTCCTGTGACCGTAAGAGCTTACACTCTACAGAAGAGAAAAAGTTTGTGAGAGAGAAGCACACTGGCCATAAGACCTTACACACATTAACCCCTTTACCCCCGAAGGTGGTTTGCACATTAATGACTAGTGTTGAGCATTCCGATACCGCAAGTATCGGGTATCGGCCGATACTTGCGGTATCGGAATTCCGATACCGAGATCCGATACTTTTGTGGTATCGGGTATCGGTATCGGATACATAGAGATGTGTAAAATAAAGAATTAAAATAAAAAATATTGATATATTTACCTCTCCGGCGGCCCCTGAACTCAGCGCGGGTAACCGGCAGGCTTCTTTGTTCAAAATCAGCGCTTTTAGGACCTGAGAATCACGTCCCGGCTTCTGATTGGTCGCGGGCCGCCCATGTGACCGGCACGCGACCAATCACAAGCCGCGACGTCACCGCAAGCTATTAGCGCGCTCTTTTTTGAAAAATTAGCGCGTTAATGACTTTCAAAGACGTAGCGGCTTGTGATTGGTCGCGGCCACGCGACCAATCACAAGCCGCGACGTCACCGCAAGCTATTAACGCGCTCATTTTTAAAAATGAGCACGTTAATGGCTTTCAAATACGTAGCGGCTTGTGATTGGTCGCGTAGCCGCGACCAATCACAAGCCGCGACGCCACCGCAAGCTATTAACGCGCTCATTTTTAAAAATGAGCGCGTTAATGGCTTTCAAAGACGTAGCGGCTTGTGATTGGTCGCGTAGCCGCGACCAATCACAAGCCGCGACGCCACCGCAAGCTATTAACGCGCTCATTTTTAAAAATGAGCGCGTTAATGGCTTTCAAAGACGTAGCGGCTTGTGATTGGTCGCGTAGCCGCGACCAATCACAAGCCGCGACGCCACCGCAAGCTATTAACGCGCTCATTTTTAAAAATGAGCGCGTTAATGGCTTTCAAAGACGTAGCGGCTTGTGATTGGTCGCGTAGCCGCGACCAATCACAAGCCGCGACGCCACCGCAAGCTATTAACGCGCTCATTTTTAAAAATGAGCGCGTTAATGGCTTTCAAAGACGTAGCGGCTTGTGATTGGTCGCGTAGCCGCGACCAATCACAAGCCGCGACGCCACCGCAAGCTATTAACGCGCTCATTTTTAAAAATGAGCGCGTTAATGGCTTTCAAAGATGTAGCGGCTTGTGATTGGTCGCGTAGCCGCGACCAATCACAAGCCGCGACGCCACCGCAAGCTATTAACGCGCTCATTTTTAAAAATGAGCGCGTTAATAGCTTGCGGTGACGTCGCGGCTTGTGATTGGTCGCGGCTACGCGACCAATCACAAGCCGCTACGTATTTGAAAGCCATTAACGCGCGCATTTTTAAAAATGAGCGCGTTAATAGCTTGCGGTGACGTCGCGGCTTGTGATTGGTCGCGTGGCCGCGACCAATCACAAGCCGCTACGTCTTTGAAAGTCATTAACGCGCTCATTTTTCAAAAAAGAGCGCGCTAATAGCTTGCGGTGACGTCGCGGCTTGTGATTGGTCGCGTGCCGGTCACATGGGCGGCCCGCGACCAATCAGAAGCCGGGACGTGTTTCTCAGGTCCTAAAAGCGCTGATTTTGAACAAAGAAGCCTGCCGGTTACCCGCGCTGAGTTCAGGGGCCGCCGGAGAGGTAAATATATCAATATTTTTTATTTTAATTCTTTATTTTACACATCCCTATGGATCCCAGGGCCTGAAGGAGAGTTTCCTCTCCTTCAGACCCTGGGAACCATGAGAATACCTTCCGATACTTGATGTCCCATTGACTTGTATTGGTATCGGATATCGGTATCGGCGATATCCGATAGTTTTCGGGTATCGGCCGATACTATCCGATACCGATACTTTCAAGTATCGGACGGTATCGCTCAACACTATTAATGACCAAGCCAATTCTTACAATTCTAACCACTGTCACTTTATGAAGTAATAACTCTGGAATGCTTCTATGGTTCCCAGTGAATCAGAGTGACATATTGTACTTCATGATAGTGTTAAAATTTCCTCGGTATGACTTGCGTCTATTTGTGAAAAAAACACTCCCCAATGAATTTATCTAGGGGTGCAATGGTCATATTGACATCACATGTGTCTCACAGAATTTTAAACCATTGAGCTGTGAAGAAAGAATAAATAAATTTTTTCAGCTAAAATGTTGCTTTAGTCCAAGTTTTTAATTTTTCTAAGGGCTAATATGTTTTTTTTTAAACAAACTGAGGTCCATTTTTTTCCTGAGTTTGCCAATATCCTGCATGTAATCAAAAAATATTTTTCAGGTACAGTGCAAAGCTCAGAAGGCAAGGAGCACCAGATTTTAACCCCTAACTGACCTTGGACGGGATAGTACATAGAAGGTCAGATCCCCTGCTTTGATGCAGGGCTCCGCGGTGAGCCCGCACCAAAGCCGGGACATGTCAGCTGTTTTGAACAGCTGACATGTGCCCGTAATAGGCGCGGGCAGAATCACGATCTGCCCGCACCTATTAACTAGTTAAATGCCGCTGTCAAACGCAGACAGCGGCATTTAACTACCGCTTCCGGCCGGGCGGCCGGAAATGACGTCATCGCCGACCCCCGTCACATGATCGGGGGTCGGCGATGCGTCTCCATTGTAACCATAGAGGTCCTTGAGACCTCTATGGTTACTGATCGCCGGTGGCTGTGAGCGCCACCCTGTGTGTCGGCGCTCACAGCACACCTCCATTTCTGCTACATAGCAGCGATCAGCAGATCGCTGCTATGTAGCAGAGGCGATCGCGTTGTGCCTGCTTCTAGCCTCCCAAGGAGGCTATTGAAGCATGGCAAAAGTAAAAAAAAAAAGTTGAAAAAAATGTAAAAAAAATAAAAAAAATATAAAAGTTTAAATCACCCCCCTTTCGCCCCAATCAAAATAAATCAATAAAAAAAATATCAAATCTACACATATTTGGTATCGCTGCGCTCAGAATCGCCCGATCTATCAATTAAAAAAAGCATTAACCTGATCGCTAAACAGCGTAGCGGGAAAAAAATTCGAAACACCAGAATTACGTTTTTTTGGTCGCCGCGACATTGCATTAAAATGCAATAACGGGCGATCAAAAGAACGTATTTGCACCGAAATGCTATCACTAAAAACGTCATCTTGGCACGCAAAAAATAAGCCCTCAACTGACCCCAGATCACGAAAAATGGAGACGCTACGAGTATTGGAAAATGGCGCAATTTTTTTTTTTTTTTTTTTTTTTTTTAGCAAAGTTCGGAATTTTTTTTCACCACTTAGATAAAAAATAACCTAGTCATGTTAGGTGTCTACGAACTCGTAATGACCTGGAGAATCATAATGTCAAGTCAGTTTTAGCATTTAGTGAACCTAGCAAAAAAGCCAAACAAAAAACAAGTGTGGGACTGCACTTTTTTTGCAATTTCACCGCACTTGGAATTTTTTTCCCATTTTCTAGTACACGACATGCTAAAACCAATGATGTCGTTCAAAAGTACAACTCATTCCGCAAAAAATAAGCCCTCATATGGCCAAATTGATGGAAAAATAAAAAAGTTATGGCTCTGGGAAGGAGGGGAGTGAAAAACGAACACGGAAAAATGAAAAATCCCATGGTCATGAAGGGGTTAATGTTATGGTTTGCAGGTGCAATGACCCACTGGGAAAGCCCATGAGGTGCCAAAACAGCAGAACCCTAAATAAGTGACCAATTTTACAAACTACACCACTCAATGAATTCATCTAGGGGTGCAGTGATCATATTGACACCACGAGTGTGTCACATAATTTTATACCATTGGGCTGTAAAGGATAAAGAACAACATTTTTATTACCAAAATTTTGATTTAGCCCCAGATTTTACAATGTCGCATAAGATGTAGATAAAAATAGCACCATAATATGTCCCACAATTTCTACTTAATGTGGTGATACTCCATATGTGGCCGTACAGTACTTCTTAGCCATACAGAGAGACTTTGGAGGAGCGCTATTTGCCTCCTAGAGCACATATTTTCCTAGAACAGTTTGAGGAGAACATATACAGAGCCCCTAATTGTTAGAAGAGCAGAATCGCCACTCAAGTGACCCCATGTTGGAAATTATATCTCTTTGGGAATTTATCTACAAGTGAAGTGACACTTTTTACACCATGGGTATGTTCCAGAAACAAGCAGCAATGAATGTTGCCGAGTGAAAATTGCAAACTGCCAATGTAGTGACCATTATGCTGTAGTGACCAGTATGTTGCAGTCACCAGTAAGTTATGTCCAGCCTGTGCTTCTGGACACATGCACCCGTGAGTTAGGCATGCTCTCATGGCTTCAGAAATACCAAACATGTGGATGCTATATGTGGTTTAGGTACACTGTGGGGCTCAGAAGGGAGGGGCATTCGGACTTGGGAGTGCAGAATTTGTTGAATTTCTTTTGTAGAGTTAAGGAGCCATTTCGCTTTTCCAGGGCCTTTGTACTACCAGTAACAGTGAAGCCTCCATTATTTCCATTAACAGATTACAGATCTGAGTGAGGGCTTGCTTTTTTGTGGATTGAGTTAAAGCTTTTATTTGGAACATTTTACATAAAGTTTGGGATCACATATATCCGGCGCTCTACATTGACCACTTAATATGGGGTTTCCATCTAAATCTCTGAGAGACGTGATTCAGATTAAACCCCCGAGCGATCCATTTACTATAATGAGGTAGCAGAGTTACTCTGACCTCTGTTTAGCGGTGTACTTCTTTTCAGAAGTGCACAAAACTGTGGACAATGGCACTTTTATGCAATCCTAAAAAAACTGACAGCGCCGGATCACAGGTCAGACGCTGTTCCCAGTGCCTTCATCTGCCTCATTCAAGGAAACCTTCCACCAGAGGTTCTGTCTGAATCATGTATTTCAGACATTTACACAGAAACCTCAGTGCAAATGCTCAGCGCAGAGTGCAGGATAAATGTGTGGCGAGCATTACTCCGATCTTTGGGAGGTAGAATAAAAAAATCAGCAGTAGGTGAAGAATTGATTTTATTCATTTTTTATGCCGTTCCTTGTGCAGTATAAGTGATTAGGCGACTTTATTTTTCCGGTCGGTGCGATTACAGCAATACAAGATTTATGTTGGGTTTTTATGTTTTGCTGCTGTCACACATTAAAAGACTCTTTTTCTTGCAGAAAATAGTTTTTGCATCACCATCTTTTGAGAGCTATAATTTTTCCGTATTTCGGCTGACAGTCATGTGAGAGCTTGTTTTTTGTGAGAGGAATTGACATTTTTACTAATACCATTTCCGGGCACATTACTTTTTTTGATCGCTTTCTATTCTGATTTTTGGGAGTCAGAATGAACAAAAACCAACAACTCAGAATTTTGGGGGGAGTGAGTGGGTTATGCCATTTCATATGTGGTAAAATTAATAACACAGTTTTGTTCTTTGGGTCAGTATGACTACAGCGATACCTTATTTTTAATCTTTTTTATGCTTTGGCACTTTTACACAAGAAAATTTATTTTATAGAAAAAATAATTATTTTTGCATCGCTTTATTCTGAGAGCTATAACTTTTTTATTTTTCCGCTGATAGAGCTGTATAGTGGTTTGTTTTTTGCAAGACAAGATTATGTTTTTGGTGGTACCAGGTATATTTATTTCCAAATTTTTGATCGCATTTTATTGCACTTTTTGTTCGGTGGTTTGATGATAAAGCATTGTTTTTTGCCTTGTTTTTTTATTTTTTTTATAGTGTTCACTAAAGGGGTTAACTAGTGGGACAGTTTTATTGGTTGGGTCATCGCTGACATGGAGATACTAAATATGTATTCTTTTATTGTTCATATTTTTTCATACAAATATTTATTTATAAATAGAATATCTTTAGATTTTTTTATTATTATTGTTTATTTTCTTTTTTAAATATTTGTACAATTATTTTTAAAAAGTTTTACTTTTTTTTTATATTTTTACTTTGTCCCACTATGGGACTATCATTTTTTGCAGGATCATGCAGCAGCATCCCCAAACTATGCAAACTGTCAGCTCTGCACTGGCAGAGAAAGTTGCTGATCATGCACTGCGCATGATCAAGCAATTTTCCTAGCTATGGTGACCCGGATGCCGTCATGGTGACATCGGGTCACCATGACAACGATCGAGACCCTGTGTCACGCCTAGGGTCTCCTATCCAAAGGTACAGGTGCTGTCATCTCTCTTCCAGCTCCCATAATGCAGCAATAGCATTTGATCACAGCATTTTGGGATTTAAAGTTCCGGTAGCGGTGCGGGACCACTCCTGGCACTTAGAATCAGCTGACACCTGGCAGCGATCACCCATGCACAGCACGTGTGCATGAGCGATCAAGATGATGTAATAATCCATCCCTGGTAATATAGGGTCATGGCACAGGGATGGATTATTATGTCAGATGTTTGAAAGTAGTTAAAAGATAGAGACTTACCCAGTGAGTATGGAGCTGGAAGATGACTCTGCCGTACAAACTGTGTTCCACTGGGTAAAAAGTGTCTGATGCTTCAACAGTACGGGAAATTGTGCCAAGTAAGTTTTTTTTTTTGCAAACACCAAATTGAATCTGAGAATGTTCGAGTATGCATGAAACCATGATTTCAGGAAATTCAACTCAAACTTGACTCTGTAACGATCAATCTGCTCATCTCTATCTATAATAGTTCTAGCGTAGTTCTATTCACAAAATATGACAAATGGCAACTGATTACATGAGGCGTTGGTTTAATCTCCTGTGATCATTGTTTTCAAATCTGTGACTGATTTGGTTTCCAAAGAGTTCAACTGAAAGGTTGAATTAAGAGATCCTCTCCAAAATGGCCAATATCATATTGCTATGTTTTCCCAATAGTGTAGGTTCCCAAAGGTAGAGTTTACACCAATAAGACATTTATTAAATATCCTATGATCTGTGCTGATATATGCACTCTTAGGCCAGGGTCACACTTGCGAGTGCAAGGTGAGAAACTCACCTCAATACCTGGCACTGCCGCCGGCACATGGAAGCGGAGCGTTCAGCTGCATAGAAATACATGCAGCCTCACACTCTGGTCCCGAGTGCTGGCGGCAGTTTCGGGTATTGAGGCGAGAGGCTCGTGCGAGTTTCTCACCTTGCACTCACAAGTGTGACCCCGGCCTTAAGCTGAATAGACCATTCATTTAAGTATGGGGCAGATTAAGTGGATAATTGCTGCAGTCCTTTACTTCCTTCTGGCTAACAACCTGCCGTGCTAAAGCAGACAGTTGAGGGCTGGTATTCTCAGGGTGGTAAGGGGCCATGGATATTGACCTCTCCCAGCCTAAAAATAGAGGCCACATCCACCCAGAAAAGGCACATCTATTAGATGTCCCAATTCTGGCTTTGCCGGGCTCTTTTCTATTGCGCTATAATAGTGGCAGGTGGAGTTCATATTTGTGAGGTTGATGTCATCTTTGTGTTGCCGGGGGACATCAGTCCCATGACTTAGTAATGGAGAGGCATCTATAAGACAACTATCCATTACTAATCCTACAACTATATTGTAAATAAAGACACAGCAAGAATAAAGTCTTTTATTTGAAATTAAAACAAACCACATACTCAGTTATACTCACCTAACGCCCATTCCATTGAATCCCTCTTATCCTGTAATAAAACTAAAATAAAAAAAACAACAATATCCCTTACCTGTCTGTCGTTCAGTCCCATGCCATAATTTATGTCTGGGGATAAATAATTTTCAACCTGGATGGTGCAAAGATGCGACCATCCTGGTTGAAAACCACTGAAAAAAGAGTGGCTGCGAGCACAGCATCTGTGAGCAGCGGTGACCTCATCGAGGTTACCACAGTTCACTGAGGCTGCGTTATAACCAGGCCAATAAACTGCAGTGACCTTTCTCCACTGAGATCACCGTTAGCACAATGAAATAAAGTCTTATGGTGCAGAAGCGAGTTCTTGACAAAACACGGTGTTTTGGGGGCTGAACTCGAACAGTAACATTGACTTCTTAGTGAAGTCCTTGTTCGGTGTCCATACCCGAACAATAGGTGTTTGGTATGGATGCCAAACTTTATTGTTCCGGTAAGCCCATCTCTAATTACAATGTCTGCAGGTAAATACCTTTTCATTATGATAGGTTCCCTTTAATGTATATAATTCAGGGCAATCAAATATCAATATAACTTTATAAATTCATATCAACAGAATTTGCACAAAATTTAAGACTTCAGGTTTTTTAAGGACTCAGGTCCCCAAAGTTTGCAATGAAAGTCATATTGGTAAACTGTCTTTGTGTCTCCCATTGACTTCAATCACAGCCCAGAGGACAGAACCTGGGAAGCACATTCAGGCTCCGCTGCTCATTGCAGCCTTTGAGCGTAGCGATGCCCAAGAAGGAGGGCCTTGTTAGGGTTGAGTTCCCGCCACTGCACGGGTGGAATCTTGAGTCATGTCTGCTGTGGTCTCCCACTCTGCATCAGCCACAGTGGAGCCTGCTCAACGGAGATGTCGGTCCCAGCATCTCACTCAGCCTAATACTGTGCAAAGGGTTACTGCTGCCTTTCCAGGCTCTGCTTTTGTAGCCAGCACTGGTCAGCGGCGAGCAGGCTTTTCTGGCACTAAGTCCTGCTTTGCACACACTGAGCATGCCCACAGAAGTCCTCTCATTGGAGGTTGGGGTCACACGCTCAGGTCCTGTAGCAGCTCCAATTGGACTACTAGGAAGGTCCTTGTCTGCTGCAGCTATATAAGGTTTGCATGACCGCATGGCCATGCGCTAGTATTAACCTATGTTTTGAGCTTTGCTACTTGGTGGTCATGTCTGCATGTGGTCATCGTTGGCTGATGTAAGCCCCTAGAATACCGGCACCTCCGGTGAGGAGTTTTGTATGCTTGGATTCAGGGCCCAGCTAAAATAAGCTTCTAGAATACCGGCACCTCAGTTGAGGAGTTGCTTATGTGCTGTGCTGTCTGCATGACCACTCTTTGCTTTGCTCAGTTAGGTAGCTGTGATCCTCTGTGAGGTTAACAGGGCACAGAGTTTTCATATCTTTGCGATTCTGTGAAGTTAACAGAGTTTGCTTATACCACAATATAGTGACGCCAATTACTTTGCAGCAGATATCTCTGCACGGTGGACCCCGGGCTGCGAACGCACCTTGTTGTTTCCTTCCTATACTCGGTGCGTTCCACTAGCCCTAACACTGGGCTCCTTGATTTGATCACGCCATTAAAGTTTATGGGCATTATAGAAGCAAACCATATGTTGTCTCATCTTGCAGAACAATGTACCCACTCCATGATCCATTGGAAATTGATGTCATATTTTGTAGTAGCAATCATATTTGATGCACAGTTTTTAATTATTCTTAGCATTTTGGCAGTTATTCCCTATTTTAGAAAAAGACGTTCTATGAATAAAAATACAGAAATAATTTAGGTTTTCAAATATTGAATATTATAGCACGATTTCTACAGTAGAATAATTGTTACTTAACATTTAGCTATATAAGAAAACAACTTCCAAATGGAAGTGATATGCTTCGAAGTGCCTGAAGTGATATGAATTAAAAGCCTTATTTGGAGCTATTTTCTGGTCACTGGAACAGAAATGACAAAAGATTCTGTCCATTGGTTTTTCAATACTGCGTTCAATAGTAATAGGAAATTGATGGTGTAACTGTGCCATCACACTGAGGAAACTTATGATGCGGACAATAGTACTTTCAATAAAAGGTCTTTTGATTTTCCATGTGTCAAACTGTTTTAATATTATTGTATTTCTAGGTCAATGAAGGGTTAATGTGGCATCATAAATCATATATAAACAAGAGCCCTAAGCTTCCCTTTGTCTAAATGCTCTCTAACTAAGGTCAAAAAACATGAAAAAGAAAAATGCAATGGTTGCTTTCAGAAGCCATTCACAGACTGCATTAATTCCATTGCCCCAAAACTGACATTGACATAGCATTGTAAAGAGGGTGAATAATAGGTGAATTAGAAATTAATGATTCTTCTGCTATGTAAATGGCAATTAAAGGACATGGCAAGCTTCAGGCAGTGTCCTTAAAATCTTCTCCATTTGTTTAGAATAAAATTCATAGGATACATATAAAAGCACAAAATAATGTGCTTTATGTTTTTCAAATCTACAAATGTGGATGGTAGGTGGCTTAAACTTGTGCTGGTTTTGCTGACAGCATTTTACACCATTGTTAATCTTGTGATATGAATAAATAATGAATGCATAAACAAACAGCAAAGCAACACATTACGCCATCAACATAAAGCAGCAGTAAAACTCAATAATTTGCATTGATTATAATTGTGTTCATCAAAGTGTGGTGGGTACAAAAGAAAACCAGTGTTGCTGCTGTTCTGGAATAAATCCTAGGTGAGTGTCAAATGAATACTTTAAATATGTTGTTAAATTACTACACGTTGAATACACAAGCAATGTAACTATGCTGTTCATTAGGGTTCGGATCAACTGAAAAAAAACAGCTTTTCTGTAAATTTGAACCAGCTGTATTCTTATTTATTTTCCAAGTTATAGAGCACTGCTGCGAACCGTAATGCATAGATTTGTGATTAAGGAAAAGAGAATCTGCCGAAAATGGAATTCAGCAGTTTCACTCAAATTTGGCTAAGAAAATCAATTCCAATCGAATCTAATCTGCATTATTATTATGTTCTGAGGACTATTCTGATAGAAGTTCATAATAAACATAGTTAATACACACAAAAATAGATATACTCACCCTGTGCTCACCTTCCCCATCATAAAGCGTAGCTACAGTCTGATCGTCTTCATTGGTCTACTGCAGCCTCTTCTTCTGAATGGGGAAATGTCTTTTCAATGAGAAATCTGAATTAATATGTTTTATTTACTTATACACTCCATAATAAATGCATGATGTTTTGTTAAGCCATTGACCTTCATCAGATGCACTCTGTACAAAATGACAAAATAAACAATGAGGAAAATAGTAAATGAGTGTATATATACAGTTGTGTGAAAAAAAATGTTTGTCCCCTTCCTCATTTCCTATTCTTTTGCATGTTTGTCACACTTAAATGTTTCAGATCACCAAATAAGTTTAAATATTAGACAAAATAACACAAGTAAACACAAAATGCAGTTTTTAAATGAAGGTCTTTTTCTAATTTTTTATTAAGGCAAAAATAAATCCAAACCTACAGAACCGTGTGTGACACAGTTATTCTCCCATCCCCAATTAAGACATAAATTGACTGTACTGTAGTTTATCACATCTTTGGGATACTGAGTTTAAATTTCCTAGGCACATTCAGGCCTGATTAATGCCACACCGATTCTCAATCAAGAAATCACTTTAATAGGATCTGCCTGACAAAGTGAAATATTCAAAAAGTGCCTCAAAAGCTAGACATTATGCCACGATCCAAAGAAATTGTGGAAAAAATGAGAATAAAGTAATTTAGATCTATCAGTCTGGAACAGTTTATAAAGCCATTTGTAAAGCTTTGGGACTCCAATGAACCACAGTGATAGACATTATCCACAAATTTTAAAAACGTGGAACATTTGTGACCCCTTCCTTGGAGTGGCCGGCCGACTAAAAATTACCCCAAGAGCACAGCAACAACTCATCCCAAATGTCACAAAAGACTTCACAACAGTATCCAAAGAGCTGCAGGCCTCAGTTGCCTCATTTAAGGTCAGTGTTCAAGACTTCATCATAAGAAAGAGACTGGACAAAAATGACCTGCATGGCAGAGTTCCAAGACGAAAACTACTGCTAAGCAATAAGAACATAAAGGCTTGTCTCAGTCTTGCCAGAAAACATCTTGATGATTCCCAAAACTTTTGGGAGAATATTCTGTCGACTGATGAAACAAAAGTTGAGTTTTTTGGAGGTTGTATGTCCTATTACATCTGGTGTAGAAGTAACATAGCATTTCAGAAAAGGAACATCAAGCCAACAGTAAAATATGGTGGTGGTAATGTGATGGTCTGGGGTTGTTTTGCTCTTTCAGGACCTGGAAGACTTGCTATGGTAAATGGAACCATGTTGCTGTCTGCCAAAAAATTCTGAAGGAGAATGTCTGACCATCTGTTCGTAACTTCAAGCTGAAGTGCATTTGGGTTATGCAGCAGGACAATGATGCAAAGCACACCAGCAAGTCCACCTCTGAATGGCTTAAGAAAAACAAAATTAAGACTTTGGAGTGGCCTAGTCAAATTCCTGACCTTAATCTGTTTGAGATGCTGTGACATGACCTTAAAAAGGCGATTCAAGCATGGAAATCCTCCAATGTGGCTGAATTACAGCAATTCTGCGAAGATGAATGGGGCAAAATTTCTACAGAGAATTATAAAAGACTCATTGCCAGTTATCGGAAACACTTTATTGAAGTTGCTGCTGCTAATGGTGGCCCAACCAGTTATTAGGTTTAGGGGCAATCAGTTTTTCACACAGGGCCCTTTAAGTTTGGATTTCTTTTTCCCTTAATAATAAAGAAATTAATTTAAAAACTGCATTTTGTGTTTACTTGTGTTGGCTTTGTCAAATATTTAAAAATGCTTGTTGATTTGAAATATTTAAATAAGACAAACATGCAAAACTATAGGAAATTAGGAAGAGGCAAACACTTTTTTCACACAACTGTACATATATACCGTATTTTCCGCTTTGTAAGACGCACTTTATTTCCCCCAAATTTGGGGGGGAAATGTGGGTGCGTCTAACAAAGCAGATATACCGCTTACCATTACAGGCTGGGATGAGGGGGTGTCCGCCGCCGCTACCGCCCACCGCCGCTGTCGTCCGCCGCCGCTGCCGGGGTTGTCCGCTGCTGCCCTGGGTGATGCTGGAGGCTCCGGTGCTGCGGGGGGCTCTGGCGACATTTTGTGAAAGACCAGAGCCCCCCGGCAGTTCGTCCATGTGTTCCAGTATGACTAATTCCGGGAAAATGGCCGCCGGAATCTCGGGAGATGAGATTTCAGCGCTGAGATCTCATCTCTCGAGATTCCGGCGGCCATTTTCCCGGAGTTAGTTCCAGTATGACTGACTCCGGGAAAATGGTCGCCGGAATCTCGGGAGATGAGATTTCAGCGCTGAGATCTCATCTCTCGAGATTCCGGCGGCCATTTTCCCGGATTCAGTGATACAGGAACGCATGGATGAACTGCCGGGGGCTCTGGCCTTTCACAAAATGTCGCCAGAGCCCCCCGCAGCACCGGAGACAGCCTTGCAGCATCGGAGACAGCCCTGCAGCACAGGAGCCCCCTGCAGACCCCTCATCCCAGCTTGCAGCACAGGAGCCCCCCTGCAGACCCCTCATCCCAGCCTGCAGCACAGGAGCCCCCCTGCAGCACAGGAGCCCCCTGCAGACCCCCTCATCCCAGCCTGCAGCAATGCTCCACTCCTGCCTCCAGCAACGACCCTGGGACCCTGATCCACCACAGCCACAACCCCTGGTAAGTAATAAGATGCATGGATTATAAGACGCCCCACCAATTTATTAAAAAAAGTTTTTTCCTATTTTTCTCCTCAAAATTTGGGTGCATCTTATAATCTGGAGCATCTTACAAAGCGAAAAATACGGTATACATATATATATATATATATATATATATATCTATAATATAACGCTGGGAGCGTCACTCTGTCCGAAGCCTCTATAGACTGCACAAGCGCCGGCGCAGTCTGGCCCCCACAGAGTGACGATCCCAGGAGATCGCGGTATGCGTAAACACTGAACGCATACCGCGATCTCCACCGGAGAGTCAGGGACCGCCAGGAGGGTAAGTATATTCACCTTTCCCCGTTCCAGCGCTGCGTGCGGCTCCGTCTCCCGGCTCCTCTGCTGTGACAGTTCAGAGGGCGCGATGACGCGCTTAATGCGTGCCGGCGCCGCCCTCTGACTTACCAGTCACAGGCAGAGGAGCCGGAGTGTGTCTTCAAGAAAATGGCGCCGGAAAGCGCGGACTGCGCAGGCGCCGATTCCGGCAGCAGGAATCGGCGCCTGCGCAGTCCGCGCTTTCCGGCGCCATTTTCTTGAAGACACACCTGCAGTGGAGCCGGACGATAGGTGAGTATGGTATTTTTTTTTTTTTATATGGCAGCAGCATACGGGGGCATACACACTGGAGCGTCTTATGGGGGGCATATAATACAATGGTGGCACAGGATGGGAGCAGCACATGACAGAACGGGGGCAGGATGGCAGCAGCACATGACAGAACGGGCGCAGGATGGCAGTAGCACATGACAGAACGGGCTCAGGATGGCAGCAGCACATGACAGAACGGGCGCAGGATGGCAGCAGCACATGACAGAACAGGCGCAGGATGGCAGCAGCACATGACAGAACGGGCGCAGGATGGCAGCAGCACATGACAGAACGGGCGCAGGATGGGAGCAGCACATGACAGAACAGGGGAGCAGGATGGGAGCAGCACATGACAGAACGGGCGCAGGATGGCAGCAGCACATGACAGAACGGGCGCAGGATGGGAGCAGCACATGACAGAACGGGCGCAGGATGGCAGCAGCACATGACAGAATGGGCGCAGGATGGCAGCAGCACATGACAGAACGGGCGCAGGATGGCAGCAGCACATGACAGAACGGGCGCAGGATGGGAGCAGCACATAACAGAACGGGGGCGCAGGATGGGAGCAGCACATGACAGAACGGGGGCGCAGGATGGGAGCAGCACATGACAGGATGGGGATGCAGGATGGAGCAGCACATGACAGAATGGGGGCGCAGGATGGAGCAGCACTTGACAGGATGGGGACGCAGGATGGAGCAGGACATGTCAGGATGGGGATGCAGGATGCAGCAGCACATGACAGGATGGGGACGCAGGATGGGTGCAGCACATGACAGAACAGGGGCGCAGGATGGGAGCAGCACATGACAGAACGGGGGCGCAGGATGGGAGCAGCACATGACAGGATGGGGATGCAGGATGGAGCAGCACATGACAGAATGGGGGCGCAGGATGGAGCAGCACATGATAGGATGGGGACGCAAGATGGAGCAGCACATGTCAGGATGGGGATGCAGGATGGAGCAGCACATGACAGGATGGGGGCGCAGGATGGGAGCAGCACATGACAGGATGGGGACGCAGGATGGAGCAGCACATGACAGGATGGGGACGCAGGATGGAGCAGCACATACCAGGATGGAGACCATATACCAATATAAATGCTCGCCACCCGGGCGTAGAACGGGTTCAATAGCTAGTATATATATATATATATATACACAGTATATATATATATATATATATATATATATTATATATATAATATATATATATATATATATATATATATATATATTGTAAGGATTTCACTTTTCTCCGGCAATGCTTGCTGGCTTGCAACAGCCTTGACCCAGGACATTCAAAAATAAACTCACGTCTCCGCTGGGAACGCTGCCCGCATTCTCCACCAATTGTAAGGATTTCACTCACTCAGCTGCGACGGCTGACACTCAGGAGACGTGTTCCTTTAAAGTTCACTGGGTTTATTGCTTCATAAACCATGTGGCAAATAACAGAAAGCAAAATGGGCCTTTGGTTCAGGCAAAGAAAAGCAAGTGTCCAGTTCATCCGGCTCAGTCCTGAAGCCGTAACACACTCAGGAGGGTTTCACCTCCACACATAACTGCTGTGTAAAGGATTAGCCAGTCTTATAAAGAGCTAACCCCACCCAGTAACCCATCACATGATTAGCCATGTGGTCTGACATTACCACAGGTCCTGAAACACATATACAAGATTATGTGCAAGAAAGGAATACTCCGGGCTACATTACAGCAATCAGGCACTTATGTGGCACATACCTCCCATCGACCACAAACCCTTTAGCCATGCTACATACCTCCCCCCTCTGCCTAAAGCCGTGGGGCTTGGCACTTTCCCCCACTAAACAAGGGATTCTCGATAGGGCATCCGCATTACCGTGCAGCTTTCCGGCCCTATGTTCCACATGGAAACTGAAGTCCTGCAGGGCTAAGAACTAACGGGTGACTCTAGCATTTCTTCCTTTCGTTTCTCTCATCCACCTAAGCGGGGCATGGTCAGATACCAGTCTAAATTTACGTCCCAGCAGATAGTACCGCAATGTGTCCACTGCCCATTTTATGGCCAAGCACTCCTTCTCAACGACTGAGTAGTTCTTTTCAGATGAGGACAGCTTCCTACTCAGATAGAGAACAGGATGCTCCTCCCCATGTAGTTCTTGGGAAAGGACTGCTCCCACCCCAACATCTGAGGCATCTGTCTGAAGAATAAACTCTTTCTTGAAGTTTGGGGCCATCAGAACGGGTTGCTTACACAAAGCGTTTTTCATTTCTTGGAAGGCTGACTCTGTTTCTTCGGACCACTTAACCATTACTGATTTTGTCCCTTTTAGCAGGTCAGTCAGAGGCGCAGCCATCGTGGCGAAGTTTGGGATGAACCTCCTGTAATATCCCACGATTCCCAGGAAGGCTTTAACTTGTTTCTTGGAAACTGGTTTTGGCCATGTTTGGATTGCCTCCACTTTATTGATTTGGGGTTTTATTTCTCCATGACCCACTATGTATCCAAGGTACTTAGCTTCTTCTTTACCCAAGGCGCACTTCTTCGGGTTTATAGTAAATCCGGCCTCTCTTATAGCATCCAACACCGCTTTGACTTTCTCCAGATGACTCTCCCAGTCCGGGCTAAAGATGACGATATCATCTAGGTACGCAGCAGCGTAGGCCTTATGGGGTGCAAGGACTCTATCCATAGCCCTCTGGAAGGTCGCCGGAGCTCCCTGTAGGCCAAACGGCATCCGGGCATATTGGAAGCATCCATCAGGTGTCGAAAAAGCCGTCTTCTCCTTGGCTTCCTGTGCCATGGGGATCTGCCAATACCCCTTTGTCAAATCCAAGGTGGATATATATCTGGCGTGCCCAAGCCTTTCGATGAGCTCATCAATACGGGGCATGGGATAAGCGTCGAACTTGGAGACTTCATTCAACTTCCGATAGTCGTTGCAAAACCTCCACTCTCCATCAGGTTTTGGGACCAGGACAATTGGGCTCGACCAACCGCTCTTGGATTCCTCAATGACCCCAAGCCTCAACATACGCTCCACTTCCTTGGAGATAACTTCTCGATGAGCCTCAGGAATACGATAAGGTTTCACATTCACCCGCACATGTGGCTCTGTTAGGACCTCGTGCTCTATGACCTTCGTGTATCCTGGCAATTCTGAAAACAGGTCCCTGTTTTTCTGGAGTAACTCCCGGCACTGCTGTTTCTGGGTCTTTGATAGCGTCTCTGCTATAGTAACCGCTCCAACCTCACCTTCTGGGTTGCTTAACAATGATGGAGTTGCTGTCAGCTCTCTATCTTGCCATGGCTTGATGAGGTTGACATGGTAAACTTGGAATGGTTTCCGTCTTCCTGGTTGGTGAATTTTATAATTTACCTCACCAAGTTTCTCGACAACCTCATATGGCCCTTGCCATTTGGCCAAGAACTTGCTTTCCACCGTTGGAACTAACACAAGAACTCGGTCTCCCGGATTGAACTGCCTCACTCTTGCAGACCGGTTGTAGACCCTGGCTTGAGCTTCTTGTGCTTGGAGAAGGTGTTCTTTCACGATAGGCATCACCTTTGCAATCCTCTGCTGCATCAGGGCCACATGCTCAATGACGCTTCTGTGGGGTGTGACTTCGGCCTCCCAGGTTTCCTTGGCTATATCCAGGAGTCCTCGTGGATGTCGGCCATATAGAAGCTCAAACGGTGAGAACCCTGTGGAGGCTTGTGGAACTTCACGAATGGAAAACATCAGATAGGGTAAGAGACAATCCCAGTCTCTACCGTCTTTCTCTATAGCTTTTCTCAGCATGCTCTTTAGGGTCTTGTTAAACCTCTCAACAAGGCCATCTGACTGGGGATGGTACACCGAGGTCCTCAACTGGGAGATCTTCAGGGCTTTGCATAACTCCCTCATCACCTTGCTCATGAAAGGTGTACCCTGGTCAGTCAGGATCTCCTTTGGCAGACCTGTCCGGGAAAAGACATGGACCAACTCGCGGGCTATGCTTTTTGAGGAAGAATTTCTCAAGGGAATTGCCTCAGGATAGCGTGTGGCATAGTCCAGGATGACTAATATATACTGATGGCCCCGAGCTGATTTAACTAAGGGACCGACCAAGTCCATGGCAATTCTCTCGAACGGTACCTCAATAATGGGCAGTGGCACAAGGGGGTTCCGGAAATGAGGAGTAGGAGCAGTTAGCTGACATGTAGGGCAGGACCTGCAATAGTTCACTATTTCCCGGTGACACCCAGGCCAATAGAACCTCTGCACAACCCGTTCCTGCGTTTTTTCCACCCCCAGGTGTCCACCCAAGATGTGTGAATGGGCCATGTCCAACACTTTCCGTCTATACGGACCCGGCACTATCAACTGCTCTACCAACTCCTCCCGTATTTTCGTGACACGGTACAACAACTCCCCCCTCAACAGAAAATGGGGAAATCTTGTGTCTGCCCCCGGCTCCTGTACCACCCCGTCAATAACTGTGACATTATTAAAGGCTTCCCTCAGAGTGGGGTCCCTATGTTGGGCAGTCCCAAAATTTTCACCGGTAACTTCTAACTCCAGAATGTCAGATGTAGGGGATACTTCCTCCTCATCCCCAACCAGAACACAAAAAGGAAAACTGTCTGCCTCTGGGTGTGGCGATACCCTTCCAGGGTTCACTGGTTCCCTGCCAGGGAGCTCAGAACCATTTCCCCACAAATCCCAAAACAAACAGAAATCCCGGCCAATAATTATAGGGTGCAACAAGTCCTGAACCACGCCGACTATGTGGGACTCAGTGCCACATGCCGTTTCAATGTCCACCCTGGCCATAGGGTAGTCCTTTGCATCACCATGTATGCACCGCACTCCGACCTTCTTTCCTGGGAGCAGGTGGAGAGGAAAAGTGGCCCTCACCAGGGTCACTAGGCTCCCCGAGTCTAACAGTGCCGTTACTGCTCGACCGTTCACCTTTACGGGACACGCTTGAGGTCCCTCGTTGGATGGAGAGTTCACACTACAGGCTGGATACGCATAGTATGAACAACGGCGTCCCATGCTGCAGTCCATCTGCTCAGTGGTTTGGGAACAACGGGCAGCTATATGTCCTGGCTTGTGGCACCTCCAACAAATAATATCACCCGTGGGGACCTTGGGCACCACCTCCCCCGCCCTTTGTGACCTTGGACGCACCACCCCTTTTTGGGACTCAGCTGCCTTCTGGGACCCCCAGTACGGCATGGGCTGCCTCCCGAAGGAGCCTTCCAACCCTTGGTATCTCTCAACCAGTCCGATCAGCTCGTCGGCATTCTGGGGATTACCCTGGGCAACCCAAGACTGTATAGGCCTCGGGAGGGAATGGACAAACCGATCCATCATCACCCGTTCTACCATCTGTGCAGGCGCAGAGGATTCTGGCTGCAGCCATTTCTGGACCAGGTGCAACAGATCAAACATTTGGGAACGAGGTGGTTTGTCCCGGTGATAGCCCCAGGAGTGAACTCGCTGTGCCCTGACAGTCAGTGTCACCCCCAAACGTGCGAGAATCTCGGCTTTCAATTTGTGATACTCTTTGGCATCCTGCAAGGTCAAATCATAGTACGCCTTCTGGGGTTCTCCCGTCAGGTATGGCGCAAGTACCTCTGCCCACTGCTCTGGCGGAAGTTTTTCCCTCTCAGCGACCCTCTCAAACACTGTCAGGAAGGCCTCAACATCATCCCCGGGAGTCATTTTCTGCAATGCGCGTCTTACCGTCTTCCGGACGTGGGTGTCATCAGCCAAACCTGGGGTTGGGGCGCTCGCCTTGCCCTGGATGGCGGTTGCCAGAAGCTGCATCTGCTGCTGATGCTCCTGCTGGCTCTGCTGCATCTGCTGCCGTTGCTCCTGCTGACTCTGCCTTTGCTCCTGCTGACTCTGCCGTTGCTCCTGCTGGCTCTGTTGTATCTGCTGCATCAACAGCCTGTTGGTCTCTTGCTGCCTTTTCTCCTGCTGTGACTGCATCTGGACCAAGTGTTTCAGCAGGTCCTCCATTTTCTCCGGCAATGCTTGCTGGCTTGCAACAGCCTTGACCCAGGACATTCAAAAATAAACTCACGTCTCCGCTGGGAACGCTGCCCGCATTCTCCACCAATTGTAAGGATTTCACTCACTCAGCTGCGACGGCTGACACTCAGGAGACGTGTTCCTTTAAAGTTCACTGGGTTTATTGCTTCATAAACCATGTGGCAAATAACAGAAAGCAAAATGGGCCTTTGGTTCAGGCAAAGAAAAGCAAGTGTCCAGTTCATCCGGCTCAGTCCTGAAGCCGTAACACACTCAGGAGGGTTTCACCTCCACACATAACTGCTGTGTAAAGGATTAGCCAGTCTTATAAAGAGCTAACCCCACCCAGTAACCCATCACATGATTAGCCATGTGGTCTGACATTACCACAGGTCCTGAAACACATATACAAGATTATGTGCAAGAAAGGAATACTCCGGGCTACATTACAGCAATCAGGCACTTATGTGGCACATACCTCCCATCGACCACAAACCCTTTAGCCATGCTACAATATATACAGTATATAATATATCTATATATTTCTCCAACACAGTTAATATTCGGGACCTATTTTTAAAAACGTACAAGTTATAAGCGTATCCAGGATATATATAAAGATCGCATGTACATACATTAATTTGCTTTTATAGAGAAGCACCCACTGCTCCACTTTTCAACACTGCTGCAACAGTTGGTCATTATAGCAAGTGAGTACATTGTCATCCCCAATTTCACACTGAACTGTCAGATTTGTCTCCTAACTGTTACTGGGGTTACTTAATGTTCCCTTCCACATACATGTGTTTTACCACATCCTCCTGCATGTGACATTGAATCTGAGTTCCCCAACAGGATCAGTTTGGCAATGAACATCTGAAAGTTGTTGTTCCTTCTCCAGCTCTTGTTGCATTCTTGTGAGTGTTTTCCAATATAAATATTAGGATCGTGACATTAAGGGGCCACAGTTGTTTGTACTAACAAATTTATTATTCTCTGCGAAAGGCATCAGCTACCAATGAAAGTTTTTGAAATAACCCAAGGTCCAGTTTCCTGGCAGCAAGATATAATCAGTCACTGCTTTTCACTACCCATAAAAATTCTCCAATATACATCATTTCATTGCATTGCACCTTCACAAATCAGGCAGTGCTTAGGCAAATCCTCTTGCTTTGCAAAGATTGAAAGAGAGCATTCTTTGGCACATAAGAATGCTTGAAATACCAGATATTCTTCTGACCTTGGCCACCTGCTGCTTTAAGTGAATATATTTCTTTAAATAGTTTTGCATGATGACACTTTGGATGTGCGCTGTGGAGAGATCATGTGTTACTTAGAGTAATAATAGTGAAGCCACAATGCCCCAGTAATTGTTGGTTGCTACAATGCCCAGTTGCAGTTGCCTTGAGACTATCCAGTGTGAGATGTATTGTTTTATGCAGATGAGCAACTTATCCAATGTATGGTTTTTGGTAAAAAATGCAGGTAGATAATGCAATATTTTTCCCTGTTGCGGGTATGTGGTAATGCACATTAAGGGGATGCAGAGGAGGCGAATAAATACTGCTTGACAAAGGAACCAAACTTAGCTCCCAACCATGGAGACTTAATCACCTGTCCTTTTTCCATTGATGCATTGCTGCCTCTCAAAGCATTGACCCGGTGAGATCTGAAAGATGTTTGGTACTTGTCTATAACTGCTTCCCCACGTGTTGATGGTGCAGTGCATCCCACCTTCTCCTCCATGTACGAGCACAGAGAAGTCATTTCTGTGAGATTATAATGGCGTTTGAGTATTTTTCCAGTAAGACTGAACAAACATAATTAATCAAAAGGTAGTTCCATTTAGTGCTATGGCAACAACTGTACCACCAGCAACTTCAATTGGTAAAAGTGGAGTTGGTATACAAGTGGATGACTGGGCACATATTGTTGCTTACCAGCCACACACTTAAGATAAAGAAATAGAAATCAGAGTAAGACAAGCAGTAGATGATGATAATGATGACACCAACTAAGCACTTCTTCAGGACGCACCGTGGCAACCAGAAGGACATGCGTGAGGGGAAGTGGTAGGTGGTCTCATTTGTCTTTCTCATTTTGCAGGCCAGCTTCCTTTCCCCAGTGAGTAGGTGATGTCAGATAATGTGAAATGAAAGAGTCATAAATGCTTTTCCATTGGAGCCAGGACACCAACAGCTTATTTTCTTTTGGAAGAGGTTGCGCTTTGAAAAAGATTTGTCAACTGGGGATGTGCAAAAAAAGTCCACAAATGAGATGCCCACACATGGGACTCATTATAATCCTGATGACAACTAGATCTTTCAGGCACTGTGAGTCTCCCCCTCCAAAAATACTTATGGCATCAACTGCTCCTGTGCTGATTACAGAAGAATCAGATCTGCCCTGAAAAACTATTTTGTACAAATGTTGGCCTCACTCATTATCACCAACATCATCACCCTCCTCTGATGATGATGTCATTGTCTCATCCAATCTGGTTCACTGGCACTTTTTACCACACAACCAATATTATCATCATTAGTGATGAGTGAATACATTCAGTGCCATCTTTGCTGTGACATTACTGTGATTTGCTGGCCTTCCAGCATCATAGGGATTATTTAATTGCTGCTGGTGCCAGCTTGTGCACATTACAGTCGAAAACAGCGTAGTGAGAGAATATTGTGAGAGTAGGGAGAGTGAAAGGAAGCCGATTTAACAAAAATCTTAATTTTCTATTGTTCTAAAATATAGCTTATCTTTATATAGCAGTTGTGCGACTGGCGCAATCCGGGTTGAGATAATCGTACGTGACAATTTAGCAGGGGCAATAATCTTCATTACTTCACATTTGCAGTGTGTCAGCAAGCCGATTTAAAAAAAAAATCTTCATTTCCTATTGTTCTTAAAAATAGCTTATCTTTATCTAGCAGTAGTGTGACTGGCGCAACCTGGGTAGAGATAATCATATGTAACAATTTTTTCAGGGGCAATAATTTTCATTGCTCCACATTTGGAGTGTGTCAGCAAGACGATCTCCAAAAAAAACAGCCACACATTGCTAGATACAGTGACTTTGTTCATAAGACCTTTGTAAGAGTACTTGTGAAAGATAAAGTTAGTATTTTTTGTTTCATAATCATAAGCATAACACATTCAAGATGAGAAAGGGTGATTTTAAGGGATGTGGATGTGGTGATGCCCAAGACCATGTGACAGATCTGAAGATGGCTGTATCTCATTCTAGGTTGCTGTCAAATTTTCTTCAGCACGCTACACCACTAATGAACCCTGACAAGTGCGAAGATGTTATGGGTTGGATGACAAAGGCTTCAGTGTGTTCATAAGCAGCACCGCAAAGTTTTCCACACGGTCCAGTATCAGTAGCCAAGAAGCTGGGCTTCTGAATCCTCAACCTGGTCCTTTCTCCCACCATCAAGAGTCCCAGGAGACACATGACCCCAACGCTGGCCACTCTGAGGAACTGTTTACGTTCCCTTGTAACTTGTCAGGCCTTTCAATGGGCACCATTAAAGAGAGTCATGAGGAGGTGGAGTGCAGTAATGCTCAAACCTTTGAGCATCCACAGTCAGGAGAAAGGCATGTTGGGCAAGGTCAATTGATGTCTGAAGAGGTGGAGAAAAATCATGAGGTACAGTTGCCATCAGGTCATCCTCAAATCACAGCTCAGAAGGAGGATCAGATAAAGGGATTGGAAGACAACGTGGTCGATGATGAGGCCACTGATCCAACCTGGCTCAGTGACATGCCTATCTAGCACAGTAGTGCAGAGAGGGATGGATCAATAGCACAAAAACAGGCAAGAAGAGGTAGTGGTTTTCCCAGAGGTAGAACTCGGTTAACTGTTTCATACAGCCCACCTCTCAGCTAGATAACAGGCCAAGGGTGCGTTGTTACCCTGCATGGCAGTTTTTTTCTGAAAGTCCTTCAGATTAAAAAACTGAAGTTTACAGCATCTGCCAAACCAAGCTGAGAAGAGGCAAGAATACTGCCAACTTGAGCGCCACCAGCATGTAAAAGCACATGGCAGCCAAGCAACCCAGTAGGTGGGCGGAACACCTAGGTACCAAATCTTTGCCTGTGGGTGAAACCACTGCGCCTTCCCCTGAATTACTGCCTCCCCAATCTGCTGACCATGATGCAGGCGCTCATGCCTCCTGCCCACAACCAGAAATTGCACACACAACAGTCAGCAACCACGTCCACTTCATTGTTCTGTTGTTGTTTTACTAGAAAGCAGAAATATCCAGACACCCACCCAGAGGCCCAAGCATTAAATTTGGTAACTGAGTCTTTCTGCGACCTCTTGATGGTGGAAGCCCCATGGTACTCCATTCCCAGCTGACAATATTTTTCCCGGTGTGCCGTCCCCACATTACATACCATGATGAGTGCATTAAATACTTTTTGTATTTGAAACTGTTGGTTATGGATTTATATAGGGCTGCTACATTCTTAGAATAAGCTTGTGCTTTGCTGTGCCCAATGGCATTGTGCTCCCTGGTGGAGTCATTTTATGACTCAGCACCATTCGTATTTACATATTTACATATTTTAATATATAATTTTCTTTTGGTAACATATTTTGTGAATAAAATTTAGTTCTTTAAGGGGTACTCTACCCAATCTAATATGGGTATAAATAATATTTGGTCATTAATGTGTGACTTATATAAACACTTGTGTAATATTGCAGAAATGGTGTATATGGCAAGAGTAGTGAAAGTAACACCTGACACCAGAATGTCTGAGGACAGGGAAATGAGTTAGGTACCTGACACCGTTTGGGCAAGGGGAAAATCTGATATTGGTCGGCTGCCCATTCCTCCTGTCATGATAAATTAAAATAAGGAACCACTCCTCTTTGGTTAAAGCAATACCGCTTTGAGCCTAGTCACATCAATGGCCCTGAGCAGGGATATTAAAGAGTATGTTAAGGCAGGGGTTCTAGTGCAGAGATCTTCTCCCTGCAACACCCCTTTGTATCCCATTAAGAAGAAAAAGGACCCAAGGGTTCCCCTGACACTTACAGAATACTTCATGACTTACGGGCTATTAATGATGTTATAGTGAGTGAGACCTCAATTGTCCCTAATACACATACTGTACTGTCACAGATCCCAGCTATTGTTTCACAATCACTGATTTGGCAAATGCATTCTTCACCTCATCCACAGATTGTACTATTACAGTACGTGGATGACCTCCTGCTCTGCTGCCTGAACCAGATGTCCTTGCTGTGATTTTTGGCAGGAAAGGGTTGCAAAGTCTCACATGACAAACTGCAGTATTGCAAACAAAAGGTGCCATTTTTAAGCCACAATATTACTAAAGGTATACGACTCCTGATTAAAGGAGAAAACAGGCAGGGCTGACACAACAGCATAAAGGGAAACAGAGACCAATAGCTTACTATTCAGCACAATTAGACCCAGTGATTAGAGGGTCTCCTACGTGTGTCCGTGCTGTAAGAGCTGCTGTATTACTGCTAGGCATGTGAGCTCACATTGACTTTTCCTTTGACAATTTATTCCCCACATGACATTAATGCCATACTTGTACAAGTTCAACCAAAACACCTGTCTATGACTAGACAGCTCAGACTTGAATGTGCTCTAATACTAATTCCTCAATATGTCACCCTCAAAAGTTATAATGTTCTGAATCCAACCACTCATCTGCCTGTGGATTCAGAAAAGGGGGAATTGGTGACAGCGTTGACAGGTGAAAAAGAGTACTTTGGTACTTTGACATGATGCACAAACATGACTATATAGGAACTGATGAGTCAGGAGACAGAGGGTTTTACATATGTTCATGGAAAAAACCTGTTCCTAATGCATATTCTGAGGTTTTTATCTTTGTAGATGGCTCCAGATACTACCAGGATGTGAGATTCTACATTAGATATGCAGTAGTATCCTCACATGAGGTAATCCAAGCTGAACCACTCCCTCCTCACATGTCGGTGCAAGAGGCAGAGTTGAAAGCACTCACTGAGGCGTGTAGAGCTGCTGCAGGTAAAGTCGCTAATATTTACACAGATTTGAATTATGCATGGGGAATATCCCATGATTATGGCCCTATCTGGAGAAGCAGAACGTTTCATACATCAGCCGGTAAGCCCATTAAAAATGCAGAGCTGGTGAAACAATTAGTAGTGGAGGCATTGATGATATTAGTCCAGGTTGGCATCGTCAAGGTAAAAGCACACATGAACGGTGACTCCATGGAGATAGAGGGCAACAAAATGGCGGATGAGGCTGCTACAGTAGCAGCAAGGCGGCCTAGGGAGCAGTAGACAGTGTCAGGGAGTCAGCGTATTCCAGCCACACTGAGCCTAGATGTCCTGAAATCCCTCCAGCTGCCCAAACAGAGAAGGAACACTGTGGAAGAATGGGAGCTGAGCTGAACTCAGAAGGAGTATGGAAGAATAAGGATAAATTGTATATACCAAGGTCCCTGTTCCTAATTATGGCACAAGCAACACATGGTCCCACTTACACCTCAAAATGTCACATGTGTCCATGGTAGATGCCTTCTGGATCGCTCCTGGTTTCAGTTACGCAGCTGCAAAACTTACCAGGATACCGAGTACATAATATCAAAAAATCTGGGAAAAATGGGCAAATATATGTAGTAGTCACCCAGACTCTATATAATCGCTCCAAACACTGAATGCAACAAAAGGAGAAACAGGAGCATATAGTAACCATATAAAACAATCTTTATTATAACAATACCATTAAAAAGAGGGGTATAGGACACGAAATGAGCGTGACAATGTACACCATGACATCACATGAAAAAAAGGGGGAGAAAAACATCCCACATCCCGCCACCCCGACGTATAGTAAATAGGTGGTTGTAATCTGGCAGCAAATGGAAAGCACCCATGTAAGTAACCATGTACCAAGGGAATGGATAGGGTCACGATAATGAATATGTCCCACCAGACAGGCAGGGTCCTAATGTGCACTGGCCAGACAGGGAGTCCCAACAGCGGTGGTAGTGCCAGGCACATAGACGGCAAAGTATATAACCGAGCCTGATAACTAGCATCCCTGGCGTTCCCTATCACACCAATAAGGACACTGTAACATAATGTGAAAGTAATGTGGCGTGAGAGGGAATCGCTGCTGCACTAATACCCCAGGGACACCTACAGGTGCTCAATCTTTCCACTCATGTCCTCTCTGAGGACCAGATAGATGTCCTCAGCAAAGGTTTGACCTTTTCTCCCACAAACTCTTTCAATTATTTTTCAGCGGTAAAAGATCTCCATTCATTCTCCCGTAAACTCATCCTCAAGAAACTCCATTCTGGTAGAGATCCGCATATGGGGATGGACGACATTGAGAGGGAGACTCTGCGTGACTTGGAGGACTTGCTTGAGGAACAGCAGACATCAGATGTAAGTAAATTTCCTCCGTCTACCCATCCCAGATCGGCCAAGTTTCCCCCCTTTTCCTTGTCCCCTGCAATAGAGGTCTTCACCAAATTGGTTGATGAGGACCTCAAGAAACTGTCTGCACGGCGGACATTTGACAATCTTACTTCTAGGCAGCGTCTGGCTATTCAACAACTCAAATCTATGAAGGACGTTGTCTTTAAACAAGCGGACAAGGGGGGAAACGTGGTGATCTGGCCGTGTGTTAAATATGAGCGGGAAGTGTTCCGGCAGCTCAGAGACTCAAATACCTACCTCAAGCTGTCCTCCAATCCCACGGCTCCCTTTCTACGGGTTTTACAGAATATTTTGATTGGAGCCCTTGATGCAAATGTGATCACCAAGCAGGTGTTTGAAGGTTTGTTGGTTAAGTCACCTAGGGTCCCAACCTTTTACTTGTTGCCCAAAGTCCATAAGGATGCCCTCGACCCACCGGGGCGTCCCATCGTGTCTGGGATCGACAGCATCTGTGACCCTGTTTGTCATTTTATTGACTACTACCTTAAACCATTAGTAGAAGCGTTACCGTCTTTCACTAAAGACACGACGGATGTCCTGGCTAGGGTCGATGGCATCCTTGTGGACGAGGGCATGATATTTGTGACGGCCGACGTCGAGAGTCTGTACACCTGCATAGATCACTCCGATGGTTTGGCAGCTGTCCGCCGCTTCCTGGGGGCCTCCGACCTCGGCGGCCCTTTGTGTGAGCTAATCCTCGAGCTGGTGGAGTACATCCTCACCCACAATTTTTTCGTCTTCAAAGACACGTTTTATCTCCAGAAGCGTGGCACAGCCATGGGCGCGGCTTGCGCGCCCTCCTACGCTAACCTCTTCCTTGGCGCCTGGGAGAGGGAGGTTTTTGGCGATGGGGGCTCGCCGCTTGCTGCCCATGTGCTGTGCTGGCTTCGTTATATCGACAACATTTTGTTTTTGTGGGGGGGATCTGCCCACCAGCTCGAGGAATTTATGGTTAGCCTCAATAATAACCCGTTCAACATAAGGCTTACTTACAATTCCAGTGAGGCTGCGGTCGACTTCTTGGATGTCCGTCTGGAGGTCGATGGTGACCGGCGCATCCAGACGGATGTGTACAGGAAGCCGACCGCCGTTAATTCTTTATTACATGCTTCTTCTACTCACTATGCAGCCACCATCAGGGCCGTCCTGGTCGGACAGTTCCTCAGGGTGCGGCGGATCTGCTCTACCGAGGCCCTCTTTGAGTCGCGGGCCATGGATCTAAAGGAGAGATTTGCGGCCCGTGGATACAGCCGCAGATCCATTAAAGCTGCGTACGATCGGGCTCATTTCGTGTCCTATACCCCTCTTTTTAATGGTATTGTTATAATAAAGATTGTTTTATATGGTTACTATATGCTCCTGTTTCTCCTTTTGTTGCAGTCATGCCTCATGTGTGCACAGCACAATCCAGGTAAAACAGTAAAATCCCTAATAAAGCGAAACTCAGGCCTCTATACTCATTTCAGAGACTGCAGACTGACTACATACAGCTACCCAAGGTAGGAGTGTGTGAAAAATGTCCTAGTATGTGTAAATCTCTTCTCTGGTTTCCTGGAAGCCTATCTGGTAAAATGTGCAAATGCTAAAATGACTGCGGACAAACTGATGAAAGAACTGATCTACAGGTATGGTCCCAGAAACCATAGAAAGCGATAGGGGTACACACTTCATGGGAGAAATAATGAGGGAAATCATGCAGGCCCTGGGAGTACAGCATGCATATCATGCACCATATAGACCACAAAGTAGTGGGAAAGTGGAAAGACTAAACTGGACACTTAAACTGAAAATTCAAAGGCCATGGCAGACACAGGAAAAAGCGGGGTAGAGTGCTTGCCTCTTGCACTCTTGTCAGTCAGACACATTCCAAATAGAAAGACAGGGTTGTCTCCTTTTGAAGTCCTGTTTGGTAGGTTGCCAAAGACTGGTCTGTACTTCCCACAGGTGCTACAAATGCAACACGGTGCTATGACAGCCCATGTCCAGGCCATGCAGAAAAGATTTAATGTGGTGCATAAACGTGTTTTCATCCATTCCAGATCCTAATTCCAGTGCAGACGTACATCAGCTGAATCCAGGTGATTGGGTGGTCATACACAGACATGTGAGAAGAAGCCTAGATCCACGGTTTGACGGCCCGTTTTAAAGTCCAGCTGATCACATTCACCTCAGTGAAACTTAACGGAAAGCCCACCTGGATCCATGCCAGTCACAAAAGATCTTTTCACCAGCAGAATGACTGTTCTCCTAATCACCTTGCTGGCAGTGGTAGGATTTTTGCACCCTACAGAGACACTGGATAAACTTTTAAATGTTGACAGGGGCAACAAACTTATTCAACATCTTGCTTTTCTTATAAAAGACGCGGAAGGACAAAAACTGCTGGACTGTTGGATCTGTATACACAGCCCAGTGTCTGCAAGGACTATGCTGTACTTAGCCTTACCCCTGGAGCCAAGGAAGGTGTTAACACTACACTGCATTTACATTGAGACTTGGACTCAGATTTTCTAAGTTCCTTAAGGCTCTTAATGAGACTAATACAATATAGAGACTCTTTTTTAAATCCAGCCAATTGGCTTAGCAGCCTAGCGGGATGGATTATTTTTGGCATTTTGCAGACTTGCATGAAATTTTTATTGTTTTATTTTGTTTATTGCTTTATGTAGCTGAAAAAGCGCTAATATATGCATTACATAAGTTATTGAAGAGTGTATGTTTAAGGAAGGAATCTAAGGCTGTGTTATCCATAGTGTATCATAGACCCCGGATAACCACTGCTGACTAGGGAAGTGAGTGTCCACACTGAGGGTGGATGGGCGAAGCAGGTTGGAAACCCCCTTATGGGTACTAGATCCATGAGACAGAAGCTTCTTTGTGGACATCAGCTGTGGCAGAGGTTATACCATTTACAAAAGGGGGAAATTGATATAGAAGGGTTAATGTTTTGCCTTTAATTGTCTTTTGCATTTAATTGCTAGAATGTATTTAGTCATGATGCAGTAGTCTGGAAGGCTCCTCTTCAAGGATTTTATACTTCTTATCATATATGTCCTCAAAAGTCAGCCACAGCATGTTCTGTGTATGTGAGAAATAAAGGTCAGCATGACCCGGGGTAATAAGGGGGGGCTACATGAGTTACATTTGTTGTAAATGATGTAAAATACTGCCTCTTGCTGCATTACATCAGATAAAAGTGACTTTGCTCACAATCTGTGTGCGATTTCCTTTTTTCTCCAAGCGCTTGGAAATGAAAAGCGTAACCTCCTGATTTGGCCTCACTGGTGATCTGGCATGTCTGACATTGGGTCAGAACGCAAACAGCTACAACACTTCCATATGTTGGCAAGTCTTAGTGAGCAGCATAAAGATTTTGAGGAGGAAAATGATTTTTTGCACGCACTGCACTACAGAAGGGACTCCAAATCCCAGCTTCATGTCTGTCCGGCATGGATGGCTTGAAGAGGAAGAGGAGGAGGAGAAAGCTATTCATCGTGAGGAAGAGAGGAAGGTTACTGTTCTTCCTGGTGAGGACACTGAACATTTCACTCTTTGTAGTCTGCCACACATGGGAGTTCATGTCTAAATACCTTTACTAAGACCCTCGCATGAAAGACATTTTGTCCATCATGAAATACTGGCTGTGCACCTTTCTAATGTCGGAGGCAGACATGCCATTTTCAATGCATGCATGCCAGAGAGCCATAGTAGAAGACTTACTCAAAATATTACCCTCAGACAATGCTTCTGGCAGGGGTGCCGGCTCTTTTCAACCACAAGGATTTCAAGGGAGGGCCACAAACATTAGGTGCAACTCGGGGGGATATCCACCAACAGGGCCATTTTCATGAGATTGTCCCATCAGCAAGGGCTATCTGTGGATGTAACTTTGACGAGGGAGAAGTTGACCATGATTGTGAAGAACTACTTAAGTGACCATACCAGCTTCCTTCTTCTTTCTTCAGTGCCCTTTAACTATTGGTTGCCCAAGCTGCACACTTTGCCTGACCTCTCCTTGCAAGCCTTGCATGCCCTGCCATGAGTTTGTTGTCTGAGAAGGTTTTAAGTTCGACAGGTGCAATCATAATGTATGTATACATACTGTACATAATGTATGTGTACATGCCTGTCAATGGAAAATGCAGACAGGCTGACTTTTCTAAAATTTAACAAAGGCTGGATTTCCTCCGACTTTGTAAGCCCTACAGATGACAGCTACATTATGTAAATGCAGGCCAATTTTTTGTTTTAAGTTCTGTTAAAGTCCATTCCTTACCATCCAAAACTATTTTGTTCAGAAAATCATCTCCTCCCCCTGCTTCTGCAACAAGTACTTAGTGTTCATCTATGTATACCCTATGTGGGTATTATTTTGGACTTTTTGAAACCTTTGCACATTGGGCAATGGTGAAATTTTTACGTTCTACCTCTTATAATAACTGCTAAGTGTATTGTGATATCCCCATCATGGCATCTTTCCGCTGGTCTGAGAGAGACCCCTAAGCTAATTTTTTGAAACCTTTGCACATTCTGCAATGGTGAAACATGTACACTCTACATCTTGTCATAACTGGTGAGGGTATTGTGATTTCCTCATCATGGCATCTTTCTGCTATTCTGAGAAAGACTCATATTTCACAGTCCAGGTTGAAAATAGTTTTCAACCTGGATGGTGCCAAGATGCGTCAGTGACTAGTGGTGGTGTCAGTGAGGCTCAGCTCCCAGCAGTTCATTCACTAGTTGTTCTCAGCCAGGACCGTCGCATCTTGGCACTGTCCAGGTTGAAAACTATTTCTCCCCCTGGCATGGATTATGGCGTGGGACAGAATGACGGGCGTCTTATTGATGCCTCTCCATTACTAACCTTGGGGCTTGATGTCACCTGACTATACAAAGGTGACATCAACCCCACAAATATGAACCCCACTTGCCACCACTTCAGAGCAAGTGGCAAGACCGAGGCTAAGTGCTAGAATTGGCGCATCTTAGAGATGCGCCTTTTTCTGGGGCAGCTGAGAGCTGATGTTTTTAACCTGGGGGGCCAGTATCCTAGGCTTCTAATATCAGCCCGCAGCTGTCTGCATAGCCTTTGCTGGTTATTAATTATAGGGGGACCACACGTCATTTTTTTAGGGGGTCCCTCATTGTAATAGCCAGTAACAGCTAAGTATACAGTTGTGAGCTGATATTTATAGCCTGGAAAGCTCCATGGGTATTTCCCCCTTCCCAGGCTATAAACATCTGTCTCCAGCTATCAGCTTTCCTTCTGCTGGTTAAGAAAATTGCACTGGAGCCCAGTCCATTTTTCCCCCAAAATAGTCTTTTTATAATTAAATACATGCACATTAAGCTGCACACACCCTGCACTCATTGTATTTGTCACATACATCTATTTAGTTAACTATTCTATTTGTATTTACTGTATGTAACCCATCTCTTCTATCCTGTCGGCGCCTGCGGTGATTTTACTGTACACGGCTGCTAAATTACTGTCTTTTCTTCTATCTATGTATCTACAGTACAGACCAAAAGTTTGGACACACCTTCTCATTTAAAGATTTTTCTGTATTTTCATGACTATGAAAATTGTACATTCACACGGAAGGCATCAAAACTATGAATTAACACATGTGGAATTATACACTTAGCAAAAAAGTGTGAAACAACTGTAATTATGTCTCATATTCTAGGTTCTTCAAAGTAGCCACCTTTTGCTTTGATGACTGCTTTGCACACTCTTGGCATCTTGATGAGCTTCAAGAGGTATTCAGCGGGAATGGTTTTCTCTTCACAGGTGTGCCCTGTTAGTTTTAATAAGTGGGATTTCTTGCCTTATAAATGGGGTTGGGACCATCAGCTGTGTTGTGCAGAAGTCTGGTGGATACACAGCTGATAGTCCTGCTGAGTAGACTGTTAGAATTTGTATTATGGCAAGAAAAAGCAGCTAAGTAAAGAAAAACAAGTGGCAATCATTACTTTGAAAACTTTGAAAGTGTCCCCAAGTGCAGTGGCAAAAACCATCAAGTGCTACAAAGAAATTGGTTCACATGAGGACCGCCCCAGGAAAGGAAGACCAATAGTCACCTCTGCTTCTGAGGATACGTTTATCCAAGTCACCAGCCTCAGAAATTGCAGGTTAACAGTAGCTCAGATTAGATATCAGGTCAATGTCACACAGAGTTCTAGCAGTAGACACATCTCTACAACAACTGTTAAGAGGAGACTTTGTGCAGCGGGCCTTCATGGTAAAATAGCTGCTAGGAAACCACTGCTAAGGACAGGCAACAAGCAGAAGAGACTTGTTTGAGCTAAAGAACACATGGAATGGACATTAGACCAGTGGAAATCTTTGCTTTGATCTGATTAATCCAAATTTGAGATCTTTGGTTCCAACCACCGTGTCTTTGTGTGACGCAGACAAGGTGAACGGATGGACTCTACATGCCTGGTTCACACCGTGAAGCATGGAGGAGGTGTGATGGTGTGGGGGTGCTTTGCTGGTGACACTGTTGAGGATTTATTCAAAATTGAAGGCATACTGAACCAGCATGGCTATCACAGCATCTTGCAGCGGCATGCTATTCCTTCCAATTTGCGTTTAGTTGGACCATCATTTATTTTTCAACAGGACAATGACCCCAAACACACCTCCAGGCTGTGCAAGGGCTATTTGACCAAGAAGGAGAGTGATGCGGTGCTACGTCAGATAACCTGGCCTCCACAGTCGCCAGACCTGAACCCAATCGAGATGGTTTGGGGTGAGCTGGACGGCAGAGTGACGGCAAAAGGGCCAACAATTGTTATGCATCTCTGGGAACTCCTTTAAGGTTGTTGGAAGACCATTCCCGGTGACTACCTCTTGAAGCTCATCAAGAGAATGTGAAGATTGTGCTAAACAGTCATCAAAGCAAAAGGTGGCTACTTTGAAGAACCTAGAATATAAGACATAATTTCAGTTGTTTCACACTTTTTTTGTTAAGTATATAATCCCACATGTGTTAATTCATAATTTTGATGCCTTCAGTGTGAATGTACAATTTTCATAGTCATGAAAATACAGAAAAATCTTTAAATGAGGTGTGTCCAAACTTTTGGTCTGTACTGTATGTAAAATATATATATATATATATATATATTATACATATATATGTGTGTGTGTGTCACTGACATCTATATATCTGTGTATTCTATGTTTATATATCTATTCCATCTATTCTAATCTGACCCGTCAGTGTGATTTTACTGTACCCAGCATGTGAATTACCGGCTTTTGAAATGTGATCGGTGTGAAAAAAATCAGACAGCACTTGCAAGCATGGTCTGAGTGCTGTGTGATTTTTTTCTCGCACCCATTGACTTCTATTTCCAATCGGATTGCATTTGACCGATTTCATCAAAAGTGGGAATGAGCCCTAAATTTACATTGCAGTCAACAGGGAGAAAGAGCCTGCAGAACGTTGAGAAAGCAGGCATTAGTGAGTGGGAAGGCAGAGGGCAGATCTTAGTGCAATCTACTACATTAGTAATATGCCCTGACCCCTCTGAATCAGGACGTAAAGAAGCAGAGCAGAAGGTTTAAAGATGCTGCAAAAAAAAAAAAAATCAGTTTATGGTATGTAGTCACTATTAAAAATGTCAAATAGTATTTTTTTTATCTGAAAACTTTTCTTTTTACTAAAAGGGAAAACACTTTTAAGCCTGTGTTCTTACCTTGTCTCTCTTTAAGGAGCAAAAGTATACAATATGTGTCCTTTGGAAACCAAAAAAAATCCATGGTTTAAATGTCAAAAGGGAGATGTGCTTCCAATATCTTAAAAAATACAAGGTGATAAGTTGGAAATGTCAGGTAATTGGCAGGCAGATAGAAAGTTACACTATGTCCTCAGTGAAGAAAATTAACCGGCAGCTGCTAGCAGAGGCCCCAAGGTCATCTGAATGTCAGAATCAACTAAGGGCCAATCATTCAGAATGAATCTCTGCTGATATTTGCCCTCACTGGTCATTTTCAGATCTCTTAGGAACTGCCCTACTACTACTGCCAACATGTGTTCATTTCTAAAAATTACACAGATTGTGATTTATTACCCATCATGCTGAAAAAAATCCATTGTGAATTAAAACACCTCTTTGTTTAAATTGCTACTGTGCAATACGTATCATATCATCATAAATGACATTGAAGTTATAATCTACAGTACTCTGCTTTAGACACTGATAAGACTCCACCAAGGGACGATCAATACTTACTATTCATTTTTGAAATGATCTTCACATTGATCCCTGAACAAGCGCCAGCAACACAGAGGCACAGTGGCTTTAATACTATAATTATATAAAGGTTTACAGGCTCATCCTCCCAGCCAATAAAAGCTGTCAGCTGGCAGGGACAGTTACAATCCCATAATCCATCAAAATGCTGTTCTCTGACCTATGTGCTTCTGGGCTTTTGGTAGACCTCGATAAACGTGCTTACAGAGAAGAGAATAGCAACAAATGCTAGGAAAACAAAGCACGAGATTCATATTACAGATTAGGGAAACATGTCCCCTGTACTTCACCAGCTTTATCACAGTTCCGAGAAGGACATTTTCATGTTAGGAACTCAAGGGAACACTCTGAAGAAGAAAAAAAAAAAATAACAACTTCCAACTTTGCTTCAAACAGCAGTATGACTTTGAACTGAATAATAAACTGCTTTAATCTCACAGGAGCAGAGTCAGTAAAGGCAGCTTAACATCTGGAAAAGCGATGCAAATAAAGCAACTGCGAATCAATTATATAAAGAAAAATAATTAATGTTTCTCATTCTAGATGATTATATGCAGATCTAAGAGCTACCAGCAACGGAGCATCCCTCCTATACACACATACAGCTCTACATACATACATGCATTCAATCAAACACACTCAGCATTTCAATGTTTTGTCACTTGTTCACAGTGCGCCATCATTCTCTGAAATGTCACCTTACGTGATCTCTCAAGTACTGGGAAGACTTACGTTAGCACTACTGATACCTGACATCCATCACTCAGACTTTCACAACTACAACTTAAGGGTATGTGCAAGCAACATTTATTTTATTACGGCGGATTCCGACTGAGAAAGTGCAGCAAAACTGCAGCAAGAAATGAGAAAAATGCGCAGCAATGTAAAAGCGACATTGCTGTACACATGTTCTGCTTTCAGGTTACTACTTTTAACTGCTTTAATGTTTCAATTTTGCAAAGAAGTTAAAAGTAAAAGCGTATTCATTTGCTTGATAAAATTTTAAAAATACAAACAAAAGAAACAGGTGGCTGAACCACCGGTAAAAGCACTAGGAAAGCCACTTTAGGAGAAAGACTGCCAGCTTTTTCCTGAAGTGGCGTCACCTAGGCCTTTTTGGTTTCCTCGGATGTATTTACACTTAGGTTTTTTGGTGATTTTTCGGAGAAGACATTCTCTAACTTGACAATCAAAACTTGCTGTTTTTGAACTCCTTGTGATTTCTGTTACAAAAAAATGAGCATAAAAACCTCAATGTGAACATAGCCTTAATCTCTCAAAAGAGAAGGAGTAAAGTGCCACAGGGGAAATACCGCAATTTTACTGTAAATTACTCTAATGATTTACTCCTAATTAAAACTTAAACTGGTAGCACAAGTAAATGAATGATAATGTATCATTGTAACTAAAACAATGCAGGCGTTTACCACCCATCAATGGAGATCAACAGATCAACTAGACAATAGGTCCCGACAACATCAGGTCTTTTACTTTATCTACATCTTCAGGATGCAGATGAAATAAAAAAAAATGAAAAAGTTCTGGAGCTATTACTTTTGTGCACTGCTGCATCAGAATACAGCCTAAAATATTTGGCCACGTGCACACATTGAGTGTTTGGTGAATTGTTTACCTCAGTATTTGTAAGCCTAAACCAGGAGTGGAACAGTCAGAGGAAAAGTAATAGAAGCAAGTCACCACTTCTGTATTTTTACACACATCCTGTTTTGGCTTACAAATACTGAAGTAAAAATGTCACCAACTGCTCAATGTGTGCACATGGCCTTAGAATGGGAGCTAAGCACACAGCTTCCGACTACTTCACTTTACATGCAGGGGCATAACGATTGTTATGGCAGGCTGAATGCAAATAGGCCTATGGGTGAGTGGGCACAAAGGGATAGTGATATTTTCCTTTCCAGTTGAAAACCATTGTAGAGTAGAGAGTCACTGACTTCCTGCCAAGCCACAAACCTATGAGAAGACTCAATGTAAACATTAGATGCCCCTTGTCATATTGCTAAACAGTTAACCCCTTTACAACCTTATATTTTTAGTTACTAGAGATGAGCGAATATACTCGTTGCTCAGACTTAGTTTTTGTTGATGCAGCTGCATGATTTGCTGCTGCTAGCCAGCCTGAGTACATGTGGGGGTTGCCTGGTTGCTAGGAAATCCCCACATGTAATCAAGCTGGCTAGCAGCCGTAAATCATGCAGCGGAGGCGAAGAAAACTAAGGCTGTGTGCACACGTTGCTGATTTTTCATGTTTTTTTCATGTTTTTTCGCTATAGAAACGATATAAAACCGCAAAAAACAGCATACATTATGCATCCCTTCATTTAGAATGAATTCCACAATTTTTGTGCGCTTTTTTCCGCGAAAAAAACGCATCACGGTAAAAAACGCAGCATGTTCATTAATTTTGCAGATTTTTCGTGGATTTCATTGCATTGTGAAATCTCGGGAAAAAGCGCAAAAAAATGCGTCAAAAACGTGCAAAAAAAAAACCACGAAAAAAACACATGCGGATTTCTTGCAGAAAATGTTCTGCTTTGCTCAGGAAATTTCTGCAAGAAATCCTGAACGTGTGCACATTGCCTCAATCTCCAAGCAGTCACAAATGCTCAGACACCACCCAAGCATGCTCGGGAAAACCCGAGCAAAGAGTAAATTCGCTCATCACTAATAGTTACGTTTAATGTGGCCTGCCAATGTTTGCTGCAGGCTCCGGTGATGACCCTGCAACTTTTCCGGCACATGTCAGCTGATTTCATCAGCTGACATGTGCTCCTAACAGCCGCAAGTGGAATTGCAATCCACGTGCGGCTGTTAACTTGTTAAATGCCGCTGTCAATCTCTGACAGTGGCATTTAACACAATCACACTTTAAGCGTGTCACTAATCCCGCCTATTGGCACCCATGTCAGGATGCTGATGAGTTGGCACAACAACCCGGGGTCTGCAGCAGATTCTTGTGGTCATTACCAGATAGCCCAGCGGTCAGCATTCATAGCAGGTGAGCATTTCTGCTAAACAGAGCAGGCTGAAGCATTGCTGTGTGTAGCACAGGCAATTGGATGATCACAGCTTCTAGTCTTCCATGGAGACTTTTGAAGCAAGTAAAAAAAAATGTTTTTCAAATATTTAAAAAAATTTAAAATATAAAAGTGCAAATCACCCCCCCTTTCACCCCATTCAAAATAAAACAATAATAAAATTAAATAAAATTTGGTATAGCCCGATCTATCAATATATAAAAAGAATTTATCCAATCTGATAAATACTGAGAAAAAAATCTAAATGGCAGAATTACTTTTTTTTGCATTTTATTGTAACCAGAGCCACTTTTGCCATCAAGCACAGTAAGCATCTCAGCTTAAGCAGTGGGCTGGGGTGTCTTATGGACAGCAAAATGCTGCTGATCCCCTTTCTGACTGGAATGCCGCACGCTGGCCAACAGGCAGCAGCGTTAGAGCGTTTTATGTATGGGTTTGACAGAAGGAGTTTGTTACTATGACTGTGTGGCACCCCTAGAGGTATTTGCCACAAATATAGTTACTGACACTGAATACAAATACTAAAATAGCAAGACTGCACTACCTCCTCCGGCCAGAAGGGGGAGCTCCAGAGACTCCCCATGATCCATTCTGGTCTGAGAGAAGAACTGGCAGTTGGGCAGTTGGGCTAAGGAGCTGAAAGTGAGAGGTCATACAGCTGAATTTCTAACAGCCCTATGACGGTTTCCAGGCCCAAATCACTGGCCTGAGGAGAAGAGGGATAGAGAAAAAGGACATTGTGAGAACCGGGTAGCATTAATCACTACCCAGAACAGGCGCAAAGACGGATACCGGATCCGTGGCTGTATTCATCTATATATATAATTATCTAAGGGTTTTTCTGTCTGTCTGTCTGTCTGTCTGTCTTTCTGTCTGTCTGTCCTGGAAATCCCGCGTCTCTGATTGGTCAAAGCCGCCAGGCCTCGACCAATCAGCGACGGGCACAGCGACGATGATGTCATAATGGTTGCCATGGCGACGATGATGTCATAAAGGTTGCCTCGACCAATCAGCGACGGGCACAGTCTGCCGCGAATTCTGGAATCATCATTGTCCATATACTACGGGGACATGCATATTCTAGAATACCCGATGCGTTAGAATCGGGCCACAATCTAGTTACATATAATACAGCAACCGGAAAAACGTGAGGTGATATCAGCTTCACTAGGGTCAGACGCAGCAACAGACACAGAGTTCAGCGGTTCTCCCGGAGGGGGTAAGCCGATAAAAGGACTCGGGTTGCCCGTCGAACCAGGACCCGGAGGGGATAGATTGGGCCGGCAGCCAGTTCACATACAGCAGCAGGGCCACACAGATATTGCGTACAATAAGAGGCGAAGACCCCAGCAGGGTCAAAGTAACTCAGAGTTCCCATACAGACTCCGGTGACAGGACTGGTTGTAAATCCTTTTTTGTTAAAGTAAACTGGTTAAACGTTTCAGTGCCTCAGTCTTTCATTTGGACAATAGCCATCTATCCAGGATTGGGATCATCACCGCTGGGAGAACCTGCTGCTGATCAAGTAAGTGCCTGTTCCCTCACGATACCCTTTACACTGTGCATTGCCTGAGGCCACAGCACCGGGTCAAGCCACCCGTGACATCCCCCTCAAGAGACAGACCCTATTGGTCCGGTGCTGGGTACCCCGGTCTCTCGGGCGACACAACTGCTTGTAAGAATGGCCAGTGGTGTTATACTGCAGTTGGCTGGAAACCCACCCAGTGCACGCTGATTGATCATGTATTACCTTTAGGTGCATGTGGCATACTTAAAGGGTTATGCCGCTACCTGTATCTCAACAACACAGCCTAATTTTTAAAGCTACATTCACAAAATGAGTATTTTCTGCTTTTCTGATGTGGTGTTTTTTCGTTGCCAAAAATGCACCATTTTACAGATCCAGCAAAGTGGATGGCATTTATAGAAATTTCATGCCCACTGTGCTTTTTTATGATGCATAAAGTGACCCCTATAAACTATTTAAAGGGACACTGTCACCTGAATTTGGAGGGAACAATCTTCAGCCATGGAGGCGGGGTTTTTGGGTGTTTGATTCACCCTTTCCTTACCCGCTGGCTGCATGCTGGCTGCAATATTGGATTGAAGTTCATTCTCTGTCCTCCGTAGTACATGCCTGCACAAGGCAATTTTACCTTGCGCAGGCGTGTACTATGGAGGACAGAGAATGAACTTCAATATTGCAGCCAGCGGGTAAGGAAAGGGTGAATCAAATACCCAAAAACCCCGCCTCCATGGCTGAAGATTGTTCCCTCCAAATTCAGGTGACAGTGTCCCTTTAAATTCCATAGTTTACTGCTCGTTACTTAGGTTACCAGCCACAACTTTAGTCTGGCAGGAATGGCCGTTGTCCTGGGAAAAGAGCTTACAGTCCACAAAGTCTTTGCTATAAAGTTTGTTATTGTTTCACTGAAGCTGGCAGTGATCCAGCCAGTTTCAGTGTTCTTGCGCTTCTCTGCTGATCCGCAGGCAAATTTGCATTGCATAGCATCATAATAATTATCTAAGGCCGACATCACACTGGCGTATTGCATCCGATGCGAGAGCATCGGATGCGATATGCTAATGACACTCGGCTCCTGCTCACAGCAGAGCAGGAGCCGAGTGACATGTGTCTGTGCTCCGATTCTCTCGCACAGGGAGGATCGGAGCACAGCTGCGGAGGAGGCGGAGAAATGAATTTCTCCATCTCCTCCATTGCTGGGGTCCGCTTATAACGCACATCACTCGGATGATATCCGAGTGGTGTTTGCTGTCTCACTCGCACTCATCTATATATATAATTGTCTAAGGGTTTTTCTGTCTGTCTGTCTGTCCTGGAAATCCCGTGTCTCTGATTGGTCGAGGCCACCAGGCGACGGGCACAGCATGGCGACGATGATGTCATAAAGGTTGCGTTAGAATCGGGACACAATCTAGATACTGCAAGAGGCCGCGACCAATGAATTGTGGCCCGATTCTAACGCATCGGGTATTCTAGAATATGCATGTCCCCGTAGTATATGGACAATGATCATTCCAGAATTCGCGGCAGACTGTGCCCATCGCTGATTGGTCGAGGCAACCTTTATGACATCATTGACAAGCCGCTACCCTACCGGCGTAGGGTATTGGGCCGCCCCCTGAGGTACCTAGATGTTGGCCCGATTTTAACGCATCGGGTATTCTAGAATATGCATGTCCACGTAGTATATTGGCCAGCCACGTAGTATCCGGGCGCCGCACCGGCCCGACGCATGGGGCCGATTGGTAGAAAATGGTTTGAGAGAAAGCACTGGAGACTTCTAAGGTGGCCAGCAATGAGTCCAGACCTGAATAATAATAATAATAATAATCTTTATTTTTATATAGCGCTAACATATTCCGCAGTTTGCACACATTATCATCACTGTCCCCTGTGGGGCTCACAATCTAAATTCCCTATCAGTATGTCTTTGGAATGTGGGAAGAAACCGGAGTGCCCGGAGGAAACCCACGCAAACACGGAGAGAACATACAAACTCTTTGCAGATGTTGTCCTGAGTGGGATTAGAACCCAGGACTCCAGCGCTGCAAGGCTGCTGTGCTAACCACTGCGCCACCGTGCAGCCTGAATCCCATAGAACACCTGTGGAGAGATCTAAAAATGGCAGTTTGGAGAAGGCACCCTTCAAATATCAGGGACCTGGAGCAGTTTGCCAAAGAAGAATGGTTTAAAACTCCAGCAGAGCATTGTAAGAATCTCATTGATGGTTACCGGAAGTGGTTGGTTGCAGTTATTTTGGCTAAAGGTTGAGCAACCAAGTATTAGGCTGAGGGTGCCAATACTTTTGCCTGGCCCATTTTTGGAGTTTTGTGTGAAATGATCAATGTTTTGCTTTTTGCTTCATTCTCTTTTGTGTTTTTTCATTTAAGACAAATTAAATGAAGATAATAATACCAAATAATTTGTGTTTGCAATCATTTTCAGGAAGAAAATGAGTATTATCTGACAGAATTGCAGGGGTGTCAATACTTTTGGCCATGACTGTACAAAAAAATAGGAAATCAGGTCCTCTTATGGGTCAGCTGGGGTCCGCTTATAACGCACATCACTCGGATGATATCCGAGTGGTGTTTGCTGTCTCACTCGCACTCATCTATATATATAATTGTCTAAGGGTTTTTACGTCTGTCTGTCTGGCTGTTTGTCTGTCTGTCCTGGATATCCCGTGTCTCTGATCAGACGGGCACAGCATGGCGACGATGATGTCATAAAGGTTGCCTCGACCAATCAGCGATGGGCACAGTCTGCCGCGAATTCGCCTCGACCAATCAGCGAAGGGCACAGTATCGGCGTAGATGTCATAATGGTTGCCATGGCGACGATGATGTCATAAAGGTTGCCTCGACCAATCAGCGACGGGCACAGTCTACCGCGAATTCTGGAATCATCATTGTCCATATACTACGGGGACATGCATATTCTAGAATACCCGATGCGTTAGAATCGGGCCACAATCTAGTCTATATATATAATTGTCTAAGGGTTTTTCCATCTGTCTGTCTGTCTTTCTGTCTGTCTGTCTGTCTTTCTGTCTGTCTGTCCTGGAAATCCCGGCTCTCTGATTGGTCGAGGCCGCCAGGCCTCGACCAATCAGAGACCGGCACAGCATCGACGTAGAAATCCCGCGTCTCTGATTGGTCGAGGCCGCCAGGCCTCGACCAATCAGCAACGGGCACAGCGACGATGATGTCATAAAGGACGTAGAAATCCCACGTCTGATTGGTCGAGGCCGCCAGGCCTTGACCAATCAGCAACGGGCACAGCGACGATGATGTCATAAAGGACGTAGACATCTCACGTTTCTGATTCAGCGATGGGCACAGTATCGACGTAGATGTCATAATGGTTGCCATGGCGACGATGATGTCATAAAGGTTGCCTCGACCAATCAGCGACGGGCACAGTCTGCCGCGAATTCTGGAATCATCATTGTCCATATACTACGGGGACATGCATATTCTAGAATACCCGATGCGTTAGAATCGGGCCACAATCTAGAAGGCTTATATGGGTGCGACTGAGCCGAGAGTTTTCCTTGGTCCGAGACAATCGCAGCATGCTGTGATTGTCTCAGACCGAGGAAAACAGCTGACAAAAAGTCGGCTGCTTGGAGCTGCCCCATAGCTTAACATTGGTCCGAGTGCAATGCGATTTTTAATCGCATTGCACTCTGCCGTTTAAAATGCCAGTGTGACGCCGGCCTATGGGTCACTTCCGTCTTTCTGTCTGTCATGGAAATCCCAAGTCGCTGATTGGTCGCGGCCAGCTGACCACAACCATTCAGCGATGGGCACAGTCCAGCCGCGAAATGGCCACTCCCTACTCCCCTGCACTCAGTGCCTCCTCGATACTCCCCCCCAGTCAGCGCCCGCCACCTACATAGCGTTGCAGCAGTCCGTTAAACCAACTGCATTACACAGCAGCATAACACGGTGTAACGCAGTCTGTTGACGCAGCTATTAACCCTATGTGACAAACTTTTTACTATTGATGCTGCTTATGCAGCATCAATAGTAAAAAGATCTAATGTTGGAAATAATAAAAAAAATAAAAAATTGTGCTATTCTCACCTTCCGGCGCCTTTCCTGTTCTTCACGATGCTTCGGGTCATGCATTGTGGTCTCGTGAGATGATGACATAGCGAGACCACTACGTCATCATCTAGCAAGACTGCAATGCATTTTTGGGACCGGAGCGTCGCGAGGAGCATCGCTAAACGCTTCGTCTGGATCCGGGGGCCGCCAGAGGGTGAGTATATAACTATTTTTTATTTTATTTTATTTTTTTAACGGGGATATGGTGCCCACACTGCTATATAGTGCTTGGGCTGTGTTATATACTGTGTGGCTGCTATATACTAAGTGGGCAGTGTTATATACTTTGTGGGCTGTGCTATATATTACGTGGGCAGTGATATATACTGCATGGACAGTGTTATATACTGTGTGGGCTGTGTTAAATACTACGTGGGCAGTGTTATATACTACGTGGGCAGTGTTATATACTAAGTGGGCTGTGTTATATACTACGAGGGCTGTGTTATATACTATGTGGGCTGTATTATATATTATGTGGGCTATGCTATATATTACGTGGGCTATGCTATATATTACGTGGGCTGTGTTATATACTATGCGGCTGTGCTATATACTACTTGGGCAGTGTTATATACTAAGTGGCTGCTATATACTAAATGGCTGCTATATACTACGTGGTAATGCTATATACTACATGGCTGTGCTATATACTACGTGGCTGTTTGTGTTACGTGGACTGTGCTATACACTATGTGGCTGCTATATACATACATACATATTCTAGAATACCCGATGCGTTACAATCGGGCCACCATCTAGTAGCATCATAATAGAGATCACCAGTGGGGTAAGCATGTCGCTGTTCTGAACTATCAATCACTAGGAGTGCCTTTCCTTCCTTTGACCAGAAGGAGGGGGCACCTCAGACAGAAAGGAAAGCTAAAGTCTACCTTTAGTGACTCTTAGTGACCCTACAGAAATATGTCTATGTCTGTCTCGAGCCCCTCACTCCTTCTTCCCCATCCACAGATTATTTGAGCTGCAATGGTCATCTCATTTGTCAGAGAACTAAAAATCTGACTTTCCTGAAGACACTATATTACCAGTGAATTGAAAGTGAATCATCAGTTCAGGAGACATTATTTTGCGCTAAAATATATTTCAAAGAGTTGTTTTTTATATAATTTATTAAAAACAAATACAGTTGCGATTTTATTGTCCTGTTTATGTACTGTATATAAGCATTTGTGGGCACATCACAGTTAGAACAATTGAACTGCTTGAATATCTATGCACCACTTTGACTTTAAAAACTTAAGGTATGATTCATCAAAGTGTTTACGTCTCCCTGGTGTGAAAAGCTTTAAAAAGTTTCATAATTTTGCCTTAATTACAGTCTGTGCTAAAACTATGCAACTTTTAGCATTTTCATGCCATTTTTATCCAGATGTAAGTGGACATAGCTGGGGTAGGTCAAGGTTATGGAGACCACCGCTCTTCAAATTCATGATGAGCAGCGGCTTTTGAAATGCCCCAAAATCTTATTCTAGCAGTGACTTGAGTAGATGTGGTGAGGTACACAGAGCTGCATGCCACTCATCTGCCTCTTCATGATTCAGGAGAGTCCGAATCCAGCAAATCTCAATATGAAGAGCGATGGTCTTGATTAGTGATGAGCAAGTGTACTCGTTGCCTGGATTTTCCCGAGCACGCTCGGGTGATCTTAGAGTATTTGTTATTGTTCGGAGATTAAGTTTTCATCACCGCAGCTGAATGATTTCCAGCTACTAGCCTGCTTGATTACATGTGAGGATTCCCTAGCAACCAGGCAACCCTCACATGTACTCAGCCTGGCAAATAGCTGTAAATCATTCAGCTGAGGCAATGAAAACCTAATCTCCGAACACTAACAAATACTCGGAGATCACCCGAGCATGCTCAGGAAAACCCGAGCAACGAGTACACTCGCTCATCACTAGTCTTGATAAATCTGGTTCTTAGTTGTTGGTACTTTTTAATACCTAATTCAACTATATTGCAGTGCTCAGCTTTTCTCAGTTTAAAAATCTCTTAATTTGATAAAACTTCCTAGATGGTGGCAAGACAATTAGTGTTAGAAGAGTCCTGTCTATGGATCAATACAGTTCTGGGTATTTGACCAGGTTTCCTTTTCTATAGTGAGTGTGATATTTCTTTGATGTTTATATAGTAGAAGTGCACCAAAACAGTGCAATGTATCATGTGTGTAATTTGGTAGGGGTAAGGTGAGGTCAGTGATATAGTTCAACACAACAGAAAAATTGGCACACTGAGCTCACTTGCTATCTGATGATATTTTGGAGGTGAATGTATTAATATCACTGCTATGCCCCTTATGTTCCTGGGATAACTATATAGCATGAAGATTTCTGGACCCTCATATCAAAGGTAACAATAGGGGGGGGACAAGTCCCACTCTGTCACTAGTTTGTCAGGTGACGCGATTCCACTGTCTGGCCTGGGATTCATGGGCATGCGCAGTGCATATCTTGGCCTCTCACTCATCTCTTTCCATCTTCTTCAGACTGTGCCGCGTCAGCTGATCCCAAATCGTATGCCACGGCCATGACGCGGCACAGTCTGAAGAAGGTGGAAGGAGATGAGTGAGAGGCCAAGATATGCACTGCGCATGCCCATGAATCCCAGGCCCGCAGTGTCTTCACATTTATTCACACTGCGGGCCTGGGATTCATGGGCATGCACAGTGCATATCTTCGCCTCTCACTCATCTCCTTCCACCTTCTTCAGACTGTGCCACATCAGCTAATTCCAAATCGTATGCCACGGCCGTGACGTGGCACAGTCGGAAGAAGATGGAAGGAGATGAGTGAGAGGCCAAGATATGCACTGCACATGCCCATGAATCCCAGGCCCGCAGTGTGAATAAATAAGACACTGCGTAGCGTGATCTCGGGCAGGGCGGCCACACAGCTGCAGCCAGCCTGACAACAAATGATGTCAGAAGATGGGCAGCGCTAACTGCGCAAGGTCAAGGGATAACCTAACAGCACAGGCTCTCGGACAGATTCAAACAATGCTGAGGAGACGGCACCCGGCACCAAGGGGGTATGAATGACGGCTGTGCTGCATCTCATTAAGAAGGAAAGTCCCACCTCTGGGACGGTTTAAATATATGAGGGGACACATTTTATAAGTGTTTAGTTCAGCATGTGCAAGGAGAATAACTAAAAGAGCCACCTTGTCCAAATGCAGAATTAGTGCTGCACAAGATGGCTCTTTAAGTTACAAACGCCTGGGGGGAACAGGTTCCCTTTAATTTCTGTTTTAGTGTCAGTGTAGAGGTCGCAGGACACATTGCCGGATACACAGCAGGGGAGCAGTTGACGTTACTGAACCCCAATAGCACGGTAGCAAGTGTTGACTGTGTAAACGGCACTTCCGGTCAGCAACTGGCGGTGTTGGAGCCCTGGGACAGGAGGAGGAGCAGAGTGTAGGCCGAAGCCTGCACTTGAGGCAGTTTAATATCTGTAGTTGTGTAAGCGTGGCTGTCGCAGGACACATTGCCACACACACAGCAGGGGAGCAGCTGGCATTACTGAACCCCAATAACAGAGGAGCAACTGTTAACTGTGCAGACAGCACTTCCGGGCAGCAACTGGTGGTGTTGGAGCCCAGGGACAGCAGGAAGAGCAGAGTGTAAGCCGAAGCCTGCACTCGAGGCAGTTTAATATCTGTGGTTGTGTCAGCGTGGTGGTCGCAGGACACATTGGTGTGCACACAGCAGGGGAGCAGCTTGCGTTACTGAACTCCAATAGCAGAGGAGCAACTGTTGTCTGGGCAGACAGCACTTACAGGCAGCAACCAGCGGGGTTGGAGCCCAGGGACAGCAAGAGGAGCAGACTTGAGTTATTGCCGGACACACAGCTGGGGATCAGCTGATGTTACTGACACCCAATAACACGGCAGTAAGTGTGGACTGTGCAGACAGCACTTCTGGGCAGCAACTGGCAGTGTTGGAGCCCAGGGACAGCAGGAGGAGCAGAGTGTAGGTGAAGCCTGCACTCAAGGCAGTTTAATATCTGTTGTTGTGTCAGCATGGCGGTCACAGGACACATTGCCACACACACAGCAAGGGAGCAGCTGGCGTTACTGAACCCCAATAACAGAGGAGCAATTGTTGACTGTGCAGACAGCACTTCCAGGCAGCAACTGGTGGTGTTGGGGCCCAGGGACAGCAGGAGGAGCAGAGTGTAGGCTGAAGCCTGCACTCGAGGCAGTTTAATATATGTTGTTGTGTCAGCGTGGTGGTCCCAGGACACATTGCTGCACACACAGCAGGGGAGCAACTGGCGTTACTGAACCCCAATACCAGAGGAGCAACTGTTGACTGCAGACAGCACTTCCGGGCAGCAACTGGCGGTGCTGGAGCCCAGGGACAGCAGGAGGAGCGGAGTTTAGGCCGAAGCCTGCACTTGAGGCAGTTTAATATCTGTTGTTGTGTCAGCGTGGTGGTCGCAGTACACATTGCTGCACACACAGCAGGGGAGCAGCTGGCGTTACTGAACCCCAAAAACAGAGGAGCAACTGTTGACTTTGCAGACAGCACTTCCGGGCAGCAACTGGTGGTGTTGGAGCCCAGGGACAGCAGGAGGAGCAGAGTGTAGGCCGAAGCCTGCACTCGAGGCAGTTTAATATCTGTGGTGGTGTCAGCGTGGCGGTCGCAGGACACATTGCCGCACACACAGCAGGGGAGCAGCTGGCGTTACTGAACCCCAATTACAGAGGAGCAACTGTTGACTGTGCAGACAGCACTTCCGGGCAGCAACTGGCGATGTTGGAGCCCAAGTACAGCAGGAGGAGCAGAATGTAGGCCGAAGCCTGCACTCAAGGCAGTTTAATATCTGTTGTTGTGTCAGCGTGGCAGTCGCAGGACACATTGCCGCACACACAGCAGGGGAGCAGCTGGCGTTACCGAACCCCAATAAGAGAGGAGCAACTGTTGAATGTGAAGACAGCACTTCCGGGCAGCAACTGGCAGTGTTGGAGCCCAGGGACAGCAGGAGGAGCAGAGTGTAGGCCGAAGCCTGCACTCGAGGCTGTTTAATATCAGTTGTTGTGTCAGCGTGTTGGTCGCAGTACACATTGCTGCACACACAGCAGGGGAGCAGCTGGCGTTACTGAACCCCAAAAACAGAGGAGCAACTGTTGACTTTGCAGACAGCACTTCCGGGCAGCAACTGGCGATGTTGGAGCCCAGGGACAGCAGGAGGAGCAGAATGTAGGCCGAAGCCTGCACTCAAGGCAGTTTAATATCTGTTGTTGTGTCAGCGTGGCAGTCGCAGGACACATTGCCGCACACACAGCAGGGGAGCAGCTGGCGTTACCGAACCCCAATAAGAGAGGAGCAACTGTTGAATGTGAAGACAGCACTTCCGGGCAGCAACTGGCAGTGTTGGAGCCCAGGGACAGCAGGAGGAGCAGAGTGTAGGCCGAAGCCTGCACTCGAGGCTGTTTAATATCAGTTGTTGTGTCAGCGTGGCGGTCGCACGACACATTGCCGCACACACAGCAGGGGAGCAACTGGCGTTACTGAACCGCAATAACAGAGGAGCAACTGTTATGATCTGGTGGCCTAGGAGCAGCATGAGACGGACTCTAGAGAAGGTGGTCCCTGTACTGACCGCAAACCCTGAACCTAGCAGCGCAACTAGAAGTAGCCGTGGGGGGTACCTAACACTCCCTAGACCCCTCAGCACAGCCTCAGAACTAACTTCCCCTAAAGACAGAAACAGGAAACCTATCTTGCCTCAGAGAAAATCCCCAAAGGATAGATAGCCCCCCACAAATATTGACGGTGAGAGGAGAGGGAAATAACATATGCAGACATGAAATCAGAATTTAGCATAGGAGGCCATACTAGCTAAAAAGAAAGAATAGAACAGAGTACTATGCGGTCAGTAAAAAAACACTAGAAAATATGCACCACAGAAAATACAAGTCACCACATCTGACTAAAGACATGGAGGGTATATCTGCATCTCCAGAGACACAGCTTGGCTGCAAAAAAGAAAACCTTCACAGACAAAGCTCGACAAGACAAAATCATGTCATGGACTATTTTTCTGCAGATTGCACCTCCTGGTTCATTTCTTAGACTGCTACACACCTCGTTGGTTTGCCACCGGTTTTCTCTATTGTCCAGGGCTGTGCCGCTCTCTCTCTCTTTTTGGTCTTCAAAATCATGAATATGCACAGAACTATAAGGTCCACAGCAGGTGGATAGCAAAAACAAAAGCCAGGACTTATCTTTGAAGAAAAGCACAGCAAACTGGAGAGACCAGCAGGGAAGTGAATCCTCCAAAAACAATGGACAACTGGCAGGGACTAAAGAGTCCTGCAAGGCTATATACCCCAGTCAGTTTTGCAATTAGTAGATACACCTGTCCAATCCTGCAGTCCAGGCACAACTGCATTACCCTCTACAACCACCGGAGGAGAGCCCAAAAGCTGAATTCACAACAGGAGCAGAGTGTAGGCCGAAGCTTGTAGTCCCATCCGATGATGCCTGCACACACGCACAGAGCCCCAGCACGCCGCATAGACCCCGCACGCTGCATAGAGCCCGGGCAGCCCACATACAGCCTCGGCACACCGCATAGAGCTCGGGCAGCCCGCATAGATCCCCGGCACGCCGCATAGAGCCCAGGCAGGCCACATAGAGCCCCACTAGGCTCGCACAGAGCCCTAGTAAGCACATACAGATCCCTGGCAGAACCGCACAGACCCCGCCCACACACACAGACACTCACTGTGTCCGCTCACGCACCGCCCACACTCTTCCCCCCTCCGGAACAGCATATAGAAGGACAGAAAGGGCTTATTTACGTTCCGCTATTTGAGTCCCATTGACTTGCATTGGTATCGAGTATCGGCGATATCCGATATTTTTTGGATATCGGCCGATACAATCCGATACCGATACTTCTGGGTATCGGAACGTATCGCTCAACACTAATTAAGACCCTTTGCTCAGTATAGAGTAAAAACACCCTTTTGAGCTAGTACAGCCATGAATCTTCTTGGGAATGATGCAACAAGTTTTTCACACCTGGTTTGGGGGATCCTCTGCCATTCCTCCTTGCAGATCCTCTCCAGTCAGATTGGATGGTGAATGTTGGTGGACAGCCATTTTCCGGTCTCTCCAGAGATGCTCAATTGGGTTTAGGTCAGGGCTCTTGCTAGGCCAGTCAAGAATGGTCACAGAGTTGTTGTGAAGCCACTCCCTTGTTATTTTAGCCATGTGCTTAGGCTCATTGTCTTGTTGAAAGGTGAACCTTCGGCCAAGTCAGGGGGTCCAGAGCACTCTGGAAGAGGTTTTCATCCAGGATATTCCTGTACTTTGCCGCATTCCTGTTTCCTTCAATGACAACAAGTCATCCTGTCCCTGCAGCTGAAAAGCACCCCCATAGTATAATGCTGTCACCACCATGTTTCACTGTTGGGATTGTACTGTGCAGGTGATGAGCAGTGCCTGGTTTTCTCCACACACACCTCTTAGAATTATCACCAAAAAGATCTATCTTCATCTCATCAGACCAGAGAATCTTATTTATTATAGTCTGGGAAACCTTCATACGTTTTTTAAGCAAACTCTATGCGGGCTTTGATATGTCTTGCACTGAGGAGAGGCTTCCGTCGGACCACTCTGCCATAAAGGCCAGACTGGTGGAGGGCTACAGTGATAGTTAACTTTGTGGAACTTTCTCCAATCTTTTAACTGTATCTCTGGAGCTCAGCCACAGTAATCTTGGGGTTCTTCTTTACCTCTCTCACCAAAGCTCTTCTCCCACAATGGATCAGTTTGGCTGGACGGCCAGGTCTAGGAAGACTTCTGGTGGTCCCAAACTTCTTCCATTTAAGGATTATGGAGGCCACTGTGCTCTTAGGAACAGTGAGTACTGCAGAAATTCTGTTGTAACCTTGGCTAGATCTGTGCGTTGCCACAATTCTGTCTCTGAGCTCCTTGGCCAGTTTGTTTGACCTCATGATTCTCATTTGGTCTGACATGCACAGTGAGCTGTGAGGTCTTTTCTTTTTTTATTAAATTTGCAAAAATTACTACATTTCTGGGTTTTTTTCAGCCAAAATGGGGTGCAGAGTGTGAATAATGTGAAAAAAATGAAATTTTTTGAATTTACCAAATGGCTGCAATGAAACAGAGAGTGAAAAATTTAAAGGGATCTGAATACTTTCCATACCCACTGTATCTTCCATAAATATAGGATCAATGCAAACCCCAATATTCATCACTGACCACTGGCTCCAAAAAATCTCAAAAAATCATTTGAACACAGGAAGACCCTGTATTTTTCTGTATCTGAATAAACAAATCCCAACTTCAGTGTATAGCTCCGAGATTAGATATCCTGTTGAAATTACCTCATTACTGCAGGAAAAATTATGAAAGGTATTGGGTATATTTTTAAAATATTTTTTTGTTCATTTGATATGCTTAGTATCACTTTATGGGTTCAAAGTAGACTGGAAAGTGATCTTCTCCACCATGGGCCTTTAATTCAATTATAAAACAGATCTGTCATTTGAGCAATTGAGAGCAGTTTATCACAGGTATGGAAACACTGTGCTTGTGGGTCACATTGTAAGAAAAATAGGGAACTCATGCTGTAGACTATTATAAAAATAATATAGGGAAATCATAAGTGGTATCATACGCTATCCACTTCATGATTTCATCCTCTTTCCCTACCTTTCTCTGAACCCCTAAGGATTTATGTGCATGCTTGTATTATTACTATGTGATTAAGCTACCATAGACATCTATGGTTCCATAGTGTCCCATTAATTTCATAAGGAGATACATACGGAGGTACATGGAGAAGACATCATGTACTATGGTCTTACTCTTACGTAGATTGATCACAAGCTTTTTTTTCTGCACATGCATCTACAAAACGCTTTTTCATTATTGTTTCTTTAACATTTTATTGCCAATATAAGGACATAAATTGAAATATACAGTATATTTCATTAAAATATTTTTGTGTTCACTACTTTAGTACTATACACATATTTATTGAAATTAAATTACATACAATTATTTTGATTTTATGTATATTATTGAGCAGCTTTTTTTAGATTTAGAACAAATAATAAATAATATATTTTTAAATTTGAATGCAAAAAAATGATTTATATATGGCTTTCATTTATGGTTGATAATTATTTTTATTAACTGATGTTTAAGTAACTATATGAGATACAGTACAAAACTTTGGTTTGTTTTATCAAGTTTTTATTTAATTGCTTTCAAAATATAACAATAGAGAAGTACTGGACTGTGGAAGAACACTGCCAACCCAAATAACAGATGGTGTATCTATTATCTCACTTCCATGAAGGTCAATGACCTATGACAGTTGGAGCAGAAAAAGCACTGTGAGGGATGTGCAATTTAATCTTTACACAAATAAAATAGAAGTATCACAATGCCAGCATAATGAAGAATCTCTGAGAGAAAAAGAAAAGTCGGTCCCGAAGGAAATTCTTCATTCCATTTCTTAAACTGTTCAAATGCATTCACACTATGAAGTTCGTGCATTGTGTTGACACACGTATTAATAGTATTTTGCTTGGACTGTTACAGATGCTTTAAAGTGATTGTAGAGTCCGGCTTTGTCTCAAATTCCTTTCATTTATTACTATTCAGTGGCATCGGAGTGGATCATTGTTTGCCAAATGTTTGCATGATTAAATTGTCCTGTTTTTCTTTTGTGGCTTATACCAACATTTCAATTGTTTTCTTTGCTTTTTTTTCCTTTTGTTCCCCTGATATGTACTTTTATATTTAGCATTCCCAATGGATATACATAGAGGTTGATGTAGCAACAGGAGCACTAGTAGAAATAAAAATGATTGCAATAATTATGATATTTCTATGCAGTATTGGAAATAATTACTCGTGTTATATTGACATACCATTTTTACTATGTTTATCAAATGAGCCAGAAAGCTCCCAGCATACACCGACTGTATCCATAGGCCTCTGTAGGCCATCAACCAAAAGACTATACTTTTATTAGAAACACCACAGTAATATATGCCTAATCTAATTCATATGGAAACAGCCCATGAAATGATGTTTTCCGCACAGTCAATGGTTTAGGGTGCTATATAGATATTATGTGTTATAAGTTTTTGTTGTGACTTGAAAATGTAAAAATAAACTTTTACAAAATGATACACTTAAAAAAATACTACTTACACAACAAAATTGCCATTTCATGAAGTTATAGCAGTTTAAATGCAGTGGCGCTAAATTTATATAAAATGTATGGTCCATAACTCCAAAAAGATATATTGTAGAAGCCGCCATGTCACAAAGTCCGCAACTTCTGTTCCCCCGGATGCATAATAGCGAGTAAATACCTTAATCTCAATAATTATATATTAAAAAAAGACCAGTACCCCTGGATACAGTGCGAAAAAAAATCTTTTATTTGTTCAGCAGGATATAGTCACATGCAGAAAGACAGATTCACCTATGTCATTTGCGTTCTTTAATAATTCCTAATTAGCTTGTTCAATAAGGGGTTAACAAATATAATACAAAGAAAGGGACCTATTTAATCATGTTTAATGCAACCTGAACTATAACTGCAGCATTTGAAATAACAAAAACTGTTAGGAAGTTTGTTTTTAAAGGCGTGTATTGTGCAATGTCAGACTTACAGACATCGCTTAAGTCATGTGTTGTCTGCAGTGGTATTTAACAACCTTGAATAAAGTAGGTGACTTCAAAATTTAGCATCATTTTCAATTACCCTTTCCTACCAATGGTCAATGTTTCATCCAGTGCATCATTCTTCAAAGGGAAGGTGACCTCACCAAATAAATGCTGAATGAATCCATTTCTGACATGATGTTTCCATTAATTCAATACATCACTCCTACAGTAAATTTCTTCTAACAACCAGTTTAAAGCATTTTAAGATATCTCGCTAAGATATTACAATGCTTAAAAAAAAATCAGACACTTTTCTCCTCTGTTTCACATTAAGTCACATTTGTTATATGTACTTTCTTCTGTCTAAAAAACTATAGAAGATCGTCATGCTGGACAATAGCATCACTGATGCATTAACAAGTGGTGATAGCTGCATGCAATAACCCAATGTACAAGAATATTCATAAATATAGTTACATAGTTATAAAGGTTGAAGGAAGACTTTAAGTCCATCTAGTTCAACCCATAGCCTAACCTAACATGTCCTAACATGTTGATCCAGAGGAAGGCAAAAAAAACCCATGTGGCAAAGAGTAAGCTCCACATTGGGGAAAAAAATTCCTTCCCGACTCCACATACGGCAATCAGACTAGTTCCCTGGATCAACGCCCTATCGAGGAATCTAGTATATATAACCTGTAACATTATACTTTTCCAGAAAGGTATCCAGTCCCCTCTTAAATTTAAGTAACAAATCACTCATTACAACATCATACGGCAGAGAGTTCCATAGTCTCACTGCTCTTACAGTAAAGAATCCACGTCTGTTATTATGCTTAAACCTTTTTTCCTCCAAACGCAGAGGATGCTCCCTTGTCCCTGTTTCAGGTCTATGATTAAAAAGATCATCAGAAAGGTCTTTGTACTGTCCCCTCATATATTTATACATTAAAATAAGATCACCCCTTAGTCTTCGTTTCTCCAAACTAAATAGCCCCAAGTGTAATAACCTATCTTGGTATTGCAGACCCCCCAGTCCTCTAATAACCTTGGTCGCTCTTCTCTGCTCCCGCTCCAGTTCAGCTATGTCTTTCTTATACACCGGAAACCAGAACTGTGCACTGTATTCTAAGTGTGGTCGAACTAGTGACTTGTATAGAGGTAAAATTATGTTCTCCTCATGAGCATCTATGCCTCTTTTAATGCATCCCATTATTTTATTTGCCTTTGTAGCAGCTGCCTGACACTGGCCACTGAATATGAGTTTGTCATCCACCTATACTCCCAGGTCTTTTTCATTGACGGTTTTGCCCAGAGTTTTAGAATTAAGCACATAATTATACATCTTATTACTTCTACCCAAGAAGTATATGTGTAGTCTTTCAAATTATCTTTCATTTACCCCACGCAAGAACAGTATATGGGTCATTTCCATTCCAATAGCTCATCATAATGCACAATTATTGATGTTTTGGGAGTGCAGTTGGTCTGCCTAACTCTTGGGCCCCTGTGCATCTGCACAGGTTGCACCAATACTATGTCCATCCCTGGTATTTTAGACCTTGTGGAAGCACCTCACTACTGTGCTTAACCCCAATGCCCACCCCTGATTTAGTGCCCTCTCTGACAACATACAGGCTGCCCATTACTTTACCTTAGTATGTGAAACACCATTAAATGAGTTTTCAAGGCTTTTGATATTGATGACGTCTCCACTATTTTGCAGGGCAAATCACATTTTTAACAAAACAATATTGTAGAATATACAGTTGTGTAAAAAATTGTTTGCCACTTTCCTGATTTCCTATTCTTTTGCATGTTTTGTCACACTTAAATGTTTCAGACAACCAAACAATTTTAAATATTAGACAAAGATTACACAAGTACGCCAATACCCTATATGTGGAGGAAAACTACTGTTTGGGGGCACTGTAAGGCTCAGAAGGGAAGGCTTGACTTTTTTAATGCAAAATTGTCTGGAATCGAAATAGACACCTCAAGGAACTTATCTAAATGTGTGGTGAGCGCTTTGAACTCCTGGATGCTTCACAGAAATTTATAATGTTGAGCTGTGAAAATAAAAAAAAATAAAATTTTTCCACAAAAATGTCCTTTTAGCCTTTTTTTATGTCTGCCAGCCCCTTTAATTTTCTGGGTGCCTGCCCTGGTGGTTCAGTAACACCAGGCACTTGACACTCACATGTAGAGTTCATCAACTGAACATTTCGATGCACATACGGCTGTGGCAATGAGCCGTCATATGTCAGCGCGTTCTGTGGGCAGAGAGCGTGCGCTTTGCTCTTTCGCTCTAGTAATACTTCAGCCGTGATTCAGCTGGAACAATGGGGAATGAAGAGAGGTGAGTATTTTTATTTATTTTTATAAATCAATCAGTACTTTGTAGGGCTATCATACTATATGGGGGAATATACAGTACAGACCAAAAGTTTTGACACATCTTCTCATTTAAAGATTTTTCTGTATTTTCATGACTATGAAAATTGTACATTCACACTTAAGGTATCAAAACTATGAATTAACACATGTGGACTTATATGCTTAATAAAAAAGTGTGAAGCAACTGAAATTATGCCTTATATTCTAGGTTCTTCAAAGTAGCCACCTTTTGCTTTGATGACTGCTTTGCATTCTCTTGATGAGCTTCAAGAGGTAGTCACCAGGAATGGTTTTCACTTCACAGGTGTGCCCTGTCAGGTTTAATAAGTGGGATTTCTTGCCTTATAAATGGGGTAGGGACCATCAGTTGTGTGGTGCATAAGTCTGGTGGATACACAGCTGATAGTCCTACTGAATAGACTGTTAGAAATTGTATTATGGCAAGAAAACAGCAGCTAAGTAAAGAAAAACGAGTGGCCATCATTACTTTAAGAAATTAAGGTCAGTCAGTCCAAAAAATTGGGAAAACTTTGAAAGTGTCCCCAAGTGCAGTGGCAAAAACCATCAAGCGCTACAAAGAAACTGGCTCACATGAGGCCCGCCCCAGGAAAGGAAGACCAATAGTCACCTCTGCTTCTGAGGATAAGTTTATCCGAGTCACCAGCCTCAGAAATCGCAGGTTAACAGCAGCTCAGATTAGAGCTCAGATTAGTGTCAATGCCACACAGAGTTCTAGCAGCAGACACATCTCTACAACAATTGTTAAGAGGAGACTTTGTGCAGCAGGCGCTCAAGGTAAAATAGCTGCTAGGAAAACACTGCTAAGGACAGGCAACAAGCAGATGAGACTTGTTTGGGCTAAAAAACACATGGAATGGACATTAGACCAGTGGAAGTCAGTGCTTTGGTCTGATGAGTCCAAATTTGAGATCTTTGGTTCCAACCACCATGTCTTTGTGCGAAGCAGAAAAGGTGAACGGATGGACTCTACATGCCTGGCTCCCATCGTGAAGCATGGAGGAGGAGGTGTGATGGTGTGGGGGTGCTTTGCTGGTGACACTGTTGGGGATTTATTCAAAATTGAAGGCGTACTGAACCAGCATGGCTACCACAGCATATCGCAGCCGCATGCTATTCCATCCGATTTGCATTTAGTTGGACCATCATTTATTTTTCAACAGGAAAATGACCCCAAACACACCTCCAGGCTGTGTAAGGGCTATTTGACTAAGAAGGAGAGTGATGGGGTGCTACGCTAGATGACCTGGCCTCCACATTCACCAGACCTGAACCCAATCGAGATGGTTTGGGGTGAGCTGGACCGCACAGTGAAGGCAAAAGGGCCAGCAAGTGTTAAGCATCTCTGGGAACTCCTTCAAGATTGTTGGAAGACCATTCCCGGTGACTACCTCTTGAAGCTCATCAAGAGAATGCCAAGAGTGTGCAAAGCAGTCATCAAAGAATAAGGTGGCTAATTTGAAGAACCTAGAATATAAGACATAATTACAGTTGTTTCACACTTTTTTGCAAAGTGTATAATTCCACATGTGTTAATTCATAGTTTTGATGCCTTCAGTGTGAATGTACAATTTTCATAGCCATGAAAATACAGAAACATTTTTAAATGAGAAGGTGTGTACAAACTTTTGGTCTGTACTGCATGTGGGGCCATTATTCTGTATGGTGGATTACATGTGGGGCCATCCTACTATATGGAGGATTATATGTGGGTCCATCAAACTGTATGGGGGATTATATGTGGGGCCATAATATTGTATGGGGGATTATATATAGTGCCATCATACTGTATAGGTGATATATGTCTGGTCATCATATTGTAATATTGTATGGTGGATTATATGCAGAGCCATCATACTGTATGGGGGATTATATGTAGTGCCATCATACTGTATAGGCGATATATGTAGGGACATCATATTGTAATATTGCATGGGGATTATATGTGAGGTCATCATATTGTATGGTGGGTTATATGTAGGGCCATCATACTGTATGGGGAATTATATGTGGGGCTATCATACTGTATGGGGGATTATCTGTGGGACCATCATATTGTATGGGGGATTATATGTAGTACCATCATACTGTACAGGTCATTATATGTGGGGCCATCATACTATATGGGGGATTATATGTGGGGCCATCATACTATATTGGGGATTATATGTGGGGCCATATTATTGTATGGGGGATTATATATAGTGCCATCATACTGTATAGGTGATATATGTCTGGTCATCATATTGTAATATTGTATGGTGGATTATATGCAGAGCCATCATACTATATGGGAGATTATATGTGGGGCCATCATACTATATTGGGGATTATATGTGAGGCCATCATCCTATATACGGGGGATTATATGTGGGTCCATTATATATGCAGGACTATTTGTGATGCCATTATATGCGGGGCCATTATATGTGCAGGACTGTTAGTGGTAGCATTATATATGTAGGACTATAAGTGATGTCATTATATGTGCAGGACTATATGTGATGCCATTATATCTAGGGCCATTATATATGCAGAATTAAAACTGATGCTACTCTATGTGCAGGACTATAAGTGATGGTATTATATGTGCAGGACTATATGTGATGCCCTTATATTATGTGCAGGACTGTGTGTGGGCCCATCATACAATGATCAGGGCTGTATATGGAGCCATCATATTATGTGCAGGACTATATGTGAATTCATCATATTATGTGCAGAACTGTATGAAAGGTCAACATATTATGTACATGATTGTATTTGAGGTCATCATATTATGTACAGGACTGTATGTGGAGCCAACATGTGTGCAGGACTGTATGTGGAGCCATCATTTTATGTGCAGGACTATACTCTACCATTCCAAAGTTTAGGATCACCCAGACGATTGTGTTTTCCATCAAAACTCAAACTTTTATTAACATTGACAAGGTTTGAAAAAAAGATTTTTATTTGAAATAATAACTTTCTCCTTCAAACTTTGCTTTCGTCAAAGAATGCTCCCTTTGCAGCAATTACAGCACTGCAGACCTTTGAAATTCTAGCCGTTAATTTGCTTAGGTAATCTGGAGAAATTTCCCCCCATGCATCCCAAAGCCCCTCCCACAAGTTGTTTTGGCTTGATGGGCACTTTTTGAGTACCATACGGTCAAGCTACTCCCACAACAGCTTAATGGAGTTGAGATCTGGTGACTGCGCTGGCCACTCCATTACAGATAGAATACCAGTTGCATGCGTCTTCCCTAAATAGTTCTAGCATAATTTGGAGTTGTGCTTTAGGTCATTGTCCTGTTGTAGGATGAAATTGGCTCCAATCAAGAACTGTCTACAGGGTATGGCATGGCGCTGCAAAATGGAGTGATAGCCTTCATTATTCAAAATCCCTAATCTCCCAATTTAGCAGCACCAAAGTAACCCCACACCATCACATTACCTCCATCATGCTTGACAGATGATTTCAGGCACTCTTCCAGCATCTTTTCAGTTCTGCATCTCACAAATGTTTTTCTGTGTGATCCAAACACCTCAAACTTGGATTCATCTGTCCATAACACTTTTTTCCAATCTTCCTCTGTCCAATGTCTGTGTTATTTAGCCCACATTAATCTTTTCATTTTATTAGCCAGTCTCAGATATGGCTTTTTCTTTGCCACTCTGCCCTGAAGGCCAGCATCCCGGAGTCGCCTCTTCACTGTAGAAGTTGACACTGGCATTTTGCATGTACTATTTAATGAAGCTGCCAGTTGAGGACCTGCTGTGACGCATCGATTTCTCAAACTACAGACTCTAATACACTTGTCTTGCTGCTCAGTTGTGCAGCGGGGCCTCCCAATTCTCTTTCTACTCTGCTTAGAGCCCTTTTGTGCTCTCCTCTAAAGGGAGTAGTACACACCTTTGTAGGAAATCTTCAGTTTCTTGGTCAATTCTCGCATGGAATAGCCTTAATTTCGAAGAACAAGAATAGACTGTCGAGTTTCACATGAAAGTTCTTTTTTTCTGGAGATTTTGAGAGTTTAATGGAACCAACACATGTAATGCTCCATATTCTCAACTAGCTCAAAGGAAGGTCAGGTTTATAGGTTCTCTCATTAGCCAAACTGTTTTTAGCTGTGTTAACATACTTGCACAAGGGTTTTCAAGAGTATTCTAACCAACCATTAGCTTTCTTACACAGTTAGCAAGCACAAAGTACCATAAGAACACTGGAGTGATGGTTATTTGAAATGGGCCTCTGTACACCTATGAAGATATTGCATTACAAAGAAGACACTTGCAGCTAGAATAGTCATTTACCATATTATCGATGTATAGAGTATATTTCTGAATTGTTTAATGTTAGCTTCATTGGAAAAAAAATGTGCTTTTCTTTCAAAAATAAGGAAATTTCTAAGTGACCTTAAACTTTTGAATGGTAGTGTATGTGGGGCAATCATATTATGTGCAGTTCTATTAAGACTTTTGTTCTGGATCCCCATGATTTCTATGTATGCACCTGACTGTCTCCTAATCAATTCTAAAACAGCAGTCAGTCACAGTGTGTTGTCATTCCTGCCCAGTCTGCAGCAATGTGGGTCACTGGGTGAGTTAGTGTTGGATCCCAACACATTGGGATTGCTATGCTTTATAACTTTCTGTGCTGCACTGACAAAAGTTAGATTATGTACTATGTATAATTTAACTAGCGGAGGTTGGTAAGGGGTTAAACAGCATAAATCAGCTGTAAGGTTCTGTTAATGCATTGAGAAAAATTATTTTGGCAGCAAAGGACGGATGTATATTTTTATCAATGCAAAGTACAAGTGCTTCTCACAAAATTAGAATATCATCAAAAAGTTAATTTATTTCAGTTCTACAATGCAAAAAGTGAAACTCATATATTATGTAGAATCATTACAATCAGAGTGATCTATTTCAAGTGTTCATTTCTGTTAATGTTGATGATTACGGTTTACAAAAACCCAAAAGTCATTATCTCAGTAAATTAGAATAATTAACAAAAAGCAACTGCAAAGGCTTCCTAAGCATTTAATAGGATCCTTTAGTCTGTTTTAGTAGGCTCCACAATCATGGGGAAGACTGCTGACTTGACAGATGTCCAGAAGGCAGTCATTGACACACTCCGCAAGGAGGGTAAACCACAAAAGGTCATTGCATTGCTAAAGAAGCTGGCTGTTCACAGAGTGCTCTATACAAGCATATTAAAGGGAACCTGTCCCCAGTTTAGGCAGATATAAGTTGCGGCAATCACCTCTCAGGGCTGATATACAAGGGATGTTGCTTTTCCTGGTCCGGTGCTTTCCATTTTCTAACGATCACCACCCTCCTGCTTGCTTTGTGTGGATGACACGTCTCTGCATCATCCACACTGTTTCCTTGGCACAGCGCTCCAGTGCAGATGTAATTCTTAGCCCTGTTAAGGGTATAGTAAAGTACTGGAGGGAACAGGTTTGACCTTTCCCGCCACCTGCACACTGTAGTACTTTGCTCTGCACTCAACAGGGCAGAGAAGTACGCCTGTGCAGGAGTGCAGTGCAGAGCAGTCTGTGTGGATGATGCAGGGGCATGTCATCCACACAAAGTAAGAAAGAGGACGGCATTGCAAGAAGATGGGAACCGCTGGACCAAGAAGAATGACACCCCTCGGCCGGACTGCCCCACAGGTGAGTATAATAAAAGTTAGTTTTCTTCTCTTACAGGTCGGGTTGGGGGAAGATATACAGCATATATCACGGCTGCAAATACAGCTTTAGTGACTAGCGGTCATGTCATTGATGTTACCACCGGTCACTGATGTTGCATTCCCAACAAACTCCTGAATTGCGGGGACCTCGGTGAGGGGGGCCAGGCTTGGAATGCAGCCTCAGTGATCGGTGGTTCCCTCGATGACGTCACCAATAGCCACTGAGGCTGCGCTCACAGCAGCCATTCTCAGCCTGGATTGTCACATTTTGGCACTGTTTAGGTTGAAAACTGTTTATCTCCAGGCATGGATTACAGCATGGGACAGAATGATGAACAAGAGAGTAGTTTTTTATTTTCTATTTATCACATGAAACAAGAGCTTCTATGGAATGGGAGTTACGTGAATATAACTTTGTTTGTTATTTTTAACTAAAAATGAAAAAGTGTGTTTTGTTTTTATTTCAAATAAATGACTATATACTTGCTGTGTGTTTATTTGCAATTTATCTAAAGGATTGGTAATGGAGAAGCATCCAGGCTGCTGTGTGCTGCTGTTTTTAGGCTGGGGGCAATATCCATGACCAGCCTGAAAATGTCAGACCCCCATCTGTCTGCTTTAGCTAGGTTGGTTGTCAAAAATGAGGGGTTCACACTCAATTTTGTAAAATTTTTTATTTAAATAATTAAAAAAGACCCCTCTATTCTTGGTAACCAGGCTTGCTAATGCTGACAGATGAGGGTTGCAGCCCACAGCTGTCAGTATTGCCTGCCTGGTTGTCAAAAATACAGGGGAACTCAAGCTGTGTTTTTAAAAAAATATTTTATTTAGAGCGCATGGGCCGGCTGATGAATACTCCCATCAGCTGTGCCTGCTCTCACCGTTATTAGCAGCAGCAGGCATCAACTGATGGGAGTAGTAGTGCCATAAGCTGAAACCAATGACCTTAGGTAAACTTTTTACTTCCAATCATAGCTGTGGGCTTATGATGTCATTTGACAGTATGGGAACTGTGGCTTTCTGACCGGCAGTAATGATTTACCTTACCGTGGGTCACAGTCACAGCTGTGGGGTCACACTGATGATCTTACAGGTGGTAACATTACCGCCAATCAGAACCACAAGCAAAATCACAGTCTTAGTGGAAACTCGATCATTCACTGAATTTTTGTAAAAATCACCGTGAATCCGAACTTGAATCCAAATGTGCAACATTAGTGCCAACTTTGAGATTAGCGAAGGTTTTCCAAACAAGTTCAATCATCTCTATTAATGAGCCCAAGAAGGTAAAAAAAATGATGCTACTCCTTCAGACTTAGCTCTAGATTACTCACTAGTCTGCATGGATAAATATTCAAGATCAAAGTTAGCCTTCACATCTATGGGAATCCTTCCAAACTGTATGAAAAAGGGAAAATCCATTTTTCAACCGCATTCCATCCATCTTTTATCCATTTTAACTGATCCACTGCTAAGTGTTAATTTGAAAATAATGTTACCTTCTTCAGTTTTGAACAATAGTGTAAAAATGCAGGCAAAATTAATTAAAAAGAGAGACAAAACAACACGGGAGAAAAACAGTCCATTTTGGATAGATCTAAAAATCAAAACTGATATATGCTAACTCAGCCATAAAAGTCTAAGACAATTCATCAACAATGGATGAAAAAGGAAGACAAATATTTTACATCTGTGTGCTATCCATTTTTAAATTAAAATTTTTACATGTCTAAGGAAATAAAGTTTAGGCATTCTAACTCCTTTAGTTAAAAAAAACAGATAAGAAAAAAGGATATAAAAGAGTAAAATGGAGGCAAAAATGGATACCACATGGGGGGAAAAAGGTCTGTTTTTAACAGTGGTATAAACATAAAGTTGCTTAATTGTTAATGTTATATACATTGGAAGAATATACTCTATAAGTAATGTGATCATGTATTTATTATGTATTCATTTAATATTCTAAACTAAAGATAGTGTTTGTTTGCAAAGATCACTTATAGAGTACTAAGCTATACAAAAGAATTATAGTCTATATACCAGCCAATACACTAAGATGTACTGTGCTTTCAATAAGCTCAGAAAGAAAGGAATTAAAGTATTAGTAGACTATTCTTTATGATTAATATCTTTCTTGTATGGGATTGAGAACTTTGATAAGATCTTAGGAACATGATGAGATGATCTTAGTTATGTTTTGTTCTGTCATTATTCCTTATTTAACCGCTAAGATTTTCTTTGCATATATATCTTCTTATGAAAATAGGTCAAGTCATAAGCTTTTATATTTCTGATAGAACAGTCATAGGCATGACATAAGGTGTCATCGTTAGACAATCTAAAACTAGCACTAGAGATTAATAAAAAAAAATCTAGAAGGGTCTATGATGGGTTATAATTAGTATTCACAGACGCAGCACATTTGCAAATGAATAAATGGTAGATGTCACATCAGAACCTAGTTTTATTTTTTCTTAAGTTTCTTTGAAGCCAATTAGTCATGTGACTTAAAATGTATATATTTTATGTGTGAATGCATATGCACAATGAAATAGCTGTTATACAGCAGAACTGGCCAACATTGAACAAAAATACATATTAATTATTGTCAAAATTATTATTTTTTATGTTTTCAAAGTATAAAAAAGTTTACAGCCAAAATCACTATACACTATTACAAAATACACAGTTTAAAGGGTTGTCTTATTAACAAGGCTATATACAATGTGCCTATAAAAATCAAAACATCCAAATTATCATTTTGTAATGAGTCAAACCAGTCAAGGAGAATAAATAATAAAAATTAGATGGACAAACAATGAAAAAAGATACTATAATTTGGTTGTATATACAGCACATGTGCCAAAAAAACACATAACTAATAATGCATCCTAGTTAGTCTAATCCAGATCTCATGTCAATCAAGAAAATCCATAGGCATAAATTTCATATCGTGTCAATACAATAAGAGGTGTCATTAGGTATCAGAAATGAACAATTGTGCAGATTTGAGATGGTTGATAAAAATGAGAGCAGTCTTCTTTTATTTGTTAAGTGTTTTGTGACATTTGTATATTGAAATGGGGGATCATTTGAAATTTGAGATTGCCAACTTCACTGAATTTCACCCTAAAATTTGATGCTTAGGTTACTTTAATTGTATAGACAGCCTAAAAATAACCCATTTTGCTGCTGCAGATGCATGCATTACTGTTTTTTATAAACAGGTGGTGCAGATAAAAGAAGCTGCAGCATATTCACATGGTTGGATGTAACGATTGTTCTCCTGTTTGGGGAGCATAAAGAGCTTTGCACTTTGCTAAATGAAGAAGCAATAGTTTTTATAAGCCGTTATAAAAAATTATCCTGTTAATTAGAAAGATAACGCAAGATTACTATACTGTTTTGTTTGTGAAGAAGTAGTGGTCTCTCAATCAGAAGTAAAAAATATCCTTTTTGGGGGTCTGCATCTTGTTTACTATTTCCCAAATTATCAGGCAATTGCAAACACTTTTTATGAAACTTTCTAAAAATTATCCCTTTCTTTATGGAGACAAAATAGTTGCTATGTTTTCAACGTGAAGAACATTTGGCTTGATGTTTTTTTAAAAAATTAGCCCTATTTTCAGAGCTGTTTGTTAAGGGTAGAAAAACATGAGTATGTTTACCAGCATCAGTAGTATTGCCTAGCAGTATAAAACATAGCAGGCAGCAAGGGATGTGTGGCTGGAGTAGGTTTGCCGTGGCTGTAGCAGGAACAGCTTGGTAGAGAGTTAGTAAGGGGAAGGTAAGCAGATACTTGGCAGTCTAGGCTAGCAATGGCAGCCCCGGCAGCAGCAGTTTTACAGTATAGATGACATGATAAATAGGGAGCAGACGCCTGATGGAGTGTGTTCCTTCAGCATTGAAAGAATCAGAATGGTGTGGATGACAGCCAACAGACAGGCAGGCAGACAAATGACACACCACATATCTATGCCTGATTCATTTAAAAAAATATTAAGCTTTTCATGTTTGTTGTGGTTAACCTGGTCTACTGTGGTGTTACAAATCCAATCATGCTGAGCACCCTCTCTGAAGTTACACCGTAGGCTGGCATGATAATACACAGTATAAGCCCCTGATTAAAACCCACTCCGAAACATCCATTAGGTGGGCGCCACACATACTCCCTGGACTACACAGGTATTGTGCCTCTAACTACTGAGCTATAATGCTTCTTTCATTGCGTGTACTGACATATCCTAGAGCTGTATATTACACAAGCATGCAGCCCTTTACTTGCATTACCCTATATGTGGCAATGGTGATATACCTTACTATGACATGTTATTTTCACTCTAAGGTTCTACATGTATTGTGCCTGTTTTCCTTCCATTGTGCAGGCCACTCATTTTAATATACTGAAATCTATGCACATAGATTGCTGGCTGTCATTAGGCTATTTTTCTATACAGAGCTTTTTATTCTCACAGAGAGGGTCTTACCTTGGGTTGTGTCCAGTAGCTATTATGTTGTATATGCACTCACTTTAGCTTGTTTATATTTTACCTTATATATGTGCACCTGTCTCCACAGTGCCACCCTCATTCCAAACCATATATTTAATAAAGTTAATTTAGCAAATTTGGCATTATTTATGACCCTTTTTCATTGGGTTTCCCATTATTGGTTTCTGTGATTTAGAGAATGGTCATGTTCTTATTTGATCCAGCAGGTATATGCTTTTTCTGACTTTACTTCCCCACATATATTATTCTGCCCTGTCCAAATACTTTATCTTATACTGTTAATAGGCTACTTACCATATAATTGGTCCATAAATTATCCCTTTTGGGGGGCAGATTCCTGCTTTTCTGTTGCTGATAAACATGATGCAAAAGGAAGAAGGAGTTCACTCAGTTGGGTGCAGAAATGATCTGTGTGGGAAATTTCAATAGCACTACAGTTTTTTCACAAGTTGTCAAAAAAGTATACCTGTTTTCTGGAGACAAAACAGGTGAACCCTCGCTAACAGAACTTTCAGGTGCCCTGGAGCCTCATCCTCCAACATGACTGCTCCAGTGCTGACAGCAGAAAAAAGCTAACTAGGCCCAAGAGGATCTTTTTGACCCATGTGCTGTGCCAACAACCTCATCTTATGATGACCTCACCACCTTATCACCCCTGTCTGGTTCCCAAGTTTTTCCCAACCAAGAAACAACATCATCATCATTATCATCATCATCCATCATCCACCATTCATCATCCACCATCCATAATCCACCATCCATCATCCATAATCATCATCCTGATTCAACTTACAAGTGCCTAAATGTATGAAATGGCCAGAAGTTCTTGCCTCCTGGCCTAATTCCCAATATTTGACGTGGCTCAGCGTGCCACCACTTACATTGTCCATACCACCACAAACCTGCAACACAGCTTGGAATTAGAATGGCGTTCTACATCATCTCTGGCACCATGCCGTCCGAAAACAAAGGCTGGCTGTTCTTCTGAAAAATCAACTGTAAAAAGTTTTTCTGGTGCAGTATCTTCCTTAGTTGACTATGATGTAGAACAGAAGACAGTGTACTTTATGGATTGGTAAGTCCACTACGTAGAACATTTACTGCAATACTGAGCATTATATTGACTCCAGCTCATGATGTCACTGAGTGATGAGAAATATACTTCCTTACATCTTACACTTTCTCTACACTAATACACTTGTAAGAGACAAAGAAGGCCACAAGTGACCGGCATTTGGAAGTACTACCAGGTGGGGTGCAGACAGCAGTGTCAGTGATGTTGCTGCTATTAGCAACCAACACATATTATCCATGATATTGTATTGTCTTCTATTGCACTACCAAGTTGTTGCTCGCATCACATTTGCATTTACCATAAATGTTGGACACAAATGCAATGTTTAATTAATTTCTAAACTTTGTTAAAAAACTTTAGACACCAAAAATGCCAAGCACTGGCAGGATTTATATGGTTGACAAACTAAAAACAACCTGTTTCTCTGCCTGTAGCATTAATGTGGTATTCATCTGTCTCCCAGTTGACAATTTAAAGAGAACCTGTCAGCACAATATTGCAATGTAAATTTACAGTACATTGCTGTAATGGAGCTGTCGTACTAATTAGAAGAGAAAGTGTAAAGTCCGGCCCCTTTGCACCAAAATCTAATTAGCAGATTATTTAAAATGGTGATTAAAGAAGAACCACAAAGAGAAATTTCTGCAACAAATCTATCAATTTAATAAGTATTACAGTGATATTACAGCCACGTTTGTACTTTACATTGCAAAATTATACTGACAGATTCTTTTTAAACCTTTAACAACCAGGGGTATATCAGTTTTTGTATTTTCATTTTTTGCTCCTCTTCTACCCAGAGCCATAACTTTTTTATTTTTCAGTCAATATGGCCATGTGAGAGCTTGTTTTTGCAGGAAAAGTTGTACTTTTGGACAAAACCATTGACATTAACATATCTTGTACTGGAAAAAAAATCCAATTGAGGTGAAATTGCAAAAAAGTGCAATTGCACAGTTGATTTTCTATTTTTTTTTTACCATGTTCACTAAATACTAAAACTGACCTGCCATTATGATTCTCCAGGCCTTTACGAGTTCATAAACACCAAATATGTCTTGGATATTTTTTATTTAAGTGGTGAAATAAAATTCCAAAATGTGTTTAAGAAAATTGCAAAAATTTTCCGATACAAGTAGTGTCTCCATTTTTCCTGATCTGGAGTTGGGTGAGGGCTTATTTTTTGTGTTCTGAGTTGATGTTTTTAATTATTCTATTTTAGTGCAAATATGATCTTTTGATTGCCAGTTGTTGCATTTTAATGCAATGTTGTGGCGACCAAAAACATTTAAGTCTGACATTTTGACTTTTTTCTCAATGCACCGATTAGCGATCAGGTTAATTATTTTTGTATACGTGACAATACAAAACATGTACCATATATGTTTTTTTTATTATTTTATTTTGAATGGGGGTGATTTGAACATTTATATATTTTTATATTTTTATATATTTTTAAAAACTTTTTTTTACTTTTTGCATGCTTCAATAGTCTCCATAGGAGACTAGAAGCTGCACAACTATGATTGCACAGGCGATGATTAGATCACCTGTGTGTAGCAGAAATGCTCACTTGCTATGAGCGTTGACCACCGGGCGGCACTCATAGCAATCTGGCTATGACATCCATAGAGATCTGCTGTAGATCTTTGGTTATCATGCCGACCTATTGGCGACCCATGATCTTGTGACGGAGTCAACGATGAGTGGGATAAAGGATGCGCTTCCGGTAAGTGCCAGTTAAATGTCGCTATCAGAAAATCATAGCAGCATTTAACTAGTTAACAGTCGTGAGTGGATCACAATTCCACCTGTAGCTGTTGTGGGCACATGTCAGCTGTATATATCAGCTGACATGTGCCCAGAAAGGTGCGGGTTCAGTGCTGGAGCTCGCACCAAACAAGGGGAGTCTGACATGGGCGTATTATTATGCCCAACGTTGGAAAGAGGTTAAACAAGTGTGACAAAACAGACCTGCGCAGTTTACTGTCTCCATTTGCTGTAATAACTTATTTATAAATTTTGGCTCAAAGCTCATTAATTCCTCCTGGCCAAAAAGGACCAACTAAAATCTTATGCCAAAAGATATGAACACAGGCTAAAAATTCTGCAACAGGCCATAGTATATTTATATGATATATTATTGCCAACATAGAATATTAACCCCTTAATCCTATATGACGTATATCCCATCGAGGTGACCTGGGACTTAATTCCCAATGATGGAATAGTACATCATATGCGATCGGCTGCGCTTACGGGGGAGCGTGGCCGATTGTGGCCGGGTGTCAGCTGACTATCACAGCTGAAATCCGGCACTATGTGCCAGGAGTGGTCACGGACCGCCCCTGGCACATTAATCCCTGGCACACTGCGATCAAACATGATCGCAGTGTTCTGATGGCATACGGAAGCATTGCACGAGGAGGGGCTCCCTGCGTGCTTCCCTGAGTTCCTCGGAGCCAAGCAATGTGATTGCGTTGCTCTGAGGGTCTCCTACCTTCTTCTCCCTGCAGGCCCCGGATCCAAAATGGCTGCATCCTGGTCCTGCAAGAAGGTGGCTTATCAGCGTCTGCTCAGAGCAAGCGCTGGTAAGCCTGCAGCCCTGCATGTCAGATCGCTGATCTGACACAGTGCTGTGCAAAGTGTCAGATCAGCGATCTGTCACTATAATATGATGACCCCCTGGGAAAATGTTTTAAAGTAAAAAAAAAATATTCTCATGGGTAAAAAAAAAAAAAATTCCTAAATAAAGAAAAAAAAATTGTTCACATAAATACATTTCTTTATCTAAATAATAACAAAACAAGAAAAGTACACATATTTAGTGTCGCCGCAGCCGTAACGACTCCACCTATAAAACTGTCCCACGAGTTAACCCCTTCAATGAACGCGGTAAAGAAAAAAAAAACGAGTCAAAAAACAATGCTTTATTATTATACCACCGAACAAAAAGTGGAATAACACGCGATCAAAAAGACGGATATAAATAACCATGGTACCGCTGAAAACGCCATCTTGTCCCGCAAAAATCAAGCCAACATACAGCATCATCATCAGTCAAAAAATAAAAAAGTTATAGTCCTCAGAATAAAGCAATGCAAAAATAATTATTTTTTCTATAAATAGTTTTTATCATATAAAAGTGCCAAAACATAAAAAATGATATAAATGAGGTATCACTGTAATCATACTGACCCGAATAATAAAATTGCAATATCAATTTTACCAAATCTGGAATCGTATAAACGCCCCCCCCAAAAAAAGAAATTCATGAATAGCTGGTTTTTGATCATTCTGCCTCACATAAATAGGAATAAAAAGCGATCAGAAAATGTCACATGCTCGAAAATGTTACCAATAAAAACGTCAACTCGTCCCGCAAAAAACAAGACCTCACATGACTCTGTGGACCAAAATATGGAAAAATTATAGCTCTCAAAATGTAGAGACACAAAAACTATTTTTTGCAATAAAAAGCGTCTTTTAGTCTGTGACGGCTGTCAATCATAAAATTCCACTAAAAAAAGCTATAAAAGTTATTCAAACCCCCCTTCATCACCCCCTTAGTTAGGGAAAAATAAAACAAATTAAAAAAATGTATTTATTTCCATTTTCCCATTAGGGCTAGGGCTAGGATTAGGGTTAGGGCTAGGGCTAGGGTTAGGGCTAATGTTAGGGCTAGGGTTAGGGTAAGGGTTAGTGCTAGGGTTAGGATTACAGCTAGGATTAGGATTAGGGCTAGAATTAGGGCTAGGGTTAGGGTTAGGGCTAGGGTTAGGGCTAGGGTTAGGGCTAAGGCAACGGTTAGGGCTAGGGTTTGGGCTAGGGTTAGGGTTAGGGTTGGGGCTAGGGTTAGGGTTGGGGCTAAGGTTAGGGTTTCAGTTAGAATTGGGGGTTTCCACTGTTTAGGCACATCAGGGGCTCTCCAGACGCGACATAGCGTCCAATCTCAATTTCAGCCAATTCTGCATTGAAAAGTAAAACAGTGCTCCTTCCCTTCCGAGCTCTCCTGCGCGCCCAAACAGGGGTTTACCCCAACATATGGGGTATCAGTGTACTCAGGACAAATTGGACAACAACTTTTGCGGTCCAATTTCTCCTGATACCCTTGGAAAAATACAAAACTGGGGGCTAAAAATAATTTTTGTTAGAAAAGAATATTTTTTCTTTTCACGGCTCTGCGTTATAAACTGTAGTGAAACACTTGGGGGTTTAAAGTTCTCACTCACAACAAATCTAGATAAGTTCCTTGGGGGGTATAGTTTCTAATTTGGGGTCTTTTGTGGGTTTTTTTACTGTTTAGGTACATTAGGGGCTCTGCAAACGCAATGTGACGCCTGCAGACCAATCTAAGTCTGCATTCCAAATGGCATTCCTTCCCTTTGGAGCTCTGCCCATATGGGGTATCAGCGTACTCAGGACAAATTGGACAACAACTTTTGGGGTCCAATTTCTCCTGTTACCCTTGGGAAAATACAAAACTGGGGGCTAAAAAATAATTTTTTGTGGGAAATTTTTTATTTTTTTTAATTTTCATAGCTCTGCGTTATAAACTGTAGTCAAACACTTGGGGGTTCAAAGCTCTCACAACACATCTAGATAAGTTCCTTAGGGGGTGTACTTTCAAAAATGGTGTCACTTTTGGGGGGTTTCACTTTTTAGGCACATCAGTGGCTCTCCAACCCAACATGGCGTCCCATCTCAGTTCCAGTCAATTTTTTTTGCATTGAAAAGCCAAGTGGCACTCCTTCCCTTCCGAGCTCTGCCATGAACCCAAACAGTGGTTTACCCCCACATATGGGGAATCAGCGTACTCAGGACAAATTGCACAACAACTTTGGTGGTCCAATTTCTTCTCTTACCCTTGGGAAAATAAAAAATTGGGGGCGAAAAGATCATTTTTGTGAAAAAATATGATTTTTTTATTTTTTAGGGCTCTGCATTATAAACTTCTGTGAAGCAGGACTTGGAAAGTACTGCAGTGCGCAGGCGCCGGAAAGGTCAGAGAGGCCCGGCACCTGCACACTGCAGTACTTTGCTCTGTCCTCAACAGGGCAGACAAAGTACGCCTGCGCCAGAGCCGCGGTATGAAGACCAGAAGAGGACGTCATGGAATGAAGATGGGAGGCGCTGGAGCGGACCTGAGACACCCATTTGACCAGACCGCAGTGGGACAGTCCCTGGATGAGTATAATCTAACATCTTTTTCTCCTCTTTCAGGATACATCGGGGGCTTATCTACAGCATTAAAGAATGCTGTAGATAAGCCCCTGATGACAGTGAGCTTACCTCACCATCGATTTTGGGGGTGACAGGTTCCCTTTAATGTAGAAACAGGAAGTCTCTTTTCTCTGCATGAGTAATCATAGCAAAAAGTCCCTGGCAGAAATGAGGAGTGGAACAGATGAGTCAGGAGTTGGATTGGAGGATGACTAAAGCTGGAAAAAAGACTTCCTGTTTCAACATAGTGCTGTGCAAAGACAATAATTAAGTGAGTAGAAGGGAAAAATAAGCAATTGTAAATACAGTGTTTCATGTAATATGATGATTGCAATATATTAAGAGGATAAAAGCTTTACAAAAATAAAAAGAGACAACCATTTTCTCCACATCCGAAAAAAATTGAGCCGATTATGCTAATCACACTATGATCAGAGTTTGATCTGAATGTGCCCAATTTTCTTGGAGGTGGAGAGAAAGAAAAAAAGTGTTTCTCCACCTTCTCTATAATGTCAGTCTGTGAAAATCAGACCAAACTTTGATTTCATCTGAGTGTGGTCCATTGTTTTACATGGAACCTATAGAGTTGAATGGGCAAATATCATCTGGTTCTTGAGATTAAGCAAGCATGCTGTGATTCTTTCTTTGGACCAACTTGATGTGAGGAAAATATCAGACATGTGCACAGCCCCATATAATAACAGAGACAAGTACCATTTGTCAAAATGATGGATGGCAATCATCCGAGTTTTCCAGTAATCTGCACTAGTTCAAAAACTGTACCTACAGTCATGGCCAAAAGTATTGACACCCTTGCAATTCTGTCAGATAATACTCATTTTCTTCCTGAAAATGATTGCGAACACAAATTATTTGGTATTATTATCTTCATTTAATTTGTCTTAAATGAAAAAATCACAAAAGAGAATGAAGCAAAAAGGAAAAACATTAATCATTTCACACAAAACTCCAAAAATGGGCCAGACAAAAGTATTGGCACCCTCAGCCTAATACTTTGTTTGCACAACCTTTAGCCAAAATAACTGCAACCAACCGCATCTGGTAACCATCAATGAGTTTCTTACAATGCTCTGCTGAAAGTTTAGAACATTCTTCTTTGGCAAACTGCTCCAGGTCCCTGATATTTGAAGGGTGCCTTCTCCAAACTGCCATTTTTAGATCTCTCCACAGGTGTTCTATGGGATTCAGGTCTGGACTCATTGCTGGCCACCTTAGAAGTCTCCAGTGCTTTCTCTCAAAACATTTTCTAGTGCTTTTTGAAGTGTGTTTTGGGTCATTGTCCTGCTGGAAGACCCATGACCTCTGAGGGAGACCCAGCTTTCTCACACTGGGCTCTATATTATGCTGCAAAATTTGTTGGTAGTCTTCAGAGTTCATAACGCCATGCACATGGTCAAGCAGTCCAGTGCCAGAGGCAGCAAAGCAACCCCAAAGCATCAGGGAACCTCCGCCATGTTTGACTGTAGGGACCGTGTTCTTTTCTTTGAATGCCTCTTTTTTTCTCCGTGTAAATTCTGTGTTGATGACTTGGCCCAAAAAGCTCTACTTTTGTCTCATCTGACCAGAGAACATTCTTCCAAAACGTTTTAGGCTTTTTCAGGTAAGTTTTGGCAAACTCCAGCCTGGCTTTTTTATGTCTCGGGGTAAGAAGTGGGGTCTTCCTGGTCTCCTACCATACAGTCCCTTTTCATTCAGATGCCGACGGATAGTGTGGGTTGACACTGTTGTACCCTCGGACTGCAGGGCAGCTTGAACTTGTTTGGATGTTAGTAGAGGTTCTTTATCAAACATCCGCACAATCTTGCGTTGAAATCTCTTGTCAATTTTTCTTTTCTGTCCACATCTAGGGAGGTTAGCCACAGTGCCATGGGCTTTAAACTTCTTGATGCCACTGTGCACGGTAGACACAGGAACATTCAGGTCTTTGGAGATGGACTTGTAGCCTTGAGATTGCTCATGCTTCCTCACAATTTGATTTCTCAAGTCCTCAGACAGTTCTTTGGTCTTCTTTCTTTTCTCCATGCTCAATGTGGTACACACAAGGACACAGGACAGCGGTTGAGTCAACTTTAATCCATGTCAAATCCATGTCAACTGGCTGCAAGTGTGACTTAGTTATTGCCAACACCTGTTAGGTGCCAAGGGTAGGTTACAGGTGCTGTTATTACACAAATTAGAGAAGCATCAAATGATTTTTTTAACAATGCCAATACTTTTGTCCACCTCCTTTTTTGTGTTTGGTGTGGAATTATATCCAATTTGGCTTTAGGACAATTCTTTTTGTGTTTTTTCATTTAAGACAAATTAAATGAAGATAATGATAACGAAGAATTTGTGTTTGCAATCATTTTCAGGAAGAAAATTAGTATTATCTGACAGAATTGCAGGGGTGTCAATACTTTTGGCCATGACTATAGTACCAGCTTAAAATAGTTCCTTGGCTGGCCGCTATCTTTTATTGCCCCACAATCACCGTTTGAAAGAAAGGTCAGTCCTTGTGTCTGAAAATAGAGGAATGCTGGATGGTTAACATAATACAGACATTAGTTCAACTTATTATTTATATATGCTTAAAAAGGAAAACCATATTTTGTCATCATGAAATGGAACATATGTCAAAATATATTTTTGCCTGGAAGAGCAAATGCTGCCTTTGTATATATTGTATATATGTATGCATATTTTACAATATTAGAATATGTATAAAAATATTTTATACATATGTTTAACTATATAAGGGTAAGTGAAATATGCCATCCTAAATCCTTATCTCATTGAGTAACTGCTAGTCATATACAAAATTCTCACGTATATCTATTATATAATTGCCTATGGGTCACTTCCGTCTTTCTGTCTGTCTGTCGTTCTGTCTTTCTTTCTTTCTGTCACGGATATTCATTGGTTGCGGCCTCTGTCTGTCATGGAATCCAAGTCGCTGATTGATCTCACCAGCTGCCTATCATGGCTGCCGCAACCAATCAGCGACGGCCACAGTCCGATTAGTCCCTCCCTACTCCCCTGCAGTCAGTGCCCGGCGCCCGCTCCATATTCCCCGCAGTCAGTTCCCGTCGCCCGCTCCATACTCCCCACAGTCAGTGCCCGGCACCCGCTCCATACTCCCCTCCAGTCAGCGCTTACAGATGGTTAATGCCAGCGGTAACGGACCGCGTTATGCCGCAGGTAACTCACTCCGTTACCGCCACTATTAACCCTGTGTGACCAAGTTTTTACTATTGAGGCTGCATCTAATATTAAAAATATTAAAGATCTAATATTAAAAATAATAAAAAAAATAAAAAATCATCATATACTCACCTTCCGGCACCTTTCCCGATCCTTGCGATGCTCCGGTGACCGGTCCATGCATAGCGATCTCACAAGATAATGACAGCGGTCTCACGAGACCGCTACATCATCATCTCGCGAGACCGCAATGCACTCTTGAGACCGAAGCATGCGAGGAGCATCGATAAACACTTCCTGGATCCAGGGGCCAACGGAAGTTGAGTATATAACTATTTTTTATTTTAATTTTTTTTTTACAGGGATATGATGCCCACATTGCTATATACTACATGGGCTGTTCAATATACTACGCGGGCTGGGCAATATACTACGTGGGCTGGGCAATGTACTACGCAGGCTGTGCAATATACTACGCAGGCTGGGCAATATACTACATGGCTGTGCAATATACTACGCGGGCTGTGCAATATACTATGTGCCTGGGCAATATACTACGTGACTGGGCAATATACTACGTGACTGGGCAATATACTTCACGGGCTGGGCAATATACTACATGGGCTGTGCAATATACTACGTGCCTGGGCAATATACTACGTGACTGGGCAATATACTACGTGACTGGGCAATATACTACGTGGCTGGGCAATATACTACACGGGCTGGGCAATATACTACATGGGCTGTGCAATATACTACGTGCCTGGGCAATATACTACGTGGCTGGGCAATATACTACACGGGCTGGGCAATATACTACACGGGCTGTGCAATATACTACATGGGCTGTGCAATATACTACGTGCCTGGGCAATATACTACGTGCCTGGGCAATATACTACGTGACTGGGAAATATACTACGTGGCTGGGCAATATACTACGTGGCTGGGCAATATACTACGTGACTGGGCAATATACTACGTGACTGGGCAATATACTACGTGGCTGGGCAATATACTACACGGGCTGGGCAATATACTACATGGGCTGTGCAATATACTACGTGCCTGGGCAATATACTACGTGGCTGGGCAATATACTACACGGGCTGGGCAATATACTACACGGGCTGTGCAATATACTACATAGGCTGTGCAATATACTACGTGCCTGGGCAATATACTACGTGCCTGGGCAATATACTACGTGACTGGGAAATATACTACGTGGCTGGGCAATATACTACGTGGCTGGGCAATATACTACGTGGCTGGGCAATATACTACGTGACTGGGCAATATACTACGTGACTGGGCAATATACTACGTGGCTGGCCAATATACTATGTGGCTGGACAATATACTACCTGACTGGGCAATATAGGTTGTGACTGGGCAATATAGTATGTGACTGGTCAATATACTACGTGACTGGGCAATATACTATGTGACTGGGCAATATACTACGTGACTGGGCAATATACTATGTGACTGGGAAATATACTACGCGACTGGGCAATATACTAGGTGGCTGGGCAATATACTACGTGGCTGGGCAATTTACTATGTGGCTGGGCAATATAGTACGTGACTGGGCAATATACAGTACTATGTGGCTGGGCAATATAATATGTGACTGGGCATTATAGTACGTGACTGGGCAATATACTACATGGTTGGGCAATATACTACGTGACTGGGCAATATACTACGTGACTGGGCAATATACTACGTGACTGGGCAATATACTACGTGGCTGGGCAATATACTATGTGGCTGGGCAATATACTACCTGACTGGGCAATATAGGTTGTGACTGGGCAATATAGTATGTGACTGGTCAATATACTACGTGACTGGGCAATATACTATGTGACTGGGCAATATACTACGTGACTGGGCAATATACTATGTGACTGGGAAATATACTACGTGACTGGGCAATATACTACGTGTCTGGGCAATATAGTATGTGACTGGGCAATATAGTACATGACTGGGCAATATACTAGGTGGCTGGGCAATATACTACGTGGCTGGGCAATTTACTATGTGGCTGGGCAATATAGTACGTGACTGGGCAATATACAGTACTATGTGGCTGGGCAATATAATACGTGACTGGGCATTATAGTACGTGACTGGGCAATATACTACATGGTTGGGCAATATACTACGTGGCTGGGCAATATACTACGTCACTGGGCAATATACTACGTGGCTGGGCAATATACTACGTGGACATACATATTCTAGAATACCCGATGCGTTAGAATCAGGCCACCATCTAGTAAATAATAACTGTCTATAACATATTCAACTGCATGTCCATTAGTTGCATCAATGGGATATATGAGGATGTACCAGATTTTACTTTCCTATGCAGTAAAATTAAAAAAATAAAAATAAATAAAGTCTGCAGATGATATTTGCAGATGACACTAAACTCTGCAGGGTAATCAATACAGAGGAGGACAATTTTATATTACAGGATGATTTATGGAAACTAGAAGCTTTTACTGATAAATGGCAAATGAGCTTTAATGGGGATAAATGTAAGGTCATGCACTTGGGTAGAAGTAATAAGATGTATAACTATGTGCTTAATTCTAAAACTCTGGGCAAAACCGTCAATGAAAAAGACCTGGGTGTATGGGTGGATGACAAACTCATATTCAGTGGCCAGTGTCAGGCAGCTGCTACAAAGGCAAATAAAATAATGGGATGCATTAAAAGAGACATAGATGCTCATGAGGAGAACATAATTTTACCTCTATACAAGTCACTTGTTTGACCACACTTAGAATATTGTGCACAGTTCTGGTCTCCGGTGTATAAGAAAGACATAGCTGAACTAGAGAGGGTGCAGAGAATAGCGACCAAGGTCATTAGAGGACTGGGGGGTCTGCAATACCAAGATAGGTTATTACACTTGGGGCTATTTAGTTTGGAAAAACGAAGACTAAGGGGTGATCTTATGTTAATGTATAAATATATGAGGGGACAGTACAAAGACCTTTCTGATGATCTTTTTAATCATAGACCTGAAACAGAGACAAGGGGGCATCCTCTGCGTTTGGAGGGAAAAAGGTTTAAGCATAATAACAGACGCGGATTCTTTACTGTAAGAGCAGTGAGACTATGGAACTCTCTGCCGTATGATGTTGTAATGAGGGATTCATTACTTAAATTTAAGAGGGGACTGGATACATTTCTGGAAAAGTATAATGTTACAGGGTATATACACTAGATTCCTTGATAGGGCGTTGATCCAGGGAACTAGTCTGATTGCCGTATGTGGAGTCGGGAAGGAATTTTTTTCCCCAAGGTGGAGCTTACTCTTTGCCACATGGGTTTTTTTTTTGCCTTCCTCTGGATCAACATGTTAGGGCATGTTAGGTTAGGCTATGGGTTGAACTAGATGGACTTAAAGTCTTCCTTCAACCTTAATAACTATGTAACTATGTAACTATGATGGCTGCCAAAAGGCTTATCTGGGTTGGGGTGTGGTGGAAGGTGATCGACAAAAGTTTATGTGTTGGGAACATTTCTCTATGTACTTGTGAAATGTACAATGCAAAAACTCTTTTAAGACTTCCCTGAAATATATTCTCTTTGAACTTACGATATTACTTTTCAAATAGTTTCATAATTCTAAAAAGTACCAATAATAATCAAAATTGGAACTGCAAAAGTGCTGGATTTTTGTATTTTTTTTGTTTTAATTTGTTGTTAATTTTACTATACAGGTCCTGACCATGAAAACATTTTATTAAACTGTTTGAGTTATTAATGTAATGTTTTCTTCTAAATTTGTGCTGGTTGTATCAAGAATGATAGCCAAACCTATCAGTTTTTTTTACTATTTGTGATGCATTAATATTAGTAGTAGTAGAATTTTGTTTATATAAAGTGTTTAACAAAATAATGAATTGATGCTTCATGTATTACACAAGGAACCATCAGTCAGAACAGTCAAGAAATCTTAGAAAGGATTGTGTGGTGAATCAGTCTTTGAGTTTAGCAGTTGTTTGCTAAAAGAAAAAAGCAAAGAACTATGTATCCACAACTGTCATAACTTACTTATCAAAGATCAATAAAGAGCAGACAAAGATAAAGTTTTCTTAATGGTTTCTTTTTTGAAGATGTGTATGATGCTGTATGCTAGGTAGCAGTTTCTCTAGGAACATCACGGCAAGGAACACTGGTTCATGTAAGGTTCACCTATTACATTGCCCTCCAGCCAGCTGGAGGCTAACCAGTCTGATAGCCTTAAACCACCACAGCACAGGCCCAATGATTTTTACATCAAGCAGCCTGATGTACTGCTCTGCCAACTACCAATCCCTTTTCAATATTGATCCATTCCTAAATGAACCTTCCCTGCTTTGTACCATGAGCAATAATTAAAAAAAGCAGCACATTGATTTTAACTAATATTATGAAGGATCTAGATGTGCACATGCTTACAAAATAGTGGACTTTACCCATCATTCATAGCACAACAAAGGATGCTGATTAAAGTTTGGACACAGGGCAAGAGAAATGTGTCTGCAATTGAACGTGCCAAAACTTATTCCTATTCTGCTTTATTATCAATCTTGCTTTTACAGAGAGGGAGCTGTTTTTTTATTATTTTTTTATTAAATAGATTAGAGACGGGAGAAGCAAGGTTAGGATACAGTAAACCAAATTGAGGTTATTTTTCTAGAGAGAGCATCACTTAACTAAATACAATCCCCGTTGTTTTGCTACAGTGTATATTCCCACGCAGAGGGGGGTATTTGCAATTTGATCTCAAAGAAGGGAATATATATCTAATTCAAATGGGATTGTCACTTTAAAGGTAACTGTAGTCCTTGCAAGTGGTTATTTAGCCTTATACATTCTATTTCTTGCTCACTGCCAAATTTGTTAATTATATTTTAATTGTAAAATAAAGAACATAAAGCAAACGTACATGGAATCATTTTACAATTAAAATATAATTAACAAATATGGCAGTGAACAAGAATTAAAATATAGAACATAAACCAAACGTACATGGAATAATTAGTGAATGAATGGAGTATTTCTGCTGTAGCTCTGAGCAATGAGTTCTGTTCACATTTATGCATTTTAGGTTAAGGTCGGGATCAAATGAGCATCGGAAACATTGTTCAATTTTTGTCAAGGAAGCACGGAACATATTTACCGGTATATATCAACTTTTTCAACCCCTTTACCCCCAACGGTGGTTTGCACGTTAATGATCGGGCCAATTTTTACAATTCTGACCACTGTCCTTTTATGAGGTTATAACTCTGGAAAGCTTCAACAGATTGATTTTGCGGGACAAGATGATGTTTTCAGCGGTACCATGGTTATATATATCCGTCTTTTTGATTGCGTGTTATTCCACTTTTTGTTTGACGGTATGATAATAAAGCGTCGTTTTATAGGACGGGTCGTTACAGACGTGGCAATACTAAATATGTGTACTTTTATTGTTTTTTTTTATTTAGATAATGAAATGTATTTATTGGAACAATATTTTTTTTTCTTTATTTAGGAATTTTTTTTTTTTACACATGTGAATATATTTTTTTTAACTTTTTTACGTTGCCCTAGGGGGGGACATCACATTATAATGACAGATCGCTGATCTGATACTTTGCTGTGCACTGTGTCAGATCAGCGATCTGACAGGCACAGCAGGGAGGCTTGCCGACGCCTGCTCTGAGCAGGCGCTTGCAAGCCACTTCCCTGCAGGACCTAGAAGGCCCCCCATGGCCATTTTGGATCCGGGCCTACAGATAGGAGGAGGTAGGAGACCCTCAGAGCAACACGATCACATTGCGTTGCTCCAAAGGGTCTCAGGGAAGCACGCAGGGAGCCCCCTCCCTGCGCAATGCTTCCCTATGCTGCCGGAATGCTGAGATCATGTTTCATCGCAGTGTGCAAGGGGATAATGTGCCAGGAGCGGTCAGCTGACACCCGTCCGCGATTGGCCGTGCTCCCCCGTGAGCGGGGCTGATCACGCTGGACATACTATTCCGTCCATGGTAAGTAGGGCCCACCCCACATGGACGGAATACTATGTCTAATGGTAAAAAGGGGTTAAATGTACATGATCAAAAACAGTTATCTATGTAAGGCTCTGTACTCATGTTGAGTTTTTGGTGAGCATCTTACAGTTTCAGCAAAGTGATTGGGATTTATTGAAATCGCAATGTCCACTGTGCTTTTTATTTATTACTCAATTGACCTTCGGTGCGTGTTTCAAATATGCAACATGTCTATTTCTCATGCAGGTACACAGAGTTTTATGTATGGGTTTTTCCCATAGACTTATATCAAATGCAGAAAATCTGAAAGTAAAAAATGAACATGCATTTCTAGTGTGTTTCCATGGTAAAAATGCACAAAAAGTGCACGTAATCTGCACATGACTATGTGAGCAGGTTGCGGGTGCGGGATGCAGTAAGAGACAGGAAGTAGAGAAAGGGTTAATGTTAATTTTTACATGAACGGGGAATATTCCACGCAGGGAGGGGAAAGGAGAGACATGGTTATGGCAGGTGATATGGCACAATAGGTATGCCGAAGGAGGTAACGAGGGCAATATGTATAACAACTGTTCATTAAGGGTCAACTTATCAGTCTGATGGCTTCCTGACTGCAGAGTCCTAGGTTCAAACAGTGGTGCCAACGGGATTAGCATGTGATGAACCCGGTGTCGTTGATGATCTGGTTCCTGGCTGTGATGATGAGTCCTCGAAGTCTTGCTCTGGGTCCTAGGTCCAGGATTCGGTTTGCAGAGTGAAGATGCGGGTGAGAGAGGGAACAGTTCTCGGTGAGTCACCCAGTCTTTCTTAGGCAGCACGGTATTTACTGACTCATAGAGTTGGGTACCTTGAGCAGTGGGAGCCAATGGGCAAAAAGCAGCTCTCTGGTCACAGTCTCTGTATGTGGCAGCAGGGATACTATAGTGCGGACCTGCGCTGTCACAGTGCTCAGAGGACGGAGCACAACACTTCCCCTGCTGCTCGCTGCATGCTCCCGCCAAGTCTGTCTGCTTTTTTACGCGCTCTGCCCTTTTTAGCCTAGCTACGCCCCCCGCTGTTGAGGGCAAAGGACGGTCCGGGTTTCCAACCTTTCCCCCAGAAAACAAAGGTAACAGCCCAGACAGTTCCGGACCCGGTGCAAGAAAAGCATCATCGATCTGGTCCCTCTTCTTACAACTACATCAATAAAGGTTTTTCAAATCCAAATACTAAGTAGTACAAAAAACAAAGGAGCTTTATATAAAACATGTCATACCCCCAAAAATGCAGAAATGTGATAAAAACACATTTAAAAATCACACTCAAAAATGCAAATAAAAAACGCGCAAGTAACCTAATTTACTAAGTAGGTAATGTATCCATAAAATCAGCTGCACGATGGATGTTCCATATGGGATCAAATTCTTTTTGCACACCAATAGACTAGAATAGGTCCCAATGTCTCAATGTTGAATTTCTCTACTCTGATCATTCTTTTGGTTAGTTTCATCTCCATGTTCAAAATAGTATTTAGAATGGCCCCATGCCATGCTCATTTACTGCAATGATGAAAAGGAGCCCAAACGATGTGGGAATATGTCTGACCTTTTTTTCCGCTGTTATCTATTTTATTGTGGTGTGCCTTAAAATAGATGTACAGCAATGGAGGGATAGCCAATTTAGAATAATGCATAAAATAATATGTGGCTTTAATATACCGCCAACTCCACAGAACCCTGATAGGCAGATGAGTTGCCCCAAATGTAGCGCATCAAGAACAGATATGGAGCATGGCATGTGGTCGTGTCCCAAGACACAAGAGCTTTGGACCATGGTTCAAGATATGTATCTACAGATGTGTGGGATTTGGATAGACTCTAGCCCGATGTGCTGGTTGTTTCATTATACGACAGGCAAAACAAGAGGGGGACAGTTACATGATCTGTTCCATACTATTGCTTTGGTGACAAAACGTTTAATTTTGCAATATTGGTTGGCTAGTTTACTCCCAGGGATAAAAGAGATTAAAGCAGGACTAATGGCTGTCCTATATTTAGAAAAAAGAGAAGCAGAAAGGGATAAAGATAAGATGACGAAAAGATTTTTCAAAAAATGGAGAGTGTTCATAGAATCCCTATTGTCGACAGGGGAAATTCAAGAGATAATGAGGCCCTTTGTTAATTCAGATTGGTATTTGTTAGAAGATTTAAGTGGTAGTTTGGATAAATTAAAATTTGTCACATGATAAAGGCATCAGTTGGTGTATGTTCTAGATTTGATTGTCGGACTCCAATCATTGAAGTGGGTTAGATGTGGACATTAGGGGACATGTTAATATTATTTGTGTTATAAAGATTAACGAGTGTTTTATTTCTGTGTAATAATTTAAAGTAACACTTGCAAAAAAAAAAAAAAAAAATAGATGTACACAGATGTACAGGGGAAAATGGATATCTCTGCTATGAGTGGCAGTCTATAGTAACGATGCAGTGCAGTTTGGCCCCACGGTCCAGTCACTGTTATGCACCAGCCAATACTGATGTCCTCAGGTTGATAGTCTGTCTCTCCACCTGCAAGTATGCAGATTATGACTGCTTCATACCCCCAGCACACACCTTTCCCAGTTATATTCTTACATGGTTGGCTTAGACATATCTGTGCTGCTGGTTACTCCACACTAGTGTTCTTGATAATATACTGTTACACTACTATAAGACTCTTGAGAGAAGCCTCAATTAACTTTCAGCGGATTTTTAAAATTAATGGCTAATGTGTGAAGAATAGAGCTCTAGATTCAATTATGTCTTTAAACGCACTGCCTCGGCTTAGTCAACTATCACTTCACTCTGCTTTACTTCCATTTTTCAGACATTATTGCTTTGGTTAGTATGAGATAAAAGTATTCCAAGGTCACTTTTAATAATCATCTTAAGCTCTGATAAGTGGTCTGACTTACTGACACTCATGCGGATGTGCATTGGGAGTTACAAAAATAGTGGTAGCTATAGGAAAACTGATCTAGAACAATCACTTAGATTATATTATTGATGGGAGGGTATTAGTATTGATAACATTTTGATGAGTATAATACATCAATATACAGTGGGGCAAAAAAGTATTTAGTCAGTCAGCAATAGTGCAAGTTCCACCACTTAAAAAGATGAGAGGCGTCTGTAATTTACATCATAGGTAGACCTCAACTATGGGAGACAAACTGAGAAAAAAAAATCCAGAAAATCACATTGTCTGTTTTTTTAACATTTTATTTGCATATTATGGTGGAAAATAAGTATTTGGTCAGAAACAAACAATCAAGATTTCTGGCTCTCACAGATCTGTAACTTCTTCTTTAAGAGTCTCCTCTTTCCTCCACTCATTACCTGTAGTAATGGCACCTGTTTAAACTTGTTATCAGTTTAAAAAGACACCTGTGCACACCCTCAAACAGTCTGACTCTAAACTCCACTACGGTGAAGACCAAAAGAGCTGTCAAAGGACACCAGAAACAAAATTGTAGCCCTGCACCAGGCTGGGAAGACTGAATCTGCAATAGCCAACCAGCTTGGAGTGAAGAAATCAACAGTGGGAGCAATAATTAGAAAATGGAAGACATACAAGACCACTGATAATCTCCCTCGATCTGGGGCTCCACGCAAAATCCCACCCCGTGGGGTCAGAATGATCACAAGAACGGTGAGCAAAAATCCCAGAACCACGCGGGGGGACCTAGTGAATGAACTGCAGAGAGCTGGGACCAATGTAACAAGGCCTACCATAAGTAACACACTACGCCACCATGGACTCAGATCCTGCAGTACCAGACGTGTCCCACTGCTTAAGCCAGTACATGTCCGGGCCCGTCTGAAGTTTGCTAGAGAGCATTTGGATGATCCAGAGGAGTTTTGGGAGAATGTCCTATGGTCTGATGAAACCAAACTGGAACTGTTTGGTAGAAACACAACTTGTCGTGTTTGGAGGAAAAAGAATACTGAGTTGCATCCATCAAACACCATACCTACAGTAAAGCATGGTGGTGGAAACATCATGCTTTGGGGCTGTTTCTCTGCAAAGGGGCCAGGACGACTGATCCGGGTACATGAAAGAATGAATGGGGCCATGTATCGTGAGATTTTGAGTGCAAACCTCCTTCCATCAGCAAGGGCATTGAAGATGAAACATGGCTGGGTCTTTCAACATGACAATGATCCAAAGCACATCGCCAGGGCAACGAAGGAGTGGCTTCGTAAGAAGCATTTCAAGGTCCTGGAGTGGCCTAGCCAGTCTCCAGATCTCAACCCTATAGAAAACCTTTGGAGGGAGTTGAAAGTCCGTGTTGCCAAGCGAAAAGCCAAAAACATCACTGCTCTAGAGGAGATCTGCATGGAGGAATGGGCTAACATACCAACAACAGTGTGTGGCAACCTTGTGAAGACTTACAGAAAACGTTTGACCTCTGTCATTGCCAACAAAGGATATATTACAAAGTATTGAGATGAAATTTTATTTCTGACCAAATACTTATTTTCCACCATAACATGCAAATAAAATGTTAAAAAAACAGACAATGTGATTTTCTGGATTTTTTTTTCACAGTTTGTCTCCCATAGTTGAGGTCTACCTATGATGTAAATTACAGACGCCTCTCATCTTTTTAAGTGGTGGAACTTGCACTATTGCTGACTGACTAAATACTTTTTTGCCCCACTGTATATCTTCTAGTGGCAAATACTGATGTCAACAATAATAAGCGCTTGTCTCCTTGACTGGAGACATTTATTCTTGATTTTCTGTGTCTGTTTACATACAGAATATTGATTATGGAACATATTATACTTGATTCAAACTTATTTTTCAAAACAATCAAATCTACAATGGCAGTAAATTCTCTAGTATTTTTTAGGTATGTGGTGCAAGACATAATGCACTGCAGAATTATACCAAAGAAGCTATTGCTAACACATAAAAAATACTTGCTGTTGTTTCTAGATAAATATTATGTGTGATGTAGACTTTTTCCTTCAATTTGATGGTTTCAGTAAATGCATTTTTTTACCCTTATGTTGATATGCAGAATTTCTTTAATTTTTTTTATTTGGATAACACATACTTCCAGACACATTGCCCCATAATGCTGGCAGTCACAGTGCCCCCATAATGCTGCCAGACTGTGCCCCCATAATGCTGCGAGACAGTGCCCCATAATGCTGCCAGACAGTATCCCCATAATGCTGCCACAGTGTCCCATAATACTGCCAGACAGTGCCCCTATAATGCTGCCACAGTGTCTCATAATACTGCCAGACAGTGCCCCATAATGCTGCCAGACAGTGCCCCCATAATGCTGCCAGACACTGCCCCCATATTGCTGCCACAGTGCCCCATAATACTGCCAGACAGTGCACCATATTGCTGACAGACAGTGCCCCATAATGCTGCGACAGTGCCCCATAATACTGCCAGACAGTGCCCCCATAATACTGCCATTCTTACCTTGGCTTACATATCTTTTATTCGCTTTTCTAATTTTTTTTTCTTCTTTGCAGATTTTTGGCCACATTAGAGAGCTACACATCACTGCACCTCCAATTTAGTGTTGGCAAATCCACCATCTCTCAAATTGTGAGGTGCACATGTACCGTCATCTAGCAGAAGTCGCAGACCATCGTGATGCCAGGCCCAACCGAGAAGACTTGGCTGCTGGTCACAGCAGGCTTTCAAACTATGGCCAATTTCCCCAACTGCATAGGTGCTGTTGATGGCAAACATGTGAGAGTGCTGAAGCCACCACGATCAGGATCACACTTCTTTAATTATAAGAAGTATTTTTCTGGGGTCCTGATGGCGGTGGCTGATGCACGTGGCAAATTTGTTGTCATCGACGTTGGTGCTTATGGCAGTTCTGGGGACTCTCGGGTGCTGCAATCATCACAGATTGGACTTCAAATTCTTCGAGCTGGTGTAACGCTCCCAGCCCCAAGACCTTTGCCGGATTCCACACATCCAGTACCCTTTGTGATGGTATCGGATGAGGCATTTCCCTTAAATACCAACCTGCTGTGCCCATATTCACGAAGGGGACTGGATGACTGGCATAGGATTTTTAATTATCGGCTGAGCTGTGCATGAAGATATGAGGAATGTACCTTCGGGATCATGTGCAGTCAGTCGAGGATCTTTCACATTGGCATCCAGTTAGAGATGGAAACCGTTGACACTGTAATTAAGGCATGCTGTGTCATCCACAACTCTGCTCGTGAATACAGCACAGAGGTTGAGAAGTCACAGCTGTCTGAATTAATTGCAGTTTACAACTTGGGTCAAGGAAGGCTATTCAACTCGGCTGTGCGTATGCGAGAACTCTTCACTGACTACTTCACAAGTCCTGAAGGTGCCATGCACTGGCAATACTCCTGTGCCAGTGTTGAGCAGCCTGAACAGCAGAGAAGATCTGATGCCTAACCCCAATCAATCAAGTCCCCAGCAGGTACAGCAGCGAAGATAACAGCAAAGAAGATCTGATGAATAACCCCAAGCAATCAAGGCCCGGTGTTCTTCAACAATTGAAACCAAAAAATAAATTAATAAAAAATAACTTGGATTTAAATTTCAAATCTAGTCTCCATGACTTTTTTGACTCTTTGTGACTGACACTTTTTCTGATACCATTACCCACAGGTAACATATTGTAAATAAGCATGTACTTTTTTTTTTTTTAAAATGACCACACAGTTTTCCAAAACAATTTTTTTTTAATAAAAATTAGATATGCATGAAACATATATACCAAACGTCTTAACCAGGCCTAGATATTAAAACATAAGGACAAACATTGTCCAAAAAAGTCCATCAACAATGGATGTTTTAAAAACCTGTCACCAGAGCAGGGGTGGGGGGGACATTAGGACAAACATCAAACATGTCCATCGACAATGGACGTTATAACAACCTGGCAACAGGACAGGGGGGTTGGGACGGCCGGGCTGGTTACAGAAATCCTCAAAAGTGCTAGTAAATGTAAATGCAAAAACAAGGACACATTCTGGCTCAGTCACGCCTTCCCTACAGTTCTCTGTGGCCCTATGCCTGGATAAGATATCTGCGGAGTCCTGATTTGAGGCAGGAATATTAGATGCTGAGCAGAGCTTTAAAGGAGGACATTGACATAGTATTTTGAGACAATTGTGAAAACAAGATGGACTGAACTGAGCGATCCAGTTGAACGACCAGCCAATGACCAAAGTATGAAGTTGTAGTCATGAAAATCCCAAAAGTACCAGTGCATCATAGAATTGAAAAGCTATAAAAGAAGTGTTATCTACATGTAGTGAACCAATCTGGAGCCCGAAAATGGATACGACAAACTGGAATTTGGAACCATTCATTTCTTGGGTGCCTGCAGAGAAACCAAAGGGATTTACAGTCTCTTGGCCAGAGAGAAGTCCATAAAATTTTCAGCTTGTCTGGAATCAATAAGTGCTTGTCTGGAGAACACTGAGGAACTGTAAGAAATAGTCATTGGCAGGAGTAACTTATTTTTTAGTGGAGGAAAAAGTTAATCCTATAGCGATACCTTCCTCTTCTCCTAGGTTAGAAGGTTCTCCCTGTTTGGCCTTCAATTGGGAACAATTTGAGTGATGATTTTCCTGTTCACCCTGTGAAAGTTGATGGGATCTTTTAGCCAGAGTTAATCTGCTCAAGGCGATATCTATAGCTTCCAGTGTGGCCAGTTTGGAATGGGATGTTACAGATGCTCTTTGAGGAGAGATTCAAAAATTCTGCGTTTTCTCCTCAGACCATTCTTTAAATCGTAAATCCACTCGAGTAGCGAGCGAAATCATACTGTCAAGCAAAGATGGCAAATCTCTACCTGAAAGTTCACCCTTGACATGACTGGACAGGCCAACAAAGAAGATGGCCAGGAGAGCATCATTGTTCCATGTTAATTCAGCAGACAGAGTGTGGACAACACAGGAGAGAGAAAGACAGGTCACTGCTGATTAAAAAAGCTTACACTCTAGAGACAAGAGAAAGAGAACCTTGCTAACCATAAGCATTTACACTGTACAAAAGAGAAAAAGGAACTTGATGACCATAACAGTTTATACTATACAAGAGAGAGTAGGAGAGAAAACCCTGCTGACCGAAAGAGCTTAAATTATACAAGGAGAGGGAGAAAGAGGACCATGCTTACTATAAGAGCTTACACTCTACAGTAGACAGAGAGAGAAAGAACCCCGCTGATCAAAAGAACATACATTCTACAAGTTTTTCTTATTCGAGAGAGATACCTTGTGACTTTGGAGATTGAAAATTATTCTGCTGTACAAACTGTACTATTTGATGTTTTTCGGCAGCAGAGAGATCCTTTTTCATTCTCACATTACTTGAAAAAAGTGGCCTACTTAATAATGTGGGCTGTCCTTCTTAAGTAGTTTTCCTTTCATTGGGCTCACCTGACAAACTAATTATCAAAGATGGTAGAGAATGATTTCAGTGACTCAAAGAGCCTGAGTGTGACACTAGGCATTTTTCATGGCCATGTCATGAATCAGAATAGTCAAAGAGTCCAAGGTCAGAAGCCAGGAGGGTCCGTCATAAACAGAAGGAAGAGACAAAAGCATAGTCATGTAACTTTCCAAGGTCAGATTGCCACAAGGATAACGGATCAGAGCAGAAGAGGTTAAACAGATGGATGGTCAGAACGAAGTTGAAGGTCAGGCAACAAAAGATCAAGCATACAGAGCTCAAGGCACAGAGGAATAAACCCCACGTAGCTGAATGAACATCTGGCAGAGGTCTAGGAGAAACAGCTCAGTTAAGTAGCATGGCAATCATCTAGAATTATGAACACTTGAAGACAGCCAACACCTCCAAGTCTCAGACTGGATAGTTGAGCTGTCAATAAACACAATGAAAGGTCAGCACACCCCTATACCAGATTGGATGGCTAAGCTGTCAATCAAAGTACTGACAGCTTCAGCATGTCCCTATAACAGATTAGACAGCCAAGCTGTCAGTAACTGCATTCCATACACACTGAGGGGTGGAACCGTGACAGTACCCCATCTTTTAGGGGGGCCACGAGACCCCCAGGTTTCCCAGGAAATTTTAGATGGAAGACCCTGACTTACTGATTGGCCTTCACATTTCGAGCAGGGCCTAAAAATCTCTCCTCTAGATGAGGTACTGGAGAGAATTACAGACCCTCCAAGAATCCACAACTCTCTGAGCCTCATACTCCAGGCCATCATCTACTGAAAGCAGAGTAGGCAGGGATGAGGAAGACAATGCAGAAGGGACATACTCCTTTAATAGGGATTTATGGAATACGTTAGGAATGCGCAGTGATGGAGGAAGCTTGAATCTAAATACCACAGGATTGACCACCTCTAGGATATCATTTGGATCAATAAACTTTGGGCCCAATTTTACCGACGACACTTTAAATGTAATGTTCCTAGATGACAACCAAACCTTATCCCAATCTAAAAAACAGGAGCCACCGAATGTCTATCGGCCATTCATTTTTGGTGAATCGGAGCAGTTTCAATATTTTTTTGAACCTACCTCCAGACATCCCAAAGTCTCTGTATGGTGACCTCAACCCCAGAGCATTCAGAGCTAATCCTAGAAAATTCACCAAAACCATAATTACAGAAGAAGGGTGAGGTTCCGGTAGATTGATTTACTTGACTGTGCAAAGCAAATTTAGAGCGAGGTAAAAATGAAGACCAGTCCTCCTATTGAGCTACCACGAAGCACCTTAAAATTTGTTCCAAACATTGGTTTGTCCTCACAGTCTGACCATTGGTTTCAGGGTGAGAAACAGATGAAAATGACCCGTCAATGCCTAGTTTACTGCAAACAGCTCTCTAAAATTTAGAGAAAAATTGTACTCCTATATCAGACACAATATTCAGAGGGATCCCATGTAACATTACAGTATGAGAAATAAACAATGTGGAGAGTGTCTCTGCATTAGGTAATCCTGACAAAGGAACAAAAAGAGTTTGTTCGCTGAATTGGTCAACTACCACCCAGATAGGAGTTTTCCTATCAGACAAAGGTAAATCTGTAATAAAATTCATAAACAAATGAGTCCATGGTCTTTCTGGAATTGGCAATGGAGAAAATTCCCCAGCCGGCCAGCTATGACTGAATTCGGCATGTGCGCAGATTCCCAAGTAGATCTAAAATGTTTAAAGGGACTCTGTCACCTGAATTTGGAGGGAACAATTTTCAGCCATAGAGGCGGGGTTTTTGGGTGTTTGATTCACCCTTTCCTTACCCGCTGGCTGCATGCTGGCTGCAATATTGGATTGAAGTTCATTCTCTGTCCTTCATAGTACACGCCTGCACAAGGCAAGGACAGAGAATGAACTTCAATCCAATATTTCAGCCAGCATACAGCCAGCGGGTAAGGAAAGGGTGAATCAAACCCCCAAAAACCCCGCCTCTATGGCTGAAAATTGTTCCCTCCAAATTCAGGTGACAGAGTCCCTTTAACATCATTATGCATGGATGGCCACCAAAAATGCCTAGCAAAGGCTTTCTGTGTAGCAGTAACTCAAGAATGACCACTTATGACCGAATCATGAAATTCCTGTAACACCCGCAATCTTCGGTACACAAGGACAAATAATATGGACTCTGGGGAAGTGGAAGCTGCCAATGACTGGACTTTATGAATCTCCTCTTCCAATTCCAAGGTTACTATAGAAACCACAATACCCTGAGAAATAATAGAGGATGGAGGTTCTGGAGGAGAAATGGAATGTAGACTACAAGATAATGCATCAGCTTTCACATTCTTTGACCATGGACGGTTTATAATAGAAAAATTAAACTGAAAAAACAAGGACCATCTAGCCTGTCTAGGAGTTAACCTTTTAGCTGATTCAATGCAAGCTAAATTCTTGTGTTCAGTGATCACCGTAATTGGATGAACCGACCCCTCCAAATAATGCCTCTATTCCTCAAAGGTCAATTTGACAGCAAGTACCGTATACAGTTAGGTCCATATATATTTGGACAGAGACAACATTTTTCTAATTTTGGTTATAGACATTACCACAATGAATTTTAAACAAAACAATTCAGATGCAGTTGAAGTTCAGAATTTCAGCTTTCATTTGAGGGTATGCACATTAAAATTGGATGAAGGGTTTAGGAGTTTCAGCTCCTTAACATGTGCCACCCTGTTTTTAAAGGGACTAAAAGTAATTGGACAGATTAAATAATTGTAAATAAAATGTTCATTTCTAGTACTTGGTTGAAATCCCTTTGTTGGCAATGACTGCCTGAAGTCTTGAACTCATGGACATCACCAGAGGCTGTGTTTCGTCCTTTTTGATGCTCTTCCAGGCCTTCACTGCGGTGGTTTTCTGTTGCTGTTTGTTTGTGGGCCTTTCTGTCTGAAGTTTAATCTTTAATAAGTCAAATGCATGCTCAATTGGGTTGAGATCAGGTGCTGACTTCACCATTCAAGAATATTCCACTTCTTTGCTTTAATAAGCTCCTGGGTTGCTTTGGCTTTATGTTTTGGGTCATTGTCCATCTGTAGTATGAAACGACGACCAATCAGTTTGGCTGCATTTGGCTGGATCTGAGCGCACAGTATGGCTCTGAATACCTCAGAATTCATTCGGCTGCTTCTGTCCTGTGTCCCATCATCAATAAACACTAGTGACCCAGTGTCACTGGCAGCCATGCATGCCCAAGCCACCGCCGTGTTTTACAGATGATGTGGTATCCTTTGCATCATGAGCCATACCACGCCTTCGCCATACTTTTCTCTTTCCATCATTCTGGTAGAGGTTGATCTTGGTTTCATCTGTCCAAACAATGTTCTTCCGAACTGTGCTGGCTTTCTTAGATGTTTTTCAGCAAAGTCCAGTCTAGCCTTTTTATTCTTGATGCTTATGAGTGGCTTGCACCGTGCAGTGAACCCTCTATATTTACTTTCATGCAGTCTTCTCTTTATGGTAGATTTGGATATTGATGCGCCTACCTCCTGGAGAGTGTTGTTCACTTGGTTGGCTGTTATAAAGGGGTTTCTCTTCACCATGGAGACTATTGTGCGATCATCCACCACTGTTGTCTTCTGTGGGCACCCAGGTCTTTTTGCATTGATGAGTTCACCAGTGCTTTCTTTCTTTCTCAGGATGTACCAAACTGTAGATTTTGCCACTCCGAATATTGTAGCAATTTCTTGGATGGGTTTTTTCTGTTTTCACCGCTTAAGGATGGCTTGTTTCCCCTGCATGGAGAGCACCTTTGTCTGCATGTTTATTTCACAGCAAAACCTTCCAAATGCTAGCACCACACCTCAAATCAACTCCAGGCCTTTTATCTGCTTAATTGAGAATGACATAACAGAGGGATTGCCCACACCTGTCCACAAAATAGCCTTGGAGTCAATTGTCCAATTACATTTGGTCCCTTTAAAAACAGAGTGGCACATGTTAAGGAGCTGAAACTCCTAAACCCTTCATCCAATTTTAATGTGGATACCCTCAAAGGAAAGCTGAAAGTCTGAACTTCAACTGCATCTGAATTGTTTTGTTTAAAATTCATTGTGGCAATGTCTATAACCAAAATTAGAAAAATGTTGTCTCTGTCCAAATATATATGGACCTAACTGTATACACGTGTATAAACCGAGTTTTTCAGCACTTTTTTGTGCTGAAAATGCCCCCTCAGCATATACATGAGTCATTGTCCCAGAAAGACAGTGGAGGGAGGAGCAGCAGAACAGCGAGACACAGAGGCAGGAGGCGGTGGCTAAAGCCTGCGCCCACTGCTAAAGAGAAATTAATATTCACTGTGCTGGCAGTGAATATTCAATTCTCTGATGGTGCGCAGTTCCAACCGCAGCCCCTGGCTTCCGGCACACATCCTACTTACGGTACCTTCCCTGCGCACCTTCGCTGCATCTCACTCTGGCCAGCGCCAGCAGCTCTTCCGGCCAATCGATAATGTGGCACCCCTAGAGGTATTTGCCACAAAAATAGTTACTGACACTAAACACAAATATTAAGATAGCAAAACTGCACTACCACCTCCGGCCAGAAGGGGGAGCTCCAGAGACTCCCCTTAATCCATTCTGGTCTGAGAGAAGAAATGGCAGTTGGGCTAAGGAGCTGATAGTGAGAGGTCATACAGCTGAATTTCTAACAGTTCTATGACGGTTTCCAGGCCCAAATCACCGGCCTGAGGAGAAGAGGGACAGAGAAAAGGGACATTGTGAGAACCGGGTAGCATTAATCACTACCCAGAACAGGCGCAAAGACGGATACCGGATCCGTGGCTGTATTCATTATATATAATACAGCAACCGGAAAAACGTGAGGTGATATCAGCTTCACTAGGGCCGGACGCAGCAACAGACACAGAGTTCAGCGGTACTCCCGGAGGGGGTAAGCCGATAAAAGGACTCGGGTTGCCCGTCGAACCAGGACCCGGAGGGGACAGATTGGGCCGGCAGCCAGTTCACATACAGCAGCAGGGCCACACAGAAATTGCGCACAATAAGAGGTGAAGACCCCGGCAGGGTCAAAGTAACTCAGAGTTCCCGTACAGACTCCGGTGACAGGACTGGTTGTAAATCCTTTTATGTTAAAGTAAACTGGTTAAACGTTTCAGTGCCTCAGTCTTTCATTTGGACATAGCCATCTATCCAGGATCGGGATCGTCACCGCTGGGAGAACCGGCTGCTGATCAAGTAAGTGCCTGTCCCCTCACGATACCCCTTACACTGTGCATTGCCTGAGGCCACAGCACCGGGTCAAGCCACCTGTGACATCCCCCTCAAGAGACAGACCCCATTGGTCCGGTGCTGGGTATCCCGGTCTCCTGGGCGTCACAATTGGCGTCACGAACAGGATTCAGCCAGCCCGTATACCGGGTATTGTGTGCCATGATTGGAGTCCAAAATTGTGAAAACTTGGATGAAAAATCTTGAAAATTGACTTTATTAAAGAAAATTCCATTTCCCATTGAAAACAATTGAAAGTGACTTTTCTCCATTGGTTATAATGGAGTAAAGATGGCCGCCATCCCCTGAGGTAATCACCTCATAACCGTTAGGCACGAGACTGTTAATTGAGCTACGCCATCACCTGAGCCCCAGTCTAACTGAAAAACTTCAGAATCCGCCATTACAGAGCGCGCGGCGGGTGGGAGCAGCAGGGGGCGTGTCATTGTGGGCGGCACCAAGCTGATCGCTCTGACGTCAGAGCAAGGGGAAAACCAATCCTGCTGCACAGCGGAACGAATCTACACTATCCCGACGGAAGCGGAGGACCGGAAGGGTCCGGATTAACTAAGGGGGCACAGTATGTCGCAGCACGGAGATGCCGCAGCACCCGGAGACGCTAATGCAGCTGAAACACAGAGTGTCGATAGAGAGTCCGGCAGTGCAGCGGTGCAAGGAGTGGCGCCCATCATGCCAGTGCTGATGCCATATACCCCGGGTGGCCCATGGCTTCCAATGTATGAAGGTGAGCCTAATACCCTTGACGATTTCAGAGAAAAGATGCTGGCCCATTTTGACATGTTCCCCGTGGGTGAAGTTCAGCGTGTTAGTCTCCTGATGATGCAGTTAAGTGGCCATGCTAAGCGAGAAGTCACAGCATGGGCAGCTGATCTAAAAGGCACTGTTGAATGCATATTTGCTGGATTAAAAGCTACATTTAAAACCACTGCCAGCAGCAAAGCTAAAGTACGATTCTTTAATTGCAAACAAAAAGTTAATGAGGGCGTGAGAGACTTTGCCTTAAACCTGCAGGAAGCCCTTAAATCACTTACACTGGCTGAACCCATTTTTAACACCGGAGCGGATAAACTGCTAAGAGATCAATTTATTGAGGGACTCTACACCCCTTCTCACCGGGGGCATGTGAGCATGCTTGTTTTTAAGAACCCTGAATTGACATTTGCCCAATTAAAGGAGAGCGTTATACGTCTCCAGCTGGCAGAAGCACCTCGGGATCAGGAGCCTGCGCAACTCATGGCAGAGGCTCCTCAACAACATGGAGTACCAGTGACATCAGCTATGTCCGGGGCCATTGCTAAGCCCCTGGGGCCCAGTACTAATGAGGCTCTTCAACAAAAGCTTGACTCTTTAACTGATGTTGTTGCTTCAATGGCTAAAACCATGCAGGAGATGAGAGGACCCAAGATGGAGTTGGCAAACCGTAGAGAAGATGTTCCATGGATGAGACCCCGGAGATACCGGACATGGAGAGGACGACCCCGCGACCGCTACCAACCGGATGGACAGCCCATTTGCCGCCGTTGCCAGCAGCCAGGCCACTTTGCACGAGATTGTGATTTAAATGGGAATCCCCTGGGAATGCGGGCCGCTTCACAGGAATGAACTTTCAAGGCCCAACACCCTGGCACGACAGGTACATCGGAGGACGACCCATTATCCCTATCGTGCTGGATGGAATTCCTCTCAACGCTATGCTGGACACAGGTTCCCAGATTTCATCTATACCGTATATCCTTTATAAGAGGTACTGGGCTGATGCAGATATTGATAAAGGGCCCTCTGATGTTGAACTAGATATATGGGCCAGTAATGGTAAGTTGGTACCGAAACTAGGATTCAGGGAGATGACCATAAAGATTGGTAAAGTAGAATTGAAGAAACAGGGTATAATTGTTGTTGATGTTGATCGGTGGAACTGTGAACCAACTGTATTGATAGGAATGAATGTGTTAGAGAACTGCTTTTCCGAAGTCATTTCTGTCTTACAGCAAATTGCTGAAACTGCCCAATCCTGCCAGCAGAGAGTTCTCCGGAGGGAAATAAAAGTATTGATGTTAAGGCAACAGGTAGAAGTTGCAGGTGGAGAAATCGGCAGTGTGAGGGTAAGTGATCCAACGTCTATTGTAATCCCACCAAAAACAGAAATGCTGGTATGGTGTAGAGCAGCCATTGGTACTAAGGGACGAGATTATCAAGCCTTAATAGAACCAGTGTACACCGACAGCAGGCCCACTATACTCACAGCACGAGGGATAGTCGAGGTACACCGGGGACGAGTGCCAGTACGACTTTTGAACTGTGGAGAGGAAGAGGTCACTTTGCCAAGGTATGCTACAATGGCAAAGCTATATACTGTTGACAACAATGCCATCACAACCATTGAGCCCTTAGAACCAACCTGTCAGGTGGAAGGCAATGGCTCAGATGGAGAAATGGAGGATTGGTGCCAACAGCTACACGTGGGCATAAATTCAACACCTACCCATCAAAAACAAGGGGTGTATAGGCTAGTGACGGAATATGAACAAGTCTTCAGTAAACACCCATTGGACTTCGGACGGATAGAAGGGGTAGAACACACAATCCCCACAGGTGACCATCCCCCAATAAAAGAAAGATATAGACCCATACCGCCCGCTCACTATCAATGTGCAAAAGATATGCTGAGGGAAATGAAACAGGCCGGGGTAATAAGAGACAGCTGTAGCCCCTGGGCGGCCCCTCTAGTGATTGTCAAAAAAAAAGATGGAACTATGAGAATGTGCGTAGACTATCGGCAGATTAATAACATCACCCATAAAGACGCCTACCCCTTGCCTAGGATAGAAGAGTCCTTGACTGCTTTGAAATCTGCTAATTATTTTTCCACCTTAGACTTAACAAGCGGGTATTGGCAAGTCCCTGTGGCTGAGAGAGATAAGGAAAAGACGGCATTCACCACACCAATGGGTCTAAGTGAATTTAATCGCATGCCGTTCGGACTCTGCAATGCATCCGGTACCTTCCAGCGGCTGATGGAATGCTGCCTCGGACACAAGAACTTCGAGACCGTCCTCCTGTACCTAGATGATGTGATCGTCTACTCAAAGACTTACGAACAACACTTAAAAGACTTGGCAGAAGTGTTCGAAGCCTTATCCAGGTATGGCATGAAAATCAAGCCATCCAAATGTCACCTTCTCAAGCCAAAGGTACAGTACCTGGGACACATCGTGAGTTCGGAGGGAGTAGCACCGGATCCCGAGAAAATAACCGCCATAAGGGATTGGCCGAGACCTACCAGCGCAAAAGAAGTGAGGCAATTCCTGGGATTGGTGGGTTACTATCGCAGATTTATAAAAGGATTTACCAAGTTGGCAGCACCCTTGCAAGACGCCTTGGTAGGGCAGACGAAGAAACCTTCAAACCGAAACCCTCCTTTCCAGTGGAACGACGAAAGGGAAGACTCCTTTGAACAACTAAAGAAGGCACTAACTGAAGAAGAGGTTCTGGCATACCCAGATTATCATCAACCTTTCATCCTCTACACCGATGCCAGTAATGTGGGACTAGGAGCGGTGCTGTCACAAAAGCAAGAAGGTCGGGAGAAAGTCATCGCCTTTGCAAGTAGAAAGCTCCGGCCTACTGAAAGAAATCCAGAAAATTATAGCTCCTTCAAATTGGAACTACTGGCAGTAGTTTGGGCTGTGACGGAACGTTTCAAACACTATCTGGCCGCTGCAGAATTTATTGTCTATACTGACAACAATCCGTTGACCCACCTGGACACAGCCAAATTAGGTGCGTTAGAACAGCGATGGATAGCCCGGTTATCTAATTACAACTTCAAGATCAAGTATCGAGCAGGTCGCAAGAATGGAAATGCCGATGCCCTATCCCGGATGCCACACTTGACAGATGTAGAAGAAGAAACGGGGGAGCTTGAAGAAATTGAACTACCAGCCTTCCATCATCCCAAGGCAAAACATCATCAGTCAAGTACCTATCAGAAACAACAAGAGGTGAATTTTAATCCGTTAGCACACCATAGATGGGCTGACACCCAAGACAGCAATCCGGCTGTGAAGTTGGTGAAGGAACTGTTAACTGAGCAAAGTGCATATCCCGATGAGGATGCCCCAGAAGAGACGCATCAACTCTGGAAAGAGAGAGGCAAAATGTTCCTGTATCAAGGGAAGCTCTGTAGAAGGTACACCAATCCGAAAACACATGAATTGGTTTGGCAGATTATCGTGCCTAAACAAGACGTCAAGATGGTCCTCGAAGCTTACCATAATGGTGCTGGTCACTTTGGTTGGAAAAAGTTAGAAGTACTTCTAAGAGAAAGATTTTATTGGGTCGGGATGAGAAAATCAATCGAACAGTGGTGCAGAAATTGTGGCCCGTGCAACCTCAGAAGAAACGATCAAAAGAATCAAAGAGCACCACTGCAGCCCATAATCACCAAACAACCACTTGAACTTGTAGCCATAGACCACATGAAGTTAATACCAAGCCGGTCCGGCTATGTCTATGCCTTGACCATCGTGGACCATTATTCACGCTTCTTGGTAGTAGTACCCGTAAAAGATCTGACAGCAAAAACAGCAGCCAAAGCGTTCCAAACGTACTTTTGTAGACCCCATGGATATCCGGAACAGGTTCTCACCGACCAAGGTACAGCCTTTGAATCAGAGATCTTCAGAGAATTCTGTAATATGTATGGTTGCAAAAAGATCCGGACGACGGCCTATCATCCACAAACAAACGGCTTATGCGAGAAGATGAACCATATTATAATAGACCTACTAAAGACTTTACCTGAGACAGAAAGGAATCAATGGCCAGAGAAATTGCTTGACTTGGTAGATCTATATAATCATGTCCCGGTAAGCTCCACCAACTGCACCCCAGCTTACCTTATGCGTGCAAGACCCGGCCAATTACCAATCGATCTAGAAATGGGAATTCTGAAACCAGACGCAGAAGTTCAAGACTCCAATTGGGATATCATACGGCAAAAGCAGTATCGCCAAGTGCAAGAGAGTGTGGAAAGAAGCCTTCAGCAAACTAGAGAAAGACAAGAGCGAACTTTCAACCAGAATGCTCTAGCGACCCCATTAAGACCGGGTGACCATGTGCTCAAGAGAAATCGTCGAACCAATAAACTAGACAATCAGTGGGAAGCCGTACCCTACACAGTTTTACCAACAAGAATGGATAATCCTAAAATGTGTCTCATTAGCAAAAACGGAGGCTTAACATCTGTACTAGTGTCAAGAGACAATCTTAAATTGTGTCCGGAAGCATTGAAAGAGCCAGAAGTTGTCCAGCCAGAACCAGAAGTTATTCAACCCATACAAGTTCAACCAGTAAAGGAAAAAGAAGAGGAAATGTATCACACCTGTATAGGAGACTTTCCCAAAACCCTACTAACATACCATGGTGAAGTAGTGGTTCCCATGGTGGCCTTTTACCCAACACCGAACCCAATACCAGAAGTCCCAAGACAGGAAGAGGCTGACCCCGTACTACAGGAGGTTCCAGGCCAGGAAGAACAGATTCCTGATCAGAGTAATCTCATTCACGGTGGACTTGCCAACTCCATAGTCATGGAATTATCTTTAGCAGAGCGGGCAGATACTACATCCACAGTAGACAGTAGTACACCACATGAAGAGATACCGCTATTACGTAGATCACAGCGTAGTACCCAGGGCCAATTACCGCCAGGTATGCAGATTACCAACTATAAAGCTCATAATGTGAATTGTATATATGTTATGCCATATATAGTTAAACAGAAAATGTAGTATAGTCATTGTTATCAGTCTGCAACGTTTAAGCCCAGTACCTACAGAGACTTGTCTGTATGAACTTCTTGCATATTCTTGAACTTGTTATCAGCCCGGAGGCACTAAATCAAAGCTCCGGAAAGACTGCTTTTTGAACTTTGCTTTTTGCTCTTTTTGAACTTTCTTTAGACTTTCTATTGAGTACCTTCAAGGGTAGAACTGTATTAATGGACGCTATTTGAAGTGACTTTTTACAGAACTCTATTTTTGTTTCATTGAGTGGTTTTTGTAACTTTTCATTTTTAAGACTCTGTACATATTAATTGTTATTTCAAAATGTTATCGTCCCACAGTCCCGGAGTACTGTTCTTAACTAAGGGGGAATGTGGCACCCCTAGGGGTATTTGCCACAAAAATAGTTACTGACAGTAAATACAAATACTAAAATAGCAAGACTGCACTACCACCTCCGGCCAGAAGGGGGAGCTCCAGAGACTCCCCTTAATCCATTCTGGTCTGAGAGAAGAAATGGCAGTTGGGCTAAGGAGCTGATAGTGAGAGGTCATACAGCTGAATTTCTAACAGCCCTATGACGGTTTCCAGGCCCAAATCACCGGCCTGAGGAGAAGAGGGACAGAGAAAAGGGACATTGTGAGAACCGGGTAGCATTAATCACTACCCAGAACAGGCGCAAAGACAGATACCGGATCCGTGGCTGTATTCATTATATATAATACAGCAACCGGAAAAACGTGAGGTGATATCAGCTTCACTAGGGCCGGACGCAGCAACAGACACAGAGTTCAGCGGTACTCCCGGAGGGGGTAAGCCGATAAAAGGACTCGGGTTGCCCGTCGAACCAGGACCCGGAGGGGACAGATTGGGCCGGCAGCCAGTTCACATACAGCAGCAGGGCCACACAGAAATTGCGCACAATAAGAGGTGAAGACCCCGGCAGGGTCAAAGTAACTCAGAGTTCCCATACAGACTCCGGTGACAGGACTGGTTGTAAATCCTTTTATGTTAAAGTAAACTGGTTAAACGTTTCAGTGCCTCAGTCTTTCATTTGGACAATAGCCATCTATCCAGGATCGGGATCGTCACCGCTGGGAGAACCTGCTGCCGATCAAGTAAGTGCCTGTCCCCTCACGATACCCCTTACACTGTGCATTGCCTGAGGCCACAGCACCGGGTCAAGTCACCTGTGACATCCCCCTCAAGAGACAGACCCCATTGGTCCGGTGCTGGGTATCCCGGTCTCCTGGGCGTCACAATCACGTGTCCCCACTCATTAAGGTAATGAATATTAACATCTCTCCACTGCCACAGGCTTAATGAGCGAGGGATACGTTATCGCTAGGCTCCAGGAGCTGCTGGTGCCATAATGAGATGCAGTGAGGGCGTGCAGGGAAGGTAAGCAGGATGTTTTAATTTTTATAGGAACCATTCATACAGGGATAGAGGTTAAGGATCCATGCATACAAGGATGGGGATAAGGAACCATGCAAGCAGGGATGGGGAGCCATGCATACAAGGATAGGGGATAAGGAGCCATGCATGCAAGGACTGAGATAAGGAGCCATACATACAGGGACAGGGAGCCATGCACACAAGGACAGGGATGGGGAGCCATGCATACCAGGATAGCGATGAGGGGACAATGCATACCTGGCTTATACTTGAGTCAATAATTTTTCTCAGTTTTCCGTGGCAAATTTAGGTGTCTCAGCCTATACTCGGGTCGGCTTCTTCTCGAGTATATATTGTAACTCTTGAATCCCAACATCATAATTTCTCTCCACTCGTTAAAATGTTTTAGAAAAAAAGCACATGAATGCAGGTTAGTCAGAGTTTTGGGCCCCTGCGATAAGACTGCCCCCACTTCGATCTCTGAAACATCCACCTCCACAATGAACTGTTCGGAGATCAGGTTGGATCAAAATGGGTGCAGACATAAAGCGCTCTTTAATCCTTCCCAACCTCTGACAGCACCAGGTGACTAAACCTTGAGATTCGCCCCCTTACATGTAAGGTCAGCAACTGGGTTAGCAATCTGCGAAAACCGCTTCATAAGTTTTCTATAATAGTTTGAGAATCCCAAAAAACAATGCAAAGCCTTAAGATCACGAGGTTGAAACCAATCAATTATGGCCTGCACCTTCCCAGGGTCCATCTTAAACCCTTCTGCTGACAAGATATACTCCAAGAACGAGATTTCCTGAGCAGAAGACACACATTTCTTGCTGAGGATCTGTTTATACCAAGGAAGGTGACGGGCACAAGGGGGCATTCTTTGCGTCTGGAGGAGAGAAGGTTTTTCCACCAACATAGAAGAGGATTCTTTACTGTTAGGGCAGTGAGAATCTGGAATTGCTTGCCTGAGGAGGTGGTGATGGTGAACTCAGTCGAGGGGTTCAAGAGAGGCCTGGATGTCTTCCTGGAGCAGAACAATATTGTATCATACAATTATTAGGTTCTGTAGAAGGATGTAGATCTGGGGATTTATTATGATGGAATATAGGCTGAACTGGATGGACAAATGCCTTTTTTCGGCCTTACTAACTATGTTACTATGTAACTATGTTACTATGTATTTATCTAATTTAGCAAACAAAGAGATCTCCTTCAATCTCTGTAACACAATACAGACATATTCCTGGTCAGTGTCCAAATCTGGAGAGAAAATTTGAATATCATATAGGTAAATCACATAAAATATTCAAATGCAGTCAGAGAAAATATCATTCATAACATTTTGAAACACAACAGGTGCATATAATAATCCAAAAGGCATGACAAGGTTTTCAATCAATAACAGAATTCTGAATCTGGAACCATGGAAACCCCAGTACCAATCCAGCAGGTAAATTACCAACATAAAACAAGAGATGGATCCACAGTGGAGTTCTCCCACTTGGAGAGTGAAATCAACCATTGCTCTCTTAACCAAATTGTGAGCCAACAGTGTCTTGTCAATGGTGATGACTTGAATGGGTCTTTCTAAATTAACTGTTCCTAACTCCAACTTCAGAACCAGTCCTGAATTAATAAAGTTTGCAGCAGACCCACAGTCAATGAACGCCAATGTTGATAACACCTGGTTCTCGAAGGATTACATCGTATGTATCAGTACTTTATCAGAGGAAAAAAAGGTACCTGGGAGTCTAGGTGATCCCTTTGGCCATCACTGAGATTCAGACTTTCTCCCTATGGTTTGATAGTTTGAGGATGAGTTGGGCAATTCTTAAGAAAATGTCCAGAAAGACCACAGTATATATTGAAGGGACAAAGAAAATGCCCAGGTCTGAGGACCCCCTCGTAGAAGAACGGACATGATTATTCCCATGACCAGGGGCACAGGGTAAAAAATTACCTACAGCCCTCCTTGAATACCCTAAACTGCTATTTCATTCCCAAACATTTATCAGGGAGAGATATCATAGGTTCGGGATAGACCAACTGTACATTAGAGGGTACTGACGTCACAGCCACCTCCGGCAGTTGGGAGCTATGGGAGGGTCTTCATCAATTAATTTATCTGACTTTGCAAGTGATATTGTGATGATTCCAGATTCTGGGAATGCTTAGCCAGATTCTGAGTCATCTGCGGCAAATTCGCCACCGTGTCACAAAGCATGAGAACAGGATCTATACTAGCAAAGAAGAAAAACATATTGGCCTGATGTAGTGTGTAGCTAGTCACTTCTCACAACCAAGCTGTGAGTCAGAATGGTCAATGAGTCCAAGGTCAGAAGCCAGGAGGGTACATCACAAACAGTAAGAGACAAAAGCGAAGTCAGGTAACGTTTCGAGGTCAGAAAACCAGGAGGATAATGGATCAGAACAGCAGGGTTAAGCAGAAGGACGGTCAGAATGAAGTCCAAGGTCAGGCAACAAAAGATCAAGCATAGAGAACTCAAGGCATAGAGGAACAAACCACACTGAGCTGAATGTTCATCTGGAAGAGGTCTGGGAGTAATAGCTCAGTTAAGTAGCATGGCAATCACCTGGAATAATGAACACTTGGAGACAGCTGACACCTCCCAGTTTCAGATTGAATAGTCGAGCTGTCAATCAACACACTGACAGCTCTGCACACCCCTGTACCAAATTGGATTGCTAAGCTGTCAATCAAAGTACTGACAGCTTCAGCACGCCCCAATACCAGACTGGACAGTTGATCTGTCAGTAACTGCGACCCAGACACACTTGGAGGGGGAGAACCGTGACACTGAGACACAATATTATCCGTTGTTTTATTTTAGAAACAAAAAAATTACATCTTTATGACACTTAAATCCAATTTGCATAATAATTTGGAGAACTGTATAGTTGCCTGTGTGACTTGGTCCACAGCATCTATTAAACTATATTTTTCTCTGAAATGCTTCAGTGTTTTAGAGTTAAATATACCGTCTATGGCTGATCAGCCAGCATATGTTACATGCTACCTTTGATTCGGACAGCATTTATCAGTTGTCAGGTTCCCTTTAAATAGAAGGGTATTATATATACATTTTGGGCCTGAATCATTGCTGTATTTCTGGCTTTTTTTGACTAGCTTATGATGTTTTAAATGTGTATCATTTACAGCTTATTCTTCATTTAATCTGTGCCTTTATTGAAATATAGTTTATGTTTATTCTGTGTTTGTTTCTTTTTTATGTTCATTTTAGGGGACAGGTGTTTCATTTGTCAATGATGATTTTTTTAAAAGTTTCAAATATATTTGCATAAATACAGCTCTGGCAAAATTAAGAGACCACTACATCAAAATCCTGTCCTGGGCAGCCCAATCTCCAGACATGAACCCCATTGAAAACCTCTTGAATGTAATTAAGAGGATGATGGATAGTCACAAGTAGGGTTGAGCAAAACGGGTTGGCCACTTTCAGAAGTCGCCGACTTTTGGCAAAGTCGGGTTTCATGAAACCCGACCCGACCCCTGTGTGGGGTCGGCCATGAAGTCGGCGATCTTCTGAATGTGGTATCGGAATTCCGATCCCGATTTCCGATATGTTTGCAATATCGGAAATCGGTATCGGAATCCATATTTAATGTAAAATAAAGAATTAAAATAAAAAATATCGCTATACTTACCCTCTGACGCGCCCTGGTACAAACCGGGAACCTTCCTTCCTTTGAATCAGCGCTTCCAGGACCTTGCGGTGACGTCGCGGTGACGTCGCGGCTTGTGATTGGTCGCGCGGCCACCCATGTGACCGCTCGCGCGACCAATCACAAGCCGCGACGTCACCGCAAGGTCCTGGAAGCGCTGATTCGAAGGAAGGATGGTTCCCGGTTAGTACCAGGGCGCGTCAGAGGGTAAGTATAGCGATATTTTTTATTTTAATTCTTTATTTTACACTTAAATATGGATCCCAGGGCCCGAAGGAGAGTTTCCACTCCTTCAAACCCTGGGAACCATTGGAAACCCAATGCACTGCATTGGGTTTCGAGTTTCGGCCGACCCCGACCCCGACTTTTTTATAGGATCGGCCGATTTCACTCGACCCGACTTTTGAAATAGTCACAAGCCATCAAACAAAGAACTGCTTACATTTTTGCACCAGAAGCAGAGTGAAAAACTGGTGGAAGGCATGCCAAGACGCATGAAAGCTGTGATTAAAAATCATGGTTATTCCACAAAATGTTGATTTCTGAACTCTTCCTAAGTTAAAACATTAGTATTGTTGTTTCTAAATGATTATTAACTTGTTTTCTTTGCCATCTTTCTACATTTGGCCCACTTGGGTTGTTTAAACATTCTCTGTCGTCATACTTTGTTTGCAAATTCTGTCTAAATAAACACTTTTTGATAGACTTAGCGTGTTGACATGTTAGCTGTGTTTTCTACTTTGATTTGCTCCACTTTGGAACCATTGCTTTATATCTACCTAACATACTTTTAGGATGGTATATGACCGTATGCCCCCTCTTTCTTGTGGCATTATTTTCATACATACCCGGTCTTATCCCCTCTTTGATGATTTTGTTGCTCTTCTTCTTTTTCGTAGGCACTTATATATGCTGTTTGTCCGTTTGGTACTTAACATTGACCACTAACCTATTTACTTCAGTGCAAAAATGATTTGATACGCACCACTTTTGTTAGCACATATCTTCAATATGAGCTCTGGACACTATGTGACCATTGCTCGATACAATTTTTGGATATGTCTCTATTCACATGTGCGATATGCTGCGCTTTTGGTCCCATGGTGATGTTGCACCACACTTGGGAAACACCATCCTGAACATCTACTTCAGCACATGCGCAGTCATACAACTGTACATTAGAGGGTACTGACGTCACAGCCACCTCCGGCAGTTGGGAGCTATGGGAGGGTCTTCATCAATTAATTTATCTGACTTTGCAAGTGATATTGTGATGATTCCAGATTCTGGGAATCCTTAGCCAGATTCTGAGTCATCTGCGGCAAATTCGCCACCGGGTCACGAAGCATGAGAACAGGATCTATACTAGCAAAGAAGAAAAACATATTGGCCTGATGTAGTGTGTAGCTAGTCACTTCTCACAACCAAGCTGTGAGTCAGAATGGTCAATGAGTCCAAGGTCAGAAGCCAGGAGGGTACATCACAAACAGTGTTGTGAATTCTGTGGCAGAGCTCCCTCCTGTGGTCACAAGTGGTACTTCGGCTGATTCTGTCTATGAGCTTCCGTTGGTGGATGTGAGTGGTACTGCGGCTTCTGAGTTTCCTTCCTCAGGTGATGTGGTGAAGTCGTTAGGTGCTGCTCTATTTAACTCCACCTAGTGCTTTGCTCCTGGCCTCCAGTCAATGTTCTAGTATTGGTCTTGCTTCCTCCTGGATCGTTCCTGTGGCCTGTCTTCCTGCATAAGCTAAGTTTTGCTTGTGTTATTTTTGTTTGCTATTTTTTCTGTCCAGCTTGCTATATTGGTTTTTCTTGCTTGCTGGAAGCTCTGGGACGCAGAGGGAGCACCTCCGTACCGTTAGTCGGTGCGGAGGGTCTTTTTGCCCCTCTGCGTGGTTGTTTCTAGGGTTTTGTGTTGACCGCAAAGCAATCTTTCCTATCTTCGGTCTGTTCAGTAAGTTGGGCCTCACTTTGCTAAATCTATTTCATCTCTGCGTTTGTAATTTCATCTCTACTCACAGTCAGTATATGTGGGGGGCTGCCTTTTCCTTTGGGGTATTTCTGTGAGGCAAGGTAGGCTTATTTTTCTATCTTAGGCCTAGCTAGTTTCTCAGGCTGTGCGGAGTTGCATAGGGTGCGTTAGGCGCAATCCACGGCTGCCTCTAGTGTGGTTGGATAGGATTAGGGATTGCGGTCAGCAGAGTTTCCACGCCTCAGAGCTCGTCCTATGTTTTTTGGTTATTGTCAGGTCGCTGTGTGTGCTCTGAACCTCAAGGTCCATTGTGGTTCTGAATTACCTATTCATAACACTACTGGAGGCCCAAAGTACTAATGCTTCTCAATAGAGGGAAAAAAAAAGTTCTGAGATCATTTTTTTTTCTTTGCACTGTGTTTTGCCTTTTTTTTCCCCTAGACATTTGGGTGGTTCAGGACACAGGTGTAGTGATGGACATTAAAGGTCTGTCTTCATGTGTGGATCATCTCACTGCAAGAGTACAAAATATTCAAGACTTTGTGGTTCAGAATTCTATGTTAGAACCAAGAATTCCTATTCCTGATTTGTTTTCTGGAGATAGAGCTAAATTTCTGAGTTTCAAAAATAATTGTAAACTGTTTCTGGCTTTGAAACCTCGCTCCTCTGGTGACCCAGTTCAACAAGTTAGGATCATTATTTCTTTATTACGTGGCGACCCTCAAGACTGGGAATTTTCCCTTGCGCCAGGAGATCCTGCATTATGTAATATTGATGCGTTTTTCCTGGCGCTCGGATTGCTGTACGATGAACCTAATTCGGTGGATCAGGCAGAGAAAAATTTGCTGGCTCTGTGTCAGGGTCAGGATGAGATAGAGATTTATTGTCAGAAGTTTAGAAAGTGGTCCGTGCTCACTCAATGGAATGAAGGTGCGCTGGCAGCTATTTTTTAGAAAGGGTCTCTCTGAAGCCCTTAAGGATGTCATGGTGGGATTTCCTATGCCTGCTGGTCTGAATGAGTCTATGTCTTTGGCCATTCAGATCGGTCGACGCTTGCGTGAGCGTAAATCTGTGCACCATTTGGCGGTATTATCCGAGCATAAACCTGAGCCTATGCAGTGCGATAGGACTTTGACCAGAGTTGAACGGCAAGAATACAGATGTCAGAATGGGCTGTGTTTTTACTGTGAGGATTCCACTCATACTATCTCCGATTGTCCTAAGCGCACTAAGCGGTTCGCTAGGTCTGCCACCATTGGTACGGTACAGTCAAAATTTCTTTTGTCCGTTACTTTGATCTGCTCTTTGTCATCTTATTCTGTCATGGCATTTGTGTATTCAGGCGCTGCTCTGAATTTGATGGACTTGGAGTATGCTAGGCGTTGTGGGTTTTTCTTGGAGCCCTTGCAGTGTCCTATTCCATTGAGAGGAATTGATGCTACGCCTTTGGCCAAGAATAAGCCTCAATACTGGACCCAGCTGACCATGTGCATGGCTCCTGCACATCAGGAGAATATTCGCTTTCTGGTGTTGCATAATCTGCATGATGTGGTCGTGTTGGGGTTGCCATGGCTACAAGTCCATAACCCAGTATTAGATTGGAAATCAATGTCTGTGTCCAGCTGGGGTTGTCAGGGGGTACATGGTGATGTCCCATTTCTGTCTATTTCGTCATCCACCCCTTCTGAGATCCCAGAGTTCTTGTCTGATTACTGGGATGTATTTGATGAGCCCAAGTCCAATGCCCTACCTACACATAGGGATTGTGATTGTGCTATCGATTTGATTCCTGGTAGTAAGTTTCCTAAAGGTCGACTGTTTAATTTATCTATACCTGAGCACGCCGCTATGCGGAGTTACGTGAAGGAGTCCTTGGAGAAGGGTCATATTCGCCCGTCATCGTCGCCATTGGGAGCGGGGTTCTTTTTTGTGGTCAAATTTCAGTACCCCTTGCCGCTGCTATCTGATTTGTTTGCTCGGATCAAGGGGGCTAGTTGGTTCACCAAGATAGATCTTCGTGGTGCGTATAATCTTGTGCGTATTAAGCGGGGCGATGAATGGAAAACTGCATTTAATACGCCCGAGGGCCATTTTGAGTACCTAGTTATGCCTTTCGGACTTGCCAATGCTCCATCTGTGTTTCAGTCCTTTATGCATGACATCTTCCGAGAGTACCTGGATAAATTCCTGATTGTATACTTGGATGATATCTTGGTCTTCTCGGATGATTGGGAGTCTCATGTGAAGCAGGTCAGAATGGTGTTCCAGGTCCTGCGTGCTAATTCTTTGTTTGTGAAGGGATCAAAGTGTCTCTTTGGTGTTCAGAAGGTTTCATTTTTGGGGTTCATTTTTTCCCCTTCTACTATCGAGATGGACCCTGTTAAGGTCCAGGCCATCTATGATTGGACTCAGCCGACATCTCTGAAGAGTCTGCAAAAGTTCCTGGGCTTTGCTAATTTTTATCGTCGCTTCATCTGTAATTTTTCTAGTGTTGCTAAACCATTGACCGATTTGACCAAGAAGGGTGCTGATGTGGTCAATTGGTCTTCTGCTGCTGTGGAAGCTTTTCAAGAGTTAAAGCGTCATTTTTCTTCTGCCCCTGTGTTGTGTCAACCAGATGTTTCGCTTCCGTTCCAGGTTGAGGTTGATGCTTCTGAAATTGGAGCAGGGGCTGTTTTGTCCCAGAGAAGTTCTGATTGCTCGGTGATGAAACCATGCGCCTTCTTTTCCAGGAAGTTTTCGCCTGCTGAGCGAAATTATGATGTTGGCAATCGAGAGTTGCTGGCCATGAAGTGGGCATTCGAGGAGTGGCGTCATTGGCTTGAAGGAGCTAAGCATCGTGTGGTGGTCTTGACTGATCACAAGAACTTGACTTATCTCGAGTCTGCCAAACGGTTGAATCCTAGACAGGCTCATTGGTCGCTGTTTTTCTCCCGTTTTGACTTTGTGGTTTCGTACCTTCCGGGCTCTAAAAATGTGAAGGCGGATGCCCTGTCTAGGAGTTTTGTGGCCGACTCTCCGGGTTTGTCTGAGCCAGCGGGTATTCTCAAAGAGGGAGTAATTTTGTCTGCCATCTCCCCTGATTTGCGGCGGGTGCTGCAAAAATTTCAGGCTAATAAACCGGATCGTTGCCCAGCGGAGAAACTGTTTGTCCCTGATAGGTGGACGACTAAAGTTATCTCTGAGCTTCATTGTTCGGTGTTGGCTGGTCATCCTGGAATCTTTGGTACCAGAGATTTAGTGGCTAGATCCTTTTGGTGGCCGTCTCTGTCGCGGGATGTGCGTTCTTTTGTGCAGTCCTGTGGGATTTGTGCTCAGGCTAAGCCCTGCTGTTCTCATGCCAGTGGGTTGCTTTTGCCCTTGCCGGTCCCGAAGAGGCCTTGGACACATATCTCTATGGATTTTATTTCGGATCTCCCCGTCTCTCAAAAAATGTCGGTCATTTGGGTGGTTTGTGATCGCTTCTCTAAGATGATCCATTTGGTACCCTTGTCTAAATTACCTTCCTCCTCTGATTTGGTGCCATTGTTCTTCCAGCATGTGGTTCGTTTACATGGCATTCCAGAGAACATCGTTTCTGACAGAGGTTCCCAGTTTGTTTCGAGGTTTTGGCGAGCCTTTTGTGCTAGGATGGGCATTGACTTGTCGTTTTCCTCAGCTTTCCATCCTCAGACTAATGGCCAGACCGAACGAACCAATCAGACCTTGGAAACATATCTGAGATGCTTTGTTTCTGCTGATCAGGATGATTGGGTGTCCTTCTTGCCTTTGGCTGAGTTCGCCCTTAATAATCGGGCCAGCTCGGCTACCTTGGTTTCGCTGTTTTTCTGCAACTCCGGGTTCCATCCTCGTTTCTCTTCAGGGCAGGTTGAGTCTTCGGACTGTCCTGGTGTGGATACTGTGGTGGACAAGTTGCAGCAGATTTGGACTCATGTAGTGGACAATTTGACCTTGTCCCAGGAGAAGGCTCAACGTTTCGCTAATCGCAGACGCTGTGTGGGTCCCCGACTTCGTGTTGGGGATTTGGTTTGGTTGTCATCTCGTCATATTCCTATGAAGGTTTCCTCGCCTAAGTTTAAGCCTCGTTTCATTGTTCCGTATAGGATTTCTGAGGTTCTTAATCCTGTGTCTTTTCGTTTGACCCTTCCAGATTCTTTTTCCATCCATAACGTATTCCATAGGTCATTGTTGCGGAGATACGTGGCACCTATGGCTCCATCTGTTGATCCTCCTGCCCCGGTTTTGGTGGAGGGGGAGTTGGAGTATATTGTGGAGAAGATTTTGGATTCTCATGTTTCGAGACGGAAACTCCAGTATCTGGTTAAGTGGAAGGGTTATGGTCAGGAAGATAATTCCTGGGTCTTTGCCTCTGATGTCCATGCTGCCGATCTTGTTCGTGCCTTTCATATGGCTCATCCTGGTCGGCCTGGGGGCTCTGGTGAGGGTTCGGTGACCCCTCCTCAAGGGGGGGGTACTGTTGTGAATTCTGTGGCAGAGCTCCCTCCTGTGGTCACAAGTGGTACTTCGGCTGATTCTGTCTATGAGCTTCCGTTGGTGGATGTGAGTGGTACTGCGGCTTCTGAGTTTCCTTCCTCAGGTGATGTGGTGAAGTCGTTAGGTGCTGCTCTATTTAACTCCACCTAGTGCTTTGCTCCTGGCCTCCAGTCAATGTTCTAGTATTGGTCTTGCTTCCTCCTGGATCGTTCCTGTGGCCTGTATTCCTGCATAAGCTAAGTTTTGCTTGTGTTATTTTTGTTTGCTAATTTTTCTGTCCAGCTTGCTATATTGGTTTTTCTTGATTGCTGGAAGCTCTGGGACGCAGAGGGAGCACCTCCGTACCGTTAGTCGGTGCGGAGGGTCTTTTTGCCCCTCTGCGTGGTTGTTTCTAGGGTTTTGTGTTGACCGCAAAGCAATCTTTCCTATCTTCGGTCTGTTCAGTAAGTTGGGCCTCACTTTGCTAAATCTATTTCATCTCTGCATTTGTAATTTCATCTCTACTCACAGTCATTATATGTGGGGGGCTGCCTTTTCCTTTGGGGTATTTCTCTGAGGCAAGGTAGGCTTATTTTTCTATCTTAGGCCTAGCTAGTTTCTCAGGCTGTGCCGAGTTGCATAGGGAGCGTTAGGCGCAATCCACGGCTGCCTATAGTGTGGTTGGATAGGATTAGGGATTGCGGTCAGCAGAGTTTCCACGTCTCAGAGCTCGTCCTATGTTTTTTGGTTATTGTCAGGTCACTGTGTGTGCTCTGAACCTCAAGGTCCATTGTGGTTCTGAATTACCTATTCATAACAAAACAGTAAGAGACAAAAGCGAAGTCAGGTAACGTTTCGAGGTCAGAAAACCAGGGGGATAATGGATCAGAACAGCAGGGTTAAGCAGAAGGACGGTCAGAATGAAATCCAAGGTCAGGCAACAAAAGATCAAGCATACAGAACTCAAGGCATAGAGGAACAAACCACACTGAGCTGAATGTTTATCTGGAAGAGGTCTGGGAGAAATAGCTCAGTTAAGTAGCATGGCAATCACCTGGAATAATGAACACTTGGAGACAGTTGACACCTCCCAGTTTCTGTGGTAGGGGGCTTTTTTGGCTTTATTATAAGCCATATGTGCTGTGATTGTTGTCATGTTAGTGACTTTTTAAATGTTTTTATGAGTTTTGTCTGTTTTGTACTTTATTATTAATAAAAGATTCTAACTGTTTAAGGTGATCCCTAGTATTGGTCAATAGCTTTCTCTCCTGTCTTTTCATTTTGTAATTCTAAAAGCCAAAATATCTAGGTTTTTAATGGGATACAGTATTGCTATTCATAATATATTCAGGTTAAATATCTATTATTGACATATAATATAAATAATATAATAATATGAAAATATACACAAAGTGAGATGAAAACTTCTAGGCAGTCTCCCAATAGCAAGCAGCATAGAATTTGTGAACAGGAGAGATAATATTCTGTGATATCCATAAAACAATTACCATTCTGTGGTGTTCTCAAAAAAATATATTATTTTGAGTTCAAATAGAGGTTGTTATACAATCACAGCAATAAAAACCCTCATTATTGCATGCAAAACAGTAGTGCGCAAATTAGTAAATAATATCAAAACAGTATCTTCCGCCTACTCAATACGTACACCATTAATCTCAGAAACCGATTTGACACTGAAACTTTACCTCTAGGTATTTCAAGACATTTATCACAAGAATGCATTCCATTCATCATTTAAAATAGGAAAATAATTTCTTTTTATTTGAGTATTTAGTTCTAAGTGTTCATTTGTATATTCATTCCGAAGATCTTTGTTGAATATTTATAAGATTCAGTCTGCCTACATGATAATTATATTACACTAATATAGTATGAACGAATGAAAGCAGTAATTATGTTTTTATTCACTATCATTTTGCAATTTACAGTTTCCTTTGTTGGAAGGATTTAAGATACTCACAATTACATGATTTCTTTCTTTGCACATTCAAACTAGGATAGCTATCATTTTAAAAACTGTGAAGGGTTACAATAATATCACTGATCATACAAAATATTACATTTAAAGAGAATTTATCAGCTTTCCCGACTTGTCTGTTTTAGTAAATAATTGCATTCTCAATCACATGATAACTCTGAAGCATTTTTTCTAATATCTATAAGAAGGCAGGGCTACATGAGCAAATAAACCATACTGTACATCAATTCACTCATCTTTGGACCTTTACAGTAAATTCAAAATTAATAAAGGTGAAAGATCATTCATTTTTGGGTCACCCTACAGTTTGCATATCCCCTTAGCGACCGCCGATACGCCTTTTAACGGCGGCCGCTAAGAGAACTTAAACCACTGTGGAAAAAGTAAATAGCGCCCCCCTAGAGTCGGATTTTCTCCGGGGTCTTGGCGGCCGGGGGTAGCCGAGACCCCAGAGAACATGATTCGGGGGGGTTTTAACCCACCCCGCATTTGCGATCGCCGGTAATTAACCGTTTACCGGCGATCGCAAAAAAAAAACAAAACGCGATCTCTTTTTAATTTCTCTATCCTCCGATGTGATCGCACATCGGAGGATAGAGAAAAGGGGTCCCAGGTAGCCCCCCAATACTTACCTATCTCCCCCGGTGCTCCTCGTGGCTCCCGGTGGGCGCCGCCATCTTGAAAATGGCGGGCGCATGTGCAGTGCGCCCGCCGGCCGGCCCCGCGAGAATCTTTGGGGTCTCGGCTGCCGGGGGTAGCCGAGACCCCAAAGAGCATGATCGGGGGTCGGTTTTAGCGACCCCTGTTTTGCGATCGCCGGTAATTAACTGTTTACCGGCGACCGCAAAAAAAAAAAAAAAGCTAAGTGTAATTCTCTGTCCTCTGATGTGATCGCACATCAGAGGACAGAGAAATAGGGGGATTCGGGGACCCTATCATACTCACCTGTGTCCCTGGATCCTCCTGCTGCTCCTCCTGGCCGCCGGCATCTTCTGGGCAAAAGAAAATGGCAGGCGCATGTGCAGTGTGCCCGCCATCTGTCTCCATCTGCTGGCCGGCAGGAGAAGAGCAGTTGGGGCTAAAATTAGGGTTAGGGTTAGGGGTAGGGTTAGGGGTAGGGTTAGGGGTAGGGTTAGGGGTAGGGTTAGGGGTAGGGTTAGGGGTAGGGGTAGGGTTAGGGGTAGGGTTAGGGCTAGGGGTGGGGTTAGGGGTATGGTTAGGGCTAGGGTTAGGGCTAGGGGTAGGGTTAGGGGTAGGGTTAGGGCTAGGGTTAGGGGTAGGGTTAGGGCTAGGGTTAGGGCTAGGGTTAAGGCTAGGGGTAGGGTTAGGGCTAGGGTTAGGGCTAGGGTTAGGGCTAGGGGCAGGATTAGGGGTAGGGGTAGGGTTAGGGGTAGGGGTAGGGTTAGGGCTAAATTTAGGGTTAGGGTTGGGGCTAAATTTAGAGTTAGGGTTGGCGCTAAATTTAGGGTTAGGCTTCCTTCACACTTACGTCGGTACGGGGCCGTCGCAATGCATCGGCCCGACATACCGACGCACGTTGTGAAAATTGTGCACAACGTGGGCAGCGGATGTAGTTTTTCAACGCATCCGCTGCCCAATCTATGTCCTGGGGAGGAGGGGGCGGAGTTATGGCCACGCATGCGCGGTCAGAAATGGCGGATGCGACGTACAAAAAAACGTTACATTGAACGTTTTTTTGTGCTGACGGTCCGCCAAAACACTGATCCAGTGCACTACGGACGCGACGTGTGGCCATCCATCACGATCCGTCGGCAATACAAGTCTATGGGCAAAAAACGCATCCTGCGGACACATTTGCAGGATCCGTTTCTTGTCCAAAATGACGGATTGCGACGGATGCCAAACGACGCAAGTGTGAAAGTAGCCTTAGGGCTAGGGTTAGGTTTGGGGCTAAAGTTAGGGTTAGAGTTTGGATTAGGGTTAGGGTTTGGATTAGGGTTGGTATTAGGGTTAGGGTTGGCATTAGGGTTACGCTTGGGATTAGGGTTAGGTTTGGGATTAGGGTTAAGGTTAGGGTTGTGATTAGGGGTGTATTGGGATTAGGGTTAGGTTTGAGGTTAGTGTTGAGATTAGGATTAGGGGTGTGTTGGATTTAGGGTTATGGTTAGGGTTGACATTAGGGTTGTTTTGGGGTAAGGGTTTGGATTATCTTTAGGGTTAGTGATTAGGATTATGGATCGGGTTGGGATTAGGGTTAGGGGTGTGTTGGAGTTGGGTTGGAGCTAGAATTGGGGGGTTTCCACTGTTTAGGTACATCAGGGGGTCTCCAAACACAACAGCCAATTTTGCGCTCAAAAAGTCAAATGGTGCTCCCTCCCTTCTGAGCTCTGCCGTACGCCCAAACAGTGGGTTACCCCCACATATTTGGCATCATCATACTCGGGATAAATTGGACAACAAATTCTGGGGTCCAATTTCTCTTGTTACCCTTGTGAAAATAAAAACTTGGGGGCTACAAAATCCTTTTTGTGGAAAAATATATATATATTTTTTTTATGACTCTGCATTATAAACTTCTGTGAAGCACTTGGGCATTCAAAGTTCTCACCACACATCTATATAAGTTCCTTGGGGGGTCTAGTTTCCAAAACGGGGTCACTTGTGGGGGGTTACTACTGTTTAGGTACATCAGGGGCTCTGCAAACGCAACATAATGCCCACAGACCATTCTATTAAAGTCTGCATTCCAAAACGGCGCTCCTTCCTTCCGAGCTCTGCCGTGCGCCCAAACAGTGGTTTACCCCCACATATGGGGCATCAGCATACTCAGGATAAATTGGAAAACAACTTTAGTGGTCCAATTTCTCCTGTTACCCTTGTGAAAATAAAAACTTGGGGGCTACAATATCTTTTTTGTGGAAAAAAAATATTTTTTATTTTCACGACTCTGCATTCTAAACTTCTGTGAAGCACTTGGGCATTCAAAGTTCTCACCACACATCTAGATAAGTTCCTTGGGGGGTCTAGTTTCCAAAATGGTGTCACTTGTGGAGGGTTTCTACTGGTTAGGTACATCAGGGGCTCTGCAAATGCAACATAATGCCCGCAGACCATTCTATTAAAGTCTGCATTCCAAAACGGCGCTCCTTCCTTCCGAGCTCTGCCGTGCGCCCAAACAGTGGTTTACCCCCACATATGGGGTACCAGCATACTCAGGACAAATTGGATAACAACTTTTGGGGTCCAATTTCTCTTGTTACCCTTGTGAAAATAAAAACTTGGGGGCTAAAAAATCTTTTTTGTGGAAAAAAAAATATTTTTTATTTTCACGACTCTGCATTATAAACTTCTGTGAAGCACTTGGGCATTCAAAGTTCTCACCACAGATCTAGATAAGTTCCATGGGGGGTCTAGTTTCCAAAATTGGGTCACTTGTGGGGGATTTCTACTGTTTAGGCACATCAGGGGCTCTCCAAATGCGACATGGCGTCCAATCTCAATTCCAGCCAATTCTACATTGAAAAAGTAAAACGGCACTCCTTCTCTTCCAAGCTCTGCGGTGCGCCCAAACAGTGGTTTACCCCACATGTTGGGTATCAGCGTACTCAGGTGAAATTGCACAACAACTTTTGTGGTCTAATTTCTCCTGTTACCCTTGTGAAAATAAGAATTTGTGGGCGAAAAGATCATTTTTGTGTAAACAAAAGCGATTTTTTATTTTCACAGCTCTACGTTATAAACTTCTGTGAAGCACTTGGGGGTTCAAAGTGCTCACCACACATCTAGATAAGTTCCTTAAGGGGTCTAGTTTCCAAAATGGTGTCACTTGTGGGGGGTTTCCACTGTTTAGGCACATCAGGGGCTCTCTAAACGTGACATGGTGTCCGATCTCAATTCCAGCCAATTCTGCATTGAAAAAGTCAAACGGCGCTCCTTCACTTCCAAGTTCTGCGGTGCGCCCAAAAAGTGGTTTACCCCCACATATGGGGTATTGGCGTATTCAGGAGAAATTGCATAACAAAATTTATGGTTACATTTCTGTTTTTACACTTGTGAAAATAAAAAAAATGGTTCTGAATTAAGATGTTTGCAAAAAAAAGTTAAATGTTCATTTTTTCCTTCCACATTGTTTCAGTTCCTGTGAAGCACATAAAGGGTTAATAAACTTCTTGAATGTGGTTTTGAGAACCTTGAGGGGTGTAGTTTTTAGAATGGTGTAACACTTCATTATTTTCTATCATATAGACCCCTCAAAATGACTTCAAATGTGATGTGGTCCCTAAAAAAAAATGGTGTTGTAAAAATGAAAAATTGCTGGTCAACTTTTAACCCTTATAACTCCCCAACAAAAAAAAAATTGTTTCCAAAATTGTGCTGATGTAAAGTAGACATGTGGGAAATGTTATTTATTAACTATTTTTTGTGACATATCTCTCTGATTTAAGGGCATAAAAATACAAAGTTTGAAAATTGCAAAATTTTAAAAATTTTCGCCATATTTCCGTTTTTTTCATAAATAATCGCAAGTAATATCGAAGAAATGTTACCACTATCATGAAGTACAGTATGTCACGAAAAAACTTTCTCAGAATCAGCGGGATCCATTGAAGCGTTCCAGAGTTATAACCTCATAAATTGACAGTGGTCAGAATTGCAAAAATTGGCCCGGTCATTAAGTACCAAATTGGCTCTGTCACTAAGGGGATATAGTTTACTTAGAGAGTTGAGTTGACAAACATGATTATCTTTAACCCCTTCGCGACATGCGCCGTACTAGTACTGCGCTGCCGGCACTGCATTAGTGCCAGCAGCAGTACTAGTACGGCGCACCGATCACCGCGGTCTCGCGCTGAGCGCCGCGGTGATCGGGTGCGGGGGTCAGCTGTATATGACAGCTGACACCCCGCAGCAATGCCCACGATCGGCGCTATCGCCGATCGCGGGCATTTAACCCCTCTGATGCCGCTGTCAGTAGTGACAGCGGCATACAGGGGGATCGCGCAGGGACGGGGGCTCCCTGCGCTCTCCCACCGGAGCAACGCAATGAGATCGCGTTGCTCCGGTGACCCGGAAGGAGTCCCCGGATCCAAGATGGCCGCCAGACTCCTTCCGGGTCATGAAGTGACCTGGCTAGCCGGCGCCTGCTGAGAGCAGGCGCTGGAAAGCCAGCTAAGCTGCCTGTCAGATCGCTGATCTGACAGTGTGCTATGCACAGTGTCAGATCAACGATCTGATCTAATACAGAGATGTCCCACCCTGGGACAATGTTAGAAAGTTAAAAAAAAAAAAAAATAGAATGTGTAACAAAAAATTAAAAAAAATCCCCCCCAAAAAAAACAAAACATTTCCCAATAAATCCATTTATTTATGTAAAAAAAAAAAAAAAACAATAAATGTACACATATTTGGTATCGCCGCGTCCGTAACGACCCGCTCTATAAAACTGTCCCACTAGTTAACCCCTTCAGTGAACACCGCAAAAAAAAAAAAAAAAACAAGGCAAAAAACAACGCTTTATTATCATACAGGCGAACAAAAAGTGGAATAACACGCGATCAAAACAACGGATATAAATAACCATGGTACCGCTGAAAACGTCATCTTGTCCCGCAAAAAAAAAGCTGCCATACAGCATCATCAGCAGAAAAATAAAAAAGTTATAGCTCTCAGAATAATGCGATGCAAAAACAATTATTTTTTTTATATAAAATAGTTTTTATTGTGTAAAAGCGCCAAAACATAAAAAAAATTACATAAATGAGGTATCGCTGTAATCGTACTGACCCGAAGAATAAAACTGCTTTATCCATTTTACCACACGTGGAACGGTATAAACGCCCCCCCTAAAAGAAATTCAGGAATTGCTGGTTTTTGTTCATTCCGCCTCCCAAAAATCGGAATGAAAAGCGATCAAAAAATGTCATCTGCCCGAAAATGTTACCAATAAAAACGTCAACTCGTCCCGCAAAAAACAAGACCTCATATGACTCTGTGGGCCAAAATATGGATAAATTATAGCTCTCAAAATGTGGTGATGCAAAAACTATTTTTTGCAATAAAAAGCGTCTTTTAGTGTGTGACAGCTGCCAATCATAAAAATTCGCCAAAAAAACGCTATAAAAGTAAATCAAACCCCCCTTCATCACCCCCTTAGTTAGGGAAAAATAATAAAATGTAAAAAAATGTATTTATTTCCATTTTCCCATTAGTGCTAGGGTTAGGGCTAGGGTTAGGGCTAGGGCTAGGGTTAGGGCTAGGGTTAGGGCTAGGGTTAGGGCTAGGGTTAGGGCTAGGGCTAGGGTTAGGGTTAGGGCTAGGGTTAGGGTTGGGGTTAGGGTTTCAGTTATAATTGGGGGTTTCCACTGTTTAGGCACATCAGGGGCTCTCCAAACGCGACATGGCGTCCGATCTCAATTCCAGCCAATTCTGCTTTGAAAAAGTAAAACAGGGCTCCTTCCCTTCCGAGTTCTCCTGTGTGCCCAAACAGTGGTTCCCCCCAACATATGGGGTATCAGTGTTCTCAGGACAAGTTGGACAACAACTTTTGGGGTCCAATTTGTCCTGTTACCCTTGGGAAAATAAAAACATAGGGGATAAAATATCATTTTCGTGGAAAAAGAAATATTTTTTATTTTCACAGCTCTGCGTTATAAACTGTAGTGAAACACTTGTTGGTTCAAAGCTCTCACAACACATCTAGATAAGTTCCTTTGGGGGTCTAGTTTCCAATATGGGGTCACTTGTGGGGGGTTTCTACTGTTTAGGTACATCAGGGGCTCTGCAAATGCAACATGACGCCTGCAGACCAATCCATCTAAGTCTGCATTTCAAATGGCGCTCCTTCCCTTTCGAGCTCTGCCGTGCACCCAAACAGTGGTTCCCCCCAACATATGGGGTATCAGCGTTCTCAGGACAAGTTGGACAAAAACTTTTGGGGTCCAATTTGTCCTGTTACCCTTGGGAAAATAAAAACATAGGGGATAAAATATCATTTTCGTGGAAAAAAAAATATTTTTTATTTTCACGGCTCTGCGTTATAAACTGTAGTGAAACACTTGTTGGTTCAAAGCTCTCACAACACATCTAGATAAGTTCCTTGGGGGGTCTAGTTTCCAATATGGGGTCACTTGTGGGGGGTTTCTACTGTTTAGGTACATCAGGGGCTCTGCAAATGCAACATGACGCCTGCAGACCAATCCATCTAAGTCTGCATTTCAAATGGCGCTCCTTCCCTTCCGAGCTCTGCCGTGCACCCAAACAGTGGTTCCCCCCAACATATGGGGTATCAGCGTTCTCAGGACAAGTTGGACAACAACTTTTGGGGTCCAATTTGTCCTGTTACCCTTGGGAAAACAAAAACATAGGGGATAAAATATCATTTTCGTGGAAAAAAAAATATTTTTTATTTTCACGGCTCTGCGTTATAAACTGTAGTGAAACACTTGTTGGTTCAAAGCTCTCACAACACATCTAGATAAGTTCCTTGGGGGGTCTAGTTTCCAATATGGGGTCACTTGTGGTGGGTTTCTACTGTTTAGGTACATCAGGGGCTCTGCAAATGCAACATGACACCTGCAGTCCATTCCATCTAAGTCTGCATTTCAAACGGTGCTCCTTCCCTTCCGAGCTCTGCCATGCACTCAAACGGTGGTTCCCCCCCACATGTGGGGTATCAGCGTACTCAGGACAAATTGGACAATAACATTTGTGGTCCAATTTCTCCTGTTACCCTTGGAAAAAAAAATTTCGGGCTAAAACATCATTTTGTGGAAAGAAATAATGATTTTTTAATTTTCACAATGCTACATTCTAAACTTTAGTGAAACAATTGGGGGTTAAAAGTGCTCACCACACATCTAGATAAGTTCCTTAGGGGGTCTTCTTTCCAAAATGGGGTCACTTGTGGGGGGTTTCCACTGTTAAGGCACGTCAGGGGCTCTCCAAATGCGACATGGCGTCCGATCTCAATTCCAGCCAATTTTGCATTGAAAAGTCAAATGGCACTCCTTCCCTTCCGAGCTCTGCCATGCGCTCAAGCAGTGGTTTATCCCCATATATGAAGTATCGACGTACTCAGGACAAATTGCACAACAACTTTTGTGGTCCAATTTATCCTTTTACCCTTGGGAAAATAAAACATTTGGGGCAAAAAGATCATTTTTTGTGAAAATTAATAAAAAATTTTTTTTTACGGCTCTACATTATAAACTTCTGTGAAGCACTTGGAGGCTCAAAGTGCTCACCACACATCTAGATTAGTTCCTTAGGGGGTCTACTTTCCAAAATGGTGTCACTTGTGGGGGTTTCCACTGTTTAGGCACATCAGGGGCTCTCCAATCGTGACATGGGCTCCGATCTCAATTCCAGCAAATCTTGCATTGAAAAGTCAAATGGCGCTCCTTCCCTTCCGAGCTCTGCCATGTGCCCAAACAGTGGTTTACCCCCACATATGGGGTATCGGCGTACTCAGGACAAATTGTACAACGAATTTTGTGGTCCAATTTCTCCTGTTACCCTTGGTAAAATGAAACAAATTGGACCTGAAGTAAAAATTTTGTGAAAAAAAAGTTAAATGTTCAATTTTTTTAAACATTCAAAAAATTCCTGTGAAGCACCTGAAGGGTTAATAAACTTTTTGAATGTGGTTTTGAGTACCTTGAGGGGTGCAGTTTTTAGAATGGTGTCACTTTTGGGCATTTTCTGTCATATAGACCCCTCAAAGTCACTTCAAGTGTGAGGTGGTCCGTAAAAAAATGGTTTTGCAAATTTTGTTGCAAAAATGAGAAATCGCTGGTCAACTTTTAACCCTTATAACGTCCTAACAAAAAAAAGTTATGTTTCCAAAATTGTGCTGATGTAAAACAGACATGTGGGAAATGTTGTTTATTAACTATATTATGTGATATAACTCTCTAATTTAAGGGCATAAAAACTAAGAGTTTGAAAATTGCTAAATTTTCATAATTTCCGACAAATTTTTGTTTTTTTCACAAATAAATGCAAGTCATATCTAAGAAGTTTTACCACTATCATGAAGCACAATATGTCACGAGAAAACAGTGTCAGAATCACCAGGATCCGTTGAAGCGTTTCAGAGTTATGACCTCATAAAGTGACAGTGGTCAGAATTGTAAAAATTGGCCCTGTCACTTAGGTGAAAACAGGCTTTGGGGTGAAGGGGTTAAAATCAAAAAACGAGTGTCATGCAATGATTGAGAATTTGTTATGTTCATGAGCTAATCATGGTCATTGCAATGATAGGTAAAGAACATTTCTACAAATTTTGTTTACCCAATTATCAGCCCAACCCATATTAGAAAGCCTTTATTCCTACTAAAAAAAATGTATAAATTACCGTATTTTTCCGACTATAAGACACACTTTTTCCCTAAAAAAATTGTGAGGAAAATGGGGGGTGCGTCTTATAGTTGGAATGCAGGCTTACCGGCATTGTGGCGGCGACAGAGGTGTCGGGATGATGTGGTGCGGTGGGCGGTATGGCGTGAGCAGGGTCCCTTCCACATTTGAGGTGACGCCGCGGCCCGGTATTGAAGGAGAGCAGCAGAGCTGGGTGAGTTACGGCTTTCCTGGTGGCGGCGGCCATCTTCCTGAGGCCACGCGTGCGCAGATTGAGTTTTCTGCATCCTGGGGCTTCAGGAAAATGGCCGCGAGAGGCAACACGTGCGCAGATTGAGAACGCGTGCGCAGATTGAGATCGCGGCGGCTATTTTCCTGAAGCCGAGTTCGCAGATTAAAATCTTGGCTTCAGGAAAATGGCCGCCGCGATCTCCATTTGCACACGCGCTGCCTCCCGTGGCCATTTTCCTGAAGCCCTGGGAAGCAGAGTACTGAATCTGCGCACGCGCGGCCTCAGGAAGTTGGCCGCCGCCACCGGGAAAACTGTGACTCACCCAGCTCTGCTGCTCTCCTTCAATACCGCCGTGGCATCACCTCAAACGTGGAAGGAACCCTGGTCGCTGCCACCTGAGGAAGTGACCGCACATCTGCCGCCACAGCACTGCCGCAACCTCTCCATGGACATCAGGCCATGGCGTCGCCTACCTAAGCAGTATGGGACCCTGCTCAGGTGCATGCCATTCCACCCACTGCAGCTCCGCATCACCTCACCTCTGCCACCACCATGCCTCCTGTGACCCTGCTCTGCCACTGCCTGCCCTCAGGTAAGAGATCTTAAATTCGGACAATAAAACGGACCCCCATCTTATAAAAAATATTTTTTTCTGCAATTTTCACCCCAAATTTGGGGTGTGTCTTATGGTCCGAAAAATACTGTAGCTACTGATTACTAATCAGAGCTTACAGTATGAGATAGATAAGTTTATGACCATCTGGGTATCAGTGAAGTATCAGATATTTCTCTGATGACTTGAAGTTCTCGTCATCTGAGGGTTGTAGCCAATCATAGATCTCATTAATCCATTTAACAGAGAAATGATAAAGTTCTTCTTTTCAGATATAGTGCAAATCACAGTGCCCTGGATCCATAGGGATGCAAGAAAATGAGTATATCAGAGTTTAGTATTTTCACAGAATCCAAGACACAGATCAAGACAATATTTTGCTTGTACAACCACTTTACCACATATACTCTTAGTATTGTTCATGGGCTTAACACCATAGCTCTATATGATGGGACATTATTACAGATTTTGCAGTGGACAACAAGGGCTTTTTATTGTCCTACTTACTTAGATTATTTTTAAACATAGACAGTAAAATATCTGAAAATGTCAAACCAATGTCTTAGCTAAATATACAATATAGGTGTGTGTAAAGCTAGAAGAACCGTTCTAGAGATTTAAGTTCTTGAATAAAGGACTGTGGATAGATTATATTATACTAAGATTATATTATACTATATCGTATCATACAAAACCAAAGAAAAAACAATATGTGCATGTACCCTAATGAAAATAAATAAGTAAAAAAAGCAAGTGCATTAAATAATTAACATAGGGTACTTTGTAAACACTGTTTTTGATTAAAAAAAGCATAAAGCTGTCCCACCGCGGCAAGGTGTACCCAATTGGGACTGTAACTACACTCTCTAATGTTAAAATCTACCTAGTGTGAACAGTGGCAGAGAGTCACAGGGTCCCAACCGAACATCCAGTTTTGGAGGAACTATATATGAACTGCCAGCTCAGTGAAAAGGGGGCCACACCCTATTTGTACTGAATGCAAAAATACTGAAGAAAAACAGAAAACGGAGCTGGAGTATGACTTGAAAACATACATGATGTAAGAGCATGTTCACACCAGCCATGGAAGCAAACAAAACCAAAGAAAAAATAATATGTGCATATACCCTAATGAAAATAAATAAGCAAAAAAGCAAATGCGTAAAATAATTAACATAGGGTACTTAGTAAACACTGTTTTGATGAAAAAAAGCATAAAGCTGTCCCACCGCGGCAAGGTGTACCCAATTGGGATAGTAATTGTATCATATCATAGAAGAGGGACCTCAGCACTGATCTTGCTCAAAATTTTACAGATTAATTTAGATCTGGCATCAGAGAAGAATGATAGCAAAGATAACATTTCTCTTTTTGACCAAATGATGGACATTTTCAAGAGCAGGCAAGTGTTTAATGCAATGAAGCATTCGGTCACCACTTGTAGCTTATAAACAGCACCTGACTGCTCTACACACCCAGATCTCCTTTACAACAGATGTCCTTGACAGAATCTACAACAGATACATACACAAAGCATCTCCACACTGCGACTAAATGAATACATGAACTCCAAAATTGCTATGAACGTTAAAAATGTAAGTAACATTTGTGCCTGTCTTTGCTTCGGCTGCTAGGCAGCATCACACCATTGTTGATGGTGATGCTTGTGTTAGAGGGTGGTGCTGTTATGGACAATAAGAAACACGCTGTCACTTTAAGAGGCTGCATCCCCTTGTCTGGTGTGATGGTATGTACTGCAGTTCTCCCCTGCTCTTATGTTTGCTATGAACTGGTCGGGGCTGTGTGCAGGGGTGGAGCTGAAGCTGCGTGTGGAGGGAAAGTTTCAGAGGGAACTGAGAGAACTTTGTGCTGTTCTGTCTGCAAGGAAGAGTCTTTGGCTACAAGAAAGATTACACAGCTTGAGACGAACTGCGTTTGTTAAATAGACTTTCCCGGTTACAGCAAAGGGTGGCTGTTCTGTGCTGGTTTGCGAAGCCACGAAGATACTGAGAAGGGGACTTACGGTTTCCAGGAGCAAGGAGAAGACCACGCTTTGCAGAGCTGACAGGAATCCGTGCGCACCACCGTTTTGGACTTCGGGGGCCCCCTGGGACTGGACCTGTGTCCCCAACATCACCGTGAGTTTGTTCCTGTTTGGTGCACCTGTTAGGGCCTAGTGCAGGCTTCAGAAGTTAGAGCATGGTAGCCTTGTGGCCTGCGTAGTAAAGGCCAGAGAGGTTATATGCAGAGTAGCATCGATATATGTTTTATTGTGTAAAGTTGCTTGTAAGACAGATTCTGAGTTTGTAATTGTTGAAGCACTGTGCTATTTTACAAACAAGATAACTCATGTGCATTATCTTTTGCTATTGTAAACCCCTGTTTGCATCTTCCTTGTCCCTTCCATTCCCTGCCTCCCAATAAATCTATCCTTTGTTGTTTGCACCTCATCTTGTGTACAGTAGTCTTCCTGCACCGTGGTGGTCCCCCGGCCATCGCTTCACTTGATAGCATCAATCCTATTTTATTCCTGGGATTTATGGCTTTGAACAGGATGGAAACTACAGGTCTAATTTTGTTGATTTGGTTTCTGTCTACAGTCTGCAGTGGGTGGGACTGTTCTCTATAAACCCCTGAGAGCCAGCTCCTGTTGCCAGTCAATGGTTCAGCTATCTTGGTTCAGACCCCTGTGCAGTGCTTTCTTGTTTTGTTCTGATTATTACCAATCTATGATATTGGCTTGATATCTGATTACCATTTTTTTATATTCTGTTCCTGATATTACTGTCATTGGTGTATCAGAGGCTGCAGACATTCGCATAGCATCTGGCTAAAAGTCTCTGCGGTTGGCTTTGCAGATGCCTTCCTAGTGCTTCTGACTCTTGGACCCAATGGCAACCTCCCCCCGGCTCTAATGGACATAACTGGATTGGGTGCTTACAAACTTCCTGTCTGCTACAGGGAATCGCTGGTGATATTTCCATTTTCCCCTCTAGAGGCTTGGTGCTATAGCCATTGGCTATCTTCCTCTTTGGTGCTGCTGCAGGACATCTGTGCCACCTCTCTAAGTCTGCTCAAGATAAGTGGTCCAGCTCAGCGATAGGTGCGGAACTTATATAGGGATGTTTATGGCAGACAAGGTGTCTCTAGATCTGTCTAGGTGTCCCCACTCCCCCCTATCCAAGTGTTGGGCTCTCTTTCCCTCATCCCTTTGTGTTGCACTTAGCTTTTCCTACACTGTGCATGACATTGACCTCTTTGTTTGACCCTACTTGGTGACCATTCCTACCTCTGGTTCACATTTCCAGATGAAAACTCTTCAGTGGAGCCAATCCACTGGATCCTGTTATAAAACTAGATGCATGCACAGGACTTAAAGGGTATTGTGGTTCCTCTAGAGTCTGCCAGACTGAGTGGCTTGTGCCCAGTCAGTCTGAAGTAACCTTTTTGAGCCAGTGGCCTCAGTCAGATGTGACTGAAAGATACTCAGTGTTTTTTGATCGAACAGTGCAAAAGCCATCCAACCACATTAAAGTGCACCTTTTAATATGTGCAATGGCCACATAGCGTTTGTGCATCTGTGCATTAATTTAGTAATAAAGGTGTGTGAGCAATATATTTTCTTTTTTGTAATACATATCAGGGAGGTGTTGCCACTTCAAGGGCTCAGTACCCTTACCCACCCATCTTTTCCATGCGAGGTTTTAACTGGGAGCTATGCCTGGCTTCCTTTTAACTCCCCATTCAGATGAGATCCTGTTTGGCACAGGAGGTTGGACATATAGTGGTTAGGAACCATCAATATTAATTATGGTTGGATGGCTTTTGCGCCGTTTGATCAAAAAATGCTAAGTACCTTTCATTTTAATAATTTTGAAGTTCATGTATTCATTATTCACCGTGTGCTGATGCATCGTGTCTGTATATGAATGGATACTGGTCACAGAGCGTATGTGTAATTTTTGGCATTAATTGATACTGAAGGTGTGCGGACAATTTATTTTTCTTTTTAGCAAATTGTACAACAGATGTCCTTGCCAAAAAAACATAATTTGGTCGAAACATCGGAAATTATCTGTCTTTTCTTACAACAGATTAAAATAATTCTATACAATTTTGAGCAAGAAATAATAGCCCCTGTCTTCTTCAATGCAAATGGAACGATCCATATTATGTTCTGGGGCATACATAGACCTCAGTGCATATCAAACGTGTAAAATAAAAAAAAAATAATAATACTTACCTAGCCACTCACCTGTCTCATCAGTCAGACTGTCCATCCTCTTCTTTTCTCTGTCAACGTTACATAAATCATCTTCAACTGCTTCACTCCATGTCAAGACTGCAATCAACCATTAGTCCTCTGAAGTCACTGCGTTGAATAGGCCTTTTGAGACACATGGCGCAATGTTGTGAGATCACTACTTGCACCACGACGGCATATCACGCATGGACATTAGAGAGCAAGTTAGTGACTGAACCACGGAATAGAGTGAAGTGGTTGAAGAGTATACATGCGGACAGGTGAGTTGAGTATTATTATAATTTTTTAATCCATTTGTCTGCCTCTCTATGGTTCAGCAAAATGTTGGCCACAGCTTCATAGGAGCGAATTTCAAAACACCTGTATTCTCTATTCTCAAGTAAATTAATTTATGTTGAATTCATTTCCTGATAAATTCACCATAACTTAAGTAAAACATTATATAAATTATGGAGTAAATCTATTTCAGCCCACACAACCAGAGCTGTGCTTAATTTATTGAGAAGCAAGCTCCTCTTAGAAAAAAAAAAGAGGTGATCTTACACCAGCTGGCTTTTATTAAAGGGAACCTGTCACCTGAATTTGGCGGGACAGGTTTGCGGTCATATGGGCGGGGTTTTCGGGTGTTTGATTCACCCTTTCCTTACCCGCTAGCTGCATGCTGGCCGCAATATTGGGTTGAAGTTCATGCTGTGTCCTCTGAAGTACACGCCTGCGCAAGGCAATCTTGCGCCTTGCGCAGGTGTGTACTTCGGAGGACACAGCATGAACTTCAACCCAATATTGCGGCCAGCATACAGCCAGTGGGTAAGGAAAGGGTGAATCAAACACCCGAAAACCCCACCCATATGACCGCAAACCTGTCCCGCCAAATTCAGGTGACTGGTTCCCTTTAAAATAAAGGACCTTGGATCCAACTATGATAGCAAAAAAATCTACTATAGTAGAATTATTGAAAAATAAACGTACATTTTTATATTTCGGTGTTTCTAAATGTGCAAAGAATATACCAATAAAAAAGAATTACATCTATGAATTTTCGATACAAACTACAATTGCCATAATTTGCGACAATACATATGAGGTTCAGCTATATCTGCAAATATAAAAACTCGTCCATTGACTTAACAGAGGGTCATAAAGTTGATTACGAAATCCCAATCTAACAGCGTTAATTATGCAATGTGTAACATCATTATTACAATAAGCAGTTTGTTCCCAAGGATCTTTATCACCAAATATTCCACACTGTGTAAACAGTAGCTACTTGTTACATACTGTTTTCTTTCCATGTATCTACATTACTGACTGTTAAAGTTCTAAATTAACATCTGATGTTTTGACCTGGCTCCCATTAGCTTGCAATACCACCTGGTAAGGGTAACAGCCTGTCTTCCACATGCTGTACTTCACAGATATCAGCCGTTATCCCCATCCCAGATCAGTCCCCAGGCAGTATGCTAACAGCCTCTTCTACAAGCCAATTTACAAGGATCTGGTCATGTTTACATTAGCCTTCTCCCAATGCATGAAAAGAGAAGTGTGTGCTTCAGAATAGAAATGAGCAAATATGAATAATTCAATTTTCCTCGTGGCTATTAACACATTTTCCTTGAATAAAGTGATAATAGGTTATCATCTGTGAAATGGAAATTGCATAACAGAGAGTTTCTGGTTACACCAGAGGAAATTAATTTCACAACACATCTGCTGGGACCTGACTTGTGAATGCTAAGTATGAGAAAATGCAGCCGTTCAGCTCCACTACCTTCATAATTAGATTAGCATGCTTCCACCCATGCTGAATCCTCAGTCTAGTAAAAAGAATTACTGTTCCTTTATATCCATACCTAATATTTGTAATAATGAAATGATGAAGACAATTAGGTAAAGTTGAAAATGAATTATAGGGCCATTTTATAGCTAGCAGATGCTACTCGCGAGTGCCAACGTATGAGTCTAGGCAAGCGCTTAGCTTTGCTATCAGTTTACACAACTTTTAAAATATAGGTAATATTTCCTAAAGATCAAAAAAATTCTTATTTATTTACTACTGACTCACTGGTAAGTATAACAAAGAAATCTAAAGTAACAAGGGTCAGACCGAAATATATTTGACCTCATCAGGAAACATATTATCGATGTTGGACACAGTATTTTATAAAGGCTACAAATTGATCTGCATAGTAATAGAGTGCAGTACGTTTATGTAGTTTACTCTTACACTTTGATGTTTGTCGCAAATAGGTGACATTTGTCACAAGGAATGAAGTAATTAGTAGCTGGAAAGGTAAGGTGATTATATACCTATGTGGTTAGCATCAGGGACTCCTTGGAGATGCACCTGCCCCGACATGCATTTCGGCATTGACTTCATCAGGGATAGGTGCATCTCCACATTTTGGTCCATTCACATGTGGATTTTACACATTTAGCAGATTCTTCCCTATGTTCTTTTGCTCTAGAACAGTGTTCCCCAAGTCCGGTCCTCAAGAGCCACCAACAGGTCATGTTTTCAGGATTTCCTTAGTATTGCACAGGTGATAATTGCATCACCTGCACAGGCAATAATTCCATCACCAGGAAATCCTGAAAACATGACCTGTTGGTGGCTCTTGAGGACCAGACTTGGGGAACACTGCTCTAGAACAATATTTTTTTAGACTTTCTGCATTATTGTTTTTTCTGGATTGGCACCTCCTTTTCATATTGATGCATGGTGTTGCACACCAACTTCTTGAATAATAAAGTTTATACTTTTTTCCTTACATAAACTATTGACCTTTATTCTGGTTGTTCTGCTTTTGTTTTTCTTTTTATCACGGTCCTATAATTTTACGCACACATATAATATACATATTGGTGATATGCTTAATTTACATTAACTGCATGATTTATACATATATAGGCCAGCATGTGCATACATTCACTTTACATTGTTTTTGATTCTTCTAATGGGTATGAAGAGCAGATTGGCAAATGTATTAAAATTAAAGATGATCAAATGATTTTGGTGCAAATCAAATTCGAATAGAAGTTTGCAGGTCTCTGCAAATTCAAACAATATGAAATCTGATTTACACAGATCAACCCCCAAAAATCCCTATCTAATTACCTATTGCAGAATATTGTATCTATCACACAGGACTGACATAACCGTCTTGCAGTTATCACATCACATGTAATAGCGCAACCAAAAAGGAGAGGCTATTGTAGCATTCTCAAAAGTCTAAGCAGAGAATACAGCAGCCACTTTAGGATGATTTTAGGATAGTGAGAGTTTGTCATTGCTCACAGCTCAACAATGTAGACTGATTGTTAGAGCAATCTAACAAGCTGGAGTAAGGAGCTCTTTGGGTGCATTGGTGCTTCTGCTGAGTTTGCTGATCTGGTGCCTTTCTTCTGCTGTGAGGAGCTTTGCAGCAGAGAAAGCTAAGTGTGAAATATTTGTTACCTTATCCCTTTGGTGTCTGTCACTTCCCCCTGTGTTTATTATCTGCAGTGGTGTGGCTAGTGCCCATCAACGGCCAGTGCACTAGCCAAGGCAGAGTTAGGTGACAGTTAGGGATGTGGTGGCGGAGGGGAAAGACCCACATAGGGCATTAAGGGAGTGCAGGGTTAGGCTCAGGTTTCAGATCAGGTGTTGACCATTCCCCATTCCCTATGGGTAGGGCCTTCCTCTCACCTATACCATCCCCGTTGTATGTGTATTATTCCGTTAGCTAACCGACCATCCGTTGGATCAGGTCACACCGTGATAGTAACCGCTTGACATATTGTGGATCAAACATTACATTTTGGGGCTGCTTTTCTGCAAATGGGACAGCACAACTGCACTGTATTAAAGGGTGGATGGATGGGGTCATGTATCACAACATTTTGGCCAACAACCTCCTTCCCTCAGTAAGAGCATTTGAGATGGTTTGTGGCTGGGTCTTCCCTCATGACAACGACCCAAAACACACATCCAGGACAAATAAGAAGAGGCTTGGAAGAAGCATTTCAAGGTCCTGGAGTGGCCTAGCTAGTCTCCAGACCTGAATTCAATAGAAAATCTTTGGAAGGAGCTGAAACTCAATGTTGCCCAGCAACAGCCCTGAAACCTGAAAGATCTGGAGAAGATCTGAATGGAGGATTAGGTCAAAATCCGTGCTGCAGTGTGTGCAAACGTGTCAAGAACTAGAGGAAATGTCTGACCTTTGTAATTGCATGCAAAGATTCCTGTAACATATTAATTCTGCTTTTCTATTGCATTAATTACTTATTTCATGCAATAAAATGCAAATTGATTGTGTAAAAATCATACAATGTGATTTTCAGGATTTTTTTTGTGTCTCTCACACTTTAAGTGGGAAAACATGCAAAATTGTCCGTGTATCAAATACTTATTTTCCCCACTGGATTTGTAAAGGATGTTGCAGGTTTTAGACCACCTCTTTACTATCTATAAGAAATGTGTCTAGCATCCAAATGCATATGTCTACTAAAATCTTTAAACATGAATATTTTCTATTTCTAATCTGAGTCAGCTATTGCAATGCTTGTTTCCATATGTGCATAAAGAACAGTAAGAGACTAGTATGAAATCTAATGTCTGAAATAAGAGATATACTGAAAGATAGGAGACATATTGATTGAACACTTAGAACATACATACTACAGTCTCTCAAGAGTCTATCAATAATTGATAATTGTGTGAAGGTTTTTTTTATCTTTTTTTTATTTTTCCATTGTTGAAAAAAAATCTGCAGATCTACAGATAATTTCACCCTTAACGTGTAAGTTATTTAATATTGCTTCTGAGTTTAACTACTGTTAACTGTTCTTGAACTTACCATATATACTCGAGCATAAGCCAACCCGAGTATAAGCTGACCCCGCCCCCCCAATTTTGCCACAAAAAACTGGGAAAACTTAATGACTCGAGTATAAGCCTAGGGTGGGAAATGCAGCAGCTACCGGTAAATGTCAAAAGTAAAAATAGATACCAATAAAAGTAAAATTAATTGAGACATCAATAGGTTAAGTGTTTTTGAATATCGATATTGAATCAGGAGCCCCATATTATGCTCTATAAAGTTTGCTCCATATAATCCTGCATATAGGTTAATAATAGCCCCATAAGATGCTCCATAGACACATTTGCCCAATATAATGCTGCACAAATGTTGATTATGGCCCCATAAGATTCTCCATAAAGATATTTGCCCCCTATAGTGCTGCACAAACCTTGATTATGGCCCCATAAGATGCTCCATACAGACACTTGCCACATATAATGCTCCACAAACATTAATTATGGCCCCACAAAATGCTCCATAAAGATATTTTCCCCATATAGTGCTGCACAAACATTATGGCCCCATAAGATACTCCATACAGACACTTGCCCCATATAGTGCTGCACAAATGTTGATTATGGCCCCATACAGACACTTGCCCTATATAGTGCTACTCAAAAGTTATAGCCCCATAAGATGCTCCATACAGGCACTTGCCCCATATAGTACTGCACAAACATTGATTATGGCCCCATAGAGACACTTGCCCCATATAGTACTGCACAAACATTGATTATGGCCCCATACAGACACTTGCCCCATATAGTACTGCATAAATGTTGATTATGGCCCCATACAGACACTTGCCCCCTATAGTGCTGCACAAACGTTGATTATGGCCCTATACAGACACTTGCCTCATATAGTGCTGCACAAACGTTGATTATGGCCCCATACAGACACATACCCCATATAGTGCTGCACAAACATTGATTATGGCCCCATACAGACACTTGCCCCATATAGTGCTGCACAAACGTTATGGCCCCATAAGATGCTCCATACAGACACTTGCCCCATTTGCTGTTGCTGCGATAAAAAAAAAATCACATACTCACCTCTCCGTCGCTCAGGCCCCCGGGACTTTCAATATTCACCTGCTCCCCATTCCGGTGCCGCTCCATCTTTAGCACTGACATTCAGGCAGAGGGCGCGCACTAACTACGTCACTGCGCCCTCTGACCTGAGCGTCACTGCAGAAGATGCTGAAGACGGAGCAGCGCATGGAACGAGGATCAGATGAATATCGCGCAGCGCTCCCCTCCCCGTTATACTCACCTGCTCCTGGCGCGATGCAGTCCCTGCTTCCCCAGCGCTGCAGCTTACTGTACTGAGCGGTCACGTTACCGCTCAGTACAGTGATGAATATGCGGTTCCACCCCTATGGGAGGTGGAGCCGCATATTTATTACTGTAATGAGCGCTACTATTTGACAGCTCAGTACAGGAAGAAGCTGGGCCGCCGGGGAGCCAGGGACCTGCAGGGACCGTGCCGAGAGCAGGTGAGTATAATTAGACAGCCCCCGCTCCCCCTCCCCTGCTGACCCCTGGGTATGACTCAACTATAAGCCGAGAGGGGGACTTTCAGCCCAAAAGAGTGAGCTGAAAATCTCGGCTTATACTCGAGTATATACAGTAGTTCATATACTGTAATCATCAAATGAATACAGTTTTTTCTGCTACTGTATTTGGTTGTGTGGCAAATAATTATTTGATCCCTTGCTAATTTTGTAAGTTTACCCACTGATAAAGACTTGAACAGTCTTTAATTTTAAAGGAAGTTTAATTTTAACATTGAAAGACAATATCAAAAATAAAATCCATAAAATCCCATTGCATAAATTAAAGAAATGTATTTGCATTTTGCAGTGAGAAAAAAGTATTTGATCTCTCTGGCAAATAAGACTTAATACTTGATGGCAAAACCTTTCTTGACAAGCACATGTCAGGAGGAATTTTGGTCCATTCCTTTTTGCAGCTCGTCTCTAAATCATTAAGATTTTGAGACTGTTGCTTAACAACTCGGAGCTTCATCTCCCTCCATAAGTTTTTTATGTGATTAAGATCTGGAGTGTTGTGAATTCTGTGGCCAAGCTCCCTCCTGTGGTCGTGAGTGGTACTTCGGCTGGTTCTGTCTGTGAACTTCCTTTGGTGGATGAGAGTGGTACTGTGGCTTCTGAGTTTCCTTCCTCAGGTGATGAGGTTAAGTCGTTAGGTGCTGCTCTATTTAACTCCACCTAGTGCTTTGATCCTGGCCTCCAGTCAATGTTCTAGTATTGGTCTTGCTTCCTCCTGGATCGTTCCTGTGGCCTGTCTGTCCTGCATAAGCTAAGTTTTGCTTGTGTTATTTTTGTTTGCTGTTTTTTCTGTCCAGCTTGCTATATTGGTTTTTCTTGCTTGCTGGAAGCTCTGAGACGCAGAGGGAGCACCTCCGTACCGTTAGTCGGTGCGGAGGGTCTTTTTGCCCCTCTGCGTGGTTGTTTGTAGGTTTTAGTGTTGACCGCAAAGCTATCTTTCCTATCCTCGGTCTATTCAGTAAGTCGGGCCTCACTTTGCTAAATCTATTTCATCTCTGTGTTTGTATTTTCATCTTTACTCACAGTCATTATATGTGGGGGGCTGCCTTTTCCTTTGGGGAATTTCTCTGAGGCAAGGTAGGCTTATTTTTCTATCTTCAGGGCTAGTTAGTTTCTCAGGCTGTGCCGAGTTGCATATGGAGCATTAGGCACAATCCACGGCTACCTCTAGTGTGGTGTGATAGGATTAGGGATTGCGGTCAGCAGAGTTCCCACGTCTCAGAGCTCGTCCTATGTTTTTGGTTATTGTCAGGTCACTTTGTGTGCTCTGAACTTCAATGTCCATTGTGGTTCTGAATTGCCTGTTCATAACAGTACTGGAGGCCCAAAGTACTAATGCTTCTCAATAGAGGGAAAAAAGAAGTTCTGAGACCATTTTTTTTTCTTTGCACTGTGTTCTGTCTTTCTTTTCCCCTTTACATCAGGGTGGTTCAGAGCACAGGTGTGGACATGGACATTCAAGGTCTGTTCTCTTTGATGGGTAATCTCGCTATAAATGTACAGAATATTCAAGATTTAGTGGTTCAGAATCCTATGTTAGAACCTAAAATTCCTATTCCTGAGTTATTTTCTGGAGATAGAGCTAAGTTTTTGAATTTTAAAAATAATTGTAAACTATTTCTGGCTTTGAAACCCCGCTCCTCTGGTGACCCAGTTCAACAAGTTAAGATCATTATTTCTTTATTACGTGGCGACCCTCAAGACTGGGCATTTTCCCTTGCGCCAGGAGATCCTGCATTATGTAATATTGATGTGTTTTTTTCTGGCGCTCGGATTGCTGTACGATGAACCTAATTCAGTGGATCAGGCAGAGAAAAATTTGCTGGCTCTGTGTCAGGGTCAGGATGAGATAGAGATTTATTGTCAGAAGTTTAGAAAGTGGTCCGTGCTCACTCAATGGAATGAATGTGCGCTGGCAGCTATTTTCAGAAAGGGTCTCTCTGAAGCCCTTAAGGATGTCATGGTGGGATTTCCTATGCCTGCTGGTCTGAATGAGTCTATGTCTTTGGCCATTCAGATCGGTCGACGCTTGCGTGAGCGTAAATCTGTGCACCATTTGGCGGTATTATCTGAGCATAAACCTGAGCCTATGCAGTGCGATAGGACTTTGACCAGAGCTGAAAGGCAAGAACACAGACGTCGGAATGGGCTGTGTTTCTATTGTGGTGATTCCACTCATGCTATCTCCGATTGTCCTAAGCGCACTAAGCGGTTCGCTAGGTCTGCCACCATTGGTACGGTACAGTCGAAATTTCTTTTGTCCGTTACTTTGATCTGCTCTTTGTCTTCCTATTCTGTCATGGCATTCGTGGATTCAGACGCTGCCCTGAATTTGATGGACTTGGAGTTTGCTAGGCGCTGTGGGTTTGTCTTGGAGCCCTTGCAGTGTCCTATTCCATTGAGAGGAATTGATGCTACGCCTTTGGCCAAGAATAAGCCTCAGTATTGGACCCATGTGCATGGCTCCTGCGCACCAGGAGGATATTCGCTTTCTGGTGTTGCATAATCTGCATGATGTGGTCGTGTTGGGGTTGCCATGGCTACAAGTCCATAACCCAGTATTAGATTGGAAATCAATGTCTGTGTCCAGCTGGGGTTGTCAGGGGGTACATGGTGATGTTCCATTTCTGTCTATCTCATCATCCACCCCTTCTGAGGTCCCAGAGTTCTTGTCTGATTACCGGGATGTATTCGATGAGCCCAAGTCCAATGCCCTACCTCCGCATAGGGATTGTGATTGTGTTATCGATTTGATTCCTGCTAGTAAGTTTCCTAAGGGTCGACTGTTTAATTTATCTGTACCTGAGCACGCCGCTATGCGGAGTTACGTGAAGGAGTCTTTGGAGAAGGGTCATATTCGCCCGTCATCGTCGCCATTGGGAGCGGGGTTCTTTTTTGTGGCCAAGAAGGATGGTTCGCTGAGACCTTGTATTGATTACCGCCTTCTAAATAAAATTACGGTCAAATTTCAGTACCCCTTGCCGCTGCTGTCTGATTTGTTTGCTCGGATTAAGGGGGCTAGTTGGTTCACCAAGATAGATCTTCGTGGTGCGTATAATCTTGTGCGTATTAAACGGGGCGATGAATGGAAAACAGCATTTAATACGCCCGAAGGCCATTTTGAGTACCTGGTTATGCCATTTGGGCTTTCTAATGCTCCATCAGTGTTTCAGTCCTTTATGCATGACATCTTCCGAGAGTACCTGGATAAATTCCTGATTGTATACTTGGATGATATTTTGGTCTTCTCGGATGATTGGGAGTCTCATGTGAAGCAGGTCAGAATGGTGTTCCAGGTCCTGCGTGCTAATTCTTTGTTTGTGAAGGGGTCAAAGTGTCTCTTTGGTGTTCAGAAGGTTTCATTTTTGGGGTTCATTTTTTCTCCTTCTACTATCGAGATGGACCCTGTTAAAGTTCAGGCCATTTATGATTGGACTCAGCCAACATCTCTGAAGAGTCTGCAGAAGTTCCTGGGCTTTGCTAATTTTTATCGTCGGTTCATCAATAATTTTTCTAGTATTGCTAAACCGTTGACTGATTTAACCAAGAAGGGTGCTGATGTGGTCAATTGGTCTTCTGCTGCTGTGGAAGCTTTTCAGGAGTTGAAGCGTCGTTTTTCTTCTGCCCCTGTGTTGTGCCAACCAGATGTTTCGCTTCCGTTCCAGGTCGAGGTTGATGCTTCTGAAATTGGAGCAGGGGCTGTTTTGTCGCAGAGAAGTTCTGATTGCTCGGTGATTAAACCATGCGCCTTCTTTTCCAGGAAATTTTCGCCTGCTGAGCGAAATTATGATGTTGGCAATCGAGAGTTGCTGGCCATGAAGTGGGCATTCGAGGAGTGGCGTCATTGGCTTGAAGGAGCTAAGCATCGCGTGGTGGTCTTGACTGATCACAAAAACTTGACTTATCTCGAGTCTGCCAAACGGTTGAATCCTAGACAGGCTCGTTGGTCGCTGTTTTTTTCCCATTTTGACTTTGTGGTTTCGTACCTTCCGGGCTCTAAAAATGTGAAGGCGGATGCCCTGTCTAGGAGTTTTGTGCCCGATTCTCCGGGTTTGCCTGAGCCGGCGGGTATTCTCAAAGAGGGGGTAATTTTGTCTGCCATCTCCCCTGATTTGCGGCGGGTGCTGCAAAAATTTCAGGCTAATAGGCCTGACCGTTGCCCAGCGGAGAAACTGTTTGTCCCTGATAGGTGGACGAATAAAGTTATCTCTGAGTTTCATTGTTCGGTGTTGGCTGGTCATCCTGGAATCTTTGGTACCAGAGATTTGGTGGCTAGATCCTTTTGGTGGCCGTCTCTGTCGCGGGATGAACGTTCTTTTGTGCAGTCCTGTGGGATTTGTGCTCGGGCTAAGCCCTGCTGTTCTCGTGCCAGTGGGTTGCTTTTGCCCTTGCTGGTCCCGAAGAGGCCTTGGACACATATCTCTATGGATTATATTTCGGATCTCCCCGTCTCTCAAAGAATGTCGGTCATTTGGGTGGTTTGTGATCGCTTCTCTAAGATGGTCCATTTGTCTAAATTGCCTTCCTCCTCTGATTTGGTGCCATTGTTTTTCCAGCATGTGGTTCGTTTACATGGCATTCCAGAGAACATCGTTTCTGACAGAGGTTCCCAGTTTGTTTCGAGGTTTTGGCGAGCCTTTTGTGCTAGGATGGGCATTGATTTGTCTTTTTCCTCGGCTTTCCATCCTCAGACAAATGGCCAGACTGAACGAACCAATCAGACCTTGGAAACATATCTGAGATGTTTTGTTTCTGCTGATCAGGATGATTGGGTGTCCTTTTTGCCTTTGGCTGAGTTCGCCCTTAATAATCGGGCCAGCTCGGCTACTTTGGTTTCGCCATTTTTCTGCAATTCTGGGTTCCACCCTCGTTTCTCTTCAGGGCAGGTTGAGTCTTCGGACTGTCCTGGTGTGGATACTGTGGTGGATAGGTTGCAGCAGATTTGGACTCATGTAGTGGACAATTTGACTTTGTCCCAGGAGAAGGCTCAACGTTTCGCTAACCGCAGGCGCTGTGTGGGTCCCCGACTTCGTGTTGGGGATTTGGTTTGGTTGTCATCTCGTTATATTCCTATGAAGGTTTCCTCTCCTAAATTTAAGCCTCGTTTCATTGGTCCATAGAGGATTTCTGAGGTTCTTAATCCTGTGTCTTTTCGTTTGGCTCTTCCAGCTTCTTTTTCCATCCATAACGTGTTCCATAGGTCATTGTTGCGGAGATACGTGGCACCTGTGGTTCCATCTATTGATCCTCCTGCTCCGGTTTTGGTTGAAGGGGAATTGGAGTATATAGTGGAGAAGATTTTGGATTCTCGTGTTTCGAGATGGAAACTCCAGTATCTGGTTAAGTGGAAAGGTTATGGTCAGGAAGATAATTCCTGGGTCTTTGCCTCTGATGTCCATGCTGCCGATCTGGTTCGTGCCTTTCATGTGGCTCATCCTGGTCGGCCTGGGGGCTCTGCTGAGGGTTCGGTGACCCCTCCTCAAGGGGGGGGTACTGTTGTGAATTCTGTGGCCAAGCTCCCTCCTGTGGTCGTGAGTGGTACTTTGGCTGGTTCTGTCTGTGAGCTTCCTTTGGTGGATGAGAGTGGTACTGCGGCTTCTGAGTTTCCTTCCTCAGGTGATGAGGTTAAGTCGTTAGGTGCTGCTCTATTTAACTCCACCTAGTGCTTTGATCCTGGCCTCCAGTCAATGTTCTAGTATTGGTCTTGCTTCCTCCTGGATCGTTCCTGTGGCCTGTCTGTCCTGCATAAGCTAAGTTTTGCTTGTGTTATTTTTGTTTGCTGTTTTTTCTGTCCAGCTTGCTATATTGGTTTTTCTTGCTTGCTGGAAGCTCTGAGACGCAGAGGCAGCACCTCCGTACCGTTAGTCGGTGCAGAGGGTCTTTTTGCCCCTCTGCGTGGTTGTTTGTAGGTTTTAGTGTTGACCGCAAAGCTATCTTTCCTATCCTCGGTCTATTCAGTAAGTCGCGCCTCACTTTGCTAAATCTATTTCATCTCTGTGTTTGTATTTTCATCTTTACTCACAGTCATTATATGTGGGGGGCTGCCTTTTCCTTTGGGGAATTTCTCTGAGGCAAGGTAGGCTTATTTTTTTATCTTCAGGGCTAGTTAGTTTCTCAGGCTGTGCCGAGTTGCATAGGGAGCGTTAGGCGCAATCCACGGCTACCTCTAGTGTGGTGTGATAGGATTAGGGATTGCGGTCAGCAGAGTTCCCACGTCTCAGAGCTCGTCCTATGTTTTTGGTTATTGTCAGGTCACTTTGTGTGCTCTGAACTTCAATGTCCATTGTGGTTTTGAATTACCTGTTCATAACACTGGAGACTGGCTAGGCCACTCCATGACCATAATGTGCTTCTTTTTGAGCCACTCCTTTGTTGCCGTGGCTGCATGTTTTGGGTCATTGTCTTACTGGATGACACAGCCACGACCCATTTTTAATGTCCTGTCGGAGGGAAGGAGGTTGTCACTCAGGATTTTACAGTACAAGGCTCCATCCATTCCCCACTTATGCAGTGAAGTAGTCCTATGCCCTTAGCAGAGAAACACCCCCAAAACATAATGTTTCCACCTCCCTGCTTGACAGTGGGAACAGTGTTCTTACAAAGATTAACCTTACCGAGCTGCATATGAGCTCTAGTCCGGAAGTGTTAATCTTATGATGAGAAAACACTGTTTGTATTGAAATTACAACACCGACTGATAAGTGACACATCCTTGGAATCAGGGTTTTATGCACTATATAATGTGACCTCAAGTTAAAGAGCAAAAACCTGCTGACAGATTCCCTTTAAGAACCATCATATGCTTGAAGGGGTTGCATGTCACTGAGTTAATTAACTATCCATAGAATAGGTCAATAATATCAGCCGGTCTAAAACCTGGCACTCACATGATCAGGTAATACAGTGCTTTTCTAAAGTATTCGGCTCCCTGGAACTTTTCAACCTTTTCGCTCATATCATGCTTCAATAATAAAGATACCAAATGCCAGTTTTTGGTGAAGAATCAACAACAAGTGTAACACAATTGTGAAGTTGAACGAAATTTATTGGTTATTTAAAATTTTCGTGGAAATTCAAAAACTGAAAAGTGGGGCGTACAATATTATTCTCCCCCTTTACTTTCAGTGCAGCAAACTCACTGCAGAAGTTAATTTTGGATTTCAGAATGATCCAATGTTGTCCTAAATGACGAATGATGATACATATTATCCACCTGTGTGTAATCAAGTCTCTGTATAAATGCACCTGCTCTGTGATAGTCTCAGTGTTCTGTTTGAAGCACAGAGAGCATCATGAAGACCAAGGAACACAACAGGCAGGTCAATGATACTGTTGTGGAGAGGTTTAAAGCTGGATTTGGATACAAAATGATTTCCAAAGCTTTAAACATCCCAAGGTGCACTGTGCAAGTGATCATATTGAAATGGAAAGAGTATCATACCATTGCAATTGTACCAAGACCTGGCCATCCCTCTAAACTTTCATCTCAAACAAGGAGAAGACTGATCAGAGATGCAGCCAAGAGGCCCATGATCACTCTGGATGAATTGCAGAGATTTACAGCTGAGGTGGCACAGTCTGTCCATAGGACAACAATCAGTCATACACTGCACAAATCTGGCCATTATGTAAGCGTGGCAAGAAGAAAGCCATTTCTCAAAGATATCCATGAAAATTGTTGTTTAAACATTGCAACAAGCCACCTGGGAGACACACGAAACATGTGGAAGAAGGTGCTCTGCTCAGATGAAACCAAAATCAAAATTTCTGGCAACAGTGCCAAACGATATGTTTGGTGTAAAGGCAACACAGCTCATCACCCTGAACACACCATCCCCACTATCAAACATGGTGGTAGCAGCATCATTGTTTGGGCCTGCTTTTCTTCTGCAGGGACAGAGAAGATGGTTAAAATAGATGGGAAGATGGATGGAGCCAAATACAGGACCATTCTTGAAGAAAACCTGTTGGAGTCTGTAAAAGCCCTGAGACTAGGACGGAGATTTGTCCTCCAACAAGACAATGATCCCAAACAAAGCAAAACCTACAATGGAATGGTTCACAAATAAACGTATCCAGGTGTTAGAATGGCCAAGTCAAACTCCAGACCTCAATCCAATCGAGAATCTGTGGAAAGAGCTGAAAACTGCTGTTCACAAATCATTTCCATCAAACTTCACTGAGGTCGAGCTGTTTGCCAATTAATAATGGGCAAAAATTTCAGTCTCTCGATGTGCAAAACTGATAGAGACATACCCCAAGCGACTTGCAGCTGTAATCTCAGCAAAAAGTGGCGCACCAGAGTATTATGTTAAAGGGGCTGAATAATATTGCACTCCCCAATTTTCAGTTTTTGATTTTCCGCAAAAATTTAAAATAACCAATAATTTCGTTCAACTTCACAATTGTGTTCCACTTGTTGATTCTTCACCAAAAATTTACATTTGGTATCTTTATGTTGGAAGCATGATATGTGGGAAAAGGTTGAAAAGTTCCAGGGGGCTGAATGCTTTCTCAAGGCACTGAACCTGGTTTCATGATTGACAAAAGTACACAGTGCTGAGTGAACAAATCAGCTGAATACACTGCACAGTGGTCATTCTTCGGTATTGCAGCTTATTCCCATTAAAGGATATTAGAGGTGAGCTGTAGTTCAAGTCCAGGTTTCTATGCATCCGTAAATCTAGCTTTATTTTACTGCCACTTCAAAGGAAAACTGATCTGAGTATAGATCCCATAGTTTGCTAACAAATTGATTACCCCTCACAGACAGTGTGACCAAAAAAGTGAAATGATCTACACTATGGTACTTGATAAAAATATAACAATTTTATTAAGGTCAAATATAAAACATGCAAAAATACATTACGCTACAAGAAAGGTGCAAAATCCACAAAAAGAGGGACTATACTGCCATAGGCAAATTCTAAAACCCAGATGAGCACTGACACATACAATAATAATAAACTATCTACAAAACCAGCCTAGGCCAATACGAAAGTCCCCATTGTTAAGAGCTATAAAAAGCAATGCAATAGTGCTTAATGGGATAAATGAATCACCCTAACGGGAATAACCAATTTGTAGTTATGCTCCCAACAATGGTAACTCAGATCTAAATGGTATATATGTAGAGGATAGTATAGACAAAGTACCTTGTAGTGTGTGCTGGGTGAATGCCCCGGCGTCCCTCTGCCCTGACGCGTGTTTTGCGTTCGCTTCTTCTGGAGGCGTGTCAGAGCAAGGGGCTAACCGGTATATATACCGTGAGGTGCGCCGTTCATTGGGCTACATTAGCAAGGTACCGCCAAACAGCTGGGGGAGAACAAGATCAGCCTATATCGTGCATGCGTCCGATTCTCCGCACAAAATGTACGGAGACCGGAAGTTACATGAGGGGATATCCTGTGGAGGGTGGCGTACGGACTTCCTCTGTCTGTGTGAATGTGATGCGCCGGCGCCCAAATCTCCGTATGGCATGTACGGAGACCGGAAGTGCTGCGGATGGACTTCCTGTGTTTAGTGGCGTACGGACAACCACTATGTATGTAAGTGTATCACGCAGGTGCCTGAGTCTCCGCACAAAATGTACGGAGATCGGAAGCGCTCAGAGGCCACCACCCATACATGTAGATGTACGGACTATCTTTGTCCGTGGGGAAAACAGCGCATGCCAAGATGACAGGTACCCGAATGAAAAGGGAAGTCAGATAGCGGTAGTGGGGCCGGCAGCGCCATGTCGTCCAAAAGTACGACTCGGCATCACCAAACCCCAACACCTTTTTTGGTGATAGAAAAAAGGAAGCTCTTGAAGACAAAGCCAGAGAAAAAGCATGTTACCTGATATAGATAGATGTTCAGAGTTGGGTGTCAGAAAGTGGACTCTGTAATACAAATGGGTTTTCAACACAGATGAGGCTGGGTTTCCATATATTTGTGTTTTACTTTTCAACTGAAGGCAACCAATGTCAAAATGGCATCAGTTGCCATTTACCTCTTCATCAGTTTTTACTGTCAAACTGGTGCATTGGATGAAAATCCACATGTATCATCTGCTGACCTGGCTCTTTGAAGAGACCAAAGCATCAACTGATGTGCCAGATGATTGTAATCAATTTGTTATATATTCACAAATGGTTGCTCACAAAGTATAGCACTCATTCCTCCCAAACGGAGGGTGAAGTACCAGCTAGCAATATACCCCTCACAGACAGTGTGACCAACAGTAAGGGAGCTTTCACCCCAGGGCCTTGAGTACCAAAGGCTTCTGCTGGGCTACAATCCCAGCTGCCCATACCACCCACTCCAGTCTAATCAAGGACTGAACTATCCAAGTTCATCTTACAACTATAGGGCAATCAGATTTCTATGTAGATTTACATTTTTTACCCTTTTGCCCTTAGGGACAGTGATCCCTTGAGTTTAATTAAAACATTGTAAACCTCAATTCAAATTCTCTAAAAGAGTTAATTTTCCTTTCTTTCCAAGCAGACTTTACAGATATTAACATTTGTGCTAGAGATACCTTACATATGTCAGGTCTTCAGTGGCACCCGAGTTTGAACACTAACAGCCCTACTACTTACACAACCCCACTTTATCAAGACCAGACCACTTCTGGTCAATTTTCCAGCACACCATTTCTTTCTCACTCACAGATAACAGCTTTCCTAAAGGTACCTTCACACATAATGAGATCGTTAACGATATAGTCGCAACGTCACGCTTTTTGTGACGTAGCAACGATCCCGCTAACGATCTCGTTATGTGTGCCAGCGACCAATGAACAGGCCCCTGCTGGGAGATTGTTGGTCGCTGGGGAATGATCAGGACCTTTTTTTGGTCGCTGATCACCCGCTCTCATCGCGAGATCGGCGTGTGTGATGCCGATCCAGCGATGTGTTCACTTGTAACCAGAGTAAATATCGGGTTACTAAGCGCAGGGCCGCGCTTAGTGACCCGATATTTACCCTGGTTACCATTGTAAAAGTTAAAAAAAAAAACAGTTCATACTCACATTCCGATGTCTGTCACGTCCCCCGCCGTCAGCTTCCCTGCACTGACTGTCAGAGCCGGCCGTAAAGCAGAGCACAGCAGTGACATCACCGCTGTGCTCTACATCACGGCTGGCGCTGACACAGTCAGTGCGGGAAGCTGACGGTGGGGGGACGTGACAGACATCGGAATGTGAGTATGTAGTATTTTTTTTTTTTTACTTTTACAATGGTAACCAGGGTAAATATCGGGTTACTAAGCGCGACCCTGCATTTAGTAACCTGATGTTTACCCTGGTTACCCGGGAACTTTGGCATCGTTGAAGACAGTTTCAATGATGCCGAAGTCGTTCCTCGGATCGTTGGTCGCTGGAGAGAGCTGTCTGTGTGACAGCTCCCCAGCGACCACACAACGACTTACCAACGATCACGGCCAGGTTGTATCTCTGGTCGTGATCGTTGGTAAGTCGTTTAGTGTAACGGTACCTTAAGCTCTTCACAGGCCCCCCTGTCATGACTCTTGACATCTGGTTCACCACCTCCACACCCACAGGCTTCAATCTCCTTTTTCTCACCACAGATGAACAGGCTTGTGTCTGTTAGGAGTCGAGTTTCCTCTGCTGCACAGGGGAAATCTCGATCCGTGTCTGCTGCGGTCTCCCATTCTGCTTCGGCCGCAGTGGGCTCTGCTCAGCGGAGGCGTCGCTCCCAGCGTCTTACTGGGACTGATTCTGTGCAAAGGGTTACTGCTGCCTTTTCTGGCTCTCCTGTTGTACCCTGCACTGATCTGCGGCGAGCGGGCTTCTCTGGGACTAAGTCCTTATTTGCACACACTGAGCATGCCCAGGGCAAGATCTCCCGTTGGAGATCGAGGGTCACATGCTCAGGTACTGCAGCACATCCCATTGGTCCTTTTGGCAGGTCCTGAAAGGGCAAAACTTCTGTAGCTGTTTCCTGTGCTGCAGCTATATAAACTGCGCATGACCGCACGGCCATGCGCTAGTATTGTCTTGATATTATGTGTGTGTGTAGATGGATGTATGTCGATGGATGAAAGCTCCTAAGTATCCCTCCCTAGAGTTGTTGACTGCTCGCGGATGATGGTAGCTATCTAGCGCCCGACTAGCCATCTGCATGTAACACACATCACAGCGTCCTGTTGCTGTGCCCACCAGTACGGCGCCGTGCGCTTCCTCTGCGCTTTCCTTACCCAAGCCTGGGTGGTTAGTGGCGTCCGTCAGTGCGGCACCGCACGCACTCTCGTGCCTACAGATTCTATTTTATAAGTTTCCTTACACACCCAGTTGCGGTGTTGTGCCAGCAAGTGTCTAATCGGACTTCAATCCTGTGTAGGGGTTGAGTTCGCTGACTTCTTGCTCGCGCTCTATGTGCGGTACTGCGGTCCTGTGACGCAACAGGATCGCTTCCTTCACGCAGGGTGAAGTTAACCCATGTGTGTATACTTAGTACCGCCATATAGTCCGTCTTACTAGCAGCAGGGTCTTTTACCTGCACGGTGGACCTCGGACTGCGAACGCACCTAGTTTCATATTATCTATACTTGGTGCGTTCCGCCGGTCCTTAACATAATACTAGCGCCAAGGTCTGGCTAGTAATGACGGACGATCAGCGTTTACAGCGGTACATCCAGCAGCTGGAGGGAAGGTTGGCGGCTCTTGAGCGTTCAACCTCAGCTGTAGATGTTACTGCTGTCGCTGTTCAGGCTGCAAGTGTGGCTGCAGCTACCTTGTCCACTGCCGCCCCTGTACCGACGCTATCTCGCCTCCCGCTAGCAGAGAAATTTTCTGGTGACAGTAAGTCCTGTAGGGGTTTCGTGAGTCAGTGCTCAATACATCTCAAGCTTTTGGCCTCTCGTTTCCCTACAGAGCGGGCTAAGGTGGGCTTTATCGTATCTTTACTGTCGGACAGGGCGTTGCAGTGGGCTACGCCGCTGTGGGAGCGTGGCGATCATGTGGTGCAGAGTGCTCCGTTATTCCTGAGCACTCTGAAACAGGTCTTTTTAGGACCTCGTGTCACCCATGATACGGCGCTCCAACTGTTGGCATTGACTCAGGGCTCGTCCTTGGTCAGCCATTTTGCCGTCCGCTTCCGCACTCTAGCATCTGAGCTGGAGTGGTCGGATAAACCTCTTATTCCTATATTTTGGAGGGGGCTGGCTGACCACGTTAAGGACGCCCTGGCCTCTAGGGAGATTCCCGCCACACTGGAAGAATTAATAACAGTGTCTACTCGTATTGACCTCCGTTTTCACGAGCGGAGGTTAGAGCGAGCCCAGTGTAGGCAGAGGTTTCGGCTGGCTCCCACCTTCGCCAAACCTTTGGAATCTCCAGTCCAGGCTCCTGAGTCCCATGAACCTAAGGTAGTGTCTCGAGCGGGATCTAAGTCCCGGACCGCTCGTGCACTTCAGGTTTGCCATGTTTGCCAACAGTCAGGACATCTTGCCACCAGATGTCACCAGCGGTCGAGGAAACGTCAGCGTCTAGTGGTAGTAGGTCGAGGTGCACTAGACACGGCGACGTTTGCCTCCAAATTGTCCTTTAAGGGGACAATAACTTTTGGCTCATCCTCCCACTCGGTAGAGCTCTGCGTGGATTCTGGGGCGGAAGGCAATTTCATGTCTTCTGCCTTCGCCCAGCGTCACGCAATACCCCTGGTTATGCTATCTCAACCAGTAACGGTACGAGTGGTGAATGGGTCGACACTCCCCGCACAGATAACACATCAGACCATCCCTTTTACTCTGTCCATGTCACCATCCCATCAGGAGATTATATCTCTGCTCATCATTCCCGAGGGGATTGATGAGATCCTGTTGGGGATACCTTGGTTACGGTTCCACTCTCCTCACATCGAGTGGTCCTCAGGCAGAATTCTGGGATGGGGTGAATCATGTGGGGGTAGGTGTTACCGAGAGTGTGTTCAGGTTGCTACTACTGAGGTACCCGCAGATTTTTCCTCTCTCCCCAAGCAATACTGGTCTTATGCAGTTCTCCAAAAAGGCGGCGGAGACCCTTCTGCCCCATCGCCCTTATGACTGTCCTATCGATCTCTTGCCTGGTGCAGAGCCTCCCCGGGGTCGAGTTTATCCATTATCTCTCCCGGAGACGGAGGCCATGTCTCAGTACATTCAAGAGAATCTGGCAAGAGGGTACATCAGGAAGTCAGTGTCACCTGCTGGGGCAGGATTCTTCTTCGTGCAGAAGAAGAATGGGGAACTACGTCCATGCATAGACTACAGGGGTCTTAACGCTATCACCGTTAAGAACAAGTATCCTTTGCCCTTGATATCCGAGCTCTTTGATAGGCTTCGGGGAGCTAGAGTGTTTACTAAATTAGATCTGTGGGGTGCTTACAATCTGATTCGCATCCGTGAGGGGGACGAATGGAAAACGGCGTTTAACACCAGAGATGGGCATTATGAGTATCTGGTGATGCCCTTCGGGCTCTGTAATGTCCCAGCCGTTTTCCAAGACTTTGTCAATGACATCTTCCGGGATATGCTTTCCACCTCGGTTGTAGTCTATCTGGATGATATTCTCATCTTTTCTCCAGATATTGACTTCCACCGGAGAGATGTTGGCAGAGTCTTCGACCTCTTATGGGCAAACTCTCTCTATGCAAAGTTGGAGAAGTGTATGTTTGAGCAGGAGTCCTTACCGTTCCTGGGCTATATCATCTCCGCCCAGGGATTGGCTATGGATCCTGCCAAACTACAGGCTGTGATGAACTGGCAAGAGCCCCATTCTCTTAAGGCGGTGCAGCGCTTTATGGGGTTCATTAATTATTACCGCCAGTTCATTCCCCACTTCTCAACTCTGGTAGCTCCCTTGGTGGCCCTCACCAAGAAGAGAGCGAATCCCAAATTGTGGTCGGAAGAGGTCTCTGTTGTGAATTCTGTGGCAGAGTTCACTCCTGTGGTCACAAGTGGTACTTCGGCTGATTCTCTCTGGGATCTTCCGTTTGTGGAGGAAAGTGGTACTGCAGCTTCTGAGTTTCCTCCCTCAGGTGATCTGGTGAGCTCGTTAGCTTCTTCTCTACTTAACTCCACCTGATGCTTTGATCTATGCTTCCTGTCAATGTTCCAGTGTAGGACTTGTTTTTTCCCTGGATCATTCCTGTGGCCTGCTGCTCTGCAAAGCTAAGTTTTGCTTATGTTATTTTGTTGCTATTTTTCAGTCCAGCTTGCTTTATTGGTTTTTCTCGCCTGCTGGAAGCTCTGAGACGCAGAGGGACCACCTCCGTACCGTTAGTCGGTGCGGAGGGTCTTTTTGTCCCCTCTGCATGGTTATTTATAGGTTTTTGTGCTGACCGCAAAGTTATCTTCCCTATCCTCGTTCTGTTCAGCTAGTCGGGCCTCACTTTGCTAAATCTGTTTCATCTCTATGTTTGTGTTTTCATCTTACTCACAGTCATTATATGTGGGGGGCTGCCTTTTCCTTTGGGGAATTTCTCTGAGGCAAGGTAGACTTATTTTTCTATCTTCAGGACTAGCTAGTTTCTCAGGCTGTGACGAGGCGCCTAGGTTCTGGTCAGGAGCGCTCCACGGCTACCTTTAGTGTGGTTTGATAGGTTTAGGGATTGTGGTCTGCAGAGTTCCCACGTCTCAGAGCTCGTTCTATTATTTTGGGTTATTGTCAGATCACTGTATGTGCTCTGACCTCCATGTCCATTGTGATTCTGAATTGCCTTTCATAACAGTACAGGAAGCCAAAAGTGCTAATGATTCTCAATAGAGGGAAAAAAGAAGTTCTGAGACCATTTTTTTTTCTTTGCACTGTGTTTTGTCTTTTTTTTCCCCTAGACATTTGGGTGGTTCAGGACACAGGTGTAGCAATGGACATTAAAGGTCTGTCTTCATGTGTGGATCAGCTCACGGCAAGAGTTCAAAATATTCAAGATTTTGTGGTTCAGAATTCTTTGCTAGAACCGAGAATTCCTATTCCAGATTTGTTTTTTGGAGATAGAACTAAATTTCTGAGTTTCAAAAATAATTGTAAACTATTTCTGGCTTTGAAACCTCGCTCTTCTGGTGACCCAATTCAACAGGTTAGGATCGTCATTTCTTTTTTGCGCGGCGACCCTCAGGACTGGGCGTTTTCTCTTGCGTCAGGAGATCCTGCATTGAGTAATATCGATGCGTTTTTCCTGGCGCTTGGGTTGCTGTACGATGAGCCTAATTCAGTGGATCAGGCAGAAAAAAATTTGCTGGCTCTTTGTCAGGCTCAGGATGAGATAGAGGTATATTGTCAGAAATTTAGAAAGTGGTCAGTGCTCACTCAATGGAATGAATCTGCGCTGGCAGCAATATTCAGAAAGGGTCTCTCTGAAGCCCTTAAGGATGTTATGGTGGGATTTCCTATGCCTGCTGGTTTGAATGAGTCTATGTCTTTGGCCATTCAGATCGGTCGACGCTTGCGTGAGCGTAAATCTGTGCACCATTTGGCGGTATTACCTGAGCTTAAACCTGAGCCTATGCAGTGTGATAGGACCTTGACCAGAGTTGAACGGCAAGAACATAGACGTCTGAATGGTCTGTGTTTCTACTGTGGTGATTCCACTCATGCTATCTCTGATTGTCCTAAGCGCACTAAGCGGTTCGCTAGGTCTGCCACCATTGGTACTGTACAGTCAAAATTTCTTCTGTCCGTTACCTTGTTCTGCTCTTTGTCATCGTATTCTGTCATGGCATTTGTGGATTCAGGCGCTGCCCTGAATTTGATGGACTTGGAATATGCTAAGCGTTGTGGGTTTTTCTTGGAGCCCTTGCAGTGTCCTATTCCATTGAGAGGAATTGATGCTACGCCTTTGGCCAAGAATAAGCCTCAATACTGGACTCAGCTGACCATGTGCATGGCTCCTGCACATCAGGAGGTTATTCGCTTTCTGGTGTTGCATAATCTGCATGATGTAGTCGTGTTGGGGTTGCCATGGCTACAAGCCAATAATCCAGTATTAGATTGGAAATCCATGTCGGTGTCCAGCTGGGGTTGTCAGGGGGTACATGGTGATGTTCCATTTCTGTCAATTTCGTCATCCACCCCTTCTGAGGCCCCAGAGTACTTGTCTGATTACCGGGATGTATTTGATGTGCCCAAGTCCAATACCCTACCTCCGCATAGGGATTGTGATTGTGCTATCAATTTGATTCCTGGTAGTAAATTCCCAAAAGGTCGATTGTTTAATTTGTCCGTGCCTGAGCACACCGCTATACGCAGTTATGTGAAGGAATCCCTGGAGAAGGGGCATATTCGCCCGTCATCGTTGCCATTAGGAGCAGGGTTCTTTTTTGTAGCCAAGAAGGATGGTTCGCTGAGACCTTGTATAGATTACCGCCTTCTTAATAAGATCACGGTTAAATTTCAGTACCCCTTGCCATTGTTATCTGATCTGTTTGCTCGGATTAAGGGGGCTAGTTGGTTCACAAAGATAGATCTTCGTGGTGCGTATAATCTGGTGCGAATTAAGCAATGCGATGAATGTTAAACTGCATTTAATACGCCCGAGGGTCATTTTGAGTATCTCGTGATGCCGTTCGGACTTGCCAATGCTCCATCAGTGTTTCAGTCCTTTATGCATGACATCTTCCGAGAGTACCTGGATAAATTCCTGATTGTGTACTTGGATGACATTTTGATCTTCTCGGATGATTGGGAGTCTCATGTGAAGCAGGTCAGAACGGTTTTTCAGGTCCTGCCTGCTAATTCTTTGTTTGTGAAGGGATCAAAGTGTCTCTTTGGTGTGCAGAAGGTTTCATTTTTGGGGTTCATCTTTTCCCCTTCTACTATCGAGATGGATCCTGTTAAGGTCCAAGCCATCCATGATTGGACTCAGCCGACATCTCTGAAAAGTCTGCAAAAGTTCCTGGGCTTTGCTAATTTTTATCGTCGCTTCATCTGCAATTTTTCTAGTATTGCTAAACCATTGACCGATTTGACCAAGAAGGGTGCTGATGTGGTCAATTGGTCTTCTGCTGCTGTGGAAGCTTTTCAAGAGTTGAAGCGTCGTTTTTCTTCTGCCCCTGTGTTGTGTCAACCAGATGTTTCTCTTCCGTTCCAGGTCGAGGTTGATGCTTCTGAGATTGGAGCAGGGGCTGTTTTGTCACAGAGAGGTTCTGGTTGCTCAGTGATGAAACCATGCGCTTTCTTTTCCAGGAAGTTTTCGCCTGCTGAGCGAAATTATGATGTGGGCAACCGAGAGTTGCTGGCCATGAAGTGGTCATTCGAGGAGTGGCGTCATTGGCTTGAAGGAGCTAAGCATCGCGTGGTGGTATTGACTGATCATAAGAACTTGACTTATCTCGAGTCTGCCAAGCGCTTGAATCCTAGACAAGCTCGTTGGTCATTGTTTTTTGCCCGTTTTGACTTTGTGATTTCGTACCTTCCGGGCTCTAAAAATGTGAAGGCGGATGCTCTGTCTAGGAGTTTTGTACCCGACTCTCCGGGATTGTCTGAGCCGGCGGGTATCCTCAAGGAGGGAGTAATTGTGTCTGCCATCTCCCCTGATTTGCGGCGGGTGCTGCAAAAATTTCAGGCTAATAAACCTGATCGTTGCCCAGCGGAGAAACTGTTTGTCCCTGATAGGTGGACGAATAGAGTTATCTCTGAACTTCATTGTTCGGTGTTGGCTGGTCATCCTGGAATCTTTGGTACCAGAGAGTTAGTGGCTAGATCCTTTTGGTGGCCCTCTCTGTCGCGGGATGTGCGTACTTTTGTGCAGTCCTGTGGGATTTGTGCTCGGGCTAAGCCCTGCTGTTCTCGTGCCAGTGGGTTGCTTTTGCCCTTGCCGGTCCCGAAGAGGCCTTGGACACATATCTCTATGGATTTTATTTCTGACCTTCCCGTTTCTCAAAAGATGTCAGTCATTTGGGTGGTCTGTGATGGCTTTTCTAAGATGGTCCATCTGGTACCCTTGTCTAAATTGCCTTCCTCCTCTGATTTGGTGCCTTTGTTCTTCCAGCATGTGGTTCGTTTGCATGGCATTCCAGAGAATATTGTTTCTGACAGAGGTTCCCAGTTTGTTTCGAGGTTTTGGCGAGCCTTTTGTGGTAGGATGGGCATTGACTTGTCTTTTTCCTCGGCTTTCCATCCTCAGACTAATGGCCAGACCGAGCGAACCAATCAGACCTTGGAAACATATCTGAGGTGCTTTGTTTCTGCTGATCAGGATGACTGGGTGTCCTTTTTGCCTTTGGCTGAGTTCGCCCTTAATAATCGGGCCAGCTCGGCTACCTTGGTTTCACCGTTTTTCTGCAATTCTGGGTTCCATCCTCGTTTCTCTTCTGGACAGGTTGAGTCTTCGGACTGTCCTGGTGTGGATACTGTGGTGGACAGGTTGCAGCAGATTTGGACTCAGGTAGTGGACAATTTGACCTTGTCCCAGGAGAAGGCTCAACTTTTCGCTAATCGCAGACGCCGTGTGGGTCCCCGACTTCGTGTTGGGGATCTGGTTTGGTTATCTTCTCGTCATATTCCTATGAAGGTTTCCTCTCCTAAGTTTAAACCTCGTTTTATTGGTCCGTATAGGATTTCTGAGGTTCTTAATCCTGTGTCTTTTCGTCTGACCCTTCCAGATTCTTTTTCCATACATAACGTATTCCATAGGTCATTGTTGCGGAGATACGTGGCACCTATGGTTCCATCTGTTGAGCCTCCTGCCCCGGTTTTGGTGGAAGGGGAATTGGAGTATATTGTGGAGAAGATTTTGGATTCTCGTGTTTCAAGATGGAAACTCCAGTATCTGGTTAAATGGAAGGGTTATGCTCAGGAAGATAATTCCTGGGTTTTTGCCTCTGATGTCCATGCTCCCGATCTTGTTCGTGCCTTTCATGTGGCTCATCCTGGTCGGCCTGGGGGCTCTGGTGAGGGTTCGGTGACCCCTCCTCAAGGGGGGGGGTACTGTTGTGAATTCTGTGGCAGAGTTCACTCCTGTGGTCACAAGTGGTACTTCGGCTGATTCTCTCTGGGATCTTCCGTTTGTGGAGGAAAGTGGTACTGCAGCTTCTGAGTTTCCTCCCTCAGGTGATCTGGTGAGCTCGTTAGCTTCTTCTCTGCTTAACTCTACCTGATGCTTTGATCCATGCTTCCTGTCAATGTTCCAGTGTAGGACTTGTTTTTTCCCTGGATCATTCCTGTGGCCTGCTGCTCTGCAAAGCTAAGTTTTGCTTATGTTATTTTGTTGCTATTTTTCAGTCCAGCTTGCTTTATTGTTTTTTCTCGCCTGCTGGAAGCTCTGAGACGCAGAGGGACCACCTCCGTACCGTTAGTCGGTGCGGAGGGTCTTTTTGTCCCCTCTGCGTGGTTATTTATAGGTTTTTGTGCTGACCGCAAAGTTATCTTCCCTATCCTCGTTCTGTTCAGCTAGTCGGGCCTCACTTTGCTAAATCTGTTTCATCTCTATGTTTGTGTTTTCATCTTACTCACAGTCATTATATGTGGGGGGCTGCCTTTTCCTTTGGGGAATTTCTCTGAGGCAAGGTAGGCTTATTTTTCTATCTTCAGGACTAGCTAGTTTCTCAGGCTGTGACGAGGCGCCTAGGTTCTGGTCAGGAGCGCTCCACGGCTACCTTTAGTGTGGTTTGATAGGTTTAGGGATTGCGGTCTGCAGAGTTCCCACGTCTCAGAGCTCGTTCTATTATTTTGGGTTATTGTCAGATCACTGTATGTGCTCTGACCTCCATGTCCATTGTGATTCTGAATTGCCTTTCATAACAGGTCTCCAAGGCCTTCACTTCTGTTAAGTCTCATTTTGCTAGCGCTCCCATCTTACATCGCCCCGATGTGGATAAGCCATTCCTAATGGAGGTGGATGCCTCATCCGTTGGTGCTGGAGCAGTCCTCTATCAAAAGGACGTTCAAGGTCGGAAGCATCCATGCTTCTTCTCCTCTAAGACCTTCACATCAGTGGAGAGAAATTACTCCATCGGGGATAGGGAGTTGCTAGCAATGAAGTTGGCCTTTTCAGAGTGGAGACATCTTCTGGAAGGTGCATGGTTTCCCTTCCAGGTTTTCACGGACCACAAAAATTTGGTGTATGTACACACAGCCCAGTGACTGAATTCTCGTCAGGCCAGATGGTCCTTATTTTTCTCCCGGTTCCATTTTACTCTGCATTATCTCGCCGGGGAGAAGAATATTCGTGCCGACGCTCTCTCTCGCTCCCTTATGTCAACTGAGGAGGAGGAAGAGGAGCCTCGGCTTATTGTCCCTTCTGAGAGCCTGAGAACCGTCGCGCCGGTTTTGCTAGAGTCTATGCCTCTGGGCAAGACTTTTGTGCCCATTAATTTGCAACCGGAGGTTCCCTCTTGGGCTCATTCGTCCAGGGTGGGTGGATACTTTGGGACAAAAAGGACATCTGAGCTACTGGCGAGGATGTACTGGTGGCCGCATATGGTCCGGGATGTCAGGGATTATATTCTGGCGTGTGTCTCCTGCCCCAAAAATAAATCTCCGCATCAAAGGCCAGCTGGGTTGCTCTATCCCTTGCCGGTGGCAGATAGACCCTGGGAGATGGTCGGGATGGACTTTGTCGTGGGTATACCCAAGTCTCGCGGCTGTACCATCATTTGGGTCATCACCGATCATTTCTCAAAAATGGTGCATTTGGTGCCGCTACCACGGTTACCTTCTGCACGGGCCTTGGCAGCGTTGTTCATTAAACACATCTTCTGCCTACATGGTATGCCAGACAAAATTGTCAGTGACCGGGGTCCCCAGTTTGCGTCTCGGTTCTGGAGAGAGCTTTGTCGTCTTCTCAGTATCGAGTTGAATCTCTCTTCCGCTTATCATCCCGAGACGAATGGGTTGGTAGAGAGGGCCAACCAGACCTTGGTCACATACCTGCGACATTTTGTTTCAGCCAGGCAGGATGACTGGGCATCCTTGCTATCATGGGCAGAGTTTGCGCTGAACAACGCTGTAGCCGACTCCACTGGACAAACCCCATTCCTTCTCAACTATGGTCAGCATCCACGGGTACCTGTGCCTATGCCCGTGTCTTCCGCAGACTCCAGGGTGGCAGACTGGGCTGTGGAGGCACAGGATATTTGGGACCGCACTCAGGATGCCATTCGGGCCTCTAAGGAGAGAATGAGGTCCTCCGCCAATGCTCATCGGCGCCCCGCCCCGTCCTTTGCTCCTGGCGACTTGGTGTGGCTCTCCGCCCGTAACATCAGGCTGCGAGTTGAGTCCACTAAGTTTGCTCCTCGCTACTTGGGCCCCTTCAAGGTCCTCGAACAGGTTAATCCTGTGGTCCACCGTCTGGCCCTTCCTCCACGCCTTGGTATCACTGACACCTTTCATGTGTCCCTCCTTAAGCCCGTATACATGTCACGGTTTTCTGAGTCATCTGCCGAGACATGGGGTTCATCTACGGACGATTTCGAGGTGAACGCTATCTTGGGGTGCAAGGTGGTACGTGGCAAAAATTTTTTTGGGGTGGACTGGAAGGGTTACGGTCCTGAGGATAGGTCCTGGGAGCCTGCTGAGCACATTCGGGCTCCGCAGCTTATTGCTGCCTTCGAACGTAGCGAGGCCCAAGGAGGGGGGCCCTAGGGGGGGGAAATGTTAGGAGTCGAGTTTCCTCTGCTGCACAGGGGGAATCTCGATCCGTGTCTGCTGCGGTCTCCCATTCTGCTTCGGCCGCAGTGGGCTCTGCTCAGCGGAGGCGTCGCTCCCAGCGTCTTACTGGGACTGATTCTGTGCAAAGGGTTACTGCTGCCTTTTCTGGCTCTCCTGTTGTACCCTGCACTGATCTGCGGCGAGCGGGCTTCTCTGGGACTAAGTCCTTATTTGCACACACTGAGCATGCCCAGGGCAAGATCTCCCGTTGGAGATCGAGGGTCACATGCTCAGGTACTGCAGCACATCCCATTGGTCCTTTTGGCAGGTCCTGAAAGGGCAAAACTTCTGTAGCTGTTTCCTGTGCTGCAGCTATATAAACTGCGCATGACCGCACGGCCATGCGCTAGTATTGTCTTGATATTATGTGTGTGTGTAGATGGATGTATGTCGATGGATGAAAGCTCCTAAGTATCCCTCCCTAGAGTTGTTGACTGCTCGCGGATGATGGTAGCTATCTAGCGCCCGACTAGCCATCTGCATGTAACACACATCACAGCGTCCTGTTGCTGTGCCCGCCAGTACGGCGCCGTGCGCTTCCTCTGCGCTTTCCTTACCCAAGCCTGGGTGGTTAGTGGCGTCTGTCAGTGCGGCACCACACGCACTCTCGTGCCTATAGATTCTATTTTATAAGTTTCCTTACACACCCAGTTGCGGTGTTGTGCCAGCAAGTGTCTAATCGGACTTCAATCCTGTGTAGGGGTTGAGTTTGCTGACTTCTTGCTCGCGCTCTATGTGCGGTACTGCGGTCCTGTGACGCAACAGGATCGCTTCCTTCACGCAGAGTGAAGTTAACCCATGTGTGTATACTTAGTACCGCCATATAGTCCGTCTTACTAGCAGCAGGGTCTTTTACCTGCACTGTGGACCTTGGACTGCGAACGCACCTAGTTTCATATTATCTATACTTGGTGCGTTCCGCCGGTCCTTAACAGTGTCTCATTTGGACCTGGCATAATACTGCACAAACATACAAAAAAGTAAGTAATTATGATAAGGGGGAACCATAACCTCTGAACAAATTTTCTGCCATTATTTTTCCGCTGCCCTCTGCCAATCCCTTCAAAGCCTTCCAATTCCACAGTAAATCCAATTTCGACTACTAACAATGATGTAAAAGGCAGTCCAAAATCTGTCTCCTCCATGTATCTTCAAACTAATCAAATTATATATCCCCACGTGTACTTTCCCATCCTCATAGGACTTCTTTTTCTCCTTCACTCTAGTTTACTCATCCAATCGCTTCCAAGATTTTTCACAAGCATACCCCAAATTCAGGGCCTCAACATGTCTGTTTGTCTCCCACATTTGGAACCTTCAGACCTAACCTGAAAACTCATCCCATCAAGAAAATCTACAGCCTCCAATAACAGTGCTGCTACCTCATTAACACTTGATCTGTTGCAACCCCGACGTTCTGTACCTTTCCTTATTACCCTGTAGATTATAAACTTTGGGTTGGCAGGGTTCTATCCCTCTCTATATCAGTCTCTCACTATTAGTTTGTTCATTGTAATTTATGCATGTAATTTGTATGTTAACCATTTTCACATGGAATCAGTGGTGCTTTAAAAATAAATAATAATAATAATAATTATTCTTATTATTATTATTATTATTATTATGGGATTCTTGATAATCATTGTATTGGCAAATTCAGTAAATAACTTTAAAGGGGGCCTTGATGATTTTCTTGAAAGCAATAACATCATTTGGCTGTTAAATTACTGGAGCTGAAATGCTGATCTAAGGATTTATTTTGATTGCCATATTAATAGTAAAGAAAATATTCTCCTAATGTGATAATTGACTATTTTCCTAATTTGTGTTTTTCCTTGGAGTCAACACTGAGGATTATTACTTGAACTGATTTACCTTTTCAACCGTTACATTTATTTCAAATCTATGTAAGTCTATTTAGAACTTCAATTGTTAATTCATTAATAAATAAACATACTAATATGCTCGCTACATATGTATTAAGAGAAAACAATGTATACTGTATAAAGGAGGCAAGCACTCACATATCTGATCACATTTGCATTGAACAAAAAATGTAATAAGGCTTAATAGCACAATACATCTGCTGTTTATAAATTAAAATGAATGGTGCCGGCGCTATCCTGTGTCAAGACTTCAAGTGCATACACAATGTTTTTATTGTTCAAACAAAGTTGCTGTTGTTTTGGACATCTCAGAGTATTAATCAAAGAATGTCGTGAAAAGACATAGATGGTCTTCATAAGATAATACTTTTTCCTTCGGTCGTTCACATTGAAATGCTTTGACAAGGACAGCCTGTTTGTCCCTGGTAAAGAAGATTGGAACCTGCATAAAGAAACTAAATTGATTTGATTCCTAACTCCCTTATCTTAAATGTTTTGAAATAGGAACATTTTTATGATTTATTGCTTGGAAGCTATAAAGTCTCTTGTTGACAATATATAGTTGTTTTGTGTGACTCTTAACCCCTGCCTTGTTATTACCTTTCCTTCTGGAAATCTTCACCATTGAATGGTACATATAATAGCTGTCAGATTGTTATGATATTACAAAAATACAGCTCATGGAAACATTGTTGTGATCGTAAATGCAACTTCTGTAATCTTGTTTCCAATATTTGATTAATTTATTTGATATTCTGATATGAAAGGAGAATATTTCACTATTTATATTCCTGCAGCAGCGACTGTGCCTGATTTTATATACATATAAAAAATATGTCTTATGTTCTAGGTTCTTCAAAGTAGCCACCTTTTGCTTTGATGACTGCTTTGCACACTCTTGGCATTCTCTTGATGAGCTTCAAGAGGTTGTCACCGGGAATGGTCTTCCAACAATCTTGAAGGAGTTCCCAGAGATGCTTAGCACTTGTTGGCCCTTTTGCCTTCACTCTGAGGTCCAGCTCACCCCAAACCATCTCGATTGGGTTCAGGTCTGGAGACTGTGGAGGCCAGGTCATTTGGCGTAACACCCCATCACTCTCCTTCTTGGTCAAATATCCCTTACGCAGCCTGGAGGTGTGTTTGGGGTCATTGTCCTGTTGAAAAAAATAAATGATGGCCCAACTAAACGCAAACCTGATGGAATAGCATGCCGCTGCAAGATGCTGAGGTAGCCATGCCCGTTCAGTATGCCTTCAATTTTGAATAAATCTCCAACAGTGTCACCAGCAAAGCACCCACACACATCACACCTCCTTCTCCATGCTTCACGGTGGGAGCCAGGCATGTAGAGTCCATCCGTTCAGCTTTTCTGCATCGCACAAAGACACGGTGGTTGGAACCAAAGATCTCAAATTTGGACTCATCAGACCAAAGCACAGATTTCCACTGGTCTAATGTCCATTCCTTGTGATCTTTAGCCCAAACAAGTCTCTTCTGCTTGTTGCCTGTCCTTAGCAGTGGTTTCCTAGCAGCTATTTTACCATGAAGACCTGCTGCACAAAGTCTCCTCTTAACAGTTGTTGTAGAGATGAGTCTGCTGCTAGAACTCTGTTCAAAGTTTTCCCAATTTTTCGGACTTACTGATCTTCATTTAATAATAATAATAATAATAATAATAATTTTTATTTATATAGCGCCAACATATTCCGCAGCGCTTTACAAATTATAGAGGGGACTTGTACAGACAATAGACATTACAGCATAACAGAAATACAGTTCAAAACAGATACCAGGAGGAGTGAGGGCCCTGATCGCAAGCTTACAAACTATGGGGAAAAGGGGAGACACGAGAGGTGGATGGTAACAATTGCTTTAGTTATTCGGACCAGCTATAGTGTAAGGCTCAGGTGTTCATGTAAAGCTGCATGAACCAGTATGTAGCAGTACAGACACAGAGGGCTAATACTGCATAAAGTGTATGAGAACATGATGCGAGGAACCTTTTTTTTTTTTTTTTTTTATTATAATTAGGCCACACAGGGATCGTTAGGTTAATGCATTGAGGCGGTAGGCCAGTCTGAACAAATGAGTTTTTAGGGCACGCTTAAAACTGTGGGGATTGGGGATTAATCGTATTAACCTAGGTAGTGCATTCCAAAGAATCGGCGCAGCACGTGTAAAGTCTTGGAGACGGGAGTGGGAGGTTCTGATTATTGAGGATGCTAACCTGAGGTCATTAGCGGAGCGGAGGGCACGGGTAGGGTGGTAGACTGATACCAGGGAGATGTAGGGTGGTGCTGAGCCATGGAGTGCTTTGTGGATGAGGGTAGTAGTTTTGTACTGGATTCTGGAGTGGATGGGTAGCCAGTGTAATGACTGGCACAGGGTAGAGGCATCGGTGTAACGGTTGGTGAGGAATATGATCCTGGCTGCAGCATTCAGAACAGATTGGAGCGGGGAGAGTTTTGCAAGAGGGAGGCCGATTAGTAGAGAGTTACAATAGTCCAGACGAGAATGAATAAGTGAAACAGTCAGAGTTTTTGCAGAGTCGAAAGTAAGAAAAGGGCGAATTCTAGAAATGTTTTTGAGATGCAGGTAAGAAGAGCGAGCCAGTGATCGGATGTAGGGGGTGAATGAAAGGTCAGAATCAAGGATGACCCCAAGGCAGCGGGCATGTTGCTTTGGAGTAATGGTGGAACCGCACACGGAGATGGCAATGTCAGGCAAAGGTAGGTTAGTAGAGGGAGAGAACACGAGGAGTTCAGTTTTTGACAGGTTTAGTTTCAGATAGAGGGAGGACATGATGTTAGAGACAGCGGTAAGACAATCACTGGTGTTTTCTAAAAAGGTCGGTGTGATATCGGGAGCAGAAGTGTATAATTGGGTGTCGTCAGCATAGAGATGGTACTGGAAACCAAATCTACTGATTGTTTGTCCAATAGGGGCAGTATACAACGAGAAGAGTAGGGGGCCTAGGACTGATCCTTGAGGAACCCCAACAGTAAGGGGAAGGTGAGAGGAGGAGGAACCAGCAAAACATACAGTGAAGGATCGGTCAGAGAGATAGGAGGAGAACCAGGAGAGAACGGTGTCCTTGAGGCCGATGGAGCGGAGCATAGTGAGGAGGAGCTGATGATCCACAGTGTCGAATGCTGCAGAGAGATCCAAGAGAATTAGCATGGAGTAGTGACCATTAGATTTAGCTGTTAGTAGGTCATTAGAGACTTTAGTGAGGGCAGTTTCAGTAGAGTGTAAAGAGCGGAAGCCAGATTGAAGAGGGTCGAGAAGAGAGTTATCTGAGAGATAGCGGGTAAGACGGGAGTGGACCAGGCGTTCGAGGAGTTTAGAGATGAAGGGAAGATTAGAGACAGGTCTATAATTAGCGGCACAGTTTTGATCGAGGGATTTTTTTTAAGTAATGGATGTATAATGGCATGCTTAAATGAGGAGGGAAAAATACCGGAAGTGAGGGAAAGGTTGAATATTTTTGTTAGGTGAGAGGTGACAGCCGGGGAAAGGGACTGGAGGAGATGTGACGGAATGGGGTCACTGGTGCAAGTGGTCGGGCGAGAAGATGCAAGGAGCCTGCTTACTTCTTCTTCTGTAACTGCTTCAAAGTCAGAGAGTGAACTAGATGCAGTGGGGGAGGGAGGACAGTGCATGGTATGAAGAGATTGGGAGATGATTTCCTGTCGAATGTGGTCAATTTTTTCTTTGAAGTAATTGGCCAGATCGTCAGCACGGAGATCCGTGGTTGGGGCCTGCTCTCTTGGGTTGAGTAGGGACTGGAACGTGTCAAAGAGACGTTTAGGGTTATTGGACAGGCAGGTGATGAGGGTGTTGAAGTAGGTTTGTTTGGAGAGGTGAAGGGCAGAATTGTATGTCTTTAGCATGAACTTATAATGGATGAAATCTTCGGGTAGATTAGATTTTCTCCACAGACGTTCTGCGCACCTGGAGCACCGCTGCAGGAAACGTGTTTGCAGCGTGTGCCACGGTTGTTGCCGTCTGTGCCGAGTTGTTTTATGTATAGGAGGAGCAGCTTCATCCAGAGCACTTTGCAGGGTTTCATTGTAATGCTTCAATGCAGAAGCATTATTAAAGTAATGATGGCCACTCGTTTTTCTTAGCTGCTTTTTCATGCCATAATACAAATTCTAACAGTCTATTCATTAGTACTATCAGCTGTGTATCCACCAGACTTCTGCACAACACAACTGATGGTCCCAACACCATTTATAAGGCAATTAATCCCACTTATTAAACCTGACAGGGCACAACTGTGAAGTGAAAACCATTCTCGGTGGCTATCGCTTGAAGTTCATCAAGAGAATACCAAGAGTGTGCAAAGCAGTCATCAAAGCAAAAGGTGGCTACTTTGAAGAACCTAGAACATAAGACATAATTTCAGTTGTTTTACAACTTTTTAAGTATATAATTCCACATGTGTTAATTCATAGTTTTGATGCCTTCGGTGTGAATGTACAATTTTCATAGTCATGAAAATACAGAAAAATCTTTAAATGAGAAGGTGTGTCCAAACTTTTGGTCTGTACTGTATATATATACAGCTCTGGCAAAAATTAAGAGACCTCTGCAAAATATTCAGTTTGTCAGATTTTTCCCTTTATAGGTATATTTTTGAGTAAAATGTAAATTCCTCTCTCATTCTATAAACTTCTGATGACATGTCTTCAAATTTCAAAGCAATAAATTTTGTATTTTTTTTCCGAAAAGGAGAAATGGTCAAAATAAAAAAAAATAAAAAAACAGTGCTTTCAGACCTCAAATAATGCAAAGGAGACAAGTTCATAATCATTTTGAAACAACAATACTAATTTTTTAACTCAGGAAGAGATCAGAAATCAATATTTTGTGGAATAACCATGATTTTTAATCACAGCTTTCATGTGTCTTGTCATGCTGTTGGTCTCTTAATTTTTGCTAGAGCTGTATATAATATATATATATATATATATATATATATATATATATACACCTTGAAAAAGTATTCATCCCCCATTAACTTTCTTTTTCTCGTTACACGCACAAATTTATTGTATTACTAGCTGAACAGCCTGGCATGGCATAGTAACTACCTGTGGTTAGTTGTAACAAATTACAATGATTATATTGGCCATAAAAACATTTCACATCATATATTCAACAGTACAGATTTGTAACACAAATTAACTAAACGATTACCTACGTATTGATAGCATTTTATTATCAACTTATTCAAGAGCCTTTTGGATAAAAAAACATTTTGGTTTTTCCTTCAGTTGCAAAGATGAACAGATTTTTGGCAGTTCCAACTCTTGAACAGGCCATGTAAAGTTGACCATGAGAAAAGCATGGGGATTGCAAATTGATCCCTACTACTTTCAAGGACTGTACCTGAGCCTTGTTAATGGACATTGCAAATGCCAGTGGAAGTGGAAACTGGGGGCATTTAAAATCAAAAGGCAAATCAGATGGAATGAGAGGAATTCTTGGAATTAAAAGGTCCTCTTCTTTGGCACATCCTGTTGCTGAGCTGTGTATCTAATCCTATCCTGTGTTATACTGTCTCCTGAGCTGTGTATCTAAACCTATCCTGTGTTATACTGTCTCCTGAGCTGTGTATCTAATCCTATCCTGTGTGTTACGGTCTGCTGAGCTTTGTATCTAATCCTATCCTGTGTGATATTAACTGTTGAGCTGTGTATCTAATCCTATCCTGTGTTATTGTCTGCTGAGCTGTGTATCTAATCCTCTCCTGTGTGATACAGTCTGCTGAGCTGTGAATCTAATGCTATCCTGTGTGATACTGTCTGCTGAGCCATGTATCTAATCCTGTCCTGTGTGTTACTGTCTGCTCAGCCATGTATCTAATTCTATCCTGTGTGATTCAATCTGCTGAGCTGTGTCTCTAATCCTATCCTGTGTGATACTGTCTGCTGAGCTGGGTATTTAATCCTATCCTGTGTGATACTGTGTGCTGAGCCATATATCTAATACTATCCTATGTGATACTGTTTGCTGAGCCATGTATCTAATCCTATCCTGCGTGATACTGTTTGCTGAGCCGTGAATCTAATCCTATCTTGTGTTATACTATTTGCTTAGCCTTGTGTCTAATCCTATCTTGTGTGATACAGTCTGCTAAGCCATGTAGCTAATTTTATCCTGTGTGATACAGTCTGCTAAGGCCTCTTTCACACTTCCATCTTTTTCCTCTCGTCGAAATCCGTCAAGTTTTGAAAAAAACAGGATGCTGTAAATTTTTCTGCAGGATCCTTTTTTTTCCATAGACTTGTATTAGCGACGGATTGTGACAGATGGCAATTCGTTTCATCCGTCGTGCACTGGATCCGTCGGAAAATAGCGGTCCGTTGTGCGGAGAAAACGTTCAGAGGAACGTTTTTTCTGCACGTCAGAAAATCGCTCAGCGACGGGTCCTGCACTGTCCGTCGTCGGCTATAATGGAAGCCTATGGACGCAGGATCCGTCGCTGACACAGGAATCCAGCGACGTATCCCATTTTTTCATTCTGAGCATGCCCGAAATGAATTTTCAATTCTGGAGTCTCTCTCTCTCATCTTACATTTTACACCTGAAAATGCTGCCAGGAACTCCTTTGACGCATCCGTCATAACACTGGAAGCGTTGCACACATTTTCCGCTACTTTCACAACATCCGTTGATACATTGCATCACCTGCAGCGACGGAAGTGTGAAAGAGGCCTAAGCCGTGTATCTAATCCTCTCTTGTGTGATACAGTCTGCTGAGCTGTGTATCTAATCCTATCCTGTGTGATACTGTCTGCTGAGCTGTTTATCTAATCCTATTCTGTGTAATACTGTCTGATGAGCTTTGTATCTAATCCTCTCCTGTGAGATACTGTGTGCTGAGCCGTGTATCTAAGTATATCTAATCCTTTCCTTTGTGATACAGTCTGCTGAGCTGTGTATCTAATCCTCTCCTGTGTGATACAGTCTGCTGAGCTGTGTATCTAATCCTATCCTGTGTGATACTGTCAGCTGAGCTGTTTATCTAATCCTATTCTGTGTGATACTGTCTGCTGAGCCGTGTATCTAATCCTCTCCTGTGAGATACTGTGTGCTGAGCCGTGTATCTAATCCTATCCTATGTGATACCAAAACCAAGCAGCAAGTCTTTGTGAAATGTAAGGTAAATGATCCACTGTTTTCTAAATATTTAAAAAATATAAATCTGAAAATTGTGATGTGCATTTGTATTCAGCCCCCATGTTAATACTTTGCAGGGTATTTTTTTTGCTCTGGGCACATTTTTCTACACGCTATCTGTGTGTATATTTTGAAAATGTTTAGAAAAACATTTATCATTTCATGAAAACATCAGAAATGCTTGCTATTTTGTGCTGGCATATCACATACAATTCAAATAAGGTAGAATTAAGTTTGTGGGTGTAACATGAAAAAAAAATGGAAAAGTTCATGGGGTATACCTTTTCAAGGCACTGTATATACTGAGGTAAAAAAACAATGCCAAAATAAGTGGGAGTCACTAAGTCTACGTTCACATTAGCGTCGCGTCGCCGTTGCGTCGGCGACGCAGCGGCGACGCACGGAAAAACGCGCGCAAACGCGCGCAAAAACGCGCGCGTTTTGCGACGCGTGCGTCGTTTTTGACGAAACTCGGACGCACAGAAAATGCTACATGTAGCGTTTTCTTGCGTCCGACGCTAGCGTCGGAAACGACGCACGTGGCGAAAAACGCCACCAAAACAACGCACGCGTCCCCTATGTTAAACATAGGGGCACGTCGCCGCTGCGTCGCCGCTGCGTCGCCGACGCAACAGCGACGCACATTAGCGTAAGGCTAATGTGAACGTAGCCTTACAGCAATAATACCTCCAGTACTGCCCGCACTCACTGTCCCAGCAGTAGTACTAGTCTGCAATGACAATAGGATAATGTTACCTCTGACAGTGACACAGTCTGTTTGAATCAGTGTTCTGTACAGTTCACCTTCTTCATTGCCATAACACATAATGTTACATAGCAGATTTTCAATTTTATCGATGACATGTCTATTCATTCAGTCCCCCAAGTGACAGTATTCAAGTGCTGTGGAAGACATATGCTGGAATACTTGTGAGATGACAGGTGGATCTTTACCAGAGCAGATTTCTGCTCACCACATGTCTGAATTGAAGACCCATCTCTACTCATTGTATTGTCAATATACCCTTGTGTATGTAACAAATCACCAAGACAGCAGAAGCAATTACATTATATATATATATATATATATATATGACATGATGAAACATGTTATATCTGCCCCTGCACCAACCTGAACATAAAGGTTCAGTCATATCTCCACCTGTGTGTTTTCTCCAGTAGATACTCTGATCCCTTAGCAGACTGAACTAAGGCCGGGATCACACAATGCGAGATACGACCGAGTCTCGCAGGTTAAAACCAAGCTCTGGCACCAGCACTCCAGAGCAAGCGTCTGGCCGCACAGCAATACATGGAGTTGCACACTCCGCTCCCAAGTGCCGGTGTCAGAGCTTGTTTTTAACCTGCGACACTCGGCCATATCTCGCTGTTGTGTGAGTCCGGCCTAAAGGTAAGAACTGGCCCAATTTGCTATCGCCTTTCATGCACACACACTGATTACAAGGAAATAGGAGGTCACAGGTGAGGATGTTACCTTTAGTAGCCATTCAAACCCATTTGTGTCAACTTCTGTGCATGTTATCGGGCCCAAATCACCAGGGTATGTGACCTTTTGATCAGGGTCATTTGGATGTTTTGGGTTGTCATTATGAATTACATAGTAACATAGTAACATAGTTAGTAAGGCCGAAAAAAGACATTTGTCCATCCAGTTCAGCCGATAAAAAGCCTATTTAAAAAGAGAAACAAAGTAGTTTGACAATAAATAACTTTACTCAACCATTAACCATGAGTGGAGAAAAGGTTTTCATATTCTCTTAAAAAAAGACAAAGAAAGCAAAAATTCTGCTGGTATATGCAAACTTTTAGGCACAACAGTACATGTGAGTAATATGGTGTGTTCACTGCATTTTTACCAGTTATTCTGCTTGTTTTTGCAGAGAAAATTACAGCATTTTATTATCCCAGCAAAATGAATGAGATTTCTGACATTTGCTGCACACATTGCTAATTTTTTCCTTGCAGATTTGAAGTAGTTTCAGGTCTGCAGCAATTCTTTCAGCATTTTTGCAGCGTTTTTCACCGATTCTAATATCCGGGGAAGAAAATGCATAAAAAAGGCATAAAAGAACATATAAAATAAGCATTTTTGGGCAGCATATTTCCTGCCAAGAAAATGTATTTGATACAGAAATGTCTGTAGCAAATACTTTACACGCACATACTTTAATAATCAGAACAACTGAAGTGAGAGACGTATAATTAAGAGGCACATGCCAGTAAATCAGTTAGGCCGGAGTCACACTACAGCGAGATACGGCCGAGTCTCGCTGGTTAAAAGCAAGCTCTGGCACCGGCACTCTGGAGCGGAGCGTGCAGCTCCATGTATTGCTATGCGGCCGCACGCTCCGCTCTGGAGTGCCGGTGTCAGAGCTTGTTTTTAACCAGCGAGACTCGGCCGTATCTCGCTGTGTGTGATCCCGGCCTTCGAAGCATCTTACAGTTGCCATGTGTTACCATCAGAAAGGTTCCTCCATTCTGTGAATTAAGAAAAATTCCAACAGAATTTAAACCCCAAAATGGCATAAAGTTTCATGAATTAGACAGTCCTATTTAGCCACTCCCAGTGCTGCCCATTCTACATCCATTTTGGCAGAACTGGCAGGGACTTGCCAAAAACGAGAACATTTTCAAAATTCTTGTGCAGCTTCAAGATGTTTGAGTGTATGTATGAAAATTGATGAAAACACCAATATTAATCGGGTCCTTTTGAATCCAAGGAAAAACTGACATAGATGGAGATTTCAGCTCAGAATCCTATAGAGTGATAAATGCAGCTCTGAACTATAATGGTATTAATACACATACGTAGGATAAATTTGCGCAGATCAAAGTTATAGCAGATACTTCTAATTATGCTGATGACACACAGATCTACATCTCTGGACCAGATATCACCTCCCTACTAACCAAAATCCCATAATGTCTGTCTGCTAGTTAATCCTTCAACTCCGCTAGATCTCTAAAACTTGATGTGTTGACATAACAGAATTCATCATCTTTCCCCATCTCACTCGACCCCCCCAATGGTTCTATCCATTAAAGTAAATAGCTGCTCACTCTCCCCAGTCCCACAAGTTTGCTGCCTCAGGGTAATCCTTGAGACTGATCTCTTCTTCAAACCACATATCCAAGCTATTTCCACTAGTCCATGCCCTCATTATCTGCAGCCTTGACTACTGCAACCTCCTGCTCTGTGACCTCCCCTCTAATACTCTCCCATCCCTCCAATCTATTCTAAGCTCTGCTGCCCAACTAATCCACATATTCCCCTGTTATTCCCTGGTCTCTCCCCTCTGTCAATCCTGGCACTGGATCCTCATTACCCAAAGACTCCAGTTTCAAACCCTAACCATGGCATACAAAGCCATCCACAACCTGTCTCCTCCATACATCTGTGACCTCGTCTCCTGGTACTTACCTGCATGCAACCTCCGATCCTCACAAGATCTCCTTCTCTACTCCCCTCTTATCTCCTCTTCCAAGAATTCCCTCATGCATCCCCTTACTCTGGAACTATCTACCCCAACATATCAGACTCTTGCCTACCATGGAAACCTTCAAAAAGAACCTGAAGACCTACCTCTTCCGGCAAGACTACAACCTGCAGTAACCACCGATCGACCAAACGACTGCATGACCAGCTCGGCCCTCGCCTACTGTATCCTCACCCATCCCTTGTAGATTGTGAGCCCTCGCGGGCAGGGTCCTCTCTCCTCCTCTACTAGTCCAGACTTATATTGTTTAAAATTACTGTACTTGTTTTTATTATGTATACCCCTCCTCACGTGTAAAGTGCCATGGAATAAAAGGCGCTTTAATAATAAATAATAATAATAAAAATTATTTGTATACTTATAATATCCACCTAGGCAGTGGAATATTTTTGCAAAAATTGTCATATAAAGTTTAGCTTGACTTTGTGAGTCTAAACACTTGACAATCTATTTATCATGCTGCTAAGTGTCAGCATTAAATTATCCCAGCTGTTATGACAGCAACATTATTCATCAGGATTACAGACTCACTCTAAGACTGCTTAGAGCTGTTACCTTCTTCTGGGTTTTATTGATTCTTTTCTATAACAAAGTGAGATGCTATGAAAATGCGTTTTGAGCATATTGATCATGTTAAAACCTTTGCACTCTTGCTGATTAAATGGTTATTTTGAAATCTGTGCCTCAGTAGAGATTGTCATTTCAATAATGTAAGAAACACATAACAGTCTAATATGTCAACTCAACATATTATGTAAAATAGATGTTTGGAGACGTCTGGGACATCAAATTTATAAATTTTTTTAGGAAAACAGTTGATAATAGCTTTTGTATCTACATTGGATTTTATAAAGAAGTTTTCTCACTAAATACATTTATCAACTATTCATGGAATAGGTTAATGTAGGCAGAGGTGTAGCTAGGTTTTATGGCACCCGGGGCAAGAATTCAGTGTGCCCCCTCCCCAAGCACATATGCGATTGCATGTGAGTGGAGTGGACATGCTGGAACCAGCAAGCAGAGCTGAATACTGATAGTGAGTATGTTACACTCTTCTGCCCCAGTAACGTGAAGTACTTACCACTAATGCTCTCCGTGCCGGCGAGTGAAGTCAGCAGCGTTATCACATGACCTGCTCACGCTGCTGACGTCACTCAGAGGTTCAATTGTACTTGCATCTGAAAGAGCTTCTCTGAGTTGGCTGTAGGCTTGACAGCAGAAAATTTGGGGCCCAAATAATTTTCCCATTCCAACACAAATTTCTGTTTGAAGAATTTAATATAATTGTTGATTAAAGAATAGATATGTTAAATATTCCATATAGATTTCTTTCATTAACTTGCTAATGAGAGAAAATACTTCTTTAGGAAGTATTAGAGGAAATTTATATTTGTTTCTGAGGTGTTTTCTCATTTCTAAATATGTAAGAAATTCAATTTCTGGAAGGCCGTATTTTATTTTGAGATATTGAAAGATATTGGAATCTCATAAGAGTGTCCTTTATATCTTAGATAAATCTAAAATTCCCTTCCTTTCCCACAATTTAAAGTGAAAATGTGGAATTTCCATTATGAATATATCCAAGAAGTATTGTTTCTCCTTGCGGAGATTGACATGATAAACATGTCGAGGTGAGGAGACTTTAAGCCGCAATGCTCCTCTAGGAAATATGCAAATTGTCTCTTCAGAGAGGAAGAGGACTAGAACTCTAGTGCCACCTATTGGAAGTAGCAATCCTAACAGTCAATGTCGACCCAGAGCCTTGTCACATGACTTAAGATAATAGCCAAACCAGAATCTCAATTTGCAGACACTGTGTTTTGGGGTACTGCCCCTCATCAGTGCAAAGTGGAGATCTGGTTTGGCTGATTGAGAGGCGTCTGACCGGGATCCAAGAAGTATCGCTTCTCCTTGTGGATCGTGACATAAGCATGTCGAGGTGAGGAGACTTAAAGCCACAATGCTCCTCTGAGAAATATGCAAATTGTCTCTTCAGAGAGGAAGAGTTCTAGTCCTCTTCCTCTCTGAAGAGACAATTTGCATTATGAATATAGAAATAGGGCATTTTTTTCTAATCTAATTGGTATTTAGTTGGACTTAGTGGTTTTCCATGCTAATAATATACAATTATTAATTGGGAGAGAAGTAAGATTTGATGATTGATCTAATAAGCATGTCAAAATTATTATATGTATAGGTACTGTATATTCTTAATGAAAGAGTTTTTAAATTCCAACCCACTAGGGTTTTTCAAAGATTTTTACTCTGTATAATAATGTTGGATAAATGATATGCGTCTATTTTTGGTACCCCTATACCACCTTTTCATTTTTGCTTAAAGAGAATAATCCAAATAAGTTAGGATAACAATAGTCAATTTTTGAACAACCACATTTTTACACCTGTAGCAGGACAATATTTTTTTTATTTTAAACCTACAAAATTTCACACAAACCAAGTTCAACAGTATATATAAGTATAGGCAATTTTTGAACAACTACATTTCTTCACCTGTAGTAGACCAATTTTGTTTTTTATTTGAAACCAGCAAAATTTCATACAAACCAAGTACTAGACTTTTTATGACAATAGTCAATTTTTGAACAACCAAATTTCTACACCTGTAGCAGACCAATTTAGGTTTTTATTTCAAATTGACAAAATTTTACACAAACCAAATTCTAGAGTATAGATGACGATAGTCAATTTTGAACAACCAAATTTCAAATTTCTCAGGAAGGCCCTGAGAAAGCAGACGCAAAACGTGCTTTGGGGCATGTCACACCCACAGCCATGAATACAGGTTAGAACTAGTAGTGGCATGACTCGGTACATTGACTTTAGAATATCTGTATGATGCCATACTTTTCTAGTTTTGTGATAAGATTCTGCCACTGGTGGTCTGGTTTTCATTATGAATACATGCACTGGCACGTTATGTTTCTATATAATTTATTGTGAAGGTCACTTCATCTGTTTTCATGCCTGTGGGATGACACCATTTATTTGGTACACCTTGTACCAGACTACAATAGCACTGTGATCTGCTGTGATACATTATTGTCTTGTATATGTTGTAAAATTATCATTAAAATTTATTTTTTTATATTTTTTGGTGGTTTATATGCTCCATGTGTCTGTGTTTAAAACAAATTTCTACACCTGTAGTAATTCAATTTTGTTTTCTATTTCAAACCAAGAGAATTTCACACAAACCAAGTTCTAGTGTATGGATGACATTATCAATTTTGGAAAAAACAAATTTCTACACCTCTAATACTCCCGCACTTATAAAGAGAGTGCAAAGCTAGAAAATTATAAGGAAGATAATACAGTAATCCTCTTCAAGTGTCCGCTTTTCTTGTCCTTGCTCGGGAGGCTTGGGGGACTTCCTCCACCAGCTTCCTGGAGCCCGATTCCTTGGTTGCTGGGGTGTAACTGACCAGGCTTTAGGTAGTGCCAAAGCCCCACTGAATTGTGGAAATGGGCCAAAGCCACCTGTATCACCTGTACCATCTCCTACTCCCACATAGAAGGAGGAGAAACCCAAGGACAGTAGAATCTCTAGGGGGTAGTATTTCCATCTCAAGCCACTTTAATGAGCCTTTCCCGCTCCTGTTCACATCTCAAAAAGGATTCATCCTGCTCCTTTCCATCTCAGATCACACTCACCGCATATCAGTGATGTTAGGCCTCCATTTTTAGGAACATGACCTTGGTTTCAGCCATCAACTCTTGCTGTCTTTGAGACAAGTTTTCCATTCCTACTTCCTGCTGGTTGCTTGAGATGTGTTCATGGGCCGCAAACTCTTGCATGTCCCCCATCTCCTCTGCCGGTTGTATGCAACAACATCCCACCGGGATGCCAACTGTCCGTATCATGCAGCTAGCGGGACCGCTTGCATTTCTGCAGACTTGGTCCTGGCTTGCCTCCTTCTTCTGACAATCCGAGGACCAGCAGTCCGCTCATTTGTTGCTGGATCCTGGCGCTCTTACATGCAGTCCACAAGAACCCGAGCCGTGAGGCTGCGACCTGTGTTCAGACCTTGATGGTTCTGGAAAAGCATCCGGTTCTGGACTACAGGGTAGTGCCACCTCCACTATCATGCCAGCTTGGTTTGGCTCCGATATTCCTCTCTTTGCTTCCTTGAGATTCTCGAAGGATTCTGCCATCTTTGTCAAATTGTTGCCCACTAAGTACGTTAAACTGTACGGATCATTAATTCAATCCAGAAACATTTTTGAGTCTTTTTTGAAGTGGTATATATCATATAAATGTACCCCAGAGCACGTAATACTTCATGCATGATTAAATGAATACAGAAACATTTGTCAATGCTTTATTGGAGTGTTATATAATGCCGACATGTAATAGAAAGCTCATAATACTTTATGGATGAGAAATATAATACCAAAAAATGTTTGAATGCTTTTTTGTAGTCATAGACAGCATACCATTTAATTGTACACCAGAGCACTAGCAACTCTATGGGTGAGTAACTAAATACAGAAACATTTTTTAACTCTTTTTTGGAGTGTTATATACAATTGAACCCCAGAGCATGCAATAATCTATGGAAGAGTAAATTATTACTGAAAAAATGCTTTTTTGGAGTGTTATATACCACCGAAATGTAACAGAAACCATGTGTTAGGCGCTGGGATTCTCCTGCTGCACGGGATAGATCCCAAGCCATATTTGCCTCTGCGGTCTCCCATTCGGACTCAGCATAGACGTCGGTCCCAGCAGTCGCTCGCTGTTGTGCTTTCACCATTGTTCACTAGAAGCAGTTATCTATCTCTGCACGGTGGACCTCGGGTTGCGATTGCACTTTATTACTTATATTTATTTAGTGCAATCCGCCAACCCTAGCAGTATATTAGCTTCATGGTCTGGCTAGTAATGGCAGACAAGCAGCATCTCTTGCAATTTTTCTAGCAGCTGGAGTGCAGGTTGTCCATGCTTGAGGGGACGACTTCAGCTGGGGAATTATCTGCAGTAGTGGCACAAGCAGCCAGCGAAGCCGCTGCTAGGGTTTCGGCTGCAACACCTGTTCCATCTTTTTCACGTTTCCCATCACCTGACAAGTTCTCAGGGGGACAACAAGGCTTGCAGGGGTTTTGTAAACCAGTACTCAATTCAGTTGGTGCTACTGGCCTCTCATTTCCCATCTGAATGAGTTAAGGTGGGATTTGTTGTCTCTCTGTTGACGGACAGGGTGTTGGAGTGGGCTACGCCACTGTGGGAACATAATGACCAGGAGATCCAGAGCGTTTCTCACTTTCTGGGCGCTCTGAAACATGTCTTTCTAGGTCCTCTGGTTACCCATGATGCCACACTCCAACTCTTGGCATTACCTCAGGGCTTTTCCTCGGTCACCCAATTCTCCGTCCCATTCCGGACCTTTGCGTCCAAGTTGGAGTGGTCAGAAAAGGTCCTAATCCCCATATTTTGGATGGGCCTTGCCGACCACGTTAAGGATGCTCTGGCCACTAGGGAGATTCCAGCTACACTTGGGGATTTAATATCTGTATCCACTCACATTGATCTTTGGCATGCTGAACAAAGGTTGTAGTGCGCTTAGTGTAGACTAAGGATTCAGTTAGCTCCAAACTTTACCAATCCTATGGAAACTCTGGTTCAAACGTGCAATATGGTTGAGCCCAGGGAGGTCTCTCAGGCGGAATCAAATTCCCGTCCTGTACATTCTCAACCGACCTGCTTTGTTTGTGGTCAGGCTGGACATTAAGCCAATAAGTGTCCCAGGCATCAGGGAAGATGACCGCTTCTAGTGGCTATGAGAGGAGGTTCACTAGACATGGCTGTTGTGTCCCCCAAGTTAACCTTTAAGGTTTCCCTGTCATATGAATAGACTGCAAAGGCCTGTGTGGATTCTGGGGCTGAGGGCAATTTTTTATATTCTGCCTTCGTCCTGTGGCACGCAGGTCCCTTGGTCAGGATCTATAGCCCTGTCACCATTCGGGTGGTTAACGGGTCTGCTCTTCCTAATCAAATTACACACCAGAGAAAATTCCTTACCCTCATAGTGTCCCCTAAACATCTGAAGAGTATCTCTTTTCTAGTACTCTCTGAGGGCATAGATGAGGTACTTTTAGGTTTACCTTGGTTGCGTCGCCATTCAATCAGTATCAATTGGGCAACAGGGAGCATACTGGGTTAGAGTAATTCTTGTGAGGGACAATGTCTTGAGGCCCAAGCTTCCATAGGGTCCTCTGAGGTCACTACAGAACTCACTTCCCTACCTAGGCACTACTGGCAGTATGCTGACATGTTCTCTAAAAAGACTCATCACCCCTATGATTGTGCCATAGACCTCATTACGGGGGCAGAGCCTCCACATGGGCGTGTTTACCCTTTGTCTCCCTCAAAGACTGAGGCTATGTCAGAGTACATCAGGGAGAATATGGTGATGGGGTTTATTAGGAAATCAGTGACTCCAGCTGGGGCAGGGTTCTTCTTCATCCAAAAGAAGAATGCATTAAACCCTTGTATAGATTATAGGGGTTTGAATGCCATCACAATCAAGAATAAGTTTCCTTTGCTGTTAATCTCCGAGCTCTTTGACAGACTGCGGGTAGCTAGGATATTTACCATGTTAGACTTGCAAGGGGCTTATAATCTAATTGTATACGTGGTGGAGACGATTGGAAGACCGCTTTTAATACTCATGATGGTCATTATGAGTACTTAGTAACGCCATTCGGTCTCTGTAATGCCCCAGCAGTCTTTCAGGATTTCATGAATGACCTCTTTCGGGAGATGTTATCCACATTTGTGGTGGTATATCTGGATGACATTCTCATCTATTCTCCAGATATAAGCAGTTCAGCACTTTATGGGATTTATTAACTATTATCGCCAGTTCATTCCCCACTTCTCTCTGGCGGCTCCCTTGGTAACCCTCACCATGAAGGGAGATAATCCTAAGTAGTGGTCTGAGGAGGTCTCCAAGTCCTTTACCTCCCTGAAGACACATTTTGCTTAGGCACCAGTTCTTCATCATCCTGATGTTGATAAACTTTTTATCTTGGATGTGGATGTCTCCTCCATTGAGGCTGGAGTAGTCCTACATCAAAAGGATGCTCAAGGTCGGAAACATCCATGTTTCTTTTTTTCCAAGACCTTTTCTCCAGCGGAGAGGAATTATTCCATCGGGGACAGGGAACTGCTTGCCATGAGGTTGGCCTTTGCGTAGTGGAGACATCTCCTGGAGGAAGCTATGCATCCCTTTTTAGGTCTTTACGGACCATAAAAATCTGCTCTACCTCCAGACAGCCCAGCGGCTGAATTTTCGCCAGGCTAGGTAGTCCCTATTCTTCTCCGGTTCAATTTTACCATTCATTTGTCATCTGGGAAGAAGAAATAACGTACCAATACCCTGTCCCATTCAGTAGTCTCATCCAAGGATTGGGATGAGCTACGTCTGATAGGCCTTTTGGAGAGTCTTTGAACAGTGGCTCTGGTGTCCCTTGAGCAGGTACCTCTGGGCAAATCTTATGTACCACCCAATCTGCTGCCGGAGGTTCTCTGGTGGGCACACACCTCCAAGTTGGGTGGTCATCTCGGCATCAAGAGGACCACCTAGTTGCTTGAGAAGTCTTATTGGTGGCCTCAGATGGTGTGTGATGTCAAGGATTGTGTACAAGCCTGTGTCTTGTGTGCAAGGAATTGGTCTTCCAGGCAGATGCCCGTGAGCTTGCTCTATCTCTTGTCTATGACAGACAGGCCCTGGGAGATGGTTGAGATGGACTTTATAGTGGACTAGCTGAAGAGCCCAGCGTTGCCTGGGCATAGTAAATATCTGTGGTTAGTTATAGCACCTCCCTTCTCTTATTTTCCCATCACGCCTCTCATTTTCCCCTCACATCTCTCATTTTCTCCCTTACACCTCTCATTTTCCCCCTCACTCCTCTTATTTTCCCCCTCACTCCTCTCATTCCCCCTAACACTTGTCATTTCGACCTCACATCTGTCATTTTCCAATCACTCCACTATTTTCCCTCACTCCTCTCATTTTGCACTCACACCTTTTCATTTTCACCTCACACCTCTCATTTTCCCCTCAGTATATACATGTTTGTCATCTCCCTTATATATAACTTTTAAATAACACTGAAATGTACCCCAGACCATGTAATAGTATATGGATGAGTAATTGAATACAGAAAAATGTTTCAACATTTTTTGGAAGTGTAATATAACACTGAAATGTACTACAAACCACGTAATAGTATAAGGTTGAGTAGTTGAATATGAAAAAAATTTCAACACATTTTTGGACTGTTATATAATACCAAAATGTATCACAGACCAAGTAATAGTATATCTATGAGTAATTGAATGCATAAAAATGTTTCAATGCTTCTTTTTACTGTTATATAATCCAAAAGAAAAAAATATCCAGCTTCACCGAATCCGTGAAAAAAAGTTTTCTTTATTCACAAACTTAAACATGGAGGATACAAACTTCAGCACAAAGCAAAGGAGTAAGAATCTCAATGCGTTTCTGGAGACAGCTCCCTTAATCATGACATTATGGGTGAGCTGGTTTATATTCCTTCTCTTTACTGTTACATAAAACCAAAATATACCACAGACCATGTAAAAGTATATGGATAAGAAATTGAATATAGAAAGCTGTTTCAACAATTTTTATATGTTACATAACACTAAAATGTACCACAGACCACACAATAGTATATGAATGAGTAATTGAATGCAGAAAAATGTTTCAACGCTTTTTTGGAGTGTTTTAGATTACATAAATGTACTGCAAAGTGCCTTATATTCTCTGGATAACAATATAGTAATTTTTTTCACCCAAAAAATAAAAATGTGGTCAACTGCTGCAGCTATATATTTAGCAACTGACTGCAAAGCCCTAATCCGTGCCTCAAAACTGTTTTCAGCCATTCTCCCCGCTTCTTCAACTCTCTCTCCCTACTTAGGCTAAATGCAGATTATATCTGATGCAATCAGCACAAAATTAGTCCTTATAAGTATTGTTAGTATGATGGTTCAGCTTCAGCACCAGTATCAACACTACTGGACTCTTTTTATCAACTAACAAGAAGGAGAGCACTCACCATCCGCATATGTTTCAGTATTTATTCTGACATTATGTCAATAGCAGGACCATATCAGGGGAACAGTGGTTCCAAGAGACGACGGCCGTTTCACGCTGCCGCGCTTCCACGGGTCTCCCCGTCTCTTAGAATAAAGATTGAAACATAAGCGGATGGTGAGTGCTCTCCTTCTTGTTAGTTGATACAAACATTTGAACTCACATTTTTTCTGGCTGAGCACCCGGAGTCCGCTGTGGCAATATAACGCTTTATCAGCTGTGAAGCAGTATGTGACTCATTGATCTGATTGTGCGGACTCCCTTTCTTTTTTTTCTTTTTTTACACTGCTCCGGCTCCCCTCCGTCCTGTGCTCCGCTCCCCCCCGTGCTCTTGGCCGCTCCCCCGTGCTTCAATCACCCCCCCTGCACTCCGATCCACCCCCCTCCATGCTCCGTTCCACCCCCCGTGCTCCGTTCCACCCCCCCGTGCTCCGTTCTACCCCCCGTGCTCCGTTCCACCCCTCCCGTGCTTCGATTCACCCCCCCATGCTCCGATCCCCCCCTGTGCTCTCCCCCCACCCCATCATACTTACCGATCCTGCCGGGGTCCGTCCGTCTTCGCCCCGGGCGCCGCCATCTTCCAAAATGGCGGGCGCATGCGCAGTGCGCCCGCCGAATCTGCCGGCCGGCAGATTCATTCCAAAGTGCATTTTGATCACTGAGATATAATCTATCTCAGTGATCAAAATAAAAAAAATAATAAATGACACCCCTTCCCTTTGTCACCCCCATAGACAGGGACAATAAAAAAATAAAGAATTTTTTTTTCCACTAATGTTAGAATAGGGTTAGGGCTAGGGTTAGGGTTAGGGGTAGGGTTAGGGTTAGGGGTAGGGTTAGGGCTAGGGTTAGGGTTAGGGTTAGGGGTAGGGTTAGGGGTAGGGTTAGGGGTAGGGTTAGGGGTAGGGTTAGGGCTAGGGTTAGGGGTAGGGTTAGGGTTAGGGCTAGGGTTAGGGGTAGGGTTAGGGGTAGGGTAGGGTTAGGGCTAGGGGTAGGGTTAGTGCTAGGGTTAGGGGTAGGGTTTCGGTATGTGCACACGTATTCTGGTCCTCTGCGGATTTTTCCGCTGCGGATTTGATAAATCCGCAGTGCTAAACCGCTGCGGATTTATGGCGGATTTACCGCTTTTTTCTGCGCATTTCACTGCGGTTTTACAACTGCGATTTTCTATTGGAGCAGTTGTAAAACCGCTGCGGAATCCGCACAAAGAAGTGACATGCTGCGGAATGTAAACCGCTGCGTTTCCGTGCAGTTTTTCTGCAGCATGTGTACAGCGATTTTTGTTTCCCATATGTTTACATTGAACTGTAAACTCATGGGAAACTGCTGCGGATCCGCAGCGGTTTCCGCAGCGTGTGCACATACCTTTAGAATTAGGCTATGTGCACACGGTGCGGATTTGGCTGCGGATCCGCAGTGGATTGGCCGCTGCGGATTCGCAGCAGTGTTCCATCAGGTGTACAGTACCATGGAAAACCAAATCCGCTGTGCCCATGGTGCGGAAAATACCGCGCGGAAACGCTGCGTTGTATTTTCCGCAGCATGTCAATTCTTTGTGCGGATTCCGCAGCATTTTACACCTGTTCCTCAATAGGAATCCGCAGGTGAAATCCGCACAAAAAACACTGGAAATCCGCGGTAAATCCGCAGGTAAAATGCAGTGCCTTTTACCCACGGATTTTTCAAAAATGATGCTGAAAAATCTCACACGAATCCGCAACGTGGGCACATAGCCTTAGGGTTAGGGTTGGAATTAGGGTTGTGGTTAGGGTTAGGGGTGTGTTGGGGTTAGGGTTGTGATTAGGGTTATCGCTACAGTTGGGATTAGAGTTAGGGGTGTGTTGGGGTTAGTGTTGGAGTTAGAATTGAGGGGTTTCCACTGTTTAGGCCCACCAGGGGTCTCCAAACGCAACATGGCGCCACCATTGATTCCAGCCAATCTCGTATTCAAAAAGTCAAATGGTGCTCCCTCAATTCCGAGCCCTGACGTGTGCCCAAACAGTGGTTTACCCCCACATATGGGGTACCAGCATACTCAAGACAAACTGCGCAACAATTACTGGGGTCCAATTTCTCCTGTTACCCTTGTGAAAATAAAAAAATGCTTGCTAAAACATCATTTTTGAGGAAAGAAAAATGATTTTTTATTTTCACGGCTCTGCGTTGTAAACTTCTGTGAAGCACTTGGGGGTTCAAAGTGCTCACCACACATCTAGATAAGTTCCTTTCGGGGTCTAGTTTCCAAAATGGGGTCACTTGTGGGGGTTTCTACTGTTTAGGCACACCAGGGGCTCTGCAAACGCAACGTGATGCCCGCAGAGCATTCCATCAAAGTCTGCATTTCAAAACGTCATGTGCCCAAACAGTAGTTTACCCCCACATATGGGGTATCACCGTACTCAGGAGAAACTGGACAACAAATATTGGGGTCAAATTTCTCCTGTTACCCTTGGGAAAATTAAAAAATTCTGGGCTAAATAATTATTTTTGAGGAAAGAAAACGTATTTATTATTTTCACGGCTCTGTATTATAAACTTCTGTGAAGCACTTGGGGGTTGAAAGTGCTCACCACACATCTAGATAAGTTCCTTTCGGGGTCTAGTTTCCAAAATGGGGTCACTTGTGGGGGGTTTCTACTGTTAAGCCACAGCAGGGGCTCTGCAAACGCAACGTGACGCCCACAGAGCATTCCATCAAAGTCTGCATTTCAAAACGTCACTACTTCACTTCCGAGCCCCGGCATGTGCCCAAACAGTGGTTTACCCCCACATATGGGGTATCAGCGTACTCAGGAGAAACTGGACAACAACTTTTTTCTCCTGATACCCTTGGGAAAATAAAAAATTGCAGGCTAAAAGATCATTTTTGAGAAAATAATTTTTTTTTTTTCATGGCTCTGCGTTATAAACTTCTGTGAAGCACTTGGGGGTTCAAAGTCCTCACCACACATCTAGATTAGTTCCTTTGGTGGACTAGTTTCCAAAATGGGGTCATTTCTGGGGGATCTCCAATGTTTAGGCACACAGGGGCTCTCCAAACGTGACATGGTGTCCGCTAATGATTGGAGCTAATTTTCCATTTAAAAAGCCAAATGGCGTGCCTTCCCTTCCGAGCCCTGCCGTGCGCCCAAACAGTGGTTTACCCCCACATATGGGGTATCAGCGCACTCAGGACAAACTGCAAAACAACATTTGGGGTCCTATTTCTCCTATTACCCTTGGCAAAATAGGAAATTCCAGGCTAAAAAAATCATTTTTGAGGAAAGAAAAATTATTTTATATTTTCATGGCTCTGCGTTATAAACTTCTGTGAAGCACCTGGGGGTTCAAAGTCCTCACCACACATCTAGATAAGTTCCTTGGGGGGTCTAGTTTCCAAAATGGGGTCACTTGTGGGGGAGCTCCAATGTTTAGGCACACAGGGGCTCTCCAAACGCGACATGGTGTCCGCTAACAATTGGAGCTAATTTTCCATTCAAAAAGTCAAATGGCACGCCTTCTCTTCCGAGCCTTACCATGTGCCCAAACAGTGGTTTACCCACACATATGAGGTATCAGTGTACTCAGGAGAAATTGCCCAACAAATTTTAGGATCCATTTTATCCTGTTGCCCATGTGAAAATGAAAAAATTGAGGCTAAAAGAATTTTTTTGTGAAAAAAAAGTACTTTTTCATTTTTACGGATCAATTTGTGAAGCACCTGGGGATTCAAAGTGCTCACTATGCATCTAGATAAGTTCCCTGGGGCATCTAGTTTCCAAAATGGGGTCACTTGTGGGGGAGCTCCAATTTTTAGGCACACGGGGGCTCTCCAAACGTGACATGGTGTCCGCTAAAAAGTGGAGCCAATTTTTGATTCAAAAAGTCAAATGGCACTCCTTCCCTTCCAAGCCCTGCCGTGCGCCCAAACAGTGGTTTACCCCCACATATGAGGTATCAGCGTACTCACGACAAATTGGACAACAACTTACGTGGTTCAGTTTCTCCTTTTACCATTGGGAAAATAAAAAAATTGTTGCTAAAAGATAATTTTTGTGACTAAAAAGTTAAATGTTCATTTTTTCCTTCCATGTTGCTTCTGCTGCTGTGAAGCACCTGAAGGGTTAATAAACTTCTGGAATGTGGTTTTGAGTACCTTGAGGGGTGCAGTTTTTAGAATGGTGTAACTTTTGGGTATTTTCAGCCATATAGACCCCTCAAACTGACTTCAAATGTGAGGTGGTCCCTAAAAAAATGGTTTTGTAAATTTCGTTGTAAAAATGAGAAATCGCTGGTCAAATTTTAACCCTTATAACTTCCTAGCAAAAAAAAATTTTGTTTCCAAAATTGTGCTGATGTAAAGTAAACATGTGGGAAATGTTATTTATTAAATATTTTGTGTCACATAACTCTCTGGTTTAACAGAATAAAAATTCAAAATGTGAAAATTGCGAAATTTTCAAAATTTTCGCCAAATTTCCGATTTTATCACAAATAAATGCATAATTTATTGACCTAAATTTACCACTAACATGAAGCCCAATATGTCACGAAAAAACAATCTCAGAACCGCTAGGATCCGTTGAAGCGTTCCTGAGTTATTACCTCATAAAGGGACACTGGTCAGAATTGCAAAAAACGGCAAGGTCTTTAACCCCTTTCTGACATCGGACGTACTATCCCGTCCATGTGGGGTGGGCCCCTATGACCATGGACGGGATAGTACGTCCAGCGCGATCGGTGGCGCTCACGGGGGGAGCGCCGCCGATCGTGGCCGGGTGTCAGCTGCCTATCGCAGCTGACATCCGGCACTATGTGCCAGGAGCGGTCACGGACCGCCCCCGGCACATTAACCCCCGGCACACCGCGATCAAAGATGATCGCGATGTGCCGGCGGTACAGGGAAGCTTCCCGCAGTGAGGGGGCTCCCTGCGGGCTTCCCTGAGCCCCCCAGCAGCAACGCGATGTGATCGCGTTGCTGCGAGGGTCTCACCTCCCTCCCTGCTCCCTCCAGCCCCGGATCCAAGATGGCCGCGGATCCGGGTCCTGCAGGGAGGGAGGTGGCTCCACAGAGCGAACTCAGAGCAGGCACTGTGAAGGCTGCAGCGCTGCATGTCAGATCAGTGATCTGACAGAGTGCTGTGCAAACTGTCAGATCACTGATCTGTGATGTCCCCCCTGGGACAAAGTAAAAAAGTAAAAAAAAAAAATTTCAAATGTGTAAAAAAAAGTAAAAAAAAATATTCCAAAATAATGAAAAAAAATATATATATTATTCCCATAAATACATTTCTTTATCTAAATAAAAAAAAAAAACAATAAAAGTACACATATTTAGTATCGCCGCATCCGTAACGGCCCGACCTATAAAACTGGCCCACTAGTTAACCCCTTCAGTAAACACCGTAAGAAAAAAAAAAAAAAACGAGGCAAAAAAACAACGCTTTATTATCATACCGCCGAACAAAAAGTGGAATAACACGCGATCAAAAGGACAGATATAAATAACCATTATACCGCTGAAAGCGTCATCTTGTCCCACAAAAAACGAGCCGCCATACAGCATCATCAGCAAAAAAGTAAAAAGTTATAGTCATGAGAATAAAGCGATGCCAAAATAATTATTTTTTCTATAAAATAGTTTTTATTGTATAAAAGCGCCAAAACATTAAAAAAATGATATAAATGAGGTGTCGCTGTAATCGTACTGACCAGAAGAATAAAACTGCTTTATCAATTTTACCAAACGCGGAACGGTATAAACGCCTCCCCCAAAAGAAATTCATGAATAGCTGGTTTTTGGTCATTCTGCCTCACAAAAATTGGAATAAAAAGCGATCAAAAAATGTCACGTGCCCAAAAATGTTACCAATAAAAACGTCAACTCGTCCCGCAAAAAACAAGACCTCACATGACTCTGTGGACCAAAATATAGAAAAATTATAGCTCTCAAAATGTGGTAACGCAAAAAATATTTTTTGCAATAAAAAGCGTCTTTCAGTGTGTGACGGCTGCCAATCATAAAAATCCGCTAAAAAACCCGCTATAAAAGTAAATCAAACCCCCCTTCATCACCCCCTTAGTTAGGGAAAAATTAAAAAAATGTATTTATTTCCATTTTCCCATTAGGGCTAGGGTTAGAGTTAGGGCTAGGGTTAGGGCTAGGGTTAGGGCTAGGGCTAGGGCTAGGGTTAGGGCTAGGGTTAGTGCTAGGGCTAGGGTTAGGGCTAGGGTTAGGGTTAGGGCTAGGGTTAGGGCTAGGGTTAGGGTTAGGGCTAGGGTTAGGGCTAGGGTTAGGGCTAGGGTTAGGGTTAGGGCTAGGGTTAGGGCTAGGGCTAGGGTTAGGGCTAGGGTTAGGGCTAGGGTTAGGGCTAGGGTTAGGGTTAGGGTTAGGATTAGGGTTAGGGCTAGGGTTAGGGCTAGGGCTACAGTTTGGGTTGGGGCTAAAGTTACAGTTAGGGTTTAGATTACATTTACGGTTGGGAATAGGGTTGGGATTAGGGTTAGGGGTGTGTCAGGGTTAGAGGTGTGGTTAGGGTTACTGTTGGGATTGGGGTTAGGGATGTGTTTGGATTAGGGTATCAGTTATAATTGGGGGGTTTCCACTGTTTAGGCACATCAGGGGATCTCCAAACGCGACATGGCGTCCGATCTCAATTCCAGCCAATTCTGCGTTGAAAAAGTAAAACAGTGCTTCTTCCCTTCCGAGCTCTCCCGTGTGCCCAAACAGGGGTTTACCCCAACATATGGGGTATCAGCGTACTCAGGACAAATAGGACAACAACTTTTGGGGTCCAATTTCTCCTGTTACCCTTGGGAAAATACAAAACTCGGGGCTAAAACATATTTTTTGTGGGAAAAAAAAAGATTTTTTATTTTCACGGCTCTGCGTTATAAACTGTAGTGAAGCACTTGGGGGTTCAAAGTTCTCACAACACATCTAGATTAGTTCCCTGGGGGGTCTAGTTACCCCAATATACGGGGTATCAGCGTACTCAGGACAAATTGGACAACAACTTTTGGGGTCGAATTTCTCCTCTTACCCTCGGGAAAATACAAAACTGGGGGCTAAAAAATAATTTTGGGGGGAAAGATTTTTTTTTAAAAATTTTCACGGCTCTGCGTTACAAACTGTAGTGAAACACTTGGGCGTTTAAAGCTATCACAACACATCTAGATGAGTTCCTTAGGGGGTCTAGTTTCCAAAATGGTGTCACTTGTGGGAGGTTTCTACTGTTTAGGTACATTAGGGGCTCTGCAAATGCAATGTGACACCTGCAGACCATTCCATCTAAGTCCTCATTCCAAATGGAGCTCCTTCCCTTCCGAGCCCTCCCATGCGCCCAAACAGTGGTTCCCCCTCACATATGGGGTATCAGCGCACTCAGGACAAATTGGACAACAAATTGTGGGGTCGAATTTCTCCTGTTACCCTCGGGAAAATACAAAACTGGGGGCTAAAAAATAATTTTTGTGGGAAAATTTTTTTGTTTTATTTTTACGGCTTTCCATTATAAACTTCTGTGAAGCCCTTGGTGGGTCAAAGCGCTCAGCACACATCTAGATAAGTTCCTAAGGGGGTCTACTTTCCAAAATGGTGTCACTTGTGGGGGGTTTCTACTGTTTAGGTACATTAGGGGCTCTGCAAACGCAATGTGACACCTGCAGACCATTCCATCTAAGTCTGCATTCAAATGGCACTCCTTCCCTTCTGAGCCCTCCCATGTGCCCAAACAGTGGTTCCCCCCACATATGGTGTATCATCGCACTCAGGACAAATTGGGCAACAAATTTTGGGGTCCAATTTCTCCTGTTACCCTCAGGAAAATACAAAACTGGGGGCTAAAAAAAAAATTTTTGTGGGAAAAAAATTTTGTTTTATTTTTACGGCTCTGCATTATAAACTTCTGTGAAGCACTTGGTGGGTCAAAGTGCTCACCACACCTCTAGATAAGTTCCTTAGGGGGTCTACTTTCCAAAATGGTGTCATTTGTGGGGGGTTTCAATGTTTAGGCACATCAGTGGCTCTTCAAACGCAACATGGCGTCCCATCTCAATTCCTGTCAATTTTGCTTTGAAAAGTCAAACGGCGCTCCTTCCCTTCCGAGCTCTCCCATTCGCCCAAACAGTGGTTTACCCCCACATATGGGCTATCAGCGTACTCAGGACAAATTGTACAACAACTTTTGGGGTCCAATTTCTTCTCTTACCCTTGGGAAAATAAAAAATTGGGGGCGAAAAGATAATTTTTGTGAAAAAATATGATTTTTTATTTTTACGGTTCTACATTATAAACTTCTGTGAAGCACTTGGTGGATCAAAGTGCTCACCACACCTCTAGATAAGTTCCTTAGGGGGTCTACTTTCCAAAATGGTGTCACTTGTGGGGGGTTTCAATGTTTAGCCACATCAGGGGCTCTCCAAACGAAACATGGCGTCCCATCTCAATTCCAGTCAATTTTGCATTGAAAAGTCAAATGGCACTCCTTCGCTTCCGAGCTCTGCCATGCGCCCAAACAGTGGTTTACCCCCACATGTGGGGTATTGGCATACTCAGGACAAATTGTACAACAATGTTTGGGGTCCATTTTCTCCTGGTAAAATAAAACAAATTGGAGCTGAATTAAATTTTTTGTGAAAAAAAGTTAAATGTTCATTTTTATTTAAACATTCAAAAAATTCCTGTGAAGCACCAGAAGGGTTAATAAACTTCTTGAATATGGTTTTGAGCACCTTGAGGGGTGTAGTTTTTAGAATGGTGTCACACTTGGGTATTTTCTATCATATAGACCCCTCAAAATGACTTCAAATGAGATGTGGTCCCTAAAATAAAATGGTGTTGTAGAAATGAGAAATTGCTGGTCAACTTTTAACCCTTATAACTCCCTAACAAAAAAAAATTTTGGTTCCAAAATTGTGCTGATGTAAAGTAGACATGTGGGAAATGTTACTTATTAAGTATTTTGTGTGACATATCTCTGTGATTTAATTGCATAAAAATTCAAAGTTGGAAAATTGCGAAATTTTCATAATTTTCGCCAAATTTCCGTTTTTTTCACAAATAAACGCAGGTACTATCAAAGAATTTTTACCATTGTCATGAAGTACAATATGTCACGAGAAAACAATGTCAGAATCACCAGGATCCATTGAAGCGTTCCAGAGTTATAACCTCATAAAGGGACAGTGGTCAGAATTGTAAAAATTGGCCCGGTCATTAACGTGCAAACCACCCTTGGGGGTAAAGGGGTTAAGGTCAAAATAGGCTGGGTCATGAAGGGGTTAAAGAAACCCTTGCACTCAAGCCAAGTTCTGGATTTACAGATTGGAGACAGAGAATAAGGGGCAATGGAATTTCCTATGGTCTGAGCCCTTCTAGCTACCACATTAACACCATCCTTGAGAATATGCATAAGCGTGGAATCCTCATACAAAATAGGTAATCTCTTATTAATAATGTCTCTAATAAGATTAAATTGAGGACTAAATTGTAAAGACACATATGGCTTGTTATCATATTTGATGGTATGTGTATTCTCTATGAGTAAGATCCTTATGGATCGAAACGCGTAGCCGGGACTGTCGCTTTCACCTATTTGTTCACTATGTGCGTTATATTATCCTTTTTAACTTTGGAATAATAAAGACTTTCACCTTTTATTGGAGCTGGAGTACCCATTCATCTTCTTTTGTTCGCTATCGCTTGGCGTCTGGGTCAGGACGGACTCTATGCTCTACATCTGGTGGTCTGGTCGGTGAGCTGGCTGCGGCTTTTAGCCGTTTTTTTTTGCTATATTTGCTGGATATTTTCTGACCTTGCCGTGGTCTCCTGACTTTTTCCTATTTATAGCACATTCCAGTGGACTTGTTTGGTGTTTGCTTTTTGATTTTTTTCTTTTGTTTTATTCTATGTGAACTACTATGCAATCTCAAGAGAGACTTGCAAAAGCAGCCCAGGTGTTCAGGAACACAGGCTTTGAGTCAGTAGAAAGTAATGACTTTACCACGCATTTAATTGAAGCTGAGAAACTCATGAAATTAGAAACAAGACTATGGTGGAATCATACTACCTTACAAAACTACGTGGCGAAAGAAATGATTCCGCGTGGTTTGAGAATCAAAAAGATCTCAACAACTCCTTATTCTGAAGATTTTAAAAAGGAGTGGAATCAAATTCTTTCCATTTGCTCACTAAATTTAATGAAATTGATTATAAAAAATGAACAGACAAAATTGGAGGAAACTCAAATTAATGTGGAAAAGATAAATAAGACTTTGGAAGAATTTAAAATGTTGCCACTTTTTGAGTCCTCTCTGAAACAACTTAAAGATAATGTGAGCATTTTGGAAAATGAGATTATGAACAGGAAAAGACGCAAATTTGAGAGAGATCTTAATGATTACAAGACGGATAGTGTTTATGATTGGGGCAAATGGGAAAAAATGTATAAATCACCCAAACCTATCCTGAAAAAAAGCCACTCCCAAAATAGACCAACCGAAAGACCACAGGTGTATTTTACATCAACAGAGCCTGAATCTTCCGACACCAATGCTAGCATGTCGGATGCATCTGTTGTGAGTAACACTCGAGAAAACAGAAAAAGATATGCAATAAACTCAAAAAACGTAAGAGAAGATCCGGGAGAAAGCACAAGAAATCAACAAGGAATAATTACCCGATACAGAAGGAAACACAAATAATAAATACTGGCAATGTGATTAATTTATTGTCGCAACCTTTTACTGAAGGCCAATTGGATGTATTGGCTCTGGGCTTGAATTTCGTACCGGACTCTGACTTTAATCTTTTTTTGACTATTCTGGATATAAATAAGTTTATGAGAAATCTTACCATAAAAAAAACATTTTTTTTCAGAACATGATGCATCTATGCAAACAACCACAATTTCCAACGAATTAAATGAGTTTGAAGGTTTGGAATTTAAAGAACAAGTTGCACTAAATTGCTTATTGAAATTATCTAAAGACCAACAAGAAGAATCCACCACCAGGTTATGCAATTCCTCGGAAAACTTTGCAACAAAAAATCCTTATTTTTATCCTTTGTAGTCTAGAGTAGACTGTATGGATAAATTCCAGGAACTAATTGAGAAAGATCTGAAAAATCTCAAGGACGGTTGGAAAGAGACGAATCAAAGTAATTTATCCCGGAGACAGGGGAGAGCCTTGAGTGAACTTAAACGCATGAAAAACATCATTATCAAAAGAAGTGACAAAGGAGGTCTCATTGTTGTCCTTAACAAGCAGGACTATAAAGATAAAATGTATGAACTTTTATCTGATACTTCTACTTATGAGAAACTTCCAAATAATCCAACTATTGATATTAATGCTAAAATTGCTAAAATTATCGAGGAGGGTCTTAGTCTGGCAGTCATCAATAAAAAACAGGCTGATTATATATATGTACAATCTCCCAAATTGCCCATTATGTATGGGCTACCTAAAGTACACAAGAGTGACGGTATACCAGCTATGCGTCCTATAGTGTCAGGTATTGGATCCATGACAGAACACTTGTGTGAATGGGTGGATTCGTTACTTAAACCACTAGTCAGTAAGTTACCAGGCTATATTAAAGATTGAAAAGAGGTTCTTAAAACATTAAGCAATTGGAGATGGAAATGTAACCATACTTGGCTTAGTTGCGATGTTATATCATTGTACACAAGCATTCCGCATAATGTAGCCATGGAAGCATTACAATTCCATCTTACTGAGTCCGGGCAATTCTCCTTAGATTTAATTAATTTTACTTTACAGGTGACTTTTTTCCTAATGAAGAACAATATCTTCTCATTCGATGGTCAAATTTATGTACAAAAGTCGGGAGTCCCGATGGGTGCCAAATATTCCCCCTCTTTAGCCAATTTGACCATGGCATATTGGGAACAAAAATTTATCTATTCGGTTGACAATCCTTTTTTGGACCACGTCTCCTGGTATGGCAGATACATCGATGACACCCTCATTATATGGGGGGCGATGTGTCTGCCATACCGGGATTTGTGGAATATATCAATAATAATAAATTTGGAATTAAATTCCACAAAAAATTTATTTTTTAGATCTTGAGTGTTAGGGCTAGCGGAACGCACCGAGTAGAAATAGATATTTATTATAAATGGTGCGTTCGCAGCCCGCGGTCCACCGTGCAGGGAGAACCTGCTGCTAGTGAATTATGGCACTGTTTGGCGGTATAGACTAGCTCTGTTACCTCACAGAGCAGCCGCGAGAGGAAAGCACTGCGCCCTGTTAGCCTCACAGGAGCACAAGCTTACTGCCAAGCTGATAGCAGTCTGTGGTTATACAACATGCAATCTCCTCACCGAAGAAGCCGGTATTCTAGGGGCTTATTTCAGCCGGGTCCCTGAACACTCTCATACAATCTCCTCACCGGAGGTGCCGGTATTCTAGGGGCTTATTTCAGCCGGGTCCCTGAACACACTTATGCATAACCACACTGGCGCAAAGCACATATGACTTGATACTAGTGCATGGCCGTGCGGCCATGCGAGCCTTAAATAGTTGCAGCATGTTTAGGACCTTACAAAGAAGGACCAATGGAGTGCTGCAGCACCTGAGCATGTGACCCTGGATCTCCACTGAGAGATCTCGCCCTGGGCATGCTCAGAGTGCAAAGCAGGATTTAGTCCTAGCAGCTACAAGGACCTTAGCTGCAGTATCTGATCATGTGACCCTCGATCTCCACTGAGAGATCTTACTCAGGGCATGCTCAGAATGTGAAAAGCAGGACTTAGCCCCAGAAGCGTCCGCTCGCTGCTGCCCAGCACTGACTTCAATGGGAGAAGCAGGAAACGCAGCAGTAACTCTTAGCACAGAGTCAGGCTGAGCGAGACGCTGGGATCGTCGTCTCCGCTGAGCAGGCTCCACTGTGGCAGGAGAAGAATGGGAGACCGCAGCGGAGATGGCCCGAGATTCCCCCTGTGCAGAGGCAGGAACTCGACCCCTAACATTACCCCCCCCCTCCTAGGGCCCCCCCTCCTTGGGCCTCGCTACGTTCGAAGGCAGCAATGAGCTGCGGAGCCCGAATGTGCTCAGCAGGCTCCCAGGACCTATCCTCAGGGCCGTAACCCTTCCAGTCCACCAAATAAAATATTTTGCCACGTACCACCTTGCACCCCAAAATAGCGTTAACCTCGTAATCGTCCGTAGACGAACCCGATGTCCCAGCAGATGACTCAGAAAACCGGGACATATACACGGGTTTCAAGAGGGACACATGAAAGGTGTCGGTGATACCCAGGCGTGGCGGAAGGGCCAAACGATAGACCACAGGATTAACCTGTTCGAGGACCTTGAATGGACCCAAGTAGTGAGGAGCAAACTTAGTGGACTCAACTCGCAGCCTGATGTTACGGGCGGAGAGCCACACCAAGTCGCCAGAAGCAAAGGTCGGAGCGGGGCACCGATGTGCATCGGCGGAGGACCTCATTCTCTCCTTGGAGGCCCGAATGGCATCCTGAGTGCGGTCCCAAATATCCCGTGCCTCCACAGCCCAGTCTGCCACCCTGAAGTCAGCGGAAGACACGGGCATAGGCACAGGTACCCGCGGATGCTGACCATAGTTGAGGAGGAATGGCGTTTGTCCAGTGGAGTCAGCTACGGCATTGTTCAGTGCAAACTCTGCCCATGATAGCAAGGATGCCCAGTCATCCTGCCTGGCTGAAACAAAATGTCGCAGGTATGTGACCAAGGTCTGGTTGGCCCTCTCTACCAACCCATTTGTCTCGGGATGATATGCGGAAGAGAGATTCAATTCAATGCTGAGAAGATGACAAAGCTCTCTCCAGAACCGAGACGCAAACTGGGGACCAAGGTCACTGACAATTTTGTCTGGCATACCATGTAGGCGGAAGATGTGTTTTATGAACAAAGCTGCCAAGGCCCGTGCAGAAGGTAACCGTGGTAGCGGCACCAAATGCACCATTTTTGAGAAATGATCGGTGATGACCCAAATGATGGTACAGCCGCGAGACTTGGGTAAACCCACAACAAAGTCCATCCCGACCATCTCCCAGGGCCTATCTGCCACCGGCAAGGGATAGAGTAAACCAGCTGGCCTTTGACGAGGAGTTTTATTTTTGGCGCAGGAGACACACGCTTGAATATAATCTCTGACATCCCGGACCATATGTGGCCACCAGTACGTCCTCGCCAGTAGCTCAGATGTCCTCTTTGTCCCAAAGTGTCCACCCACCCTGGACGAATGAGCCCAAGAGAGAACCTCCGGTCGCAAATTAATGGGCACAAAAGTCTTGCCGGGAGGCACAGGCTCAAGCAAAACCGGCGCTACGGTTCTCAGGCTCTCTGAAGGGACAATAAGCCGAGGCTCCCCCTCCTCCTCCTCAGATGACACAACAGAGCGAGAGAGAGCGTCTGCACGAATGTTCTTCTCCCCAGCGAGATAATGAAGGGTGAAGTGGAACCGGGAGAAGAACAAGGACCATCTGGCCTGGCGAGAATTTAGCCGCTGGGCTGTTTGCAGGTATAACAAATTTTTGTGGTCCGTGAAGACCTGAAAGGGAAAACGAGCCCCCTCCAAGAGATGTCTCCACTCTGAGAAAGCCAGCTTCATCGCTAGCAACTCCCTGTCCCCAATGGAATAATTCCTCTCCACAGGTGTGAAGGTCTTGGAGAAGAAGAAGCACGGATGCTTCCGACCATGAGCATCCTTTTGGAAGAGGACTGCTCCTGCACCAACGGAAGAGGCATCCACCTCCATTATGAACGGCTTATCAACATCGGGACGATGCAAGATGGGAGCGCTAGCAAAACGGGATTTAATAGAAGAAAAGGCCCTGGAGACCTCTTCAGACCACAATTTGGGATTCGCTCCCTTCTTGGTGAGGGCTACCAAGGGAGCTACCAAAGTTGAGAAGTGGGGAATGAACTGGCGGTAATAATTAATGAACCCCATAAAGCGCTGCACCGCTTTAAGAGAATGGGGTTCTTGCCAGTCCATCACAGCCTGTAGTTTGGCAGGATCCATAGCCAATCCCTGGGCAGAGATGATATAGCCCAGGAAAGGTAAAGACTCCTGCTCAAACATACACTTCTCCAACTTTGCGTAGAGAGAATTTGCCCGTAAGAGGTCGAAGACTCTGCCAACATCTCTCCGGTGGGAGTCAATATCCGGAGAAAAGATGAGAATATCATCCAGATAGACTACGACCGAGGTGGAAAGCATATCCCGGAAGATGTCGTTGACAAAGTCTTGGAAAATGGCTGGGGCATTACAGAGCCCGAAGGGCATCACCAGATACTCATAGTGCCCATCTCTGGTGTTAAACGCCGTCTTCCATTCGTCCCCCTCACGGATGCGAATCAGGTTATAAGCACCCCGCAGATCCAATTTGGTAAATACCTTAGCTCCCCTTAGCCTATCAAAAAGCTCAGAAATCAGGGGCAGCGGATACTTATTTTTAACGGTGATGGCGTTAAGACCCCTGTAATCTATGCAAGGACGTAATTTTCCATTCTTCTTCTGCACGAAGAAGTACCCTGCCCCTGCTGGTGACACTGACTTCCTAATGAACCCTCTTGCCAAATTCTCCTGGATGTATTGGGACATGGCCTCCGTTTCCGGAAGAGAGAGGGGATAGACACGTCCCCGAGGACGTTCTGCTCCAGGCAAGAGATCTATAGGACAGTCATAGGGGCGGTGAGGTGGAAGGGTCTCCGCAGCCTTTTTGGAGAAGACGTCTGCATAGGACCAATAGTATTTGGGGAGAGAAGAGAGATCTGCGGGTATCTCAGTGGTGGACACCTGAACGCACTCTTTCACACATCTGCCCTTACAGGATTCACTCCAACCCAATATCCTCCCAGAGGACCACTCAATATGTGGGGAGTGGAAACGGAGCCAGGGTATTCCCAGCAGAATCTCATCCATTCCCTCGGGAAGGACAAGAAGGGAAACTATCTCCTGGTGGGATGGGGACATAGCTAACGTGAAAGGGACAGTCTGGTGTGTGATCTGAGATGGAAGTGTTGACCCGTTCACTACTCTGACAGTCACCGGTTTGGCGAGCATCACCAGAGGTATTGCATGGCGCAGAGCAAAAGCCGAGGACATGAAATTCCCCTCAGCTCCGGAGTCCACACAAAGCTCGACTGTCAGAGAGTGAGAGCCTAATATGATTGTCCCCTTGAAGGACAGCTTGGAGGAAAAAGCCGCTGTGTCTAGAGAACCTCCTCCAAGGGTCACTAGATACGGTCGTTTACCCAATCGCCGTGGACATTTATTGGCATAATGTCCCTCTTGTTGGCAATTTCTGCAAACCACGGGTACTCGAGCGGTCCGAGACTTAGGTCCCGCTCGAGAGACCTCCATGGCCTCATGGGAGTCGGATGCCTGAATGGAAGATTCTAGAGGTCTGGCAAAGGTGGGAGCCAGCCGAAACCTCTGCCTACACTGGGCCCGCTGTAACCTCCGCTCGTTAAAACGGAGGTCGATGCGGGTAGATAGAGAAATAAGCTCCTCCAGTGTGGCGGGAATCTCCCTGGTGGCCAAGGCGTCCTTCACATGGTCTGCCAGTCCTCTCCAGAACACCGGAATAAGGACTTTATCCGGCCACTCCAGCTCCGAGACCAGAGTCCGGAATTGAGCGGCGAACTGGCTGACCATGGACGAACCCTGGGTTGTAGCCAACAATTGGAGCGTGGTATCATGGGTGACACGAGGTCCCAAAAAGACCTGTTTCAGAGCGTCCAAGAAGAGAGAAGCACTCTGTACCGCACGATCATTGCGCTCCCATAGCGGCGTTGCCCACTCCAACGCCCTGCCCGATAAAAGAGATAAAATAAATCCCACTTTCGCCCGTTCCGTAGGAAAACGTGCAGCCAGAAGCTCAAGATGTATGGAGCACTGACTCACGAATCCCCGACATTGTTTACTGTCACCAGCAAACTTGTCTGGAAGCGGGAGACAAGATAAAGTCGGAGCAGGGGTGGCAGAGGACAAACTGGCTGCAGCTACACATGCAGCCTGAACAGCGACTGCGGTAACATCCACAGCTGAGGTTGTGCGGTTGAGAGCCGCCAACCTACCCTCCAGCTGCTGGATGTACCGCTGTAAATGCTGACCATCTGCCATTTACTAGCCAGACCCTGGCGCTAGTATACTGTTAGGGCTAGCGGAACGCACCGAGTAGAAATAGATATTTATTATAAATGGTGCGTTCGGAGCCCGGGGTCCACCGTGCAGGGAGAACCTGCTGCTGGTGAATGGTGGCACTGTTTGGCGGTATAGACTAGCTCTGTTACCTCACAGAGCAGCCGCGAGAGGAAAGCACTGCGCCCTGTTAGCCTCACAGGAGCACAAGCTTACTGCCAAGCTGATAGCAGTCTGTGGTTATACAACATGCAATCTCCTCACCGGAGAAGCCGGTATTCTAGGGGCTTATTTCAGCCGGGTCCCTGAACACTCTCATACAATCTCCTCACCGGAGGTGCCAGTATTCTAGGGGCTTATTTCAGCCGGGTCCCTGAACACACTTATGCATAACCACACTGGCGCAAAGCACATATGACTTGATACTAGCGCATGGCCGTGCGGCCATGCGAGCCTTAAATAGTTGCAGCATGTTTAGGACCTTACAAAGAAGGACCAATGGAGTGCTGCAGCACCTGAGCATGTGACCCTGGATCTCCACTGAGAGATCTCGCCCTGGGCATGCTCAGAGTGCAAAGCAGGATTTAGTCCTAGCAGCTACAAGGACCTTAGCTGCAGTATCTGATCATGTGACCCTCGATCTCCACTGAGAGATCTTACTCAGGGCATGCTCAGAATGTGAAAAGCAGGACTTAGCCCCAGAAGCGTCCGCTCGCTGCTGCCCAGCACTGACTTCAATGGGAGAAGCAGGAAACGCAGCAGTAACTCTTAGCACAGAGTCAGACTGAGCGAGACGCTGGGATCGACGTCTCCACTGAGCAGGCTCCACTGCGGCAGGAGAAGAATGGGAGACCGCAGCGGAGATGGCCCGAGATTCCCCCTGTGCAGAGGCAGGAACTCGACCCCTAACATTGAGTTAATAGGATATGTTGATGAAAATATTGCCAGCAAGACACATGTCAAACCAATTAGTGGTAATGCAATTCTTCATGCTACCAGCAGTCATCCAGCTCATACAATTAAATCGATACCAACAGGTGAATATACCAGACTCAAACGTAACTGCAGCGGAGAAATTGATAGGGAAAACGAATTCGATAGTTTAAGAAAAAAACTTAGGGCTCGTAAATATCCACAATGGTCACTTGATAGAGCTAAAGCTATAGTTAGTAAAAAAACAGGAGAAGACTTATTAATTTCTGACAGAAAAAAGAATACACATACCATCAAATATGATAACAAGCCATATGTGTCTTTACAATTTAGTCCTCAATTTAATCTTATTAGAGACATTATTAATAAGAGATTACCTATTTTGTATGAGGATTCCACGCTTATGGATGGTGTTAATGTGGTAGCTAGAAGGGCTCAGACCATAGGAAATTCCATTGCCCCTAATTCTCTGTCTCCAATCTGTAAATCCAGAACTTGGCTCGAGTGCAAGGGTTTCTTTAAATGCGGTATATTTGCATGTAGTACCTGCGCACATGCTCATCTGGGAAATACGTTTCAGAACTCTGACATTACGAATAAATATAATATTAAAAGTTTCATTAATTGCCACACTAAAAATGTGGTGTATAAGATAGATTGCATAGCCTGTGGGATTTCATATGTAGGATGTACCTCGAGGAAACTGAAAACGCGAGTCACCGAACATTTGAGGGATGTGAATAAATGTAATATACCTAATAAAAACATTTCCACGGTATCAAGACACTTTGGTACCATACATAATGGCGATATTTCCGATCTTAGAGTACATGGTATTGAAAAGGTATATCCACACAATCGCGGTGGAGACATGAAAAGACGTCTTCTCACCAGAGAGGTGTTTTGGATATACAATCTCAATACCCGTTTCCCCACAGGATTAAACAAAAGAAATGAAATACTATATCACTACTGTTGATGTTTTAATTGTTTTTGCTTTAATTTTTGTATTATTCTGTTATAGTGTTTTATGTCCTTATTTTAGATGTTTAGGACCTTTCCGGATTCATCACGTGTCCAAATGGAACTTTTTAATTGGCTAATGATGATTATATTTAGATCTTTCTATCCGGTCATTCCTTAGGCATGAGTAAGATCCTTATGGATCGAAACGCGTAGCCGGGACTGTCGCTTTCACCTATTTGTTCACTATGTGCGTTGGATTATCCTTTTTAACTTTGGAATAATAAAGACTTTCACCTTTTATTGGAGCTGGAGTACCCATTCATCTTCTTTTGTTCGCTATGAGTGCAAATACCTTGGATATGTAGTGTACCGAGGCAAAATCAAACTCCAGGTCAATAAAGTGGACGCAATCCAGAACTGCCTGAAACCTCTCTCTCAAAAAGCAAGTTAGAGCCTTTCTGAGAATCGTGGGGCAATACAGGAGGTTTATTCTAAACATTGCCCTAATGGCCGCACCCCTGACCAACCTCCTTAAGAGGACAAAATCAATTATGGCCAAATGGTCTTCAGAGGCAGAGACAGGCTTTCAAAGTCTGAAAGTAGCTCTCTGTAAGCAGCTGGTTCTTGTAACCCTCGACTTTAAGAAGGAATTTGTACTCTAGACGGATGCCTTAGAAGTCAGATTAGGAGCGATCCTTTCTTAGGAGATACAAGGAGAGGAGCAACCTGTTCTCTACCTGAGTAGGAAACTGAAAGCATGTGAGAAAAATAATTCCATTGTAGAAAAGGAATGCTTGGCCATAAAGTAGGTGGTGGATATATTGCAATACTATCTGTTTAGGCAAAAATTTTAATTAATGTCAGACCATGCCCCACTCAGGTGGGTGAGGGAGAAAAAGGGGAAAAATGCTCTTTTTACATCCTGGTTTCTTGTCCAACAGGATTTTGCTTCCATGTGGAACATAGAGCCAGGTAGTTAAATGGTAATGCCCTCTCGAGAATCCCATGTCTAGTGGTAAAGAATTGCGAAGCTTCACGGCTTTAGGCAGATAGGGAAAAGAATATATGGGGCTCTTTGGCACATATTGGATACAAGATATGTATCACAGAGTTGGTTGTCATCTATTTTATAAATCTAGTTAACATAGTACTAAGAGGGGTTAATCAGCCACGAAAGGGTGGGTTGATTGTGAGCAGCTGAAGAGTTGAGCAGGATGGCTGCTCACAATATCTCCACCCCTGGGTGTGGATCACATTATAAAATGAAGTCTGTTTGTCTCACATATGTCTGTGTGAGGATGTGTGCAGACCTCCAGGATTGTGTGTCTAAAGGACTAAACAGCTGGACCCTAACCCAAACAGGTTAACCCGCACTATTGTATGGCCTTTTTACTTTATGTTTCACTCTCTGCTGGGCAAAGGTTGTATTTAAGTTTTCCTATGATGCAGTTTATGAAGCGTGAAATAAACCAGCCAAATTTTTAGATAGAAACGATTCCTGTGATACCTCATTACACTCCCAAATGACTAGCACTGTTACAATATGCAAATGGCAATTTTTAGTTATTTGACCCAATAAATTTAACTTAGGCCTATATTTTTCTCACTGCTCTTAACCAACTTAGACTAGTGCTGATGTATCACACACAAAACAGATTACAAACTATTTAAACACAAGTTGTAATGTAACGAAATAGGTAAAAAGCCAAGTGGGTGAATACTTTTGCAAGCCACTGTAGAAACACTTGCATACACGTATAATTAAAATACAGTACAATACACAAGCTTTTCATAAATACATACCTCAAAGAGAGATATGAAGATTAAAAATGTTATTGCTTTTCATGGCATTATCTTTTAAATTGAATCAAACTAATTAATGCGTTATCTCTTTACTGTGTAAACAGATGTTTGTATTTTCTTTCACTAACCTAAGATGGCGAAATATACTTTATTTGCATTACACTTCATTATCCACTTTATTTTTTTCTTTAAATTAGAACATTCTATAAAAAGTATATCTAGAAAATTCTAAACTATATGTAAGTGTGTAATTATAAAGTTTCCAAATGAATTGAATCACAAATGCTGTTTACAAAAATAATTGGAAATTGGACATATGGTAATACATTTAAAGTCATAATGACATTTATAGGATTTGCAAGATACTGGAAGGATAATTAGAAATTGGAAATTTGCTTAGAAGACAATAAAACATTTCACCTTGTATATTTATGTTCTAAAATCATCTTTACGTCTGCTCTTTATGTTTTAAAACTTAAAAAAGATGGAAAATCTGAAAATGGGGATTTTGCACTACTTGGTTAGTCATCATCTAATTTTTTAGCAATTATGTATTAAAATCAACATAAGAGCATATGGTAAGTATATGTTTGTATATATGCATTAGCATAAATGAAATAATAATAATAATAATCTTAATTTGCAAATAGATCAAACTAATACAAGTGATGTTATTTGTCTGCAGATTTGGTAAGTTTTCCCATCTACAAAGAATGCAGAGGTCTGTAATTTTTATCATAGGAACACTTCAACCGTGAGAGACAGAATCTTTTAAAAAAATCCGGAAAATCACATTGTATGATATTTGCATTATTAATTTGCATTTTATTGCATGAAATAAGTATTTTAAACAATAGAAAACAGAACTTAATATTTGATACATAAACCTTTGTTTGCAATTACAGAGGTCAGAGGTTTCCTGTAGTTCTTGACCAAGTATTATTATTACTATTATTTATGTATTTCTATAGCACCATTGATTCCATGGTGCTGTACATGAGAAGTGGTTGCATCCAAAATACAAATATCATTTATAGTAGACAAACTAACAATGGTAGACTGCTACAGAGGGAAAAGGACCCTGCCCTTGGGGGCTTACATTCTACAAGATATTGGGGAAGGAGACAATAGGTTGGGGGTTGCAGTAGCTCCAATGGTGTTGAGGTGGCGGCATGGTCATTGGAGGTTGCAAGCTTTCTTGAAGAGATGGGCTTTCAGCTTGCATATGAAGAATCTGAATGCGGTGAATAGTCAGACATGTTGGGGCACATAATTCCAAAGGATGGGGGATACTTGAGAGAAGTCTTGGAGGTGATAGGGTGAGGAATGAATAAGTGTGGAGTGGAAAAGCAGCAGAGCAGAGAGGAAAGAGACTAATTAGTCAGACAGCAGAGTTAAGGACGGACTGGAGAGGTGCCAGAGTGTTAGAAAATAGGCCACAGAGGAGGATGTTGCACACACTGCAGCAAGGATTTTGTCCCACTGCTCAATACAGATCCTCTCCTAATCTCTTAAACTTTGGGGCTGTAGCTGGGCAAAACTGAGTTTCAGCTCTCTTCAATGATTTTCTATTGGGTTCAGGTAACGATAATGGCTAGGCCACTCCAGGACCTTGTAATGCTTCTTACGATGAATCTTCTTAGCTGCCATGGCTGTGCATTTTGTGACCTTTCTTAGAATCATCCTTACCCCACGAGGCGAGAACTTGCAAGGAGCTGCAGACCAAGGAAGACACCACCACAGTCTCCAGATTCAGCATACAAGTAGCCCCTAATGGGACTCCAGCACCTCTCATGAAATATTTCCTCTCCTTGCCTTTCTACTATGAGTAAGGTTTGATAAAGACCCAGTGGGTCGAAACATTACCTTATACCATTGGAATACCTTATTGTCTCAACTGCTGTTAATCATGTAATTTCGGTGTTTTGAAAATAAAATTCTAAATTGTTTGCAACTTAAAGGAATTCTGAGTGCGACTGTTTATCCTTGGGATTACATTTTGTGGAATAACTCCACGTTCAGTCAGCACCACCGTAGCAAGAGTGCGCATCTTTTTCTTTTCTTCGACCAAGGAAGATTGACAATCCTCTTGTGTTTATTCCATTTTCTAATAATTGCACCAACAGTTGTTACCTGATCATCAAGTTGCTATCCTATTGTCCTGTAGCCCATCCCAGCCTTCCTCAGTTCTACAATTTTGTCCCTGGTGTCCTTAAACAGCTCTTTGGTCTTTGCCATGAGGGTGAGGTTGGAGTCTGATTAGTTGAGTGTGCGGACAGGTGTCTTTTATGCAGGTAATGAGTTCAAACAGGTGCACTTAATACAGGTAATGAGTGCAGAGTAGGAGGGCTTCTGAAGGAAAAGCTAACAGGTCTGTGAGAGACAGAATTCTTACTGGTTGGTAGGTGATTAAATTCTTATTTCATGCAATAAAATGCAATTTAATTAATTAAAAATCACACAATGTGATATTCTGGCTTCGTTGCATTCTTTGTTGGTGGCATAACTTGTAAAATAATCAGTGTATCAAATACTTACAGTGGGGGAAATAAGTATTTGATCGTTTGCTGATTTTGTAAGTTTGCCTACTGACTAGGGTTGAGCGAAACGGGTCGAAAATTTTCAAAAGTCGCCGACTTTTGGCAAGGTCGGGTTTCATGAAACCCGACCCGTCCCCTGTGTGGGTCGGCCATGAAGTCGGCGATCTTTTGAATCTAGAATCGGAATTCCGATACCGATTCCCGATATGTTTAAGATATCGGGAATTGGAATCGGAATTCAGATTTAAGTGTAAAATAAAGAATTAAAATAAAAAATATCGCAATACTTACCCTCTGACGCGCCCTGGTACTAACCGGGAACCTTCCTTCCTTAGAATCAGCCCTCCAGGACCTTGCGGCTTGTGATTGACCGTGCGGCCGCCCATGTGAACGCTCGCGCGACCAATCACAAGCCGCGACGTCACCGCGACGTCACCGAAGGTCCTGGAAGGGCTGATTCTTAGGAAGGAAGGCTGTCGGAAAGAAGCAGGGCGCGTCCGAGGGTGAGTATATACCTAATAGGAATAGGGGGTAAACCACTGTTTGGGCGCACCGCAGAGCTTGGAAGAGTAGGAGTGCGGTTTTACTTTTTCAATGTAGAATTGTCTGGAATTGAGATCGGACGCCATGTCGCGTTTGGAGAGCCCCTGATGTGCCTAAACAGTAGAAACCCCCCACAAGTGACCCCATTTTGGAAACTAGACCCCCGGTGGAACTTATCTAGATGTGTGGTGAGAACTTTGAATGCCCAAGTGCTTCACAGAAGTTTATAATGCAGAGTCGTGAAAATAAAAAATATTTTTTTTTCCCCAAAAAAGATTTTTTAGCCCTCAAGATTTTATTTTCACAAGAGTAACAGGAGAAATTGGACCACTAAAGTTGTTGTCCAATTTATCCCGAATATGCTTATGCCCCATATGTGGGGATAAACCACTGTTTGGGCCCATGGCAGAGCTCGGAGGGGAAGGAGCGCCGTTTTGGAATGCAGACTTAGATAGAATGGTCTGTGGGCGTTATGTTGCGTTTACAGAGCCCCTGATGTACCTAAACAGTAGTAACCCCCCACAAGTGACCCCGTTTTGGAAACTAGACCCCCCAAGGAACTTATCTAGATGTGTGGTGAGTAGTGTTGAGCATTCCGATACCGCAAGTATCGGGTATCGGCCGATACTTGCGGTATCGGAATTCCGATACCGAGATCCGATACTTTTGTGGTATCGGGTATCGGTATCGGATACATAGAGATGTGTAAAATAAAGAATTAAAATAAAAAATATTGATATATTTACCTCTCCGGCGGCCCCTGGACTCAGCGCGGGTAACCGGCAGGCTTCGTTGTTCAAAATCAGCGCTTTTAGGACCTGAGAATCACGTCCCGGCTTCTGATTGGTCGCGGGCCGCCCATGTGACCGCCACGCGACCAATCACAAGCCGCGACGTCACCGCAAGCTATTAACGCGCTCATTTTTAAAAATGAGCGCGTTAATGGCTTTCAAAGACGTAGCGGCTTGTGATTGGTCGAGGCCACGCGACCAATCACAAGCCGCTACGTCTTTGAAAGTCATTAACGCGCTCATTTTTAAAAATGAGCGCGTTAATAGCTTGCGGTGACATCGCGGCTTGTGATTGGTCGCGTGGCGGTCACATGGGCGGCCCGCGACCAATCACAAGCCGCTACGTCTTTGAAAGTCATTAACGCGCTCATTTTTAAAAAATGAGCGCGTTAAGGACCTGCGAATGACGTCACGGCTTGTGATTGGTCACATGGGCGGCCCGCGACCAATCAGAAGCCGGGACGTGATTCTCAGGTCCTAAAAGCGCTGATTTTGAACAAAGAAGCCTGCCGGTTACCCGCGCTGAGTTCAGGGGCCGCCGGAGAGGTAAATATATCAATATTTTTTATTTTAATTCTTTATTTTACACTTCCCTATGGATCCCAGGGCCTGAAGGAGAGTTTCCTCTCCTTCAGACCCTGGGAACCATGAGAATACCTTCCGATACTTGATGTCCCATTGACTTGTATTGGTATCGGATATCGGTATCGGCGATATCCGATATTTTTCGGGTATCGGCCGATACTATCCGATACCGATACTTTCAAGTATCGGACGGTATCGCTCAACACTAGTGGTGAGAACTTTGAATGCCCAAGTGCTTCACAGAAGTTTATAATACTGAGTCATGAAAATAAAAAATATTTTTTTTCCACAAAAAAGATTTTTTAGCCCACAAGTTTTTATTTTCACAAGGGTAACAGGAGAAATTGGACCCCAAAAGTTGTTGTCCAATTTATCCCGAGTATGCTGATGCCCCATATGTGGGGGTAACCCACTGTTTGGGCGCACGGCAGAGCTCAGAAGGGAGGGAGCACCATTTGACTTTTTGAGTGCAAAATTGGCTGTCGTGTTTGGAGACCCCCTGATGTAACAAAACAGTGGAAACCCCCCAATTCTAGCTCCAACCCTAACCCCAACACACCCCTAACCCTAATCCCAACCCGATCCATAATCCTAATCACTAACCCTAACGATAATCACAACCCTTACCCCAAAACAACCCTAATGTCAACCCTAACCATAACCCTAATCAAAACCCTAAATCCAACACACCCCTAATCCTAATCTCAACCCTAACCTCAAACCTAACCCTAATCCCAATACACCCCTAATCACAACCCTAACCTTAACCCTAATCCCAAACCTAACCCTAATCCCAAGCGTAACCCTAATGCCAACCCTAGCCCTAATACCAACGCTAATCCAAACCCTAACCCTAACCCCAACTCTAACCCTAACTTTAGCCGCAACCCTAGCCCTAACTTTAGCCCCAACCCTAACCCTAGCCCTAAGGCTACTTTCACACTTGCGTTTGGCATCCGTCACAATCCGTCGTTTTGGACAAAAAATGGATCCTGCAAATGTGCCCGCAGGATGCGTTTTTTGCCCATAGACTTGTATTGCCGACGGATCGCGACGGATGGCCACACGTCGTGTCCGTCATGCACTGGATCAGTTGTGTTTTGGCGGACCATCGGCACAAAAAACGTTCAATATAACGTTTTTTTGTACGTCGCGTCCGCCATTTCTGACCGCGCATGCGTGGCCGTAACTCCGCCCCCTCCTCCCCAGGACATAGATTGGGCAGCAGATGCGTTGAAAAACTACATCCGCTGCCCACGTTGTGCACAATTTTCAAAACGAGCGTCGGTATGTCGGGCCGACGCATTGCGATGGCCCCGTACCGACGTAAGTGTGAAAGAAGCCTAACCCTAAATTTAGCCCCAACCCTAACCCTAAATTTAGCCCCAACCCTAACCCTAAATTTAGCCCCAACCCTAACCCTAAATTTAGCCACAACCCTAACCCTAAATTTAGCCCCAACCCTAGCCCTAGCCTTAACCCTAGCCCTAACCCTAACCCTAGCCCTAACCCTAACCCTAACCCTAGCCCTAACCCTAGCCCTAACCCTAACCCTAGCCCTAACCCTAGCCCTAACCCTAACCCTAGCCCTAACCCTAACACTAATTTTAGCCCCAACTGCTCTTCTCCTGCCGGCCAGCAGATGCCGACAGATGGCGGACGCACTGCGCATGCGCCCGCCATTTTCTTTGGCCATGAAGACGCCGGCGGCCAGAAGGAGCAGCAGGAGGACCCAGGGACACCGGTAAGTATGGCAGGGTCCCCGAATCCCCCTATTTCTCTGTCCTCTGATGTGCGATCACATCAGAGAACAGAGAATTACACTTTGCTTTTTTTTTTGCGGTCGCCGGTAAACAGTTAATTACCGGCGATCACAAAACAGGGGTCGGTAAAACCGACCCCAATCAGGTTCTTTGGGGTCTCGGCTACCCCCGGCAGCCAAGACCCCAAAAATTCTCCCGGTGTCGGCGGGCGCACTGCACATGCGCCCACCATTTTTTTTGCCAGAAAAAGATGGCGGCGCCCATCGGGAGCCACGAGGAGCACCGGGGGAGACAGGTAAGTATTGGGGGGCTACCTGGGACCCCATTTCTCTGTCTTCTGATGTGCGATCGTTAAGGGGTTAATGCTCCAAACATAACTAAAACATGAGAGTTAGTTAGTATCACAAATAACATTTACATCCAGGTACCTGATAGATGACGTCGTCTCTGGAGTCGTTCTTCTTTTCTTCATCTTGTCCAGATCCCATGATGAGTTTTCTCATCCACAGCCGTCTCTACAGACTTCCATCTTCTCCGTTCTTTTGCAGAAAATCTCCACATGATGCCCTTAAAGATACAAGTGTCATTATAATGCTCCTGAATGAAAAATTGCTCCTCACTATATTGTCTGCACAAAACATGACCCCCACACTGTTCCTCTTATGGTACATTCTCTTAACAGTGACCTCTCCTTTCCATACCGGCCCCCTCTTCACACTGTCCTCTCACACTGTGTCCCCCTCTATAGGGCCCAGTATTTATACTGTACTCTCTCATCACACTCCCCCTCCTTGGTATACTGTCCCCTCCTGGCTGTGCCCTTACACTGTCCCTCCATGCTACGCCCCCACTACTCAGTTTCTATTCTGTGCCCACTCACTTTTCACCCCCCATACTGTCTCCTTACATTATTCCCCTCCCTCTTCATACTGTCTCCTCTCACATCCCCCTGTTCACCATACTGTCTCCTCATATATTTACCCCCTTGCTTTCTATACTGCCTGCTCACCTGACCCCCATACTGTGTCTGTACACATCCAATCACCCTCACTCCCCGTCCTCAGTCCACATACATTTTTCACATTGCTACTCATACTGTGTCCACATACATTCCCCTGTTCGCTCCTCATACTGTCTGCACCCATCCCCCATACTGTTTCCTCAGATATGCTCCCCATTCCCCAGTACTGTTTCCTCATACATGCCCCCAATTCCCCAGTACTGTTTCCTCATACATGCCTCCCATTCCCCCATACTGTTTCCTCATACATGCCCCATTCCCCTGTACTGGTTCCTCATTCATGCCCCCCATTCCCCAGTACTGTTTCCTCATACATGCCCCCCATTCTCCTGTACTGTTTCCTCATATATGCCCATTATTTCACCCCACCATTGCTCTCTTCACCACCTCCATCTTTGCCTTCTCCACCACCACTATCATTGCTTTCTCCCCCAATACCCCATAATTTCCCATTCCACAACCTCCATGATTTCTTCCTTTCCCAGCACTCGCATCACTGCCAATTCCACCACCTCCATCATTTCCTCCTTTGCCTTTTCCACCATATCCATCATTTTCTCTTCCCCCATCATCCCATCATTGCCCATTCCACCACTTCCATTATTTCCTCCTTTTCCTTTTCCACCATATCCATCATTTTCTCTTCCCCACCATCCCCATCATTTCCCTTTCCACCACCATCATCATTGTCCTTTCCACCGCCATCACCATTCTTGCCCATTCCACCACATCCATCATTTTCTTCCTCTCCAATATCATCAGTGTGCTTTCCACCACCACCATCCTTGTCCATTCTACCACCTCCATCATTTCTTCCCCCCCTCAATATTGCCCTTTCCACCACCTCCATGTTTTCCTCCTCCCCACCATCATTGCATTCTCCCCCCACCATAATCATTGCCCATTCCAATTTCCACCTCCATCATTGCCTCCCTAACCACCATTATTGCCCATTCGAATTTCCACCTCCATCATTGCCTCCCCCCACCCCCATCATTGCCCATTCCACCTCCATCATTGCCCATTCCACCACATCCATAATTTCCTCCTCCCCCTCCATCCCAATTATTGGCCTCTCCCCTCAGCCCCATCATTACCCTCGCCTCTCCTCCCCGTACACACACGCAAAACCATTTGCATCTCTGCACATTCACCCACAGCGCTGCGCATGCACGCACAAACACACACATATTGAGTACAGTATAATGGCCACACCTAGTTACTCCTACACACGCGGCTGAGCTCCATACACCTTGCACACACGGCTCCACTCCGTACACCTCGTACACACGTGGCTCCACTCCATGCACATTGAACACATGCGGCTCTGCTCCATACAGCTTGTACATATGCGGCTCTGCTCCATACACCTCGTACACACGCGGCTCTGCTCCGTACACCTCGTACACACGTGGCTCCACTTCATACACCTTGTAGACACACAAGACTCCGCTCCATACACCTTTCACACATGCGGCTCTGCTCCGTACACCTCGTACACACACGGCTCTGCTTTATACACCTCATAGACACACACAGGACTCCGCAACATACACCTTGCACACACAGTGCCACTCCGTACACCTCGTATACACCCAGCTCTGCTCCGTACACTTCATACACACATGGCTCCGCTCTGTACACCTCGTACACACACACGGCTCTACTCCATACACCTTGCACACACCCAGTTCCGCTCTGTATACCTCGTACACACACGGCTCCGCTCCATACACCTTTCACAGACCCTGTTCCGCTCTGTACACCTCGTACACACACGGCTCCGCTCTGTAAACCTACGGCTCCGCTCCATACGCCTTGCACACACCCAGTTCCACTCCGTACACCTCGAACACACACGGCTCCACTCCGTACACCTTGCACACACCCAGTTCCGCTCCGTACACCTCGCACACACACGGCTCTGCTCCATACACCTTGCACACACCCAGTTTCGCTCTGTACACCTCGTACACACATGGCTCAGCTCCATACACCTTGCACACACCCAGTTCCGCTCTATACAGCTTGTACATACACAGCTCCGCTCTGCAAACCTAAGGCTCCACTCCATACACCTTGCACACACCCAGTTTTGCTCTGTACATCTTGTACACACACGGCTCCGCTCCATACACCTTGCACACACCCAGTTCCGCTCTGTACACCTCGTACACACACGGCTCCGCTCTGTACACCTCGTACACACACGGCTCTGCTCTGTACACCTCGTACACACACAGCTCCGCTCCATACACCTTGCACACACCCAGTTCCACTCTGTACACCTTGTACACACACGGCTCCGCTCCATACACCTTGCACACACCCAGTTCTGCTCTGTACACCTCGTACACACACGGCTCTGCTCTGTACACCTCGTACACACACGGCTCCGCTCCATACACCTTGCACACACCCAGTTCCACTCTGTACACCTTGTACACACACGGCTCCGCTCCATACACCTTGCACACACCCAGTCCTGCTCTGTACACCTCATACACACATGGCTCCGCTTTGTACATACTGTATTTAAAGCCACCATAGCCCTTTTTAGCACCCCTTCCAGACATCTCTTCACACTTTGGTACACAGTACACACACATTTGAAGTCCTTTATTGCTTTGCTTAAGTCCGTTATCTGGGTCCTTTAGGTGTTATACTCCCTCTAGTTTTTCCTTTTCTCATTCTGTTCACAGAGGCTCCACTGTCTGCGCACATGCACATCGTTCCCTGCTTCCAACACTTCTAGAGATGCTCATACATTGGCACGCAGGTTAACAGGCTTGCATGTCGCAGAATATTTCACAAAAAGTGCCTAAATAGGAGGCGGGTGACGCATCATGGGCTAACGAGGTCATCGGGCTTCTTTCTTTTTCTCTTCCCCAGTGAGTGCTAACTAGTGTTGAGCATTCCGATACCGCAAGTATCGGGTATCGGCCGATATTTGCGGTATCGGAATTCCGATACCGAATTCCGATACTTCCCGCGTATCGGATACCGGAATCGGAAGTTCCCAGAATTCAAATTGAACGCAGCAGCCAATGAGGAATGAATGAAAGTGTGGGCACATCCTGTTTAGCATGGTGGGCATGTAAGTACTGGCAAGGCTGGGATTGGCTGCTGAAATGATGTCACTCTGCACTATAAAAAAGCGCTGCCGCCATTTTGCGCTCACTCTGCTGTGATTTCAGTTAGGGACAGGACGCTGTGTTCTAACTGAGGGCCAGTTGAGCTTGCTAATTGCTTTATTTTCCTTTCCAAAGGCTAATTTAGCAAAACGCTGTGTGTTCTTCACTGTTCACCTTGCTCTTGCCTTGCAGCGCTGTTTTAACAGCGTTCTGCAAGGTCTCTGTGTGTGTGTGTGTGTGCAGCTCACTCTGTAGTCTGTGTGCAGCCATATACCCGGTTGTATTCAGCTCAGGGGGGGTTCACACTGCCTCACACAGTTGTTCTTTTTTGCTCTTAGTGCAGCCTGCTGCACATTTTTTCTCAAATTTCCTATTAGTGTTTTTCCACCAGTCTCCAGCTCTATTGTGGAAAAACACTACATAGGATAACCTAGAGGGGGGTTTTAGGGCCTTGCAGCGCCGTTTACGGCTGTCTGCACGGTCTCCGTGTGAGCCCAGCTCGCCCTGCAGTCTGTGTGCAGCCATAGCCGGTTGGATTCAGCTCAGGGTTCGTTACTGGCTCATACCTTGAGAAAAATTTTCCTTTTTTTCAAATAGTGCAGCCTGTTCAAAATTTGAAAAAAAAAATTCCTATTAGTGTCTTTCCACTCGTATCCAGCTAAATAGTGGAAAAACACTATATAGGATAACCTAGAGGAGGGTTTTTTGGCCTTGCAGCGCCGTTTACGGCTGTCTGCACGGTCTCCGTGTGAGCCCAGCTCGCCCTGTAGTCTGTGTGCAGCCATAGCCGGTTGGATTCACCTCAGGGTTCGTTACTGGCTCATACCTTGAGAAAAATTTTCCTTTTTTTTCAAATAGTGCAGCCTGTTTAAAATTTGAAAAAAAAAAATCCTATAAGTGTCTTTCCACTCGTATCCAGCTAAATAGTGGAAAAACACTATATAGGATAACCTAGAGGGGTTTTTTTGGGCCTTGCAGCGCCGTTTACGGCTGTCTGCACGGTCTCTGTGTGAGCGCAGCTCGCCCTGTAGTCTGTGTGCAGCCATAGCCGGTTGGATTCAGCTCAGGGTGCGTTACTGCCTCATACCTTGAAAAACAATTTCCTTTTTTTCAAATAGTGCAGCCAGTTTAAAATTTGAAAAAAAAAATTCCTATTAGTGTCTTTCCACTTGTATCCAGCTAAATAGTGGAAAAACACTATATAGGATAACCTAGAGGAGGGTTTTTTGGCCTTGCAGCGCCGTATACGGCTGTCTGCACGGTCTCCGTGTCAGCCCAGCTCGCCCTGTAGTCTGTGTGCAGCCATAGCCGGTTGGATTCAGCTCAGGGTTCGTTACTGGCTCATACCTTGAGAAAAATTTTCCTTTTTTTTCAAATAGTGCAGCCTGTTTAAAATTTGAAAAAAAAAAAATCCTATAAGTGTCTTTCCACTCGTATCCAGCTAAATAGTGGAAAAACACTATATAGGATAACCTAGAGGTTTTTTTTTGGGCCTTGCAGCGCCGTTTATGGCTGTCTGCACGGTCTCTGTGTGAGCGCAGCTCGCCCTGTAGTCTGTGTGCAGCCATAGCCGGTTGGATTCAGCTCAGGGTGCGTTACTGCCTCATACCTTGAAAAACAATTTCCTTTTTTTCAAATAGTGCAGCCAGTTTAAAATTTGGAAAAAAAAATTCCTATTAGTGTCTTTCCACTTGTATCCAGCTAAATAGTGGAAAAACACTATATAGGATAACCTAGAGGAGGGTTTTTTGGCCTTGCAGCGCCGTTTACGGCTGTCTGCACGGTCTCCGTGTGATTTAAATTAGCTCTGTAGCCCGATCTGCACCAAAAAAAAAGTTAAGTTCACCAAACACAACTTAACACTTGTGTAGGCCACATTTGAAAAATAATAAAGTTTAGTCCACAATTTACAACATTAGTGTTTCTTACACCTGTTAGGAGGAGCATTACAGGAATAAGCACACTAAGGCCTTAGTACTTTTCTGCTTATCTTTATCTGTCAACCAAGATGAAGAGGGCAGGGAGTAAGGCACGTGGGCGTGGGCGCGGAGCAGGGAGAGGAGCAGGGAGAGGACGTGGTGATTCTGTGCCTGCTGCGGGCGCCGGTGACTCGTCGTCACTCAGTTTTAGCAGGGAACAGTCCTTCATGCGCAGCTTTGTCGGAGAGCGCCGTGCACCGCTGCTGCGTGAAGACCAAATTGAAGCCGTTGTCGGGTGGATGGCAGCTAACGCCTCGGCATCGACTTCAGTTAGTGCCACATCCTCTCAGGCACAGAGCACTGGAGAGCAGCCATCTGTCTCTTCACCACCTGCCAAATTGGCCAGGCAGTCAGAGAGCCCAGGACAGGAGCCGTCTCTACTTCTGTTCTCTGAATCTCTTGGCTTGGAAACAGGGGGCCAGCCAAGCAGCATTGGAGAAATGGAAGAAGAGGCAGTGTGCAGTGATGCCCAACACCTTTTTCTCTCTGACTCTGAAGAGGCAGGTGGGCCAGTGCCTCCGGTGACCACAGCGCAGTACGCATCTGATGATGAAACTCAGGTGCCGCTTTCTCGTGCGTACTGTGCTGCTGAGACTACCCAGGAGGAGCAGTTGGTGGCAGAGGGTAGTGGAGATGATGAGGTCCTTGACCCATCGTGGCGTGAGGAACAGGAAGGTGGTGGGAGCAGCTCAGAGGAAGAGCTTCCTCTTACGGGCCAAAGAGGGAGAGGGAGGGGGAAGACTGCGGAGCCTGTAGCCTCCACTTTGGCACCCGTTAGGAGCCTGTCTCTTTCCAAAGCCAAAAAGGGCGCTCCCAAGACTTGCAGTGCCTGGTCCTTTTTTGACACAGTTGCAGATGACATTTGTTTTGTCAAATGCAAGCTGTGTCATCATAAAGTAAAAAGAGGGAAAAATGTCAGCAACCTCAATACCACAAATATGTGGAAACATGTGCGGACCAGGCACGCGGTGGAGTTACAGAAACACACTGAAGATGTAGGCCAACCAACGGCGGCAGCTACCACCTCTTCAGCTCGTGTTGCCTCTTCCTCCAGCTCACGCACAGCTGGTTTGGCTTCCTCCCAGAGACCTTGTGTAATTCCACCCACAGCACCACCTTCCCAGTCATCCTCACACTCCCAGTCTACTCTACAGCCATCGGTAGTACAGGCATGGGAGAAAAGGCGGGCATTCTCGGCCAACCACCCACGAGCACAGGTTCTGAATGCAGGCATTGCCAAACTGTTGTCCCTGGAAATGCTCTCGTTCAGGCTGGTGGAGACTGACAGCTTCCGTGACTTGATGGCATTGGCAGTCCCACAGTACAAGGTGCCCAGCCGCTTTTACTTCAGCAGGCAGGCTGTCCCTGCCCTGCACAGGCATGTTGAGGCAAACATAAAACATGCGCTACTGAACGCCGTCAGTAGCAAGGTCCACCTCACCACCGATGCGTGGACCAGTCAGCATGGACAGGGGCGATATGTTTCCCTCACTGCCCATTGGGTTAATGTTGTTGAGCCAGGTACAGATCGTGCGAGTGGCGCAGGACGTGTCCTGCCCACTCCAAGGATTGCAGGAATCCAGTCTGTACGCATCGACTCCTCCTCTTACACCAGTTCCTCTGATTCCTCTCTGCAGGATCCGTCACAGTCCACCCCCACATGGACCCGTGAACGTTTACCTATGACCGACATGAGCACAGCCGTGGCCAAACGTCAGCAGGCCGTCTTGAAACTAGTTTCATTGGGGCATCGAAGCCATACAGCGCAGGAGCTCTGGAATGCCATCAAGCAGGAGAGCGATGTGTGGTTACTGCCAGCGAATCTCCAGCCAGGCATGGTAGTGTGTGACAATGGCCGAAATCTGGTGGCAGCTTTGGCCCTTGGCAACCTCACTCACATCCCATGTCTGGCACATGTGCTCAATTTGGTTGTGCAGAGTTTTCTGAGGGACTGTCCGGATCTTGATGCCCTGCTGCACAAGGTCCGCCTAGAGTGTGCTCACTTGCGGCGTTCCAGCTTGGCCATATCCCGCATTGCTGCTCTGCAGCGCAGATTCCGCCTTCTGGAACACCGCATCATATGTGACCTACCTACCCGGTGGAATTCCACGTTACATATGTTGGAGCGGTTGTGCGAGCAGCAGCAAGCAGTTATGGAGTACCAGCTGCATCAGGCGCAAAGAAGTCGCAGTCAGCGCCGATCAGACATCACAACCACAGAGTGGGCCACTCTGAAGGACGCCTGCCAGGTTTTGCGTCCTTTTGATTATTCCACGCGGATGGCAAGTGCAGATGATGCACTAGTCAGCATGACTGTCCCCCTTATCTGCCTGCTTCAGCAAACTTTGCAAGGGTTAAGGGATGATGTGGTGGAAGAGGTGGAGGATGAGGAGTCACCTTTTCCATCAGCTTCTGGAGAGTCAGCGCCACGTGGTTCCTCACAAAGGGGTACGCAGGGGCCAATTTGTGAGGAGGATGAGGAGGAGTCAATGGACGAGGAAGAGCTCCGTCCAGAGGAGGGAGCGACACAATTGTCCAGTGGTCAGTGTGTACAGCAAGGGTGGGGTGATGACGAGCGGGCAGAGATCATGTCTCAAGCAGGGGACAGCGTTTCTGGGCCGGTTGGCACTCTGCAGCACATGGTGGATTTTATGCTGCAGTGCCTGAGAAATGACCGCCGCATCGACCACATTCTCAACATGCCTGATTATTGGGTGTTCACCCTCCTCGATCCTCGCTACCGGGACAACGTCCAAAACCTCATCCCTGCGTTGACCCGGGAACGTAAATTGCGGGAGTACCACGACACACTGGTGAATTCCATCATCTTCTCCTGTCCAACTGAGAGGAGTGCTGCTAGTGCTTTACAAAGCAGCTCAGTGCGTCGAGGCAGTGGGGGAGGCTCTGCCCAAAGAGGGAGCAGAAGCAGTGCCTCTGCCCAAGGCAAGCCGAGTATGGCACAACTCTGGCACACTTTTGTGTGCCCGCCCCAAATGTCTACACCATCACCGGCGGCTCCAGTCAGCAGGAGGCAACGATTCCGTCAGATGGTGACAGACTACATGGCTTGCCCTCTTACTGTACTCCCCGACGGCTCTTCCCCGTTCAAGTTTTGGGTCTCTAAGCTGGATACATGGCCAGAGCTAAGTCAGTATGCATTGGAGGTGCTGGCTTGCCCTGCGGCTAGTGTCTTATCGGAACGTGTCTTTAGTGCCGCAGGTGGTGTACTAACAGACCGTCGCATGCGACTATCCTCCGATAACGTTGACCGGCTTACTTTCCTGAAAATGAACCAGGCCTGGATCTCGCAGGAATTTGCCACTCCTCTGCCTGATTAATTAATTGGGTGTCATCCAGGTCTTCTGCTGTGTTCATCTTTCTACCACCTGAAATGCTATTCCTGGGCTCCAACACCGCCAGTTGCGGCTCAGAAGTGCAGGCTGCACAGTCAAAACATACGACCCAGTGTTATTGGGTTTCAGTAACGTCAGCTGATCCCCAGCTGTGTAGCCGGCAATGTGTCCTGCGACCGCTACGCTGGCACAACAACCTGAATGTAAGGGAACCTGCCCCCCCCCCCCCCCCCGTCGTTTGTTACTGAAAGAGCCATCTTGTGCAGCAGTAATGCTGCACAAGGAAAAGGTAGCTATTTTTTTGGGCTCCTTGCACACGCAGAACTTAACACTTATAAAATGTGTTCACTGATACCGTTATACCGTCCCAGAGCTGGGACTTTCCTTCGTAATGTGACGCAGCACAGCCGTCATTCCTACCCCCTTGGTGCCATGCGCTGCCTCCTCAGCGTTGTTTTAAGCTGTCACGGAGCCTGCGCTGTTCTGTTATCCCTTGGCCATGCCCTATTTGCGCTGCCTGTCTTCTGACATAATTTGGTGTCAGGCTGGCTGCGCCTGTGCGGCCGTGCTGCCATAGATCCCGCCTCGCAGTGTCTTCTGATTGAGTCACACTGCGGGCCTGGGATCCATGGGCATGCGCAGTGCATATCTTCCCCTCGGGCTCTCGCTCATTTCCCTCCGCCTTCTTTAGACTGTGCGCCGTCAGCTGATCCCTAATAGCATGCCACGGCCGTGACAACGCACAGTCTGAAGAAGAGGGAAGGAGGGGAGTGAGAGTCGAGGATATGCACTGTGCATGCCCATGGATCCAAGGCCCGCAGTGGGATTACGTTAGACGAGACTGCGAGGTGGGATCTGGAGCAGCGTGGACGCACAGGCACTGACAGCCTGACACCAAATTATGTCAGAAGACAGGCAGCGCTAATTGGGCATGGCCAAGGGATAACAGAACAGCGCAGGCTCCGTGACAGCTTAAAACAACGCTGAGGAGGCAGCACACGGCACCAAGGGGATAGGAATGACAGCTGTGCTGTGTCCCATTACGAAGGAAATTCGCACCTCCGCGACGGTTTAACGGTATAAGGGGACACATTTTTAGTGTTTACTTCTGTGTTTGCAAGGAGCATAATTAAAAGAGCAACCTTTTCCTTTTGCATCCTTAGCGCTGCACAAGATGGCTCTTTCAGCTACAAACGTCTTGGGGGGGGGGTTAAAGGTTCCCTTTCAACTTGCTCCAATCAGGCTTCGGCCTACACTCTGTTCCTCTGCTCCTCCTGCTGTCCCTGGGCTCTAACACCGCCAGTTGGTGCCTGGAAGTGCTGTGTGCACAGTCAACAGTCGCTCCTCTGTTATTGGGGTTCAGTAACGTCAGCTGATCCCCAGCTGTGTGTGCGGTAATACCTCCAATCTGCTCCTCCTGCTGTCCCTGGGCTCTAACACCGCCAGTTGGTGCCTGGAAGTGCTGTGTGCACAGTCAACAGTCGCTCCTCTGTTATTGGGGTTCAGTAACGTCAGCTGATCCCCAGCTGTGTGTGCGGTAATACCTCCAATCTGCTCCTCCTGCTGTCCCTGGGCTCTAACACCGCCAGTTGGTGCCTGGAAGTGCTGTGTGCACAGTCAACAGTCGCTCCTCTGTTATTGGGGTTCAGTAACGTCAGCTGATCCCCAGCTGTGTATCCGGCAACGTGTCATGCGACCGCCACGCTGGCACAACTAAAATGTAAGGGGACCTGTCCCCCCCCCCCCTAGGCGTTTGTTACTGAAAGAGCCACCATGTGCAGCACTAATACTGCACAAGGGAAAGGTCGCTCTTGAAATTAGGCTCCTTGGAAACGCTGAACTACACACTCATGTAATGTGTCCCCTCACACCGTCCAACCGTCCCAGAGGTGGGACTTTCCTTTGTAATGTGACGCAGCACAGCCGTCATTGCTACCCCCTTGGCACCGTGCGCTGCCTCCTTAGCGTTGTTTGATTCCGTCATGGACCCTGCACTGTTATGTTATCCCTTGGCCATGCACAGTTTGCGCTGCCCGTCCTCTGACATCATTTGTTGTCGTCCTGGCTGCGCCTGTGCGTCCACGCTGCCCGAAATCCCACCTCGCAGTCTCGTCTAATGTGATCCCACAGTGGGCCTGGTATCCATGGCCATGCGCAGTGCATATACTAGCCTCTCATTCCCCTTCTTCATGCTTCTTCAGACTAGGCGGCGTCAGCTGATCCCTAATAGCATGCCACGGCCGTGACGCCGCACAGTCTGAAGAAGCATGAAGGAGGTGAGTGAGAGGCGATGATATGCACTGCGCATGCCCATGGATCCCTGGCCCGCAGTGGGATTACATTTGATGACACTGCAAGGTTGGATCTCGGGCAGCTTTGACGCACAGGCACTGCCAGCCTGACACCTTAATGATGTCAGAAGACGGGCACCGCTAACTGTGCATGGCCAAGGGATAACATTACAGCGCGGGCTCCGTGACAGAACCAAACAACGTTGAGGAGGTGGCGCACGGCACCAAGGGGGTTGGAATGACGGCTGTGCTGTGTCACATTACAAAGGAAAGTCCCACTTCCGGGATGGTTTGACGGTGTGAGGGGACACATTATATGAGTGTGTACTTCAGCGTTTGCAAGGAGCATTATTTTCGGAGCCACCATTTTCCATGTGCAGTATTACTGCTGTACAAGATGGCTCTTTCAGCAACAAATGCCTGGGGGGGGGGGGTTAAAGGTTCCCTTTACACTTGCTCCACTGCAGGCTTCGGCCTACACTCTGCTCCTCTTTGATTCCCTGGGTTTCAACACTGTCAGTTGACACCTGGAAGTGTTGTCTACACAGAAAAAACACTAGGTGATGTGTCAGTGGGGTTCAGCACCGCCAGCTGTTCCCCTGCTGTGTAGTCGGCATCGTGTCCAGCACAAGCCACGCTGGCACAACCGACCAAAAGCTTCCACCAGTGCAGGCTTCGGCCTACACTTTGCTCCTCTCCTCCTCCTCCTGCTGACCCTGGGCTCTAACACCGCTAGTTTTTGCCCGGAACTGCTAGCTGCACAGAGAAAAACACCAGCCAATGTGTTAGTGGGGTTCAGCAACGCCAGCTGTTCCCCTGCTGTGTAGCTGGCAACGTGTCCTGCAAACGCCACGCAGGCACATGAACTGAAATTGAAGGGAGCCTGGCCCCCTCTCCCCCAGGTGTTTCTATGTATAACAGCCACCTTGTACAGCAGTACTGCTGCATTTGTACAAGGTGGCTGATTTTTTATCCTTGCCCATGTGGAACTCAACACGTACAAAATGTGTCTCTTTGAGACCATTCCACTGTCCCTGAGGTGTGACTTTCCTTTCTAATGATACGCAGCACCCCCCTTGGTAGCGCTTCCCGTCTTCTGACATCATCGGTTGGCTAGTTGCGCCTGTGCGTCCGCCCTGCCTGAATAAAATGCTCCTCGTTGTCTTAATTATTTTGACTGCGAGGGTGCGATTGATGGGCACGAGCAGTGCATATCTTCGCCTGTCTTAACTCATCTCCTTCCGCCTTCTTCAGACTGTGCAGCCTCATGGCCGCGGCATGCGAGAAGGGATCAGATGAGGCCGCCCAGTCTGAAGCAGGTGTAAGGACATGTGTGAGCGGCAAACATATTTAGTGCACCAGGGCACGAATCCCAGCACCGCAGTGTGATTTTTTAAAAACACACTGTGGGTCTGGGATTCATGTCCACCGCTAACCGCAACGGCCAACATGAAATGAGGTCATAAGACAGGAAGCGCTCACAGCGCATGGCCAAGGGATCACACAATAGCGCAGACTCCTGTACAGCAAATAACAACGCTCAGGAATCTGCGCACAGCAGCTATGTGTTAATTTTGACACCTGTGCTGCATCTCCGTAAAAAGGAATGTCACGCCTCCACTACTGTTTGACAGTATAATGGGCTAAATAGTGTACGTGTTTTATTCATCGTGTGCAAGGAGCAAATTAAATAGAGCAACCTTTTACTTGTGCAGCATTAATGCTGCACAAGGTGTGGCTCTTGTACCTTGCAACACCTGAGGGGGGGGTTAAAGGTAACCTTTGAAATTGGTTCAACTAGGCTTCGGCCTACACTCTGCTCCTCTACTCCTCCTGCTGACCCTGGGCTCTAACAACGCTAGTTTTTGCCCGGAAATGCTAGCTGCACAGAGAAAAACACCAGCCAATGTGTTAGTGGGGTTCAGCAACGCCCGCTGTTCCCCCGCTGTGTAGCCGGCATCGTGTCCAGCAAAAGCCACGCTGGCACAACCGACCAAAAGCTGCCACCAGTGCAGGCTTCGGCCTACACTTTGCTCCTCTCCTCCTCCTGCTGACCCTGGGCTCAAACACCGCTAGTTTTTGCCCGGAAATGCTAGCTGCACAGAGAAAAACACCAGCCAATGTGTTAGTGGGGTTCAGCAACGCCAGCTGTTTCCCTGCTGTGTAGCTTGCATCGTGTCCAGCACAAGCCACGCTGGCACAACCGACCAAAAGCTGCCACCAGTGCAGGCTTCGGCCTACACTTTGCTCCTCTCCTCCTCCTCCTGCTGACCCTGGGCTCTAACACCGCTAGTTTTTGCCCGGACATGCGATCTGCACAGAGAAAAACACCAGTCAATGTGTCAGTGGGGTTCAGCAACGCCAGCTGTTCCCCTGCTGTGTAGCTTGCAACGTGACCTGCAAACGCCACGCAGGCACATGAACTGAAATTGAAGGGAGCCTGCCCCCCACCCCCAGGTGTTTCTATGTATAACAGCCACCTTGTACAGCAGTACTGCTGCATTTGTACAAGGTGGCTGATGTTTTCTCCTTGCCCACGTGGAACTCAACACGTACAAAATGTGTCTCTTTGAGACCATTCCACTGTCCCTGAGGTGTGACTTTCCTTTCTAATGATACGCAGCACCCCCCTTGGTAGCGCTTCCCGTCTTCTGACATCATTGGTTGGCTACTTGCGCCTGTTCGTCCGCCCTGCCTGAATAAAATGCTCCTCGTTGTCTTACTTATTTTGACTGCGAGGGTGTGATTGATGGGCACGAGCAGTGCATATCTTCGCCTGTCTTAACTCATCTCCTTCCGCCTTCTTCAGACTGTGCAGCCTCATGGCCGCGGCATGCGAGAAGGGATCAGCAGAGGCCGCCCAGTCTGAAGCAGGTGTAAGGACGTGTGTGAGCGGCCAAAATATTTACTGCTCAAGGCCACGAATCCCAGCACCGCAGTGTGGCTTTATGAAAAGACACTGTGGGTCTGGGATTTATGGCCATCGTTAACCGCACCGGCCAACATGAAATGATGTCATAAGATGGGCAGCGCTAACAGGGCATTGCCAAGGGATAACACAAGAGCGCAGACTCCTGTACAGCAAATAACAACACTCAGGAAGCTGCGCCAAGCACCAAGGCGTTATTTTGGACACCTGTGCTGCGTCTCATCAAAAAACAAGTCACGCATCCACTACAGTTTGACTGTAGAATGGGGTAAATTGTGTATGTCTTTCATTCAGCGTGTGCAAGTAGACAAATTAATAGAGCAACCTTTCACTTGTGCAGCATTAATACTGCACAAGGTGTGTCTCTTGTACTTTGTAACACCTGAGGGGGGGGTTAAAGGTTTCCTTTGAAATTGGTTCAACTAGGCTTCGGCCTACACTCTGCTCCTCTCCTCCTCCTCCTGCTTCAACACGGGCTCTAACATCGCTAGTTTTTGCCCGCAAGTGCTAGCTGCACAGAGAAAAACACACGCCATTGTGTTAGTGGGGTTCAGCAACGCCAGCTGTTCCCCCAGTGTGTAGCCGGCAAAGTGTCCTGCAAACGCAACGCAGACACAAAGCTGCCTCCAGTGCAGGCTTCGGCCTATACTCATCTCCCCCTGCTTACCCTTTGCTCCAACACCGCTAGTTGGGGCTCTAGGAAGACAATCTTTAATAGGCAACGCATCCGGGTTCCAGCACCGCCAGCTGGTTCTCGGCAGTGTTCTTGTCACAGGTACTCCCTCGTGCCAAGCCTGGTTTCAGCACCGTCAGCTGTTTCCGGGTTGTGTCAACTTCACTGAGACGCCTATGCTTGCCCCGTTGTGGTGCGGTCGAGTTAGCCAACTCCAGGGTGCCTCCAGTTTAGGAGCTTCCTATGTGGGCTGCGTGAACTGGTAGTCAAGGCTGGTTCTGTAGTGCCAGTAGGCCCAGCTCCCCCTGTAGGACTGTTGGGGTTCGGTAACTGCGGCTGCCTCGCGGCCTAGCTGTTCTCTCCTCTCCTGTGGACCTTCGGGTCCACCACCTGGTTCCAGCACCGTCAGCTGGTTCCGGGCCGAGCCTTTGGCTTAGGTGCCTCCTCCTGGGTATCCGAGTTCGCCAACGCCAGGCGGTCATTGGTAGTGCTTTTAAGCGCGGGCACCTACAGCTTAGTAACCGGGTTCCAGCACCGTCAGCTGGTCCTCGGTCGTGCCATTGGCTCTTGCACACTGGGGCAACGCATCCGGGTTCCAGCACCGCCAGCTGGTTCTCGGCAGTGTTCTTGTCACAGGTACTCCCTCGTGCCAAGCCTGGTTTCAGCACCGTCAGCTGTTTCCGGGTTGTGTCAAGCTCACTGAGACGCCTATGCTTGCCCCGTCGTGGTGCGGTCGAGTTAGCCAACTCCAGGGTGCCTCCAGTTTAGGAGCTTCCTATGTGGGCTGCGTGAACTGGTAGTCAAGGCTGGTTCTGTAGTGCCAGTAGGCCCAGCTCCCCCTGTAGGACTGTTGGGGTTCGGTAACTGCGGCTGCCTCGCGGCCTAGCTGTTCTCTCCTCTCCTGTGGGCCTTCGGGTCCACCACCTGGTTCCAGCACCGTCAGCTGGTTCTCGGCAGTGTCTTTTGCTCTTGTACCTTCTGCTCCCCATCCTGGTTCCAGTAACGTCAGCTGGTTCCGGGCAGAGCCTTTGGCTTAGGTGCCTCCTTCTGGGTATCCGAGTTCCACCAACGTCAGGCGGTCCTTGGTAGTGCTTTTTAGCACGGGTACCTCCTGCTTAGTAACCGGGTTCCAGTAACGTCAGCTGGTCCTCGGTAGTTCCATAGGCTCTTGAACCTTCGGGTAGCCATCCGAGTTCCAGTTCCATCAGCTGGTTCTTGGCATTTTCTCAGCCTTCTTGTACCTTCTGCTACATTTCCAAGTTTAAGACCCTAAAGTCGACGACCCGGAAGACCACCCCGATGACGACGACCCGGAAGACCACCCCGATGACGACGACGACGACCCGGAAGACCACCCCGATGACGACGGCGGAGACGACGACGGCGGAGACGACGACGGCTGAGACGACGACGGCGGAGATGACGACACTGGAGACGACGACCCTGGAGACGACGACATGGAAGACCGAGAAGCAGAAGAACAAGAGGCTGCAGAACAAAGAGCAGAAGAACATTAAGCATAAGACTTAATATCAGAGCAAAAGATATTATCTAAATTATATGCAGAAGAAGACTAAGCAGTGTATGGGGGTGAGTCCGTTCCTCCTCGTGGTGCCCCTGGATAAAGCCTGATGCTGCAGGCCAAACTGAACGCGGACAAATGTAACTTTTGTGACTGGCAGAACGGAAGGTGTAATCTTCCAACTTTTATAGATAACAACTACGGGAATGCCTGTCACAAATGAGAATATGATGAAGAAGTAGAATAGGAAGAATAATAACAGTGGAATAAAAAGAATATGTAGAATAGGAAGAATAATAATAGTTGAATAAAATGAATATGAAGAATGTAATAAAAAAAAAAATAGGTAGAAGATGAAGAAGAAGATGAATAAGGTGAAGAAGTTGATGTCAAAGATGCTGATGATGATGAAGATGAAAGTGTGGGAAAAGGAAAAAAAAGAAGGGGAAGGTCGTGGAATAGTGAAACATCAATATCTGACAAAATAAAAAAAAATTTACATAGTCAATATCTTTTTCAATCCGAACGTATTTAAAAAAAAAAAAAATCATGCTATTCTATTTGATTGGGCTAATCCTCATTGCCTTTAATGTCTCCGCCACCTCCCCCAATACATCCTACATTATTCTTAGTTGTTTTCCTTCATGTAGAATGAACCTACAAGGAAAGAAAGGGTTTATTTTAATTCCGATATTTTGGTCCCATTGACTTGCATTGGGATCGGGTATCGGTATCGGCGATATCCGATATTTTTTGAATATCGGCCGATCCAAACCGATACCGATACTTTCCGATATCGGAAGGTATCGCTCAACACTAGTGCTAACTGAAGGGCGCTCTTCTTAAATGCATGGTTGCCCCTCACACTGACACGCCCCCGAAAGAAGCTAGCGGCAACATGCATCTGGGTGAGGTACACTGAGCATAGCTATTGTGGCCATTATTGCACATTAATCATTCCTACTTTCTACCTTCAATTAAGTTTTATATCTGTCTGGCAGCATCACATTATCCTGGCTATTATAGCAATTACCTTTTTGTCTAGCTATCCATTTTTAATATCAAAAGTAGTTATATCCTATTTTTGACATCCTTTGGCCTTATTTCCATATAATTTACCTGCTTATTGGAATTGCCACTATGTGAGGGCTCTTGGGTGCATTTATATTTATATTTACACTGCATTACAAGGTTTAGTCACCTTGTTACCCAGATAGGGGGAGTCATTTCACTTTTGCTTATCCCTCTTGTGATTAAGTACATCATTGTTTCCCTCACTTTTTGCTTGGCGTCCCTTTTATGGCATTTTGCTTTTTCACAGTATGTTCTTAAAGATTATATATTAAATAAAAATTATTTTTAATGAATTTGGTTTAAATTGTTTCTTGTGCTCCCACATGCAGCTCATGTGTTGTCACAAGTGGCATTTGACAGGTCTCATTGATTCTAATATGGCCCATTTGGTTGCCAGGATAAATAGGTATACAATGAATATAATGAATACACTGTGCAGATGAAGGAACATAGTTCAAGATGTCAAAAGCTGATGCATACATTATGATATCTCTAAATCCCTCAACCAGGCTACAGATAGTAGACATTTCCTTTGACGATAGGTGGATCTTGCTTCAAGGTGATCAAATAGTTAGGAAAAAACAAAAAGATTCCAATAGTGTGGCATCACCATTCAAAAGGAATGACACCCCAAAGAATTTAATGAGCTCACAAAATTCTAATGAACAATGTCTAGAACTCAGTGCAATGATAAGTTTATTGTACACTTACTCAACTCTAGTTTCACCTACTCAACTTAGTCCAGGACTGTCTACATATTGAATTACGCCTACCAATATACAGTGGAGAAATAAGTATTTGATCCCTTGCTGATTTTGTAAGTTTGCCCACTGACAAAGACATGAAAAGTCTATAATTTTAAGGGTAGGTTATTTATTATTATAGCGTCATTTATTCCATAGCGCTTTACATGTGATAAGGGGTATACATAATAAAAAACAAGTACAATAATCTTAATCAATACAAGTCATGCCTGGTACATGAGGAGAGAGGAACCTGCCCACGAGGGCTCACAATCTACAATCCCACGCGCCCGGTGCCTCGGGGTGATCCTCGACTCTTCCTTCTCTTTTAAGTCACATATCCAAGCCCTTGCCTCCTCCTGCCATCTCAAACTCAAAGATATTTCCCAGATCCGTGCATTCCTTGACTGCAACACCACAAAAACACTAGTGCATGCCCTTATCATCTCCCGCCTTAACTACTGCAACCTCCTACTCTCTGGCCTCCCCATAGCACTTTAGCACCACTCCAATCCATCCCACACTCTGCTGCCCAACTAATCTACCTGTATTTCCCCTATTCTCCAGCTTCTCCCCTATACCAAGCCCTTCAGTGGCTTTCTATCGCCCAGAGACTCCAGTTCAAAACCCTTACAATGACATACAATGCCATCCACAACCTGTCTCCTCCATACATCTGTGACATGGTCTCCCAGTACTTATCTACACGCAACCTCCGATCCTCTCAAGATTTCCTTCTCTACTCCCCTCTCATCTCTTCTTCCCACAACCGCATCCAAGACTTCTCCCATGCTTCCCCCATACTCTGGAACTCTCTACTCCAACACATCAGACTCTCGCCTACCATAGAAAACTTCAAAAAGAACCTGAAGACTCACCTCTTCCAACAAGCCTGCAGCGATCATCAAACTACTGACCCGCCACACAACCAGCTCTACCCTCTCCTAGTGTATCCTCACTCATCCCCTGCAGACAGTGAGCCTTCGCGGGCAGCGTCCTCTGCTGCACAGGGGGAATCTCGATCCATCTCCGCTGCGGTCTCCCATTCTTCTCCAGCCGCAGTGGAGTCTGCTCAGCAGGGACGTCGATCCCAGCATCTCGCTCAGTCTGACTCTGTGCGAAGAGTTACTGCTGCTTTTCCTGCTTCTGCCATTGAAGCCAGTGCTGGGCAGCGGCGAGTGGACGTTTCTGGATCTAAGTCCTGCTTTTCTCTGTCTGAGCATGCCCAGGGCAGGATCTCCCGTTGGAGATCGAGGGTCACATGCTCAGGTACTGCAGCACATCCCATTGGTCCTTTTGGCAGGTCCTGAAAGGGCAAAACTTCTGTAGCTGTTTCCTGTGCTGCAGCTATATAAACTGAGCATGACCGCACAGCCATGCGCTAGTATTGTCTTGTAAATATGTGTGTGTGTTGTGAGTGAAAGTTGCTCTTTAACCCCTTCATGACCCAGCCTATTTTGACCTTAAAGACCTTGCCGTTTATTGCAATTCTGACCAGTGTCCCTTTATGAGGTAATAACTCAGGAACGCTTCAAAGGATCCTAGCGGTTCTGAGATTGTTTTTTCGTGACATACTGGGCTTCATGATAGTGGTAAATTTAGGTCAATAAAGTCTGCGTTTATTTGTGATAAAAACGGAAATTTGGCGAAAATTTTGCAATTTTCACATTTTGAATTTTTATTCTGTTAAAACAGAGAGTTATGTGACACAAAATAGTTAATAAATAACATTTCCCACATGTTTACTTTACATCAGCACAATTTTGGAAACAAAATTTTTTTTTGCTAGGAAGTTATAAGGGTTAAAATTTGACCAGCGATTTCTCATTTTTACAACGAAATTTACAAAACCATTTTTTTTAGGGACCACCTCACATTTGAAGTCAGTTTGAGGGGTCTATATGGCTGAAAATACCCAAAAGTGACACCATTCTAAAAACTGCACCCCTCAATGTACTCAAAACCACATTCAAGAAGTTTATTAACCCTTCAGGTGCTTCACAGCAGCAGAAGCAACATGGAAGGAAAAAATGAACATTTAACTTTTTAGTCACAAAAATTATATTTTAGCAACAATTTTTTTATTTTCCCAATGGTAAAAGGAGAAACTGAACCACGTATGTTGTTGTCCAATTTGTCCTGAGTATGCTGATACCTCATATGTGGGGGTAAACCACTGTTTGGGCGCACGGCAGGGCTTGGAAGGGAAGGAGCACCATTTGACTTTTTGAATCAAAAATTGGCTCCACTCTTTAGCGGACACCATGTCACGTTTGGAGAGCCCCCGTGTGCCTAAAAATTGGAGCTCCCCCACAAGTGACCCCATTTTGGAAACTAGACGCCCCAGGGAACGTATCTAGATGCATAGTGAGCACTTTGAACCCCCAGGTGCTTCAAAAATTGATCCATAAAAATGAAAAAGTACTTTTTTTTCACAAAAAAATTCTTTTAGCCTCAATTTTTTCATTTTCACATAGGCAACAGGATAAAATGGATCCTAAAATTTGTTGGGCAATTTCTCCTGAGTACACCAATACCTCACATGTGGGGGTAAACCACTGTTTGGGCACATGGTAAGGCTCGGAAGGGAAGGAGCGCCATTTGACTTTTTGAATGAAAAATTATCTCCATCGTTAGCGGACACCATGTCGCGTTTGGAAAGCTCTTGTGTGCCTAAACATAGGCGCTCCCCCATAAGTGACCCCATTTTGGAAACTAGACCCCCCAAGGAACTTATTTAGATGCCTAGTGAGCACTTTAAACCCTCAGGTGCTTCACAAATTGATCTGTAAAAATGAAAAAGTACTTTTTTTTCACAAAAAAATTCTTTTCGCCTCAATTTTTTCATTTTCACATGGGCAATAGGATAAAATGGATCATAAAATTTGTTGGGCAATTTCTCCCGAGTACGCCGATACCTCATATGTGGGGGTAAACCACTGTTTGGGCACTCGGCAGGGCTCGGAAGGGAAGGCGCGCCATTTGACTTTTTGAATGGAAAATTAGCTCCAATTGTTAGCGGACACCATGTCGCGTTTGGAGAGCCCCTGTGTGCGTAGACATTGGAGCTCCCCCACAAGTGACCCCATTTTGGAAACTAGACCCCCCAAGGAACTTATCTAGATGCATATTGAGCACTTTAAACCCCCAGGTGCTTCACAGAAGTTTATAACGCAGAGCCATGAAAATAAAAAAAAAATTATTTTCTCAAAATTGATCTTTTAGCCTGCAATATTTTATTTTCCCAAGGGTAACAGGAGAAATTTGACCCCAAAAGTTGTTGTACAGTTTCTCCTGAGTAAGCTGATACCCCATATGTGGGGGTAAACCACTGTTTGGGCACATGCCGGGGCTCGGAAGTGAAGTAGTGACGTTTTGAAATGCAGACTTTGATGGAATGCTCTGTGGGCGTCACGTTGCGTTTGCAGAGACCCTGATGTGGCTAAACAGTAGAAACCCCCCACAAGTGACCCTATTTTGGAAACTAGACCCTGAAAGGAACTTATCTAGATGTGTGGTGAGCACTTTGAACCCCCAAGTGCTTCATAGAAGTTTAAAATGCAGAGCCGTGAAAATAATAAATACGTTTTCTTTCCTCAAAAATAATTATTTAGCCCAGAATTTTTCATTTTCCCAAGGGTTACAGGAGAAATTGGACCCCAAAAGTTGTTGTCCAGTTTCTCCTGAGTACGCTGATACCCCATGTGTGGGGGTAAACCACTGTTTGGGCACACGTCGGGGCTCAGAAGGGAAGTAGTGACTTTTGAAATGCAGACTTTGATGGAATGGTCTGCGGGCGTCACGTTGCGTTTGCAGAGCCCCTGGTGTGCCTAAACAGTAGAAACCCCCCACAATTGACCACATTTTAGAAACTAGACCCCCCAAGGAACTTATCTAGATATGTGGTGAGCACTTTGAACCCCCAAGTGCTTCACAGACGTTTACAACGCAGAGCCGTGAAAAAAAAAATCATTTTTCTTTCCTCAAAAATGATGTTTTAGCAAGCATTTTTTATTTTCACAAGGGTAACAGGAGACATTGGACCCCAGTAATTGTTGCGCAGTTTATCCTGAGTATGCTGGTACCTCATATGTGGGGGTAAACCACTGTTTGGGCACACGTCGGGGCTCGGAATTGAGGGAGCACCATTTGACTTTTTGAATACGAGATTGGCTGGAATCAATGGTGGCGCCATGTTGCGTTTGGAGACCCCTGATGTGCCTAAACAGTGGTAACCCCTCAATTCTACCTCCAACACTAACCCCAACACACCCCTAACCCTAATCCCAACTGTAGCCATAACCCTAATCACAACCCTAATTCCAACCCTAACCCTAAGGCTATGTGCCCACGTTGCGGATTCGTGTGAGATTTTTCAGCATCATTTTTGAAAAATCCGCGGGTAAAAGGCACTGCATTTTACCTGCGGATTTTCCGCGGATTTCCAGTGTTTTTTGTGCGGATTTCACCTGCGGATTCCTATTGAGGAACAGGTGTAAAACGCTGCGGAATCCGCACAAAGAATTGACATGCTGCGGAAAATACAACGCAGCGTTTCCGCGCGGTATTTTCCGCACCATGGGCACAGCGGATTTGGTTTTCCATAGGTTTACATGGTACTGTAAACCTGATGGAACACTGCTGCGAATCCGCAGCGGCCAATCCGCACCGTGTGCACATAGCCTAATTCTAAAGGTATGTGCACACGCTGCGGAAAACGCTGCGGATCCGCAGCAGTTTCCCATGAGTTTACACATTAGTGTTTCCAGCCATGGCCGATGATATTGCAGCATCGGCCATGGCTGGATTGTAATATTTCACCAGTCATAATAGGTAAAATATTACAAATCGCTCTGATTGGCAGTTTCACTTTCAACAGCCAATCAGAGCGATCGTAGCCACGGGGGGGCTAAACTACCACTCCCCCTGTCCCTGCAGATCGGGTGAAATGGGAGTTAACCCTTTCACCCGATCTGCAGGGACGTGATCTTTCCATGACGCCACATAGGCGTCATGGGTCGGATTGGCACCGACTTTCATGACGCCTACGTGGCGTCACTGGTCGGGAAGGGGTTAAGGATGTTTTGAGCATTTACAACCTGTAGGTGCATTTCAAATCTTTGTAAAATTGTAATTTGAAAACAAAATATTATGTGTTTTACCTTAGTAAATTGTTTTTTAGCCCCAAATTTGTAACTTTTGTAACTTCCGAAAAAGAGTAGTATGAGAAAATAGTCCTCAAGGTTTGGTCCAAAATTTCATCTGAACACTTTGATGTCTAAAACTCAAAAGCTAATGTTTTTGCACATTTAAGATCTCAGAAAGGAAAGAGCACCATTTGTTCTTACAGCTAAAATTTGGCTTGCTTAGATTGTAGACAACAGGTTGGATCTGCAGAACGCCAGAGTTGCAGGAACAGCAGAAAACTCAAAAAAGTTACATCATTTAAGATTCTATACCCCTAAAAAAACTAATTAAGGGGTGTGCTGAGTATTTTGAACACATATGTGCCTTACAGAACCTTAGTATTTTGAAATGAAAGCAAAAAAATTATGTTTTTTTCAGTAAAATGTAGTATTTGCACCATTTTTTTTTCTTTGACAAGGAGTGTGATGAGAAAATGGACACTACAGTTTGTTAAGAAATTTCTCACAAACCAGGTGGTCCCTCATATTCAGTCAAAATTCAAAAACCTCATGTTTAGATACATAGTAGGGTTCAGAAAGGAAAGAGAGCTATTTGATATTTAGATATTTAGAGCGCAAATTTGTAGGTAATAGATTGCAGATGCCATGCTGCATTTGCAGAACCACTAAGGTGCCAAACAGCAGGATCTAACCCACAAGCAACTATTTTGGAAACTAAGCACCTCAAGAAATTCATCTGCATGTGTGTTGAACATTTTTAATCCAAAGGCGCTTTACAGAACTTTATGACATTTGGATTTGAAAACAAAACTGTATTTTATTTCAGCTGTTGTCTCGATTGAAAATTTTGATTTTTTTTATAAAGGTTGCTTCAAGCCACATAATTTGATGTGAAATTTCTCCAAAACACTGTGATGCCAAATCTGTGGTCAAAACTTACGTTTGATGACATGGTAGAGCTCCAACAGGAAAGATTGCTATTTGATTTTTTGTATCAGATTGAACTCCACGTTGCATTTGTAGAGCCCTTGTGATGCCAAAAAAACCCACACAACGTACTCAATTTAGGAACATAAACCCCAAAAGGAATTAGTCTAGGAGTGTGGTGACCATTAGGGTTGAGTGAAACGGATCAAACAAATTAAAAAATCGCTGACTTTCGGCAAAGTAGTGTGGGCAGCGTGATGACATAGGTCTCGGTCCCCACCATCTTAGAGAAGGGCATGACAGTGATTGGCTTGCTTTCTGCGGCATCACAGAGGCTATAAAGGAGCGTGCACGCCGACCGCCATCTTACTTCTGCCAATCATAGCATAGTTGCCGCAGCTTCATCAGAAGAAGGGATATAGTTAGGGAGGGAAGATTAAGCCCCGAAACTGCTTGTGCTGTAGCGATTTCCACTGTCCAACACCACCTTTTCTTTGCAGGGACAGTGGAGTTTATATTTTTGTGCATCAGCTCTGTAGCTTATTAGGCTGCCTTATAAGGCTTCCTGATAGCTGCATTGCTGTTTGTACGCCGCCGTGCAAACCAACTGCTTTTTTAAAAGCAAAAATCCTGTTGCTCCTTTCTGCACAGTTATCTTGTTTATTTGTCCACACTTTTGTGTGCAGCAGTCCTTTTTATTGCTGCCATACTTGTCCTGAGATCATTTTAGGGAGATTGAAATTGTACTACAGTCCTTGTATTTTTTCATATATCTTCCAGCCACGTTCTGCCACTTACATTGTGTAGTGTTATATACTGGGCCTGAGTTTTGGTGCATTCTGCCCCCCAAAAAAGGGAGATTCAAATTGTCACAAAGTGGATCTACGTCAGTTCTGTTAGTTTGTTGTATATCTTCCAGCTACGTTCTGCCACTTACATTGTGTAGTGTTATACACTGGGCCTGAGTTTTGGTGCAGTCTCCCCCCCAAAAAAGGGAGATATAACTTGTCACAAAGTGGATCTACGTCAGTTCTGTTAGCTTGTCGCATATCTTCCAGCCACGTTCTGCCACTTACATTGTGTAGTGTAATACACTGGGCCTGAGTTTTGGTGCATTCTCCCCCCCCCCCCCCCCAAAAAAAGGAGATTCAAATTGTCACAAAGTGGATCTACGTCAGTTCAGTTAGTTTGTCGTATATCTTCCAGCCACGTTCTGCCGCTTACATTGTGTAGTGTTATACACTGGGCCTGAGTTTTGGTGCATTCTCCCCCCCCAAAAAGGAAAATTCAAATTGTCACAAAGTGGATCTATGTCAGTTCTGTTAGTTTGTCGTATATCTTCCAGCCACGTTCTGCCGCTTACATTGTGTAGTGTTATACACTGGGCCTGAGTTTTGGTGCATTCTCCCCCCAAAAAAAGGAAAATTCAAATTGTCACAAAGTGGATCTACGTCAGTTCTGTTAGTTTGTCGTATATCTTCCAGCCACGTTCTGCCACTTACATTGTGTAGTGTTATACACTGGGCCTGAGTTTTGGTTCAGTCTCCCAAAAAAAAGGGAGATTTAAATTTTCAACAGGTTTATATACACCTTCTACCTTGTTTTACAGTACCGTATAACGGTTGTTATTTTGGTTAGATTTTCCCAAAAATGAGGAACTCTGGTGGAAGAGCCCGTGGGCGGTGGTTGCCAGCTGGTACTGATGGTGGTGGTGGTAGAGCATCTGGAGGTAGTGGGAAAAGAAAAAATAGCACCTAAGGCTCGAGGTGATGAGCCAGCATCATCGTCTGGCTACACAAGGCCTCGAAGGCTCCCTTATCTGGGAGAAGGAAAACAGCTTTTAAAGCCGTAGCAGCAGGAAAAAGTTTTGGCTTTCCTTGCAGACTCAGCCTCTAGCTCTTTCGCCTCCTCTTCAGAAAGTTTGAAATATAAAAGCAGCGCGTCATCAGTGGATGCTCCCATTCAGGAACAAGTCACTTCCTTGTGTCCTTCACCCAAACCAAAAGTGAAGGATGCGGCAGGCGACACTACAGTTTACTCCATGGAGCTCTTTACACATACCATGCCTGGGTTAGAAAGGGAAGTTGTTAACAGCACATTACAAGTTAAATCGGACATGAAGTGCACTGATGCACAGCCACAACTAGATTATTATGCTGTTCCATTGACTCAGATCACTACATTGCCCTCGCAGTGTACTGAGCCAGAATCTGATCCTGATGAGACTACGGTGCCCCGTCATGAACGCTATAGCACCTTACACGGTGACACAGAGGAAGGTGCACATGACATTGAAAAGGAGTTGATAGATGACCCAGTTGTTGACCCAGATTGGCAGCCATTGGGGAAGAGCGTGCCGCTGTCAGTAGCTCAGAAGCGGAGGAGGATGATTCGCAGCAGCCATCTACATCGCAACAGCTTTCATCTGGCAGGCCCGTATCAGGCCAAAAACGTTTGTCAAAAACAAAAACAGTTTTAGGACAGCGTGGCCATCCGGTGAAAGTAGCACAGCGTGCAATGCCTGAAAAGGTGTTCCATAGTAGGAAGAGTGTAGTGTGGCAATTTTTTAACCAAGATCCGAATGATCAGTGCAAAATTATCTGTAAGAAATGCTCAAAGACCTTTAGCAAAGGGAAGAATCTCCAAAATTTAAATACAACGTGCATGCTTAGACATTTAACCTGGTTGCACTTGCAAGCCTGGACTAACTACCAAACGTCTCATGCCGTTGGAGCACCTGCTCAGAATGAAGGTAGTCAGCAACCTTCACTGTAAGCCCACCAGTTAGGACACCACAAACAGCAAATGTGGAGGTATCATCTCAAGGCCAAAGCAGTCAGGGAATCACAAGGTTCTTAGTAGGAAACACTGTATGTAGGACAACATCAAGATTACCATCACCAATCCTCTCTCAATCTGCCATGTCCACCACCACTCTTGCTAAATCCACCATATGCAGCTCTCCAGTTTAGCTCTGCCTGCAAGAGACTCTCGATAGGAAAAGAAAGTACTCTTCCTCTCATCCGCATACACAGGGATTGAATGGCTACATTGCTCGACTAATCTCGTTAGAGATGATGCCCTACCGGTTGGTTGAAAGTGAAGCTTTCAAAGCCCTGATGCCCTACGTAGTACCACGCTATGACCTACCCAGTCAACACTTCTTTGCGAGAAAATCCATCCCAGAATTCCACCAGCATGTCAGAGACCGCATTGTCCATGCACTGAGGCAATCAGTCAGTGGAAAGGTGCACCTCACAACAGATGCATGGACCAGTAGGCATGGCCAGGGACGTTACGTGTCCATCACGGCGCACTGGTTAATGTGGTGGATGCAGGGTCCACAGGGGAAAGCCATAGTGGGACAGTTCTGCCTAGCCTATGGTCTAGGAAACAGTTGGCTGTAGGCGTTCACCACCCTCCTCCTCCTCCTCCTCCAGAAGCGAAAGCTCGTCCACAGAGCGCAGTCGCACGACCACTCCATCCGCAGCTGCCAGTGTTGCACACGAGGTGTCCCATTATCGAACAGCTAGTGGTAAGCATCAGCAGGCTGTGTTAAAAATTAAGTGTTTGGGCGACAACAGACACACTGCAGAAGTACTGGCTGAGTACTTGCAGCAAGAAACTCAGTCATGGCTGGTCAGTGTACATCTTGAGGCAGGCAAAGTAGTCAGTGATCACAGAAGGAATTTTATGGCTGCCATAGCCCTTTCAGAACTGAAACACATACCTTGCCTGGCTCACACCTTGAACCAGGTGATGCAGTGCTTCCTGAAAAATTATCCGGGGTTATCAGCCCTGCTCCTGAAGGTGCAAAGACTTTGCTCACACATCCGCCTGTCACCCATACACTCCAGCCGTATGCTGAACCATCAGCGATCGCTGAATTTTCCTCAGCACCGCCTAATAATCGACATTGCAACAAGGTGAAACTCCACACTGCACATGCTTCAGAGGCTGTGGGAACAGAGGCGTGCTGTAATTTATTTGTGGGAGGATACACATACATGGGCAGGCAGTTGGATGGCAGACATGGAGTTGTCTGGTGTGCAGTGGTTGAAGCCACAACACCTCTGTCAAGTCCTTCAGTGTTTTGAGGAATGCACATGGCTGGTAAGTGCAGACGACGCCATCATAAGCATGAGCATCCCAATAATGCGTCTGCTGAAGCAAAGTTTGACGCATATTAAGGAGCAGGTGTCTGCAGCCGAGGAGGAGGGAAGCCTTGATGACAGTCAGCCATTGTCTGCTCAGGGAACTCTCCTGGACAAGGTGGCGGACGAAGAGGAGGAGGAGGAGGATGATGGGGATGAATATTTATGGGAGGGGGATGCTTCTTAGGGGGCAAGACAAACTGGTGGCGTTGCAAGGTCAGGTACAGGGTTTTTGCGGGACACTAATGATGTTGATTTGCAAGAAAGTGCTCCTCAACCCAGCACAAGCAGTGATTTGACACCTGGAACATTGGCCCACATGGCTGAGTATGCCTTGCGTATCCTAAAAAGGGACCCCCGCATTATCAAAATGATGACCGATGATGATTACTGGTTGGCCTGCCTCCTGGATCCACGATATAAAGGAAAATTACAAAATATCATGCCACATGAGAACCTTGAGCAAATATTGGCTACCAAAAAGCAACTCTTGTAGACCGTTTGGTTCAGGCATTCCCAGCACACAGCGGCGGTGATGGTTCTCACACGAGCTGTAGAGGGCAACATGGCAGAGGTGTTAGAGGTGCACAAATCTGAAGTAGCATTGGACAGAGGGGTTCTATGACCAGGTTGTGGAGTGATTTTGCAATAACCGCAGACAAGACAGGTACTGCTGCATCGTTTCAAAGTGACAGGAGACAGCATTTGTCCATTATGGTTACGAACTATTTTTCCTCCCTTATCGATGTTCTCCCTCACGGGTCATTCCCCTTTGATTACTGGGCATCTGAAATAGACACCTGGCCTGAATTGGCAGAATATGCATAACAGGAGCTCGCTTACCCAGCTGCTGGTGTGCTATCAGAAAGAGTCTTCAGTGCTGCTGGTTCAATATTGACCAAAAAAAGGATACGTCTAGCTACCCAAAATGTTGATGATCTAACCTTCATTAAAATGAACTAATCATGGATTTCAAATTATTTTGCCCCACCTTGCCCTGCTGACACGTAGCTTGCCTGAAAAATGTCTTGCTTTTGGCCTCCTCTTACTGACTGCTACAATTCCTCCATTTGCAGCTGTTGAATGTACACCATAGGCCATTTTTATACCTCACTAAATGGGCTGACTCCCCCCACAGGGCCGTGGTCACCACTTGGCACAAGCACCCGTGCGAGTGCCGTTTGCCTGGACAGGTGGGTGTGCCCACTCTTGGGTGACAGCACTGACACAAGGTCCCTCATGGTACAATGGTACAATGAAGTGTCTCTGACGAAGATGGTGCACAACTAACGTCAGACGCACAGTCGTAATATGAGGGGTCTGTGCCAGTACCGCTGCCCACGAGAGAGTGTTCCCCCCAGCTCGAACAGTGTTCTACCACTTACAATGCTTACCTCTCCCTGTTCCACCACTGTGTAGTCTGTGCTGTTAAATCCTTCAATGGCACTGCCAATACAAATTTGTTGAAATGATAGATGATAGTTAAAATATACAGGGGCTCTGGCCTCCATTTAGACCAGTTAATACTTTGCGCCAACTACCACTGTCTGCTACTCAGCAGAAGAGCCCACCCCTGTACCTAGCTATGCCACCTGTTTATTTATGAACAATTTTTTGGCAGACATTTAGCCCACTTCATTTTTTGGGCTTACTAACTGTGTCAGCCACTCATTACAGTTGTCCTCCACTGAATAAAGCAATGTCGCCTGTTTAGTCCTGTTACCAATTTTGAACTGCAATAAGCCTACTTACTTTTTTGGGCCTAGTAATTGTGTCAGCCTCTCATTACAGTTGTCTTCCTCCACTGAACAAAGCAATGCTACTTGTGTACTCCTGTTACCAATTTTGAACTGCATTTAGCCTACTTTTTCATTTTAGGCCTACTAAGTCTCTCTGCGCCACTCATTATTGTTGTCCTCCTCCACTGAACAAAGCAATGCCACCTGTGTACTCCTGTTACCAATTTTGAACTGCATTTAGCCTACTTTTTAGTTTTGAGCCTACTAAGTCTCTCTGCGCCACTCATTATAGTTGTCCTCCTCCACTGAACAAAGCAATGCTGACTGTGTACTCCTGTTACCATATTTGAACTGCATTTAGCCTACTTTATCATTTGGGCCTACTACCTGTGACTGGCTGTCAGCCACTCATTACAGTTGTCCTCCTCCACTGAACAAAGCAATGCTGCCTGTGTACTTCTGTTACCAATTTTGAACTGCATTTAGCCTACTTTATCATTTGGGCCTACTACCTGTGTCTGGCTGTCAGCCACTCATTACAGTTGTCCTCCTCCACTTAACAAAGCAATGCCGACTGTGTACTCCTGTTACCATATTTGAACTGCATTTAGCCTACTTTATCATTTGGGCCTACTACCTGTGACTGGCTGTCAGCCACTCATTACAGTTGTCCTCCTCCACTGAGCAAAGCAATGCTGCCTGTGTACTTCTGTTACCAATTTTGAACTGCATTTAGCCTACTTTATCATTTGGGCTTACTACCTGTGTCTGGCTGTCAGCCACTCATTACAGTTGTCCTCCTCCACTGAACAAAGCAATGCCGCCTGTGTACTCCTGTTACCAATTTTGAACTGCATTTAGCCTACTTTTTAGTTTTGAGCCTACTAAGTCTCTCTGCGCCACTCATTATAGTTGTCCTCCTCCACTGAACAAAGCAATGCCGACTGTGTACTCCTGTTACCATATTTGAACTGCATTTAGCCTACTTTATCATTTGGGCCTACTACCTGTGTCTGGCTGTCAGCCACTCATTACAGTTGTCCTCCTCCACTTAACAAAGCAATGCCGACTGTGTACTCCTGTTACCATATTTGAACTGCATTTAGCCTACTTTATCATTTGGGCCTACTACCTGTGACTGGCTGTCAGCCACTCATTACAGTTGTCCTCCTCCACTGAGCAAAGCAATGCTGCCTGTGTACTTCTGTTACCAATTTTGAACTGCATTTAGCCTACTTTATCATTTGGGCTTACTACCTGTGTCTGGCTGTCAGCCACTCATTACAGTTGTCCTCCTCCACTGAACAAAGCAATGCCGCCTGTGTACTCCTGTTACCAATTTTGAACTGCATTTGGCCTAGTTTTTTATTTTGGGCCTACTAAGTTTCTCTGCGCCACTCAATACAGTTGTCCTCCTCCACTGAACAAAGCAATGCCGCCTGTGTACTCCTGTTACCAATTTTGAACTGCATTTAGCCTACTTTTTAATTTTGGGCCTACTAAGTCTGTCTGCGCCACTCATTACAGTTGTCCTCCACTGAACAAAGGTATGCCGCCTGTGTACTCCTGTTATGAATTTTGAACTGCATTTAGCCTACTTTTTTATTTTGAGCCTACTAACTGTGTCTGCGCCACTCGTTACAATTGTCCTCCACTGAACAACGCAATGCCGCCTGTTTAGTCCTGTTACCAATTTTGAACTGCTTTTAGCCTACTTTTTTATTTTGGGCCTATATCTGTGTTTCCTCCTCATCCTGCCCATTACCCAGCCACTGCTAGATGAGTCTGCTGGTACATTGACCCAGACCACTACATTCCCCTTGCACTCTACACAGCCAGAATCTGACCCTGCTGAAAGTCAGGTTCCCCTTCCCGCATACTATACCACCTTACACGGGGAGAAAGAGGAAGGTGCAGATGAAAGTGCAGGTTCCTTCATCAGGTGGGGGGCATACTCCTTGGCACTGGCACAGGGCCCCTCATAGTACGCAAAAGTGTCTCTGGCAGTGGAAGGCGCCACCTGCCATCAAACACACCACCGTACTATTAGGGGCCCTGTGCCAGTGCCAACTAGTGGGCCACCCCTGCTTGCTCAGGATCACAGAACTTGCAAATTAGCCAAATGACCCCCTGTTTTCAATGCCTAACTATTAATATAAAGTAAATTAAGATTGACAAGCTTAAGAAATAAGAATTGATGTTTTTGGCTTTAAAATGGGCACTGTAGGTGTATTCCAGTCCTCCACTGACTGCCGACTTTGATTCCCCATTGACTTGCATTGGGTTTCGTGTTTCGGTCGGCCCCCGATTTTTTGCAATAATCGGCCGATTTCACCCTACCCGACTTTTGACAAAGTCGGGTTTTGCGAAACCCGACTCGATCCTAAGAAAGTAACAGTCGCTCAACCCTACTCTTGATTATGCATTTAAAACCCATCTCTTCAAACAAGCCTACCACATCAACTACTCAGTAAACTAACTTTGCCCTGTTCCCTTCTTCCAAATATTATTCTGAATCTGCACCCTACTATTCATCTGTCTCTACACCCTCAATGCACATGATAACTGCACTTGATACTTGACTATTGCATTTAAACAAACGGGCTGATGACCAGATCATGCAGCTTTATATGAAAATCCCTATCTACTATATAATTGTCTAAGGGTCACTTCCGTCTTTCTGTCTTTCTGTCTGTCCTTCTTTCTGTCACGGATATTCATTGGTCGCGGCCTCTGTCTGTCATTGGAATCCAAGTCGCTGATTGGTCACGGCAAAACAGCCACGACCAATCAGCGACGGGCACAGTCTGGAAGAAAATGGCCGCTCCTTACTCGCCGCAGTCAGTGCCCGGCGCCCGCATACTCCCCTCCTGTCACCGCTCACACAGGGTTAATGCCGGCGGTAACGGACCGCGTTATGCCGTGGGTAATGCACTCTGTAACCGCTGCTATTAATCCTGTGTGTCCCCAACTTTTTACTATTGATGCTGCCTATGCGGCATCAATAGTAAAAAAAAATGTAATGTTAAAAATAATAAAAAAAAAAACCTGCTATTCTCACCCTCCGTAGTCCGCCGAGCCGCTCGCGCCGGCCGCCATCTTCCGTTCCCGGTGATGCATTGCGAAATTACCCAGAAGACTTAGCGGTCTCGCGAGACTGCTAAGCCATCTGGGTAATTTCGCAATGCATCCTGGGAACGGAAGATGGCAGCAGCCGAGCGCGTATCGCCCGATCTTCGGTGGATCCTAGGGGGTGAGTATATAACTACTTTTTATTTTAATTATTTTTTTAACAGGGATATGGTGCCCACACTGCTGTATACTATGTGGGCTGTGTTAGATACCGCGTGGCTGCTATATACTACATAGGTAGTGTTATATACTGCATGGGCTGTGTGATATACTCTGTGGGCTGTGCCATCTATTACGTGGCCACTGTTATATACTGCGTGGGCAGTGTTATATACTACGTGGCTGCTATATACTGCGTGGGCTGTGCTATATATTACGTGGCCAGTGTTATATACTGCGTGGCCTGTGTTATATACTACGTCACCTGTGTTATACTGCGTGGCTGCTATATACTGCGTGGGCTGTGTTATATAGTACGTGGCTGTGCTATATACTGCGTGGCCACTGTTATATATTGCGTGGCCTGTATTAATGCATTGGGTATTCTACAATATGTATGTGTATAGCAGCCACATAGTATATAGCACAGGCCACGTAGTATTTGTCTGCTATATACTACATGGCTCCTATATACTACGTGGCCTGTGCTATATACTATGTGGCTGCTATATACATACATAAATACATATTCTAGAATACCCGATGCATTAGAATCGGCCACCATCTAGTTTATTATAATTGCCAGACCTGTAATAACAAGCACTTTTCACCTATTGTGTCCCCCATTTCCTTGTAGATTGTTAGCTTGCGAGCAGGGACGTCACCCCTAATGTCACTGTTTAAATTGTTTTAACTTGTACTGAATTTATTGTCTGTACATGTCCCCGCTTAATTGTAAAGTAAATTGTAAATTGCTGCGGAATATGTTGGCGCTATATAAATAAAAATTATTATTATTGTTATTATTATTATTATTATTATTATAATGTATTTAAAGCTCTTGTTATTGGGAATGTGACAATATTTTTCTATTTTTGATATACAGTAATTCAAGTTAATTTGTATATTAACATAAAAACCTTTTGACTATGATCATTTATTAGCTTAATTCAGATTTTTTGCAATATCAAAAAAGGAATACAAATGTTTAATTTCTCACAATTAAAAAAAAATGCATTACAATGTAGATGATGGTATAATTATGCATAATGAATGTATAGCAATGAAAAACATACATATTATATATCTATTCACATATTTCTTCTATCCAAGCACAGAATATATAGATATTAATAAATAAGACAGTGGAACAAGTGTTTGAGATTTGTTACCTTTCAATATACCTTTTAGTTTGTAATAGGATAACCCTTTAACATATTGGTAGCCTATCAAGCTGCCCCTCAGGGTTAACCCAGAGGTGAAATGGGAAAATCAGCTCTGTTCATAGCAATTCAGCTTCTTTTCTAGCCAATAATGAAGTGACCTGAAATAATATAAAACTCTCGACGGCTGTTTGATGATTTTTGTCTTGGATAAGAGTAGAGATCCTGATTCAGAGTCACAGTTCATTTCATTTTTCAGTGCTGATGAGATCTCAGCTGTTATCTGATAAAATTGAACAACTATTACTAGGCTCTGCTGAGTAAAGCCCCTTGACTGCTCTTAACAGAAATCCTATACACTCCACTTTGTCAGCAGTTTTGAATTCATCGCCGCAACAAGATGATAGGAATAATCTTACCAACTGAGATTGACAGTTCATTTCAGAAATCAATATTTACAATTTACTTCTTTCAAAGTTCATTCGAAAGAAGATTCCATATTATCCCTCTCCAAATAAGCTGATCATATCTCGCTCGTCCCTGGAATGAGTTTTCCCAAAATGTGAATTTTTGGTAAAAATCAATGTCAGCATTGTGCACTTTAATCTTGCTTCAGATGACAGTAAATCTTTATCTTTTTATGGGTAAACGCCAGTGGCTGCTGACACCATTTCCTCTTAGAACAAAGCCGAGTCCATGTGGACTATGGTAGATACATGGAACTCTAATGTGGCTGGACATGTTTCACTGGGGTCATTAATCAGATACGCTGACAGCCACCTACCAACAGAATCCTGCTGTATCCTGTAATATATGATTCACTGTTAGCCATTCTAGAGAAGCAGCTTTTCATATTATGTCCAGCACGACGCGTGCAAGCTGCCTCCGATAGTTTTCTATTCACAACGTCGACAGCTTCAAGTTTGCTACTTTACATAATTGCATGAAAAATCATGTTTCATTAAAAAAAAAGGTCTTAACCTATAACTTAATTCTAAAGAGTTTTAAAGGATTTCTGAAGAATAGAATGTCTTGAAAAAAAAGCAAATATTAAATTTAAAATGATTTGCTAGTTTATGCAGTGTATAAATAAAAATATTTTCATAGAATTAATTTGCAGTTTTAATATACTGTATATTTGGTATATTTTATTTTATCTACTTTATTTCTATAATTTTGTTTGTTTTTAATTTTGTAATTTTGATATTAATTGTGCATGCAAATTAGTGATTAACCATACCTACTAAGGGCCCCCTTCACACGTCCGTGTTTCTTCTACGTGTGGCTTTCGTTTTCACATGTACAGGAGACATGTAGACACGCACACCTATTATAATCTATGGTGCTGCTTACATGCCCATGTTTTCATGCAGACTGGGTGTCTGTGTGATCCACATGGAACCATGTACATTTTTTACTGGCAGCATGGATCACACAGACCCATACAAATGTTAAAAACTTACCGCACACAGATGATATCTGTGTTCCACCCATGTCCCGTCCATGTGACACGTACCAGAATACAATGCATTCAAGAAATTACAGATTTTTAAGTTATAAGATAGATAAATAGATGGACAGATAGATAAATAGACAGATAGATACTAGATAGATAATAGGTAGAACTTGTATAATTAAATGAAGCAAATAGTGTGTGGTCCCCCCTATTTTTTTAAACTAGCAAAGGTAAAGTAGACAGCTGTGAACTAATATGATCACGCTGGGGAGGTGCGGTAGTTATTCTCAGCCTAAAAATACCAGCCCACAGACACCTCAGAAGTGGAGCATCACGTGAGATGCTCCAAATCTGGTGCTTCACCTTGGCTCTTCTCCATTGCCCTGGTGCTTGTCCTACCTGCTCTTCAGACATTACGGGTTAAGCTGTGCTCTGCCATGACTCAGCGACTATGAAGAGCGGTAATATTACTGACGTCACCACCCTTCAGAGTTGCCGGGTCCCACGCTGCAAAGCGGGACCTGAAAGTGGCTGTAGGCAATGACTATGGAGCATCAGAATGATATTCCATAGCCTATGTTCATCAGAATCTCTGGACTACATTGAATTCAGTGGAACATGATGAACTTGTGTAGGCTTTTTTTCCTGTTTGAATAAAGTGGTGAATGAGTGAAAGTGTCAGAGAGTCTTTATTTAATTAAGGTATTTTTTGAGTGTGTGTTTTTTATTACTGGGTTAGGAATGGTGGTGTCTGATAGGCCCATCTTCATTACTAACACCATGGTTTTATGCCAGCTGTATTTTTGGACACTACACAGCTGACTTCAATGCCAAAAATCATTACTCCGATTGCCAAACCACCAGCGTAATCAGGAAGAGCCAAGGCGAAGTGCCAAATTTGGAGCATCTCATGTGATGCTCTATTTCCGGGGCAGCTACGAGCTGGTATTATAGGTTGGGAAAGGTTCAACAACCATGGAGCTTTCAGCCTGATAACATCAGCCTACAGTTGGCTGCTTTATCCTTGCTGGTTCAAAGAAATAGGGGAGGGACCCCACAACATTTTTATCATTTAACTATCTATTTGGCTTAAAAGCAAGCACTACAATCTATCTATCTATCCAGCTACAATATTTGCACATGATTATCACTTAAAAATAAGTCTTTTCTTGAATGCATTATATTCTGGTACAGGTCACATGGATGGCACACAGACAGCACACATAAGAAACACAGATGACGCACACGTACACATGGATGGCATACAGAAGCCACACATCATGCGCACGTACACAAGAGTAGCACACCGACGACATACGTATTGAAAAAGTTTATACACACATGTTGGAAAAAAGCACACGGTTGACAAAAAAAAACAGAAAGTCCACGCAAACATATTTTTCTGTGCTCGTGTGAAAGTGGCCTCATGTAGAATTTTGTTTGTTATGCTTTTACATGTTCAGAAGATTCATATATGGAAGCATTTGTATTCACGTGAAATGATTGTAAACCTTCAAAACACATATACTATATAATACTGTAGAAAGATAGCTAGATAGATAGCTAGATAGATAGACAGACAGACAGACAGACAGACAGACAGATAGACAGACAGATAGACAGATAGATAGATAGATAGATAGATAGATAGATAGATAGATAGATAGATAGATAGATAGATAGATAGATAGATAGTCAGATATTTGCATTTTCAGGCATTACACTAGCTATCCTATGTATTGTAATATTTCTACCATTTGACATGCATGATTCTTTCCTTTCAGAAGTGATCTGCTGTGAAGGAGGATGTGAGTGATCTAATCTTGTACAACACTGCAGAATATGTTAACACTATGTAAATAAATATATCCATTAGACATGTTTTAGCTGTTGTATTTTATTGTTACATTGGGGCTAGCACTATTTTTTCAGAGAACAGGCTTGCCATTGTATGCAGCTCATTGTATATAGTAATGCTGTTTGTTACCACTAACACTTAAAGCAATAAATGGCTAATGCCATATAAAAACAGTGGTAAATGACACTGCTATTCATATATATATATATATATATATATATATATATATATATATATATATATATATATATAAATATATATATATATATATATATATAATGTATCAGTTTTCTATACCATTTTCTTATTCTATTAGTCCTATTAAGAGTGATGTCCCTGATGGTGTCACTGTTTCAGGAGAACTGTGTCTGTTACTCTTTGTAGTGAACTTTGTTATGACATTAAAGGATCATTTGTGGCCAGACCTGTTTAAGTGATAATAAGAATGATACTTTAAGGGTTATAAAGGATCTTTCAACAGTTTTACCATGTTAAATGGGTTGTCTGGTCTTATTAACCAAGCAAGCATGTGCATCACCCCAGGTAATCGGTTGTTACGGTGGCATTGCTTTCCTCACGGGGAGAGTGATGTCATGCTTGGAAGCAAGGAAGGATCCCTTTAAAAGGTTTTCAGCACATACAACACCGTTCTGACTCCAGGCCAGAAGGGGGAGCTCTACACCCGACTTCAGGGGAGCTACTCTCTCTGGTCGGGAGGAGGAGTCAGTTGCAAGGCAGTTGCTAGGCAGTTGGGGAGAGTTAGTTGGTGAGAGGAGAGTGAGGATTGAGGAAGGAAAGCTGTTTTAGGGGTAAAATTTTTTTTTTATTATTTTCACGGCTCTGCGTTACAAACTGTAGTGAAACACTTGAGGGTTCAAAGCTCTCACAACACATCTAGATGAGTTCCTTAGGGGGTCTACTTTCCAAAATGGTGTCACTTGTGGGGGGTTTCTACTGTTTAGGTACATTAGGGGCTCTGCAAATGCAATGTGACACCTGCAGACCATTGCATCTAAGTCTGCATTCCAAATGGCGCTCCTTCCCTTCCGAGCCCTCCCATGCGGCCAAACAGTGGTTTCCCCCCCACATATGGGGTATCAGCGCACTCAGGACAAATTGGATAACAACTTTTGGGGTCGAATTTCTCCTCTTACCCTCAGAAAAATACAAAACTGGGGGCTAAAAAATAATTTTTGTGGGAAAAAAAGTTTGTTTTATTTTTACGGCTCTGCATTATAAACTTCTGTGAAGCCCTTGGTGGGTCAAAGCGCTCAAAACACATCTAGATAAATTCCTTAGGGGGTCTACTTTCCAAAATGGTGTCACTTGTGGGGGGTTTCAATGTTTAGTCACATCAGTGGCTCTCCAAATGCAACATGGCGTCCCATCTCAATTCCTGTCAATTTTGCATTGAAAAGTCAAATGGCGCTCCTTCCCTTCTGAGCTCTCCCATGCGCCCAAACAGTGGTTTACCCCCACATATGGGGTATCAGCATACTCAGGACAAATTGTACAACAACTTTTGGGGTCCAATTTCTTCTGTTACCCTTGGGAAAATAAAAAATTGGGGGCGAAAAAATAATTTTTGTGAAAAAATATGATTTTTTATTTTTACGGTTCTGCATTATAAACTTCTGTGAAACACTTGGTGGGTCAAAGTGCTCACCACACCTCTAGATAAGTTCCTTAGGGGGTCTACTTTCCAAAATGGTGTCACTTGTGGGGGGTTTCAATGTTTAGGCACATCAGTGGCTCTACAAACGCAACATGGTGTCCCATCTCAATTCCTGTCAATTTTGGATTGAAAAGTCAAACGGCACTCCTTCCCTTCCGAGCTCTCCCATTCGCCCAAACAGTGGTTACCCCCACATATGAGGTATCAGCGTACTCAGGACAAATTGTACAACAACTTTTGGGGACCAATTTCTTCTCTTACCCTTGGGAAAATAAAAAATTGGGGGCGAAAAAATAATTTTTGTGAAAAAATATGATTTTTTATTTTTACGGTTCTGCATTATAAACTTCTGTGAAGCACTTGGTGGGTCAAAGTGCTCACCACACCTCTAGATAAGTTCCTTAGGGGGTCTACTTTCCAAAATGGTGTAACTTGTGGGGGGTTTCAATGTTTAGGCACATCAGGGGCTCTCCAAACGCAACATGGTGTCCCATCTCGATTCCAGTCAATTTTGCATTGAAAAGTCAAATGGCGCTCCTTCGCTTCCGAGCTCTGTCATGCACCCAAACAGTGGTTTACCCCCACATATGGGGTATCGGTGTACTCAGGACAAATTGTACAACAACTTTTGGGGTCCATTTTCTCCTGTTAACCTTGGTAAAATAAAACAAATTGGAGCTGAATTAAATTTTTTGTGAAAAAAAGTTAAATGTTCATTTTTATTTAAACATTCCAAAAATTCCTGTGAAGCACCAGAAGGGTTAATAAACTTCTTGAATATGGTTTTGAGCACCTTGAGGGGTGCAGTTTTTAGAATGGTGTCACACTTGGGTATTTTCTATCATATAGACCCCTCAAAATGACTTCAAATGAGATGTGGTCCCTAAAAAGAAATGGTGTTGTAAAAATTAAAATATTGCTGGTCAACTTTTAACCCTTATAACTCCCTAACAAAAAAAATGTTGGTTCCAAAATTGTGCTGATGTAAAGTAGATATGTGGGAAATGTTACTTATTAAGTATTTTTTTGTGACATATCTCTGTGATTTAATTGCATAAAAATTCAAAGTTGGAAAATTGCGAAATTTTCATAATTTTTGCCAAATTTCCATTTTTTTCACAAACAAAAGCAGGTACTATCAAATAATTTTTACCACTATCATGAAGTACAATATGTCCCGAGAAAACAATGTCAGAATCACTGGGATCTGTTGAAGCGTTCCAGAGTTATAACCTCATAAAGGGACAGTGGTCAGAATTGTAAAAATTGGCCCGGTCATTAACCTGCAAACCACGCTCGGGGCTTAAGGGGTTAAACAAAGTTTGGAGTTTTTTTTCACCACTTAAATAAAAATTAACCTAGAAATGTTTGGTGTCTATGAACTCGCTGTGACCTGTAGAATCATAATGCTCAGTTTTAGCATTTAGTGGACCTAGCAAAAAAGCCAAACAAAAAACAAGTATGGGAATGCACTTTTTTTGCAATTTCACCGCGCTTTAATTTTTTTCCCCGTTTTCTAGTACATGACATGGTAAAACCAATGATGTCATTCAAAAGTACAACTTGTCCCACAAAAAACAAGCCACATGGCCATATTGATGAAAAAATTAAAAAGTTAGGGCTCTGGGAAGAAGGGGAGTGAAAAACGAAAACGCAAAACCAAAAAAGCTCCAGGAGTTAAGGGGTTAAACTCTATGCCACAAATATGTTGTAATGGGTGAGTCAATACAATAATTCAAGGAAGGCCTGAATGCCATTCTTTAAAAATATAATATTCTAGGTGTTGAGTTCCTGCCACTGCACAGGGGGAATCTTGAACCACCTCCGCTGCGGTCTCCCATTCTTCGACAGCTGCAGTGGAGTCTGCTCAGCGGAGACGTCGGTCCCAGCATCTGGCTCAGGCAGGTACTCTGCGCTTGGCTGCTGCTACTCTTCCAGGCTCAGCTGTTGTAGCCAGCACAGGTCAGCGGCGAGCAGATGCCTCTGGGACCAAGTCCTGCTTTTCCCCTTCTGAGCATGCCCAAAGGAAGACTTCTCTTTGGAGGTCGGGGGTCACAAGCTCAGGTCCTGTAGCAACTCCCATTGGTCCTCTAGGAAGGTCCTTGTCTGCTGCAGCTATAAAAGGTTTGCATGGCCGCACGGCAATGCACTAGTATCAGCTAATGTTATAAGCTTTGCTATTTGGTGGTCATGTCTGCTTGTGGTCAGGTTCGGCTGAAATAAGCCCCTAGAATACCAAGACCTCCGGTGAGGATTTTTGTGTGTTTGAATTCAGGGCAGGCGTATAGCCACTAGAATTCCAGCTCCACCAGAGAGGAGTTGTTTGTGTGTTAAGCTGACTGCATGACCACTAATTGCCTTCTGCTCTGTTACGTAGCTGTGATCCTCCGTGAGGTTAACAGGGTTCAGCAATTTGCTATCTAGGTGACCTTGTGAAGTAACAGAGTTTATAATGCCACCAATTGCGAGCAGCAGGTTCCTCTCCTGCACGGTGAACCCCGAGCTGCGAACGCACCTTTAATAACATATACAGTGGGGCAAAAAAGTATTTAGTCAGTCAGCAATAGTGCAAGTTCCACCACTTAAAAATGATGAGAGGCGTCTGTAATTTACATCATAGGTAGACCTCAACTATGGGAGACAAACTGAGAAAAAAAAATCCAGAAAATCACATTGTCTGTTTTTTTAACAATTTATTTGCATATTATGGTGGAAAATAAGTATTTGGTCAGAAACAAAATTTCATCTCAATACTTTGTAATATATCCTTTGTTGGCAATGACAAAGGTCAAACGTTTTCTGCAAGTCTTCACAAGGTTGCCACACACTGTTGTTGGTATGTTGGCCCATTCCTCCATGCAGATCTCCTCTAGAGCAGTGATGTTTTTGGCTTTTCGCTTGGCAACACGGACTTTCAACTCCCTCCAAAGGTTTTCTATAGGGTTGAGATCTGGAGACTGGCTAGGCCACTCCAGGACCTTGAAATGCTTCTTACGAAGCCACTCCTTCGTTGCCCTGGCGGTGTGCTTTGGATCATTGTCATGTTGAAAGACCCAGCCACGTTTCATCTTCAATGCCCTTGCTGATGGAAGGAGGTTTGCACTCAAAATCTCACGATACATGGCCTCATTCATTCTTTCATGTACCCGGATCAATCGTCCTGGCCCCTTTGCAGAGAAACAGCCCCAAAGCATGATGTTTCCACCAACATGCTTTACAGTAGGTATGGTGTTTGATGGATGCAACTCAGTATTCCTTTTTCCTCCATACACGACAAGTTGTGTTTCTACCAAACAGTTCCAGTTTGGTTTCATCAGACCATAGGACATTCTCCCAAAACTCCTCTGGATCATCGAAATGCTCTCTAGCAAACTTCAGACGGGCCCGGACATGTACTGGCTTAAGCAGTGGGACACGTCTGCACTGCAGGATCTGAGTGCATGGTGGCGTAGTGTGTTACTTATGGTAGGCCTTGTTACATTGGTCCCAGCTCTCTGCAGTTCATTCACTAGGTCCCCCCGCGTGGTTCTGGGATTTTTGCTCACCGTTCTTGTGATCATTCTGACCCCACGGGGTGGGATTTTGCGTGGAGCCCCAGATCGAGGGAGATTATCAGTGGTCTTGTATGTCTTCCATTTTCTAATTATTGCTCCCACTGTTGATTTCTTCACTCCAAGCTGGTTGGCTATTGCAGATTCAGTCTTCCCAGCCTGGTGCAGGGCTACAATTTTGTTTCTGGTGTCCTTTGACAGCTCTTTGGTCTTCACCATAGTGGAGTTTGGAGTCAGACTGCTTGAGGGTGTGCACAGGTGTCTTTTTATACTGATAACAAGTTTAAGCAGGTGCCATTACTACAGGTAATGAGTGGAGGAAAGAGGAGACTCTTAAAGAAGAAGTTACAGGTCTGTGAGAGCCAGAAATCTTGTTTGTTTCTGACCAAATACTTATTTTCCACCATAATATGCAAATAAATTGTTAAAAAAACAGACAATGTGATTTTCTGGATTTTTTTTCTCAGTTTGTCTCCCATAGTTGAGGTCTACCTATGATGTAAATTACAGACGCCTCTCATCTTTTTAGTGGTGGAACTTGCACTATTGCTGACTGACTAAATACTTTTTTGCCCCACTGTATATATATTTGGTGTGTTCCGCCAGCCCTAACATAATTCTTGTGCCAGGGTCTGGCTAGCAATGATGGACAAACAGCAATCCTTGTAATACATCCAGCAGCTGGAGGGTAGGTTGGCAGCTCTTCAGCGCACAACCTCAGCTGTGGATGTTATCACAGTAGTTGTTCAGGCTGCTAGCGTGGCTGCAGCAACTTTGTCCACTGCCACTCCTGTTCTGACCCTATCTCACCTCCTGCAGCCGGAAAAATTTTCTGGTGATAGCAAATCTTGTAGGGGTTTCATGAGCCGGTGCTCTATACATTTTGAGCTCCTGGCCGCATGTTTCCCCACAGAGCGGGCAAAGGTGGGATTAATTTTGTCTCACCTGTTGGACAGGACGTTGGAGTGGGCTACATCACCACGCCACGATCATGTGGTACAGAGTGCTCCGCTGTTCCTGAGCACTCTGAAACAGGTCTTTTTAGGACCTCGAGTCACCCATGTTACGGCGCTCCAACTGTTGGCATTGACTCAGGGCTCGCCCTTGGTCAGTCATTTTGCCATTCACTTCTGTACCTTAGCATCTGAGCTGCAGTGGTCAGATAAAGCCCTCATCCCTATATTTTGGAGGGGGCTGACTGACCATGTGAAGGACGCTTTGGCCACTAGGGAGATTCCAGCCACACTGGAGGAGCTAATAGCTGTGCCCACTCATAGTGACCTTTTAATGAGCGGAGGTTAGAGTGAGCCAAGTGTAGGCAGAGGTTTCAGCTGGCTCCCACCTTCACCAAACCTTTATAATCTCCAGTCCAGGCCCCTGAGTCACATGAGGCCATGGAAGTGTCACAAGCAGGATCTAAGTACTGGACCATTCGTGCACTCAAGGTCTGTCATGTTTGCCAGCAGTCAGGACATCTTGCCACCAGATGTTCCCAGCGGTCAGGGAGACGTCAGCATCTAATGGTAGTAGGTGGAGGTACACTAGACATGGCGACGTTTGCCTCCAAACTGTAATTTAAGGGGACAATTACAATAGTCTCTTCCACTCATTCGGTTGAGCTCTGCGTGGATTCTGGGCCGGAGGGCAATTTTGTGTCTTCTGCCTTTGCCCAACATCACGCAATACCCTTGGTGATGCATGCTCAACCAGTAACCGTATGAGTGGTGAATGGGTCGACACTACCCTCACAGATAACACACCAGACCATCCCTTTTACTTTGCCTATGTCAACATCTCATTAGGAGATTATATCTCTGCTCATCATTCCTGAGGGAATTGATGAGGTCCTGTTAGGGTTACCTTGGCAACGGTATCACTCTCCTCATATTGAGTGGTCCACAGGCAGAATTTGGGGATGGGGTGAATCTTGTGAGGGTAGATGTCAGAGGGAATATGTTCAGGTTGCTACTATTGAGGTACCCGCAGATCTATCCTCTCTCCCCAAGCAATATTGGCCCTATGCGGACATGTTCTCCAAAAGGGCTGCGGAGACCCTTCCGCCTCACCGCCCCTATAACTGTCCTATTGACCTTTTGCCTGGTGTTGAGCCTCCCCGGGGTCGAGTGTATCTGTTATCTCTTTTGGAGATGGAGGCAATGTAACAGTACATTCAGGAAAATCTGAAAAGAGGATTCATTAGGAAGTCAGTGACGCCTGCAGGGGCTGGGTTCTTCTTCGTGCAGAAGAAGAACGGGGAACTGCGTCCATGCATAGACTACAGGGGTCTTAACGCCATCACTGTTATGAACAAGTATCCCCTGCCCCTGATATCTGAGCTCTTTGATAGGCTTCGGGGAGCAAGGGTATTTACTAAACTAGATCTGCGGGGTGCTTACAACCTGATTCACATCCACGAGGGGGACGAACGGAAGATGGCTTTTAACACCAGGGATGGGCACTATGATTACTTGGTGATGCCCTTTGGGCTCTGTAATGCCCCAGGCGTTTCCAAGACTTTGTAAATGACATGTTCCGGGCTATGCTCTCCAACTGGGTCATAGTCTATCTGGATTATATTCTCATCTACTCTCCAGATATTGACTCCCACCGGAGAGATGTTTGCAGAGTCTTCGACCTCTTGCGGGCAAATTCCCTCTATGCCAAGTTGGAGAAATGTGTGTTTGTGCAGGAGTCCTTACCTTTCCTGGGCTATATCATCTCCACCCATGGATTGGCTATGGATTCTGCTAAACTACAGGCTATGATGGACTGGCAAGAACCCCATTCTCTTAAAGCGGTGCAGCGCTTTATGGGGTTCATTAACAATTATCGCCAGTTCATTCCTCATTTCTCAACTTTGGTAGCTCCCTTGGTAGCCCTCTCCAAGAACGGAGCAAATCCCAAATTGTGGTCTGAAGAGGTCTCCAATACCTTCACTTCTATTAAGTCTCATTTTGCCAGCGCTCCCATCCTTTTTCCCCCAATGCAGATAAACCGTTTATAATGAGATGGATGCCTCATTTGTTGGTGCTGGAGCAGTCTTCTTTCAAAAGGATGCTCAAGGTCGGAATCATCCTTGCTTCTTCTTTTACAAGACCTTCACACCAGTGGAGAGGAATTATTCCATCGGGGAGAAGGAGTTGCTAGAAATGAAGTTGGCTTTCTCTGAGTGGAGACATCTTTTGGAGGGGGCTCAGTTTCCCTTCCAAGTATTCACAGAACACAAAAAATTGGTCTACTTACAGACAGCCCAGAGGTTAAATTCTAGCCAGGCCAGATGGTCCCTGTTCTTCTCCCGGTTCCATTTCACCCTCCATTTTCTCCCTGGGGAGAAGAATATTTGTGCTGATGCTCAGTCTCGCTCCGTTGTATCATCTGAGGAGGAGGAAGAAGAGCCTTGGCTTATTGTCCCTTCTGAGAGCCTGGGAACTGTGGCTCCGGTTTCTCTAGAGTCTGTGCCTCCGGGCAAGACTTTTGTACCATCAAATTTGCATCTGGAGGTTCTCTCTTGGGCTCACTTGTCCAGGGTGAGTGGGCACTTTGGACCAAAAGGACATCTGAGCTGCTGGCGAGGACATATTGGTGGCCGCATATGGCCCGTGACATCGGTGACTATGTTCGGGCATCTGTTTCCTGCACCAAGAACAAGTCCCGTCGATAACGGCCAGCTGGGTTGCTTTAACCCCTGCTGGTGGCTGACAGGTCCTGGGAGATGGTCGGGATGGATTTTGAGGTGGGCTTACCCAAGTCTCGTAGCTGCACCATTATTTGGGTGATCACCGACCATTTTTCCAAAATGGTGTACTTGGTGCCTCTTCCACGGCTACCTTCTGCACAGGCTATGGCAGCGTTGTTTATTAAGCATATCTTTTGCCTACATGGTATGCTGGACAAAAATTGTCAGTGACCGGGGTCCCCAGTTTGTATCTCGGTTCTGGAGAGAGCTTTGTCTTCTATTCAGCATTGAGTTGAATCTATCTTCAGCATATCATCCCGAGATGAATGAGTTGGTAGTAGTGTTGAGCATTCCGATACCGCAAGTATCGGGTATCGGCCGATACTTGCGGTATCGGAATTATTTTCTACAAGCATTATTGAGTGCCAAGTTTTTTGATACAGTTGATTTAAGGGGCTGGAAACCCTACTTGAGCACCTCTACTCACAAATCTATAGAGTGCCGTGTATCTTGTTCTTGTTATCGGAATTCCGATACCGAGATCCGATACTTTTGTGGTATCGGGTATCGGTATCGGTTCCATAGGGATGTGTAAAATAAAGAATTAAAATAAAAAATATTGATATATTCACCTCTCCGGCGGCCCCTGGACATCACGCTGGTAACCGGCAGGCTTCTTTGTTTAAAATGAGCGCCTTTAGGACCTGCGAATGACGTCGCGGCTTCTGATTGGTCGCGTGCCGCTCATGTGACCGCCACGCGACCAATCAGAAGCCGCGACGTCATTCTCATTCACTAAACTCCTAATTCTAGGAATTAAGGACCTGCGAATGACGTCGCGGCTTCTGATTGGTCGCGTGGCGGTCACATGAGCGGCACGCGACCAATCAGAAGCCGCGACGTCATTCTCATTCACTAAACTCCTAATTCTAGGAATTAAGGACCTGCGAATGACGTCGCGGCTTCTGATTGGTCGCGTGGCGGTTACATGAGCGGCACGCGACCAATCAGAAGCCGCGACGTCATTCGCAGGTCCTAAAGGCACTCATTTTAAACAAAGAAGCCTGCCATTTACCAGCGTGATGTCCAGGGGCCTCCGGAGAGGTGAGCATATCAATATTTTTTATTTTAATTCTTTATTTTACACATCCCTATGGATCCCAGGGCCTGAAGGAGAGTTTCCTCTCCTTCAGACCCTGGGAACCATCAGAATACCTTCCGATACTTGGTGTCCCATTGACTTGTATTGGTATCGGATATCGGTATCGGCGATATCCGATATTTTTCGGGTATCGGCCGATACTATCCGATACCGATACTTTCAAGTATCGGACGGTATCGCTCAACACTAGTTGGTAGAGAAGACCAACCAGACCCTGGTCACATATCTGCAACATTTTGTTTCTGCCAGGCAGGATGACTGGGCATCCTTGCTACCATGGGCGGAGTCTGCGCTTAACAATGCCATAGCTGACTCCACTGGTCAGACTCCATTCCTCCTTAATTAGGGCCAACATCCATGGGTTCCTGTGCATATGCCCATGTCTTACGCCGATTCCAAGGGGGCAGACTGGGCTGTGGAGGCATGGGACATTTGGGACCGCACTCAGGAAGACATCCGGGCCTCTAAGGAGAGAATGAGGGTCTCTGCCGATGCACATCGGTGCCCCGCTCTGACCTTTGCTCCTGAAGAATTAGTGTGGCTCTCCGCCCAAAACATCAGGCTGCGAGTTGAGTCCTCTAAGTTTGCACCTCGCTACTTGGGTCCCTTCAAGGTCCTCGAACAGGTTAACCCTGTGGTCTACCATCTAACCCTTCCTCCACACCTAGGTATCACCGATACCTTTCATGTGTCCCTATTAAGGCCGCGCTTAGTAACCCGATGTTTACCCTGGTTACTATTGTAAATGTAAAAAAAAAAACACTACATACTGTACTTACATTGCGGTGTCTGTCACGTCCCTCGCCGTCAGCTTCCCGCACTGACTGTGAGTGCCGGCCGGCCATAAAGCAGAGCACAGCGGTGACGTCACCGCTGTGCTTTACGGCTGGCACTCACAGTCAGTATGGGAAGCTGACGGCGAGGGATGTGACAGACACCGGAATATAAGTATATAGTGATTTTTTATTTACATTTACAATGGTAACCAGGGTAAACATCGGGTTACTATGCGCGGCCCTGCGCTTAGTAACCCAATATTTGCCCTGGTTACCAGTGAACACATCGCTGAGTCGGCGTCACACACGCCGATCCAGCGATGTCAGCGGGTGATCCAGCGACAAAATAAAGTTCTGGCCTTCTAGCTCCGACCAGCGATGTCACAGCAGGATCCAGATCACTGCTGCGTGTCAAACACAACGATATCGCTATCCAGGACACTGCAACATCACGGATCGCTATCGTTATCGTTGTAATGTTGTTCAGTGTGAAGGTACTTTAAGTCCTGCTTTTCCCCTTCTGAGAATTCTCAAAGGAAGACTTCTCATTGGAGGTCGGGTGATCACACTCAAGTCCTGTAGCAACTCCCATTGGTCCTTTAGGAAGGTCCTTGTCTGATGTAGCTATAAAAGGTTTGCATGGCTGCACGGCCATGCGCTAGTATCAGCTTATGTTATGAGCTTTGCTATTTGATGGTCATGTCTGCTTGTGGTCAGGTTTGGCTTAAATAAGCCCCTAGAATACCAGCACCTCCTGAGAGGAGTTTTGTGTGTTTGAATTCAGGGTAGGCGTATAGCCACTAGAATTCCGGCTCCACCGGAGAGGAGTTGTTTGTGTGTTAAGCTGACTGCATGACCACTAATTGCTTTCTGCTCTGTTAGGTAGCTGTGATCCTCTGTGAGGTTAACAGGGCACAGCGTTTTCCTATCTAGATGGCTCTGTGAAGTAACAGAGTTTGCTTATACCGCCATATGGTGGTGCCAATTGCTAGCAGCAGGTTCCTCTCCTGCATGGTGGACCACGGGCTGCGAATGCACCTTTAATAACATATATATATATATATTTGTTGTGTTCCGCCAGCCCTAATAATAGGTTATGGTTATTAAATTCTGTGATGGGACTTTTAACCAGGGAACGAGTTTGTTTGTTTTATGTGGAGTCAAGAAGGAATTTTCCCCCTATTATGGGGCAATTAGCATCTACTTCATGGGGTTTTTGTCTTACTCTGGATTATTGAATCATAGAATGCTAGATTTGGAAGGGACCTTCAGGGTCATAATGTCTAACTTTCTGCTCAATGCAGGATTCACTAAACCATCTAAGGCAGATACCTGTCCAGCCTCTGTTTGAAGACTCCAACTGAAGGAGAGCTCATCACCTCTCTTGGCAGCTTGTTCCACTCATTGGTCACCCTCACTGTCAAAAAGTTTTTTCAAATATCTAATCTGTATCTTCTCCCTTTCAGTTTCATTGAAGTTTTCATGTGCAAGTGAGAATAAAGATCCTTCTACACTGTGACATACCTTCAGATATTTGAAGACAGTTAATACGTCTCCCCTTAACCTTCTTTTTTGCAAGCTAAACATTCCAAGATCATCTAATCATTCCTTGTGGGGCATACTTTGTAGTCTGCTCACCATCCTGGTAGCTCTTCTCTGAACATGCTCTAGTTTTTCAATGTCTTTTTTAAAATGTGGAACCCAGAACTGGACACAGATTTCCGGATGAGGCCTGACCAAGAAAAGTAGAGGGGGATAATTGCTTCACTTGATCTAGACTCTATGCTTTTCTTAATACATCCTAGAATTGTGTTTGCCTTTTTTCTTCTGCATCCTACTGTTTACTCATGCGCAGTCCATGATTTATTAGTATCTCCAAGTTTTTTCACATATGATGTTACTTAGTTCTATTCCTCCCATTCTGTAGATGTAATTTTTGTTTTTCTTGCCCAGATGTAAAATCTTGAATTTTCTGTTAAATACCATTCTATTAGACTCTGCCCATTGTTTAAGCTTATTCAGATCCTTCTGAATCCTTTCCCTGTCTTCTCTAGTGTTAGGGTACCGTCACACTAAAACGACGCTGCAGCGATACGACAACGATGTCGATCGCTGCAGCGTCGCTGTTTGGTCGCTGGAGAGCTGTCACACAGACAGCTCTCCAGCGACCAACGATCCCGAAGTCCCCTGGTAACCAGGGTAAACATCGCGTTACTAAGCGCAGGGCCGCGCTTAGTAACCAAATGTTTACCCTGGTTACCAGCGTAAACGTAAAAAAAAACAAACACTACATACTTACATTCCTGTCGCATCCCTCGGCGCTGTGCTTCTCTGCAGTGAGCACCGGACAGCCGGAAAGCACAGCGGTGACGTCACCGCTGTACTTTACGGCTGGCCGGCGCTCACCAGTCAGTGCGGGAAGCTGAAGGCGAGGGACATGACCAGACACCGGGAATGTAAGTATGTAGTGTTTTTTTTTTTTTTTACCTTTACACTGGTAACCAGGGTAAATATCGGGTTACTAAGCGCGGCCCTGCACTTAGTAACCCGATGTTTACCCTGGTTACCAGTGAAGACATCGCTGAATCGGCGTCACACACGCTGATTTAGCGATGTCAGCGGGAGATCCAGCGACGAAATAAAGTTTCAAATGATCTGCTACAACGTACGATTCTCAGCGGGGTCCCTGATCGCAGTAGCGTGTCAGACACAGCGAGATCGTAAGGATATCGCTGGAACGTCACAGATCATGCCGTCCTAGCGATCAAAGTGCCACTGTGTGACGGTACCCTTAGCTATCCCTCCTAGCTTTGCATTGTCTGCAAATTTGATTAGTTTACCTTCAGTTCCCTTATCTAGATCACTTATAAAAAAGGTTGGACAAAACTGGAGCCAGGACAGAGCCTTGTGGTACTCCACTTGAAACACTCTTCCAAATGGACGTGCAACCATTTATCACCACTCTTTGAGTATGATCACTGAGCCAGTTTTGAATCCACCTAACCAAAGCCTTGTCAATCCCATAATTGGTCATTTTTCAATAATGATAGCATGAGATACTTTATCAAATATATAGAATGATCAAGCTATAATCTGCACACGCTAATAATTCGGTGCTTCAGAGGAAAAAATTAAGTCAATATGGTAGAGCAACCTCAAGCACTCAATTGATAAAGAAAAACTTTTATCATGAAAAAAATGAAACTTTTATTCTGCTAATTCACAGCCGGTAAAAATATTCAGCAGAAGATAATATCCCCCTATTATCTTCTGTTGTACTTTTTTACCGGCTGTGAATTCACAGAATAAACATTTTATTTTTTTCATGATAAAAGCTTTTCTTCATCAATTGAGTGCTTGAGGTTTCTCTACAATATATACTTTATCAAACACTTTGCTGACATCGAGATAGTTATATCTATCACATTTCCCTAATCCACACAGTCAGTAATTGCATCATAGAAGGAAATTGGATTAGTCTGGCATGACTTGTTTCCTACAAACACATGCTGGCTCAGGTTAGTTACTGTATTCTTATCCAAGTACTTACATACATAGTTTTTAATAATTTGTTCAAAGATCTTTCCTCTTATAGAAGTAAGGCAGGGTTCTCAAAAGAGATTATTAGCTGCATATTTTTTCTGGCTGTATATTTCCCATCCCATATCTTTCTAGTTTAAAACTCTCCTTGGCTACCCATCAAATAGGACATGAAAGAACTCTATGTGAAAGGAGTAGTGGTCGATCATGCATACTGCCCCTTCATTCATTTTACAGTTGTATGAAAAAGCTTGGGCACCACTATTAATCTTAAGCTTAATGTTTTATAAAAATAGTTTTTTTTTTGCAACAGCTATTTCAGTTTCATATATCTAATAACTGAAAAAAAAAAAAAAGGATTTTTCATATCTTCTCTCCAGCGAACGCTGCTGGAGAGAAGATATGAATGGCAGCTTTAGCACCAGATGCAGGGGACAGCGCTTATGTCTAGCGCTGTCTCCTGCACGCTCCGTGTGGTACCCAGTCAGCACACGGGCGGCACACGTGTGCCGCACGTGTGCCACACGAATGGCCTACTTGAGCTCACGGACACACGGACACGGATAATTCCGGTACCGATTTTTCCGGTACCGGAATTATCTGGACGTGTGAGACTGGCCTAAAAAGTAGGTAGGAGTATTTAACCCCTTCAAGACCCAGCCTATTTTGACCTTAAAGACCTTGCCGTTTTTTGCAATTCTGACCAGTGTCCCTTTATGAGGTAATAACTCAGGAACGCTTCAACGGATCCTAGCGGTTCTGAGATTGTTTTTTCGTGACATATTGGGCTTCATGTTAGTGGTAAATTTAGGTCAATAAATTCTGCATTTATTTGTGATAAACACGGAAATTTGGCGAAAATTTTGAAAATTTCGCAATTTTCACATTTTGAATTTTTATTCTGTTAAACCAGAGAGATATGTGACACAAAATAGTTAATAAATAACATTTCCCACATGTTTACTTTACATCAGCACAATTTTGGAAACAAAATTTTTTTTTGTTAGGAAGTTATAAGGGTTAAAATTCGACCAGCGATTTGTCATTTTTACAACGAAATTTACAAAACCATTTTTTTTAGGGACCACCTCACATTTGAAGTCAGTTTGAGGGGTCTATATGGCTGAAAATACCCAAAAGTGACACCATTCTAAAAACTGCACCCCTCAAGGTACTCAAAACCACATTCAAGAAGTTTATTAACCCTTCAGGTGCTTCACAGCAGCAGAAGCAACATGGAAGGAAAAAATGAACATTTAACTTTTTAGTCACAAAAATTATCTTTTAGCAACAATTTTTTTATTTTCCCAATGGTAAAAGGAGAAACTGAACCACGAAAGTTGTTGTCCAATTTGTCCTGAGTACGCTGATACCTCATATGTGGGGGTAAACCACTGTTTTGGCGCACGGCAGGGCTTGGAAGGGAAGGAGCGCCATTTGACTTTTTGAATCAAAAATTGGCTCCACTCTTTAGCGGACACCATGTCACGTTTGGAGAGCCCCCGTGTGCCTAAAAATTGGAGCTCCCCCACAAGTGACCCCATTTTGGAAACTAGACGCCCCAAGGAACTTATCTAGATGCATAGTGAGCACTTTGAACCCCCAGGTGCTTCACAAATTGATCCGTAAAAATGAAAAAGTACTTTTTTTTCACAAAAAAATTCTTTTAGCCTCAATTTTTTCATTTTCACATGGGCAACAGGATAAAATGGATCCTAAAATGTGTTGGGCAATTTCTCCTGAGTACACCAATACCTCACATGTGGAGGTAAACCACTGTTTGGGCACATGGTAAGGCTCGGAAGGGAAGGAGCGCCATTTGACTTTTTGAATGAAAAATTATTTCCATCGTTAGCGGACACCATGTCGCGTTTGGATAGCTCCTGTGTGCCTAAACATTGGCGCTCCCCCACAAGTGACCCCATTTTGGAAACTAGACCCCCCAAGGAACTAATTTAGATGCCTAGTGAGCACTTTAAACCCTCAGGTGCTTCACAAATTGATCTGTAAAAATGAAAAAGTACTTTTTTTTCACAAAAAAATTCTTTTCGCCTCAATTTTTTCATTTTCACATGGGCAGTAGGATAAAATGGATCATAAAATTTGTTGGGCAATTTCTCCCGAGTACGCCGATACCTCATATGTGGGGGTAAACCACTGTTTGGGCACTCGGCAGGGCTCGGAAGAGAAGGCGCGCCATTTGACTTTTTGAATGGAAAATTAGCTCCAATTGTTAGCGGACACCATGTCGCGTTTGGAGAGCCCCTGTGTGCCTAAACATTGGAGCTCCCGCACAAGTGACCCCATTTTGGAAACTAGACCCCCCAAGGAACTTATCTAGATGCATATTGAGCACTTTAAACCCCCAGGTGCTTCACAGAAGTTTATAACGCAGAGCCATGAAAATAAAAAATAATTTTTCTTTCCTCAAAAATGATTTTTTAGCCTGGAATTTCCTATTTTGCCAAGGATAATAGGAGAAATTGGACCCCAAATATTGTTGTCCAGTTTGTCCTGAGTACGCTGATACCCCATATGTGGGGGTAAACCACTGTTTGGGCGCACGGCAGGGCTCGGAAGGGATGGCACGCCATTTGGCTTTTTAAATGGAAAATTAGCTCCAATCATTAGCGGACACCATGTCACGTTTGGAGAGCCCCTGTGTGCCTAAACATTGGAGATCCCCCAGAAATGACACCATTTTAGAAACTAGACCCCCAAAGGAACTAATCTAGATGTGTGGTGAGGACTTTGAACCCCCAAGTGCTTCACAGAAGTTTATAACGCAGAGCCATGAAAAAAAAAAAAAAATTATTTTCTCAAAAATGATCTTTTAGCCTGCAATTTTTTATTTTCCCAAGGGTAACAGGAGAAATTTGACCCCAAAAGTTGTTGTCCAGTTTCTCCTGAGTACGCTGATACCCCATATGTGGGGGTAAATCACTGTTTGGGCACATGCCGGGGCTCGGAAGTGAAGTAGTGACGTTTTGAAATGCAGACTTTGATGGAATGCTCTGTGGGCGTCACGTTGCGTTTGCAGAGCCCCTGATGTGGCTTAACAGTAGAAACCCCCCACAAGTGACCCCATTTTGGAAACTAGACCCCCAAAGGAACTTATCTAGATGTGTGGTGAGCACTTTGAACCCCCAAGTGCTTCATAGAAGTTTATAATGCAGAGCCGTGAAAATAATAAATACGTTTTCTTTCCTCAAAAATAATTATTTAGCCCAGAGTTTTTTATTTTTCCCAAGGGTAACAGGAGAAATTTGACCCCAATATTTGTTGTCCAGTTTCTCCTGAGTACGGTGATACCCCATATGTGGGGGTAAACTACTGTTTGGGCACATGCCGGGGCTTGGAATTGAAGTAGTGACGTTTTGAAATGCAGACTTTGATGGAATGCTCTGCGGGCGTCACGTTGCGTTTGCAGAGCCCCTGATGTGCCTAAACAGTAGAAACCCCCCACAAGTGACCCCATTTTGGAAACTAGACCCTGAAAGGAACTTATCTAGATGTGTGGTGAGCACTTTGAACCCCCAAGTGCTTCATAGAAGTTTATAATGCAGAGCCGTGAAAATAATAAATACGTTTTCTTTCCTCAAAAATAATTATTTAGCCCAGAATTTTTTATTTTCCCAAGGGTTACAGGAGAAATTGGACCCCAAAAGTTGTTGTCCAGTTTCTCCTGAGTACGCTGATACCCCATATGTGGGGGTAAACCACTGTTTGGGCACACGTCGGGGCTCAGAAGGGAAGTAGTGACTTTTGAAATGCAGACTTTGATGGAATGGTCTGCGGGTGTCACGTTGCGTTTGCAGAGCCCCTGGTGTGCCTAAACAGTAGAAACCCCCCACAAGTGACCCCATTTTAGAAACTAGACCCCCCAAGGAACTTATCTAGATATGTGGTGAGCACTTTGAACCCCCAAGTGCTTCACAGACGTTTACAACACAGATCCGTGAAAATAAAAAATCATTTTTCTTTCCTCAAAAATTATGTTTTAGCAAGCATTTTTTTAGATTCACAAGGGTAACAGGAGAAATTGGACCCCAGTAATTGTTGCGCAGTTTGTCCTGAGTATGCTGGTACCCCATATGTGGGGGTAAACCACTGTTTGGGCACACGTCAGGGCTCGGAAGTGAGGGAGCACCATTTGACTTTTTGAATACGAGATTGGCTGGAATCAATGGTGGCGCCATGTTGCGTTTGGAGACCCCTGATGTGCCTAAACAGTGGTAACCCCTCAATTCTAACTCCAACACTAACCCCAACACACCCCTAACCCTAATCCCAACTGTAGCCATAATCCTAATCACAACCCTAACCCCAACACACCCCTAACCACAACACTAATTCCAACCCTAACCCTAAGGCTATGTGCCCACGTTGCGGATTCGTGTGAGATATTTCCGCACCATTTTTGAAAAATCTGCGGGTAAAAGGCACTGTGTTTTACCTGCGGATTTTCCGCGGATTTCCAGTGTTTTTTGTGCGGATTTCACCTGCGGATTCCTATTGAGGAACAGGTGTAAAACGCTGCGGAATCCGCACAAAGAATTCACATGCTGCGGAAAATACAACGCAGCGTTCCCGCGCGGTATTTTCCGCATCACGGGCACAGCGGATTTGGTTTTTCATATGTTTACATGGTACTGTAAACCTGATGGAACACTGCTGCGAATCCGCAGCCAAATCCGCACCGTGTGCACATAGCCTAATTCTAAAGGTATGTGCACACGCTGCGGAAAACGCTGCGGATCCGCAGCAGTTTCCCATGAGTGTACAGTTCAATGTAAACCTATGGGAAACAAAAATCGCTGTACACATGCTGCGGAAAAACTGCACGGAAACGCAGCGGTTTACATTCCGCAGCATGTCACTTCTTTGTGCGGATTCCGCAGCGGTTTTACAACTGCTCCAATAGAAAATCGCAATTGTAAAACCGCAGTGAAATGCGCAGAAAAAAACGCGGTAAATCCGCCATAAATCCGCAGCGGTTTAGCACTGCGGATTTATCAAATCCGCAGCGGAAAAATCCGCAGAGGACCAGAATACGTGTGCACATTCCTAACCCTACCCCTAACCCTACCCCTAACCCTAGCCCTAACCCTAACCCTACCCCTAACCCTACCCCTAACCCTACCCCTACCCCTAACCCTAACCCTACCCCTAACCCTACCCCTAACCCTAACCCTACCCCTAACCCTAACCCTATTCTAACATTAGTGGAAAAAAAAAAATTTCTTTATTTTTTTATTGTCCCTACCTATGGGGGTGACAAAGGGGGGGGGTCATTTATTATTTTTTTTATTTTGATCACTGAGATAGATTATATCTCAGTGATCAAAATGCACTTTGGAACGAATCTGCCGGCCGGCAGATTCGGCGGGCGCACTGCACATGCGCCCGCCATTTTGGAAGATGGCGGCGCCCGGGAGAAGACGGACGGGACCACGGCTGGATCGGTAAGTATGATAGGGTGGGGGGGGACCATGGGGGGGGACCACGGGGGGGGGGATCGGAGCACGGGGGGGGGGATCGGAGCACGGGGGGGGGGGATCGGAGCACGGGGGGGGGAATCGGAGCGCGGGAGGGGTGGAACGGAGCGCGGGGGGCGTGGAACGGAGCACGGGGGGGCTGGAATGGAGCACGGGGGGGTGGAACGGAGCACGGGGGGGGGTGGATCGGAGTGCAGGGGGGGTGATTGGAGCACGGGGGGGTGATTGGAGCACGGGGGGAGCGGACACGAGCACGGGGGGGAGCGGAGCACAGGGCGGAGGGGAGCCGGAGCAGTGTACCGGCCAGATCGGGGGGGGTGGGGGGGGGCGATCGGAGGGGTGGGGTGGGGGCACACTAGTATTTCCAGCCATGGCCGATGATATTTCAGCATCGGCCATGGCTGGATTGTAATATTTCACCCGTTATAATGGGTGAAATATTACAAATCGCTCTGATTGGCAGTTTCACTTTCAACAGCCAATCAGAGCGATCGTAGCCACGAGGGGGTGAAGCCACCCCCCCTGGGCTAAACTACCACTCCCCCTGTCCCTGCAGATCGGGTGAAATGGGAGTTAACCCTTTCACCTGATCTGCAGGGACGCGATCTTTCCATGACGCCGCATAGGCGTCATGGGTCGGATTGGCACCGACTTTCATGACGCCTACGTGGCGTCAAAGGTCGGGAAGGGGTTAAAACAAGAAAATAATAAGGGTGCCCATACTTATGCACCTGTCAAATTTTTTTTGAATGCAGATTGCACATTTTCTGTTAGTACAATAAACCTCATTTCAAGGCAGAAACATTACTGTGTCCAACAGTTAATAGATATATGAAACTGAAATAGCTGTTGCAAAAAAAAAACAATTTTTATAAAACATTAAACTTAAGATTAATAGGAGTGCCCAAACTTTTTCATATAACTGTATGAGAGTGTCAAAGACCACCTGAGCATAGTGCTTGTCTATTTGTGGCTGACCCATTAAGAATTAATTGGGCAGCAGGGAGCATGATCACCCACTTGTTATGACTGAGCCCTTACATTAGCCCAGGGATGAACAAACTAGGAAAAATGTGCACATCACATATTCCTATACGGACTAGGCAAATCCCTAACTTAACCCTGAGTTGTCCCTCTCTGGCTGCAGAGTTTGGCACCCTAAAATTACGCAATGGCATGCCCACTCAATTTTGGCTGATACTGAGGTCCTTAACTGCACCTTCAGCTATACACAGAGTGGAACCTAAAACAACAACAACAGAACACAGAGGGTGGGGCACAGTGCAAAGGACATGTTCACACAGTCATACATGAAAGACAGGAGAAAAATAAAGAAACTCCAAAAAACCTTCAGTATATGTGGAAACTCCCATAACCTAAATGTAACAAATCAGGAGGAGTGCTGGGAAGTGGAACACGCTAACAAACAGCAGAAGAAGCAGCAGAGAAAACATCAGCAAGATAATCCTTAACTGAGGATCTGGAGCTCCAAACATCCATCTAACTTGGAAAATAGCCAGCAAAGACTGCATGTGCTAGGAGAATAAATAGCCGCTCTCAAGATGTGATAGCCTGATAGGGCAAACCAAAAAAGGAAGTAAAAACACCTGTACCGATGCAAAACAGCAACGTAAAGCAAAAGAAAGACAAGAGCATTATCATAAGTTGGACAGAGAAAACACAGGCTGTGGTCCACCAGAGAGGTAATACTACCAAACAGCCAGAGGTCACCAGAATGAGCCTCGGAGTTGAGCTATAGCACAAGTTCTTTATTCACATGAGGCTCTACACGGCTCCAGTTCTCTGATTCAGCGGGGGCCCTAGCACTTAGGCCCCCGGCAATCGGGAACTTATTCCCTATCTTTTGGTATACCCAAAATATTAGACCAAACAATATCTGAGGCGTACCTCCAGAAATAGCATATATCCAAATAAAAGGGAAGTAACAAACCAAGAGAAATAAAATATCAGAAATTTTATTCAATATGATTAAAAGACAAAAATGCAATTCATATATAACCGTATACAAAACAAGGGGAAAACATGGCAGAATAGACCCAAGGCAATCCACAAAATGTAGATAAATAGAAAAAAGTGGAACACTAAATACATATGCACCAGCAGGCTCTGGATTATAGAACCACAAGTGTAGGTGGACGACAAATAGATATAAATATGTCTAAATCGAAGACTACTTAATGTACTAGACAAGAGGCCATATAGTTATACCCATATATAGTACTAGTGTACATAAAGAATGTAGGGCAGTATCAACTATCTGGTAACCACATAGGTCCGGAATAAAGTGTCAGTGCATAGTGCAAAATAATGCAGAAGGCCATGTCAGTCCATATAAGAGTCATACTAAAGAAGTCATACATAGGGTATCAGCGCTGTATGCATACCTGCTGGTGAGGGGATTTGCCGTGGGACCGGATAACCCCGACACGCGTTTCGCAACGTGGCTTCTTCCAGGGGGTCGCAATGGTAAGTGGGACACAGTGCGATCTTATATTGTGCGGCGGTTGTAATGGCGCTGGCGTCCATCAGTCACAGAACAGGAAGCGGCGGGTCCGGCGTCCCACGTCATCAAGTCCCGCCCAGCTCCGACGCGTCAGAGCGGTGCGGACCAAGAAGACGCTAAGGGACACGTAGCCACGGCAACCCAAGGAGGCCGATAGACACGAGCGCACCCCGCAGCACCTACAGAGCACCGATAAAAGGCTGCAGATAAGTGTGGGGGAATACCGGAAGTGTAGAGGCTGAATGAATACAAGGAAATGGCCAGATATTGAAAGGAATGTGTGTACGATGAGAAGCTGCAGAGGAGTCTGACAGAATACTGGAGGTGTAAGAACTAAATGAATACAGAGAGATAACCAGATGCTGAGGGGGTGTGTGCTCAAAGTGAAAAAGATGAAAGGGGGATGTGCCACATTGGACATTACTGGCAGATGTGCACTAGAGGGTATACTAAAAAAAGATACTAAGAATAGTACCAGGGGTGAAGGGACGTGGAATGCTGATATGTAAATAAGGTGCAAAACTATGTGTGAGATACACATAGGGCTAAAGTGTAAACAGTAATGTAGGATATACAATATACAATGCTATAAATAAGTGTATACAGGAATACAAATAGAGTCCAAATGTAAACAAAATTATTATAAAAGTGTAATAAAATACACATTTATTCTTTCCCAATGTGCAGATCCGAGATCCCAACATGTGACGTCAAACGTAGAAGACATGAAGAAGAGGATGCAACAGCTGGTTAAGGTAAGTTCAAATTGTTATAACTATAAAGGAGAAAAACAGCAAATGTTAGTGGCCAAGTATATAAACAGCCAAACAGAGAAGGTGATATGAACGATACACAAATACATAATGAATACAAAATAAATGTATATATAAAAAGTCTAAAATAGATTAAATTAAAAACACGGCACTGAAAAAAGTCCCGATAAATGTAATAGAATGTTAAAGAAAGGGAGCAAAACTCATCACCTCGTTCAAGCCCTTAGGTTGTAGTGAGCCTAGCCTTGAAATCCACTTGGTCTCGAGTTGAGCCAATTTAGTTTTTACATCTCCACCTCTTGAGTCCCTCAAAATCCTATCTATGCCAATCACTCGTAATAGGCTAGAATCACAGTTGTGGACCAATCTAAAATGGCGTGGTATAGGTTTTAGAATCATTAAATCACTGGCCTCACAGGCATGGATGATGTCACGGACATGCTCTCGAGTCCGTATCTTTAATGGTCTTGAGGTCATCCCTATATACACGAGGCCACATGGACATGTGGCACGGTATATCACATAATCCGTGCCACAAGTGATGTTGTGTGTGATCCGTAATTTCTTGCCATGCGAGTCCTCAAATTCTTGGGCTTTGTCCATGTTCTTGCAGGCCAGGCATTTTTTACAGGGGAAGAAACCCCAACTGGGTCCTCTGGAATTGAAGATGTTCTGTGTGGTCTTACCTTTATACTGGCTATGGACTAACATGTCCTTCAAGTTCTGAGCCCTCCTATAAGTAATAGACGGGACTGGCGGGACACTTTTAGCCAGGAGAGGATCGTTTAAGATAATTGGCCAAAACTTTGAGAGAGCCTCCCTCATTGGCTTCCATTTTTCATTGTAGCTGGAAATAAATCTCACCATTGTGGATGTTGATGATTTATTCTTGGGTTGTAAAAGATCAGACCTAGATTTATTGCTCGCTTTAAACCAACCCTGACGGATCACCCTGTTGGAGTACCCCCTCTGTAAGAACCGCTGTGTTAGTTCCGAGGATTGTGTTTGAAAAGAAAACTCGGTGGAGCAAATTCTTTTAGTTCTCAAAAATTGTCCATATGGGATGCTGTTTTTCAAGGGTCTGGGGTGTGATGAGGCAGCATGTAGCATTGAATTGACAGAGGTTTCTTTCCTAAACACCTCAGTGTGTAGAAGACCATCCTCACCTTTAAAGATTCTGGTATCCAGAAAGTCAATGCTCGTTTGGCTGTACTTGCAGGTTAGTTTTATGTTCAGCGTGTTGTCATTCAGAAGTTGGATAAATGAGGTTAGGTCCGTCTCGGAACCCTGCCAAATGACAAAAATGTCATCAATAAAACGTACCCACATACACACCTTTTCAATTAAGGGGATGACATCAGTTAAGAAGATTTTACGTTCCCAAGATCACATGAACAAATTAGCATATGAGGGCGCAAACGCAGCCCCCATAGCAGTCCCCTGTAATTGGAGGTAGAGGACTTCCTTAAACATGAAGACGTTGTGGGTCAGGGCACATTCCAGTAAAGTGAGTAAAAATTCAACTAGGTCATTGTCATTCGTAGACATATGGAGGAAGTATCTGACTGCTTCAATCCCGTCGTTGTGACGAATGGACGTGTACAACGACTCCACGTCGAAGGTCACCATCCACATATCAGTCTCCAGAGGGATGTCAGCCAATTTACGAAGTACATCCCCAGTGTCCTGAATGTACGACGGGAGGCTCTCCACCATGGGATTAAGATGAAAGGCCAGGAACTTATTGATTTGTTCACACAGTCCGCCTCCCCCGGACACAATGGGGCGTCCTGGAGGATGAGCAATTGACTTATGTACCTTGGGGAGTAGATACAAGCAGGGTGTACGCGGTGTCTCCGGAACCAGCCCGTCCATTATCTCTTTGGAGATTGTTCCATTATAAAAAGCCTGTTCTACCATGTCCCTAAGTTGGTTCTGATATATGGATGTAGGGTTGAAAGTCAAGCGTTTATAGCAACTGGAATCTTTCAGTTGTCTAAGTGCCTCCTTCTCGTACATTGAGGAAGGCCACAAAACAACATTTCCCCCTTTATCAGAGGGTTTAATGACAATGTTGTTAAGTGATTTTATTTCTTTGATGGCCCTTCTCTGTCGTCTCGTCAAGTTGTCATGTTGTATCCCAGTAGGGATACGACGGAATTCTTCAGTTACTAGTCGGACAAACAAGTCTATGTCAGGATACAGACTGAGAGGGGGGAATTTTTTAGGTTTAGGTACTGCAAACTTACTCACAGTAGGTGCTGGAGTTTCATTACTAAGTTCTTCCAGTATGGCAATGGTTTCCTGTTCTTGGGAGGACCACTCACTCGCAGTAGACGGTTTGTCGTGTAATTTTTTAAGTACCAACTTTCTGGCGAAGAGATGAAGATCCTTTAGGGCTGTGAAGTAATCAAAAGATGCCACCGGAGAAAACGTTAGGCCCATACTGAGTACCTCCATTTGATCTGTAGACAACTGAACATCAGAAAGGTTAATTACCTGCAATTTAGAAGATTTATTAGAGGATCTCAAATTCCTATGTTGATATGGACTGAATCTGTGGCCACCTCCACGTTTACTCCTATTACCAGAGCCTCCCTTAAATGAATGGGAGCCAGACGTGCTCTCAATCGATGACAAAGACGAGTTGGATGGAGCCCTCTGAAGTGCATGGGGTTGTTGCCATCTATACACATTGTTAGTCTGGAAGTCATTCAAATCCCGTTGGAATTTCTTAGTTTTAGTATCCTGAATCTCCTTGACCCAAGTCGTTAGAAGTTTGTCCATCTCGCCCCTAAACATCTCCATGTCAGTGAGGGGTAGGGTGTTGGTCAGTTTCACTTGGAGAGCCTCAATCTCCCCCTCCAAAGTTTCCAGAGTTTTCTTGTTCATACCAATAAGGATCTCCATAAGAGATCTAGAGCAAGTGGTGCACGCCTCCTCCCACCTACTACGAAAAAACGAGTCCTCTACAGGGAATGATGGCCAAATTCTCACTCTCAGACCACGAGGAATAAGACTCTTCATTAGATAATTTTCAAGGGAGGCCTTATTCCACCAGATACGGGCTCTTTTTTTGATTAAAAATTTAAATGAGTTTTTCAGTTCAAATATGCTCCCATCTACATTACCCACACTCTGCACATGTTCACCCTTGAAGATAGTATCAATGGTGGAAAGCCATAATTGATCTCTGGCTTTAATGTCCATGGTCAAAAAAACTGTGAAAACACGGAAAATCAATCAATATACCCAAAATATTAGACCAAACAATATCTGAGGTGTACCTCCAGAAATAGCATATATCCAAATAAAAGGGAAGTAACAAACCAAGAGAAATAAAATATCAGAAATTTTATTCAATATGTTTAAAAGACAAAAAATGCAATTCATATATAACCGTATACAAAACAAGGGGAAAACACGGCAGAATAGACCCAAGGCAATCCACAAAATGTAGATAAATAGAAAAAAGTGGAACACTAAATACATATGCACCAGCAGGCTCTGGATTATAGAACCACAAGTGTAGGTGGACGACAAATAGATATAAATGTGTCTAAATCAAAGACTACTTAATGTACTAGACAAGAGGCCATATAGTTATACCCATATATAGTACTAGTGTACATAAAGAATGTAGGGCAGTATCAACTATCTGGTAACCACATAAGTCCGGAATAAAGTGTCAGTGCATAGTACAAAATAACGCAGAAGGCCATATCAGTCCATATAAGAGTCATACTAATGAAGTCATACATAGGGTATCAGCGCATATTCCGGACCTATGTGGTTACCAGATAGTTGATACTGCCCTACATTCTTTATGTACACTAGTACTATATATGGGTATAACTATATGGCCACTTGTCTAGTACATTAAGTAGTCTTTGATTTAGACACATTTATATCTATTTGTCGTCCACCTACACTTGTGGTTCTATAATCCAGAGCCTGCTGGTGCATATGTATTTAGTGTTCCACTTTTTTCTATTTATCTACATTTTGTGGATTGCCTTGGGTCTATTCTGCCGTGTTTTCCCCTTGTTTTGTATACGGTTATATATGAATTGCATTTTTTGTCCCTATCTTTTGGGTAGTGAATAACTTTAAACTTGACAATACCCCTTTAAAATATGACAAACAAATCTCCCAGTCTCACATGCCTTCATGAAATGCATGTATGTTATTCTTCCCTATTTTTGTTTACACAGTGACATATTAAAAATTATGCATACTCATCTACGAATCCTCAGTAAACATTTATTAGTGATTCCTACATTCCTTGCTTTGAATTTTGCAGCCAACCAATTGCTTCGTCAGTGACTATCATTCTGCTGCACTCAGTGATGGGCTGCAGCAGTAATATGTCTGTATTATCAGAGTGTTAGCAGAAGACGACAAACTGTGTACGCCAATTACTGCCAGAGGAGTAATAATGGAGACTGCCAGGAAACCGACCAGGAGCATCAGCTATTGGGAAGGAGAGTATGATTTATTTTATATTTTTTCAGAGTTTGCTTTTATTTTAGAGCCTACTACCACTTGTAGTACAGCAGGATTGGTGCAGTGTGACAGACAGGCAGTGACCACAGGAAAGTACTAAGCAAAGTCTCTTTTAATGTTCAGCGTACTCACAAACAGCAAAGCAAATGGTATCCTCCAGATCGCAGCCGGGAAACAAGAAAGTCCGTATCTAAGACTGCACCGCCGTGTACGCTGAGGGGTGCCAGGCCTTTTGGCTCCACTTGGCTCTGTGTTACTTCACACAGGTTGAAGTTTTGCAGAGCCACCTGCTCTGCAGTTTGCAAACCAAGACTGACACACCCAACCTTTGCTGCAGGGTTTTTACAAGAAATGGCTATAGGTCACTTGTGAGACCTGGCCGGGAGGAAGCAGATCACCCCACTAACACCCTGTAGTCCACTTCAAAAATTCAAGCCCATGGCTGGTTTTCTTAAATCAGTCTAGGGCAAATAGCTTGCCAAAGACCAAAACTCAGTTTTATTTTGCACTGCAATCACAGCTACACCTGTTACTGCAATGCCCTTCTGACGCCTCCAAAAGCTTTTATGCGAATCCTGGGGGTCACATAGCCACCCTCACATATAACACCTGTCACTGCCTCACACACTCTATAAAATTCATTCGGGCAAAGCACCAGGTACTGCAAGGTACCAAAACATTACTAACTCTTTAGGACATGTGCAATACACAGCAACCTGTAATGATTCTAGAAGGTTTATGGTCATGTTAGCTTTCTGCCCAGAGCCATCAGAAGGGTTTAAGAGCTGAATATAAAAGTTGGGATTAGAATCTAAATGATAGAGTTAGGATAGTTAGGATGAATTAGGATAGAGTTTAGATGGTAGAGATTAGCTTATTAGTTTATTATTATTACTATTAATTTTTATAGCGCCATTTATTCAATAGTGCCTTACAGGGTAAAAAAGGGGCCTGCATAGACAAGTACAATCAACATGAGCAATACAATGCACACACAAGTGCAGAAGGAGAGCGGACCCTGCCCACTAGGGCTCACAGTCTACAGGGATGGGTGAGGATGCACTAGGAGAGGGTAGAGCTGGTTGTGTGGCAGTTCAGTAGACTGAGGATCACTGCAGGTTGTAAGCTTGTCAGAAGAGGTGGGTCTTCAGGTTCCTTTTGAAAGTTAGCGTGGTAGGCGAAAGTCTGATGTGTTGTCGTAAAGAGTTAAAGAGTACGGGAGAAGCTCGGGAGAAGTCTTATATGTGGTTGTGGGAAGAAGAGATAAAAGGGGAGAAGAGAAGGAGATCTTGAGAGGATCAAAGGTTGCGTGTAGGTAAGTACCGGGCGATCATGTCACAGATTTATGGAGGAGACAGGTTGTGGATGGCTTTGTACGGTATGTCATAGTTAGAGTTTTGAACTGGAGCCTCTGGACAATAGGAAGCCAGTGAAGTTCTTGGCAGAGAGGAGAGGCTGGGGAATAATGGGGAGCCAGTGAAGGGCTTGGCAGAGAGGAGAGGCTGGGGAATAATGGGGAGACAGGTGGATTAGTCGGGCAGCAGAGTTTAGGATAGATTGGAGTGGTGCAAGATTGCTAGAGGGGAGGCCAGAGAGCAGGAGGTTGCAATAGTTTAAGGCAGGAGATGATGAGGGCATGCACAAGCATTTTTGCAGTTTCTTGGTCAAGGAATGTATGGATGGGCGTTCTTGGGAGGCCTGCATGGCCATTCCAAATGACATTAGCACACTCAATGATGCTTCAACAGTGTGGGGAAATGGTGAAGGACATGTTTTTCAATTTTATGTGAACATACGCAAATTGAATCTTAATATGCAAATTTTATTCTCCGCAAATCAAACCACTCATCTCTACCAACTGAGCCTCAAAGATGCAACAAGAAGTCTGCACTCATCAATCTGGCCCTTACTGTACAGCAGAGGGTGTACTTACCCAGATGTGAAAGCACAGTATAATAGATGTTTATTGTTATTGTATGGCTACCTACTGTTAATGTCAAAAACCTACAAAAAAAAGAAGTATAACACCAAGAAGATACAGTAGGTATGGAAAGTATTCAGACCCCTTTAATTTTTTTTACTCTTTGTTTCATTGCAGCCATTTGGTAAATTCAAAAGCGTTCATTTTTTTCACATTAATGTACACTCTGCACCCTATCTTGACAGAAAAAAAACAGAAATGAAGACATTTTTGCAAATTTGATAAAGAAAAACTGAAATATCACATGGTCATAAGCAATCAGACAATTTGCTCACACACTCATATATAAGTCACATGCTTTCCATTTCCTTGTGATCCTCATTGAGGTGGTTCTACTCCTTCCTACTGTGTTTAGCTAAACTGATAGGACTTGAATTGGAAAGGCATACACCTGTCTATATAAGACCTCACAGCTCACAGTGCATGTCAGACCAAATGAGAATCATGAGGTCAAAGGAAGCTCAGAGGCCCAGGAGCTCAGAGACAGAATTGTGGCCAGCTTTGGCCAACAAGACAATGACCCTAAGCACATAGATAAAATAACAAAGCAGTGGCTTCAGAACAACTCTGTGACCATTCTTGACTGGCCCAACCAGAGCTCTACCTAAACCATATTGAGTATCTCTGGAGAGTCCTGAAAATGGCTGTCCACCAACGTTCACCATTCAATCTGACAGAACTCGAGAGAATCTGCAAAGAAGAATGGCAGAGGATCCCCAAATCCAGGTGTGAAAAACTTGCTGCATTATTCCCAAGAAGACTCATGGCTGTACTAGCTCAAAAGGGTGCTTCTACTCAATACTGAGCAAAGGGTCTGAATACTTATGACCATGTGATATTTCAGTTTTTATTTTTTAATAAATTTTCAAAAATGTCTTCATTTTTTTTTCTGTCAAGAGGGTGTGCAGAATGTACATTTAATGTAAAAAAATGAACTTTTTTGAATTTACCAAATGGCTGCAATGAAAGAAAGAGTGAAAAATTTAAAGGTGGTCTGAATACTTTCTGTACCAATTGTATAAAATTGTAGCCTGCACACAGAAAAACTATGTCACTAAGGAATACCAGCATATAATAAAGACTAGTGTGTTTTAAATGCCTAATTCCAATATATATATACAGTCAAAATTATGATGTAATTAAACAGATTGCTATGAAGTAATTAACTGGCTGGTGGGAGCAGTAAAAATGAAACTAGAAATAAAGATGTACAAGTTAAGGCCAAGGGGCCATACAGACATAAATAGTTCAGACTTGGTAGTTGTGAATATATCAAGAATATAGAGTGATTTAAGCAGCCAGATCAGATACAAAATAAGTATTTGAACAGCTAAATATAAGGCATACAACAGACTGCTACTGCAATAAGGTACAGCTGAATAAATAACCTAGGTAGCAGTAGAGAGACCCCATTTGAATGACTAACTCCAGTACTTGTACAGTCAAAATGATAGAGTAATGAAGCAAGTGATGACATAAAGTGCTTTGAAATAATCAAATTGCTGTTGGCAGCAGTGGTAACTAATATAAAATAAAGGTATGCAAATTAAGGCCAAGTGGCCAATTATGAGGTAAGAAATTACTTATTTCATCTCATGCAATATTTTGTATCAAATGATGTATACAGTGTCGGACTAGGTTGGCAAGAGCCCACTAGTAACATTGAATCTGGGGGACCATTGTTCAGTTGTACAATATTACATTAACCTTTTTCAAAAATTTGCATCTCCATCTCTAATATTAAGCAAGACAGTTTGTTAATGAGAAGCTGCCCCTTTTCCATCCTGAGAATACCAGCCCCCAGCTGCATGCTCTAGTTTGGCTGGTTGTCAAAATGGGGAGACCATGCTTTTTATAAATTTATTTATTTAAATAATTTAAAAATGGCGAGGGTGCATCCCTATTCTTGATAACCAGCCTTGCTAACACTGACAGCTGAGGGTTTCAACCCTGCAAGTGTAGTGAATAGGGTTGAGCGAAACGGGTCGTTCATTTTCAAAAGTCGCCGACTTTTGGCAAAGTCGGGTTTCATGAAACCCGATCCGACCCCTGTGCGGGGTCGGCCATGCGGTACGTGACTTTCGCGCCAAAGTCGCGTTTCAATGACGCGAAAAGCGCCATTTCTCAGCTAATGAAGGTAAACGCAGAGTGTGGGCAGCGTGATGACATAGGTCCTGGTCCCCACCATCTTAGAGAAGGGCATTGCAGTGATTGACTTGCTGTCTGCGGCGTCACAGGAGCAATAAAGGGGCGTTCCCGCCGACCGCCATGTTACTGCTGCTGATCTGAGCTTAGGGAGAGGTTGCTGCCGCTTCGTCAGAAGCAGGGATAGCGTTAGGCAGGGTCCATTAACCACCAAACCGCTTGTGCTGTAGTGATTTCCACTGCCCAACACCACCTTCGGTGTGCAGGGACAGTGGAAGCTACATTTTTTTTTTTTTCCCCTCAGCGCTGTAGCTCATTGGGCTGCCCTAGAAGGCTCCCTGATAGCTGCATTGCTGTGTGTACGCCGCTGTGCAAACCAACTGCTTTTTTCAAAGCACAAATCCTCTTGTTCCTTCCTTTCTGCACAGCTATGTTTTTGGTTTGTACACACTTTTTATTTAATTTGTGCATCAGTCCACTCCTTATTGCTGCCTGCCATACCTGGCTGAGATTACTGCAGGGAGATAGTAATTGAAGGACACTCCCTGTTTTTTTTTTTTGTTTTTTTTTTTTTTGTGGGAGATTAAGATTGACATTTCTGCTAGAGTGCCATCCCTGTGTGTGCCATCTCTCACTCAGTGGGCCATAGAAAGCCTATTTATTTTTTTGCTTGATTTGGGTTATAAAATCTACCTGAAAAAATCACTACATCAATCAGTGGGAGAAAAATATTGGCCTCAGGGCTTGTGTGCCACTCTTGACTCCTGTGTGTGCCATCTCTCAGTCAGTGGGCCATAGAAAGCCTATTTATTTTTTTGCTTGATTTTGGTTCTAAAATCTACCTGAAAAAATCACTACATCAATCAGTGGGAGAAAAATATTGGCCTCAGGGCTTGTGTGCCACTCCTGACTCCTGTGTGCATCATCACTCACTCAGTGGGCCATAGAAAGCCCATTTTTTTTTTTTTTGCTTTATTTGGGTTCTAAATTCTACCTGAAAAAATCAATAAATCAATCAGTGGGAGATTAATATTGGCCTTTGGGCTTGTGTGCCAGTCCTAAGCGTGCCATCTCTCTCTCTCAGATAGTGGGCCATAGAAAGCCTATTTATTATTTTTTTTATTGGGTTTATAAATTTTCCCTGGAAAAAAAAAAAAAAAGTGGGAGATTAATATTGGCCTCTGGGCTTGTGTGCCAGTCCTGAGCGTGCCATCTCTCTCACAAATAGTGGGCCATAGAAAGCCTATTTATTTTTTTGCTTGATTTGGGTTCTAAAATGTACCTGAAAAAATCACTACATCAATCAGTGGGAGAAAAATATTGGCCTCAGGGCTTGTGTGCCACTCCTGACTCCTGTGTGCATCATCACTCACTCAGTGGGCCATAGAAAGCCCTATTTTTTTTTTTTGCTTTATTTGGGTTCTAAATTCTACCTGAAAAAATCAAGAAATCAATCAGTGGGAGATTAATATTGGCCTTTGGGCTTGTGTGCCAGTCCTAAGCGTGCCATCTCTCTCTCTCAGACAGTGGGCCATAGAAAGCCTATTTATTATTTTTTTTATTGGGTTTATAAATTTTCCCTGGAAAAAAAAAAAAAAAGTGGGAGATTAATATTGGCCTCTGGGCTTGTGTGCCAGTCCTGAGCGTGCCATCTCTCTCACAAATAGTGGGCCATAGAAAGCCTATTTATTTATTTTTTTTTGGTTTTATAAATTCTCCTGAAAAAAAAAAGGGAGATTAATATTGGCCTTTGGGCTTGTGTGCCAGTCCTAAGCGTGCCATCTCTCTCTCTCTCTCAGATAGTGGGCCATAGAAAGCCTATTTATTATTTTTTTATTGGGTTTATAAATTTTCCCTGGAACAAAAAAAAAAGTGGGAGATAAATATTGGCCTCTGGGCTTGTGTGCCACTCCTGACTCCTGTGTGCGTCATCTCTCACTCAGTGGGCCATAGAAAGCCTTTTTTGTTTTATTTGTTTTCTAAATTCTCCCTGAAAAAATCATTTTATTTTATTTGGTTTCTAAATTCTTCCTGAAAAAATCATTTTATTCTATTATTTTTTTTCCTAAAGTCTCCCTGAAAAAAAAACAAAAAACGAATCAGTGGGAGATTAATATTGCCCTTTCTGCTTGTGTGCCAGTCTTGACTCCTGGGTGTGCCATCTCTCTCTCTCTCCAATTGTCGGCCATAGAAAGCCTATTATTTTTTTAGCTTGATTTGGGTTCCAAAATCTACCTGAAAAAAATCACTACATCAATCAGTGGGAGATAAATATTGTCCTCTGGGCTTGTGTGCCACTCCTGACTCCTGTGTGCGTCATCTCTCACTCAGTGGGCCATAGAAAGCCTTTTTTTGTTTTATTTGTTTTCTAAATTCTCCCTGAAAAAATCATTTTATTTTATTTGGTTTCTAAATTCTTCCTGAAAAAATCATTTTATTCTATTATTTTTTTTCCCTAAAGTCTCCCTGAAAAAAAAAAAAAAAACAAATCAGTGAGAGATTAATATTTACATTTGTGCTTCATTGACAGTCCTGCGTGTGTGGCATCTCTCTCATTTGTTGCCACCAACAACAGAGTGTGTAACATTGTGCCTGATTTTTGTTGTGATTAATAGTTAAGTTTTTGAAATGATTTTCGTTGTGGTCTCACTCACCTGTAAAGGGGTAGCTAAATCATACTGAAGTTATAGCTCACCGTGTAATTTGTGTGACAGCAACAAATACCGTTAGTTTGTTTACATTTTTAAAACAATGAGGAAGTCTGGTGGAAGAGGTCGTGGCCGGGGGCGTTCATTGTCAGCTGGAAATGAGGGTAGTGGTAGTGGTGGAGCATCAGCTGGTCGTGGGAAAAAAAATATTGCACCTAAGTCTGGAGCTGTGGAGCCAGGTTCGTCGTCTGGCTACACAAGGCCTCGAACGCTCCCTTTTCTGGGAGTAGGAAAACCGCTTTTAAAGCCGGAGCAGCAAGAGCAAGTTTTGGCTTATCTTGCTGACTCAGCCTCTAGCTCTTTTGCCTCCTCTCGTGAAACTGGTAAATGTCAAAGCAGCGCGTCGTTAGTGGATGTTCACGGTCAGGGACAAGTCGCTTCCTTGTCCTCTTCAGCAAAAACAACAACAGAGAAGAATGCAGCAGGCGACACAACGGGTTACTCCATGGAGCTCTTTACACATACCGTCCCTGGCGTAGAAAGTGAAGCAGTTAACAGTCCATGCCCATTACAAGTTGAATCTGACATGGAGTGCACTGATGCACAGCCACAGCCAGACTACTATGCTGGTCCTTTGACTCAGACCACAACATTGCCCTCGCAGGGTAATGATCAAGAATCAGACCCTGATGAGACTATGTTGCCCCATCACGAACGATATACCAACGACCGACACGGTGACACAGACGAAGTTGCACACGAGCTACAAGAAGAGTTAATAGATGACCCAGTTCTTGACCCCGATTGGCAGCCATTGGGGGAACAGGGTGCAGGCGGCAGCAGTTCTGAAGCGGAGGAGGAGGGGCCGCAGCAGGCATCAACATCGCAACAGGTTCCATCTGCCGGGCCCGTATCTTGCCCAAAACGCGTGGCAAAGCCAAAACCTGTTGGAGGACAGCGTGGCCATCCGGTTAAAGCTCAGTCTGCAATGCCTGAAAAGGTATCCGATGCTAGAAAGAGTGCAGTCTGGCATTTTTTTAAACAACATCCAATTGATCAGCGCAAAGTCATCTGTCAAAAATGTTCAACTACCTTAAGCAGAGGACAGAATCTGAAAAGTCTCAATACAAGTTGCATGCATAGACATTTAACCACCATGCATTTGCAAGCCTGGACTAACTACCAAACGTCCCTTAAGGTTGTAGCACCCTCGGCCAATGAAGCTAGTCAGCAACGCAACATCCCTTCCGGCAGTGTAGGGCCACCATTTTCCGCACCACCGGCAGTATCTGTGCAGGTTTCTTTGCCAGGCCAAAGCAGTCAGGGTCAGGGAATCACCAGTTTTGTAGTAGGAAACACTGCATCTAGGGCACCGGCGGCAACAATACCATCTCCCACCGTCTCTCAGTCTGCCATGTCCACCGGCACCCCCGCTAGTTCCACGATCTCCAGCTCTCCAGTCCAGCTCACCCTACATGAGACTATGGTTAGAAAAAGGAAGTACTTAGCCTCGCATCCACGTACACAGGGTTTGAACACCCACATAGCTAGACTAATCTCGTTAGAGATGATGCCCTACCGGTTAGTTGAAAGCGAAGCTTTCAAAGCCCTGATGGACTACGCTGTACCACGCTACGAGCTACCCAGTCGACACTTTTTTTCCAGAAAAGCCATCCCAGCCCTCCACCAGCATGTTAAAGAGCGCATCGTCCATGCACTCAGGCAATCTGTGAGCACAAAGGTGCACCTGACAACAGATGCATGGACCAGTAGGCATGGCCAGGGACGTTACGTGTCCATCACGGCACACTGGGTAAATGTGGTGGATGCAGGGTCCACAGGGGACAGCAAGTTTGGGACAGTTCTGCCTAGCCCACGGTCTAGGAAACAGTTGGCTGTAGCCGTTCGCACCCCCTCCTCCTCCTCTTCGTCCTCCTGCAGAAGCGAGAGCTCGTCCACAGACCGCAGTCGCACAACCACTCCATCCGCAGCTGCCACTGTTGCACACCAGGTCTCCCATTATGGGGCAGCTACTGGCAAACGTCAGCAGGCTGTATTGGCTATGAAGTGTTTGGGCGACAACAGACACACCGCGGAAGTTCTGTCCGAGTTCTTGCAGAAAGAAACGCAGTCGTGGCTGGGCACTGTAGATCTTGAGGCAGGCAAGGTAGTGAGTGATAACGGAAGGAATTTCATGGCTGCCATCTCCCTTTCCCAACTGAAACACATTCCTTGCCTGGCTCACACCTTAAACCTGGTGGTGCAGTGCTTCCTGAAAAGTTATCCGGGGTTATCCGACCTGCTCCTCAAAGTGCGTGGACTTTGCTCACATATCCGCCGTTCGCCCGTACACTCCAGCCGTATGCAGACCTATCAGCGTTCTTTGAACCTTCCCCAGCATCGCCTAATCATAGACGTTGCAACAAGGTGGAACTCAACACTGCACATGCTTCAGAGACTGTGCGAACAGAGGCGGGCTGTTATGTTTTTGTGGGAGGATACACATACACGGGCAGGCAGTAGGATGGCAGACATGGAGTTGTCAGGTGTGCAGTGGTCGAAGATTCAAGACATGTGTCATGTCCTTCAGTGTTTTGAGGAATGCACACCGCTGGTTAGTGCAGACAACGCCATAATAAGCATGAGCATCCCCCTAATGCGTCTGCTGATGCAAAGTTTGACGCACATAAAGGATCAGGCGTCTGCAGCTGAGGAAGAGGAAAGCCTTGATGACAGTCAGCCATTGTCTGGCCAGGGCAGTGTACAGGACGAGTTAGCGGGCGAAGAGGAGGAGGAGGACGAGGAGGATGATGGGGATGATTATATTTTTAATGAGGAAGCTTTTCCGGGGCCACTGGAAATTGGTGGCGCAGCAAGGCCGGGTTCTGGTTTTTTGAGGGACACAAGTGACGTGGATTTGCCTGAAACTGCCCCTCAACCAAGCACAACCGCAGATTTGAGAACTGGAACTTTGGCCCACATGGCGGATTATGCCTTACGTATCCTCAAAAGGGACACACGCATAACTAAAATGATGAACGATGACGATTACTGGTTGGCCTGCCTCCTTGATCCTCGCTATAAAGGCAAATTGCAAAATATAATGCCACATGAGAACTTGGAACTAATATTAGCAACCAAACAATCAACTCTTGTTGACCGTTTGCTTCTGGCATTCCCTGCACACAGCGCCCGTGATCGTTCTCACACGAGCTGCAGGGGCCAGCAGACCAGAGGAGTTAGAGGGGCAGAAATCAGAAGTGGCGTTGGCCAGAGGGGTTTTCTGACCAGGTTGTGGAGTGATTTTGCTATGACCGCAGACAGGACAGGTACTGCAGCATCAATTCAAAGTGACAGGAGACAACATTTTTCATCCCTTATCGATGTTCTCCCTCACCCGTCATTCCCATTTGATTACTGGGCATCAAAATTAGACACCTGGCCAGAATTGGCAGAATATGCATTGCAGGAGCTTGCTTGCCCGGCAGCTAGTGTCCTATCAGAAAGAGTATTCAGTGCTGCAGGTTCAATACTAACAGAAAAAAGGACTCGTCTGGCTACCCAAAATGTAGATGATCTAACCTTCATTACAACTGGATTTCGAAATCTTTTGCCCCACCTTGCCCGGCCGACACCTAGCTTTCCTATGAAAAGGTCTTGCCTGTGGACTATTCTGAATGCCTTTTCCAATCTCGTAATTTTCTGCACCTGATTGTCCAGCATACGACATGTTTACACCTCACTAAATGGCCAAACTCCCCACACGGGGCCGTGGTATCGCCACTTGGCGACAGCACCCGTGAGAGTGCTGTTTGTCTGAAGAGGTGGGTGTGCCCGCTTTTGGTCGACGGCACTGCCACTGGGTCCCTCCTAGTACAATAAAGTGTCTCTGGCGGTGGTGGTGCGCACCCAACGTCAGACACACCGTTGTAATATGAGGGGCCCTGGGCCTGTACCGCCGGCCACAAGACAGTTCCCCCCCCCAGCTCAAACAGTGCTCTACCACTTGCAAAATTATCTCACAGCTCCACCAATGTTTAGTCTATGCGCTGACATCCTTCAATACCTGCCACTGACAATACCATTGTATTGACATTTTTGTTATGTTAGGCCTTCGAAGCCTGTCTGCGGTCACTCCTTCCACTATGCCTCCACTGACCACACCACTGCTGCCCGTGTACCCCTGGAACCAATTTAAAATTGCCTACAGCCAGCCCAATTTTTTTATTTTAGGCCTTCGATGCCTGTCTGCGGTCCGTTCTTTCTACTACTACTACACTGACCAGGCCACTGCTGCCCGTGTACCCCTGGAACCAATTTAAAATTGCCTACAGCCATGTGTTATTATTTTAGGCCTTCGATGCCTGTCTGCGGTCACTCCTTCCACTAGGCCTCCACTGACCACACCACTGCTGCCCGTGTACCCCTGGAACCAATTTAAAATTGCCTACAGCCAGCCCAATTTTTTTACTTTAGGCCTTCGATGCCTGTCTGCGGTCACTCCTTCCACTAGGCCTTCACTGACCACACCACGGCTGCCCGTGTACCCCTGGAACCAATTTAAAATTGCCTACAGCCATGTGTTATTATTTTAGGCCTTCGATGCCTGTCTGCGGTCACTCCTTACAATATGCCTCCACTGACCACACCACTGCTGCCCGTGTACCCCTGGAACCAATTTAAAATTGCCTACAGCCAGCCCAATTTTTTTACTTTAGGCCTTCGATGCCTGTCTGCGGTCACTCCTTCCACTAGGCCTCCACTGACCACACCACTGCTGCCCGTGTACCCCTGGAACCAATTTAAAATTGCCTACAGCCATGTGTTATTATTTTAGGCCTTCGATGCCTGTCTGCGGTCACTCCTTCCACTAGGCCTCCACTGACCACACCACTGCTGCCCGTGTACCCCTGGAACCAACATCAGAAAATATAAAAATAAGTATTTTGCTTATAAAAAAGAAAATACTGGAGAGATATCAAATGCAGACATTTTAACATTAAAAACAAACACATACAACAAAAATCTGGTACAGTACTAAAAATGGCCACCAGCTACAATAACTTTCTCCTGCAAGTAGTTAACTGAAAGTTTTTTTCAATTTAAAACACAGATATGGCATCCACCGAGTGTTGTCCTGTCGCGTCTTCTTTATATTATTGTCAAGAAGATGCAAAACAATGAAAATAATAAAATCATTATTTACCAAAAAAATAGAGTAAGTCAAAACCACATTGCAAATAAACATTCATTACAAATAAAGAAGCAGGGCGCGTCCGAGGGTGAGTATATACCTAATAAGAATATAATCACCCTCGGACGCGCCCTGCTTCTTTCCGACAGCCTTCCTTCCTAAGAATCAGCCCTTCCGTGGTGTAGAGAGAGGGTTTGTTACACTCCAAGGTGTTCCCCAGGTTGCCTTTCCTGAGCTTCGATCTTCATGCTCTCGTTTAGTAGTTGTCGGAAAGTAGGCTGCATTAGGCCTACAAATTGGGTATGGGGTGGAGAGAGATGGTGTGTTACACTCCAAGGTGTTCCCCAGGTTTCCTTGCCATTGCTTCGGTCTTCCGACTCTCGTTTAGTAGTTGTAGAAAACTACACTGCATTAGGCCTAAAAAATGGGTATCGGGTGGAGAGAGATGGTGTGTTACACTCCAAGGTGCTCCCCAGGTTGCCTTTCCTGAGCTTCGATCTTCCGGCTCTCGTTTAGTAGTTGTTGGAAACTACACTGCATTAGGCCTACAAATTGGGTATGGGGTGTAGAGAGATGGTGTGTTCCACTCCAAGGTGTTCTCCAGGTTGCCTTTCCTGAGCTTCGATCTTCCGGCTCTCGTTTAGTAGTTCTTGGAATCTACACTGCATTAGGCCTACAAATTGGGTATGGGGTGTAGAGAGATGGTGTGTTCCACTCCAAGGTGTTCTCCAGGTTGCCTTTCCTGAGCTTCGATCTTCCGGCTCTCGTTTAGTAGTTGTTGGAAACTACGCTGCATTAGGCCTACAAATTGGGTATGGGGTGTAGAGAGATGGTGTGTTCCACTCCAAGGTGTTCCCCAGGTTTCCTCGCCAATGCTTCGATCTTCATGCTCTCGTTTAGTAGTTGTTGGAAACTACGCTGCATTAGGCCTACAAATTGGCTATGGGGTGTAGAGAGATGGTGTGATCCACTACAAGGTTTTCTCCAGGTTGAGTTTCCTGAGCTTCGATCTTCCGGCTCTCGTTTAGTAGTTCTTGGAAACTACACTGCATTAGGCCTACAAATTGGGTATGTGGTGTAGAGAGATGGTGTGTTCCACTCCAAGGTGTTCTCCAGGTTGCCTTTCCTGAGCTTCGATCTTCCGGCTCTCGTTTAGTAGTTCTTGGAAACTACACTGCATTAGGCCTACAAATTGGGTATGGGGTGTAGAGAGATGGTGTGTTCAACTCCAAGGTGTTCTACAGGTTGCCTTTCCTGAGCTTCGATCTTCCGGCTCTCGTTTAGTAGTTGTTGGAAACTACGCTGCATTAGGCCTACAAATTGGCTATGGGGTGTAGAGAGATGGTGTGTTCCACTCCAAGGTGTTCCCCAGGTTTCCTCGCCAATGCTTCGATCTTCATGCTCTCGTTTAGTATTTGTTGGAAACTACGCTGCATTAGGCCTACAAATTGGGTATGGGGTGTAGAGAGATGGTGTGTTCCACTCCAAGGTGTTCTCCAGGTTGCCTTTCCTGAGCTTCGATCTTCCGGCTCTCGTTTAGTAGTTCTTGGAATCTACACTGCATTAGGCCTACAAATTGGGTATGGGGTGTAGAGAGATGGTGTGTTCCACTCCAAGGTGTTCTCCAGGTTGCCTTTCCTGAGCTTCGATCTTCCGGCTCTCGTTTAGTAGTTGTTGGAAACTACGCTGCATTAGGCCTACAAATTGGGTATGGGGTGTAGAGAGATGGTGTGTTCCACTCCAAGGTGTTCCCCAGGTTTCCTCGCCAATGCTTCGATCTTCATGCTCTCGTTTAGTAGTTGTTGGAAACTACGCTGCATTAGGCCTACAAATTGGCTATGGGGTGTAGAGAGATGGTGTGATCCACTACAAGGTTTTCTCCAGGTTGCCTTTCCTGAGCTTCGATCTTCCGGCTCTCGTTTAGTAGTTCTTGGAAACTACACTGCATTAGGCCTACAAATTGGGTATGTGGTGTAGAGAGATGGTGTGTTCCACTCCAAGGTGTTCTCCAGGTTGCCTTTCCTGAGCTTCGATCTTCCGGCTCTCGTTTAGTAGTTCTTGGAAACTACACTGCATTAGGCCTACAAATTGGGTATGGGGTGTAGAGAGATGGTGTGTTCCACTCCAAGGTGTTCTCCAGGTTGCCTTTCCTGAGCTTCGATCTTCCGGCTCTCGTTTAGTAGTTGTTGGAAACTACGCTGCATTAGGCCTACAAATTGGGTATGGGGTGTAGAGAGATGGTGTGTTCCACTCCAAGGTGTTCCCCAGGTTTCCTCGCCAATGCTTCGATCTTCATGCTCTCGTTTAGTAGTTGTTGGAAACTACGCTGCATTAGGCCTACAAATTGGGTATGGGGTGTAGAGAGATGGTGTGTTCCACTCCAAGGTGTTCTCCAGGTTGCCTTTCCTGAGCTTCGATCTTCCGGCTCTCGTTTAGTAGTTGTTGGAAACTACGGTGCATTAGGCCTACAAATTGGGTATGGGGTGTAGAGAGATGGTGTGTTCCACTCCAAGGTGTTCTCCAGGTTGCCTTTCCTGAGCTTCGATCTTCCGGCTCTCGTTTAGTAGTTCTTGGAAACTACACTGCATTAGGCCTACAAATTGGGTATGGGGTGTAGAGAGATGGTGTGTTCCACTCCAAGGTGTTCTCCAGGTTGCCTTTCCTGAGCTTCGATCTTCCGGCTCTCGTTTAGTAGTTGTTGGAAACTACGCTGCATTAGGCCTACAAATTGGGTATGGGGTGTAGAGAGATGGTGTGTTCCACTCCAAGGTGTTCCCCAGGTTTCCTCGCCAATGCTTCGATCTTCATGCTCTCGTTTAGTAGTTGTTGGAAACTACGCTGCATTAGGCCTACAAATTGGCTATGGGGTGTAGAGAGATGGTGTGATCCACTACAAGGTTTTCTCCAGGTTGCCTTTCCTGAGCTTCGATCTTCCGGCTCTCGTTTAGTAGTTCTTGGAAACTACACTGCATTAGGCCTACAAATTGGGTATGTGGTGTAGAGAGATGGTGTGTTCCACTCCAAGGTGTTCTCCAGGTTGCCTTTCCTGAGCTTCGATCTTCCGGCTCTCGTTTAGTAGTTCTTGGAAACTACACTGCATTAGGCCTACAAATTGGGTATGGGGTGTAGAGAGATGGTGTGTTCAACTCCAAGGTGTTCTCCAGGTTGCCTTTCCTGAGCTTCGATCTTCCGGCTCTCGTTTAGTAGTTGTTGGAAACTACGCTGCATTAGGCCTACAAATTGGCTATGGGGTGTAGAGAGATGGTGTGTTCCACTCCAAGGTGTTCCCCAGGTTTCCTCGCCAATGCTTCGATCTTCATGCTCTCGTTTAGTATTTGTTGGAAACTACGCTGCATTAGGCCTACAAATTGGGTATGGGGTGTAGAGAGATGGTGTGTTCCACTCCAAGGTGTTCTCCAGGTTGCCTTTCCTGAGCTTCGATCTTCCGGCTCTCGTTTAGTAGTTCTTGGAATCTACACTGCATTAGGCCTACAAATTGGGTATGGGGTGTAGAGAGATGGTGTGTTCCACTCCAAGGTGTTCTCCAGGTTGCCTTTCCTGAGCTTCGATCTTCCGGCTCTCGTTTAGTAGTTGTTGGAAACTACGCTGCATTAGGCCTACAAATTGGGTATGGGGTGTAGAGAGATGGTGTGTTCCACTCCAAGGTGTTCCCCAGGTTTCCTCGCCAATGCTTCGATCTTCATGCACTCGTTTAGTAGTTGTTGGAAACTACGCTGCATTAGGCCTACAAATTGGCTATGGGGTGTAGAGAGATGGTGTGATCCACTACAAGGTTTTCTCCAGGTTGCCTTTCCTGAGCTTCGATCTTCCGGCTCTCGTTTAGTAGTTCTTGGAAACTACACTGCATTAGGCCTACAAATTGGGTATGTGGTGTAGAGAGATGGTGTGTTCCACTCCAAGGTGTTCTCCAGGTTGCCTTTCCTGAGCTTCGATCTTCCGTCTCTCGTTTAGTAGTTCTTGGAAACTACACTGCATTAGGCCTACAAATTGGGTATGGGGTGTAGAGAGATGGTGTGTTCCACTCCAAGGTGTTCTCCAGGTTGCCTTTCCTGAGCTTCGATCTTCCGGCTCTCGTTTAGTAGTTGTTGGAAACTACGCTGCATTAGGCCTACAAATTGGGTATGGGGTGTAGAGAGATGGTGTGTTCCACTCCAAGGTGTTCCCCAGGTTTCCTCGCCAATGCTTCGATCTTCATGCTCTCGTTTAGTAGTTGTTGGAAACTACGCTGCATTAGGCCTACGAATTGGGTATGGGGTGTAGAGAGATGGTGTGTTCCACTCCAAGGTGTTCTCCAGGTTGCCTTTCCTGAGCTTCGATCTTCCGGCTCTCGTTTAGTAGTTCTTGGAAACTACACTGCATTAGGCCTACAAATTGGGTATGGGGTGTAGAGAGATGGTGTGTTCCACTCCAAGGTGTTCTCCAGGTTGCCTTTCCTGAGCTTCGATCTTCCGGCTCTCGTTTAGTAGTTCTTGGAAACTACACTGCATTAGGCCTACAAATTGGGTATGGGGTGTAGAGAGATGGTGTGTTCCACTCCAAGGTGTTCTCCAGGTTGCCTTTCCTGAGCTTCGATCTTCCGGCTCTCGTTTAGTAGTTGTTGGAAACTACGCTGCATTAGGCCTACAAATTGGGTATGGGGTGTAGAGAGATGGTGTGTTCCACTCCAAGGTGTTCCCCAGGTTTCCTCGCCAATGCTTCGATCTTCATGCTCTCGTTTAGTAGTTGTTGGAAACTACGCTGCATTAGGCCTACAAATTGGCTATGGGGTGTAGAGAGATGGTGTGTTCCACTCCAAGGTGTTCTCCAGGTTGCCTTTCCTGAGCTTCGATCTTCCGGCTCTCGTTTAGTAGTTCTTGGAAACTACACTGCATTAGGCCTACAAATTGGGTATGGGGTGTAGAGAGATGGTGTGTTCCACTCCAAGGTGTTCTCCAGGTTGCCTTTCCTGAGCTTCGATCTTCCGGCTCTCGTTTAGTAGTTCTTGGAAACTACACTGCATTAGGCCTACAAATTGGGTATGGGGTGTAGAGAGATGGTGTGTTCCACTCCAAGGTGTTCTCCAGGTTGCCTTTCCTGAGCTTCGATCTTCCGGCTCTCGTTTAGTAGTTGTTGGAAACTACGCTGCATTAGGCCTACAAATTGGGTATGGGGTGTAGAGAGATGGTGTGTTCCACTCCAAGGTGTTCCCCAGGTTTCCTCGCCAATGCTTCGATCTTCATGCTCTCGTTTAGTAGTTGTTGGAAACTACGCTGCATTAGGCCTACAAATTGGGTATGGGGTGTAGAGAGATGGTGTGTTCCACTCCAAGGTGTTCCCCAGGTTTCCTCGCCAATGCTTCGATCTTCATGCTCTCGTTTAGTAGTTGTTGGAAACTACGCTGCATTAGGCCTACAAATTGGGTATGGGGTGTAGAGAGATGGTGTGTTCCACTCCAAGGTGTTCTCCAGGTTGCCTTTCCTGAGCTTCGATCTTCCGGCTCTCAATTAGTAGTTCTTGGAAACTACACTGCATTAGGCCTACAAATTGGGTATGGGGTGTAGAGAGATGGTGTGTTCCACTCCAAGGTGTTCTCCAGGTTGCCTTTCCTGAGCTTCGATCTTCCGGCTCTCGTTTAGTAGTTGTTGGAAACTACGCTGCATTAGGCCTACAAATTGGGAATGGGGTGTAGAGAGATGGTGTGTTCCACTCCAAGGTGTTCCCCAGGTTTCCTCGCCAATGCTTCGATCTTCATGCTCTCGTTTAGTAGTTGTTGGAAACTACGCTGCATTAGGCCTACAAATTGGCTATGGGATGTAGAGAGATGGTGTGTTCCACTCCAAGGTGTTCTCCAGGTTGCCTTTCCTGAGCTTCGATCTTCCGGCTCTCGTTTAGTAGTTCTTGGAAACTACACTGCATTAGGCCTACAAATTGGGTATGGGGTGTAGAGAGATGGTGTGTTCCACTCCAAGGTGTTCTCCAGGTTGCCTTTCCTGAGCTTCGATCTTCCGGCTCTCGTTTAGTAGTTCTTGGAAACTACACTGCATTAGGCCTACAAATTGGGTATGGGGTGTAGAGAGATGGTGTGTTCCACTCCAAAGTGTTCTCCAGGTTGCCTTTCCTGAGCTTCGATCTTCCGGCTCTCGTTTAGTAGTTGTTGGAAACTACGCTGCATTAGGCCTACAAATTGGGTATGGGGTGTAGAGAGATGGTGTGTTCCACTCCAAGGTGTTCCCCAGGTTTCCTCGCCAATGCTTCGATCTTCATGCTCTCGTTTAGTAGTTGTTGGAAACTACGCTGCATTAGGCCTACAAATTGGGTATGGGGTGTAGAGAGATGGTGTGTTCCACTCCAAGGTGTTCTCCAGGTTGCCTTTCCTGAGCTTCGATCTTCCGGCTCTCGTTTAGTAGTTCTTGGAAACTACACTGCATTAGGCCTACAAATTGGGTATGGGGTGTAGAGAGATGGTGTGTTCCACTCCAAGGTGTTCTCCAGGTTGCCTTTCCTGAGCTTCGATCTTCCGGCTCTCGTTTAGTAGTTGTTGGAAACTACGCTGCATTAGGCCTACAAATTGGGTATGGGGTGTAGAGAGATGGTGTGTTCCACTCCAAGGTGTTCTCCAGGTTGCCTTTCCTGAGCTTCGATCTTCCGGCTCTCGTTTAGTAGTTCTTGGAAACTACACTGCATTAGGCCTACAAATTGGGTATGGGGTGTAGAGAGATGGTGTGTTCCACTCCAAGGTGTTCTCCAGGTTGCCTTTCCTGAGCTTCGATCTTCCGGCTGTCGTTTAGTAGTTGTTGGAAACTACGCTGCATTAGGCCTACAAATTGGGTATGGGGTGTAGAGAGATGGTGTGTTCCACTCCAAGGTGTTCCCCAGGTTTCCTCGCCAATGCTTCGATCTTCATGCTCTCGTTTAGTAGTTGTTGGAAACTACGCTGCATTAGGCCTACAAATTGGCTATGGGGTGTAGAGAGATGGTGTGTTCCACTCCAAGGTGTTCTCCAGGTTGCCTTTCCTGAGCTTCGATCTTCCGGCTCTCGTTTAGTAGTTCTTGGAAACTACACTGCATTAGGCCTACAAATTGGGTATGGGGTGTAGAGAGATGGTGTGTTCCACTCCCAGGTGTTCTCCAGGTTGCCTTTCCTGAGCTTCGATCTTCCGGCTCTCGTTTAGTAGTTGTTGGAAACTACGCTGCATTAGGCCTACAAATTGGGTATGGGGTGTAGAGAGATGGTGTGTTCCACTCCAAGGTGTTCCCCAGGTTTCCTCGCCAATGCTTCGATCTTCATGCTCTCGTTTAGTAGTTGTTGGAAACTACGCTGCATTAGGCCTACAAATTGGGTATGGGGTGTAGAGAGATGGTGTGTTCCACTCCAAGGTGTTCTCCAGGTTGCCTTTCCTGAGCTTCGATCTTCCGGCTCTCGTTTAGTAGTTCTTGGAAACTACACTGCATTAGGCCTACAAATTGGGTATGGGGTGTAGAGAGATGGTGTGTTCCACTCCAAGGTGTTCTCCAGGTTGCTTTTCCTGAGCTTCAATCTTCCGGCTCTCGTTTAGTAGTTCTTGGAAACTACACTGCATTAGGCCTACAAATTGGGTATGGGGTGTAGAGAGATGGTGTGTTCCACTCCAAGGTGTTCTCCAGGTTGCCTTTCCTGAGCTTCGATCTTCCGGCTCTCGTTTAGTAGTTGTTGGAAACTACGCTGCATTAGGCCTACAAATTGGGTATGGGGTGTAGAGAGATGGTGTGTTCCACTCCAAGGTGTTCCCCAGGTTTCCTCGCCAATGCTTCGATCTTCATGCTCTCGTTTAGTAGTTGTTGGAAACTACGCTGCATTAGGCCTACAAATTGGGTATGGGGTGTAGAGAGATGGTGTGTTCCACTCCAAGGTGTTCCCCAGGTTTCCTCGCCAATGCTTTGATCTTCATGCTCTCGTTTAGCAGTTGTTGGAAACTACGCTGCATTAGGCCTACAAATTGGGTATGGGGTGTAGAGAGATGGTGTGTTCCACTCCAAGGTGTTCTCCAGGTTGCCTTTCCTGAGCTTCGATCTTCCGGCTCTCAATTAGTAGTTCTTGGAAACTACACTGCATTAGGCCTACAAATTGGGTATGGGGTGTAGAGAGATGGTGTGTTCCACTCCAAGGTGTTCTCCAGGTTGCCTTTCCTGAGCTTCGATCTTCCGGCTCTCGTTTAGTAGTTGTTGGAAACTACGCTGCATTAGGCCTACAAATTGGGTATGGGGTGTAGAGAGATGGTGTGTTCCACTCCAAGGTGTTCCCCAGGTTTCCTCGCCAATGCTTCGATCTTCATGCTCTCGTTTAGTAGTTGTTGGAAACTACGCTGCATTAGGCCTACAAATTGGCTATGGGGTGTAGAGAGATGGTGTGTTCCACTCCAAGGTGTTCTCCAGGTTGCCTTTCCTGAGCTTCGATCTTCCGGCTCTCGTTTAGTAGTTCTTGGAAACTACACTGCATTAGGCCTACAAATTGGGTATGGGGTGTAGAGAGATGGTGTGTTCCACTCCAAGGTGTTCTCCAGGTTGCCTTTCCTGAGCTTCGATCTTCCGGCTCTCGTTTAGTAGTTCTTGGAAACTACACTGCATTAGGCCTACAAATTGGGTATGGGGTGTAGAGAGATGGTGTGTTCCACTCCAAGGTGTTCTCCAGGTTGCCTTTCCTGAGCTTCGATCTTCCGGCTCTCGTTTAGTAGTTGTTGGAAACTACGCTGCATTAGGCCTACAAATTGGGTATGGGGTGTAGAGAGATGGTGTGTTCCACTCCAAGGTGTTCCCCAGGTTTCCTCGCCAATGCTTCGATCTTCATGCTCTCGTTTAGTAGTTGTTGGAAACTACGCTGCATTAGGCCTACAAATTGGGTATGGGGTGTAGAGAGATGGTGTGTTCCACTCCAAGGTGTTCTCCAGGTTGCCTTTCCTGAGCTTCGATCTTCCGGCTCTCGTTTAGTAGTTCTTGGAAACTACACTGCATTAGGCCTACAAATTGGGTATGGGGTGTAGAGAGATGGTGTGTTCCACTCCAAGGTGTTCTCCAGGTTGCCTTTCCTGAGCTTCGATCTTCCGGCTCTCGTTTAGTAGTTGTTGGAAACTACGCTGCATTAGGCCTACAAATTGGGTATGGGGTGTAGAGAGATGGTGTGTTCCACTCCAAGGTGTTCTCCAGGTTGCCTTTCCTGAGCTTCGATCTTCCGGCTCTCGTTTAGTAGTTCTTGGAAACTACACTGCATTAGGCCTACAAATTGGGTATGGGGTGTAGAGAGATGGTGTGTTCCACTCCAAGGTGTTCTCCAGGTTGCCTTTCCTGAGCTTCGATCTTCCGGCTGTCGTTTAGTAGTTGTTGGAAACTACGCTGCATTAGGCCTACAAATTGGGTATGGGGTGTAGAGAGATGGTGTGTTCCACTCCAAGGTGTTCCCCAGGTTTCCTCGCCAATGCTTCGATCTTCATGCTCTCGTTTAGTAGTTGTTGGAAACTACGCTGCATTAGGCCTACAAATTGGCTATGGGGTGTAGAGAGATGGTGTGTTCCACTCCAAGGTGTTCTCCAGGTTGCCTTTCCTGAGCTTCGATCTTCCGGCTCTCGTTTAGTAGTTCTTGGAAACTACACTGCATTAGGCCTACAAATTGGGTATGGGGTGTAGAGAGATGGTGTGTTCCACTCCAAGGTGTTCTCCAGGTTGCCTTTCCTGAGCTTCGATCTTCCGGCTCTCATTTAGTCGTTGTTGGAAACTACGCTGCATTAGGCCTACAAATTGGGTATGGGGTGTAGAGAGATGGTGTGTTCCACTCCAAGGTGTTCCCCAGGTTTCCTCGCCAATGCTTCGATCTTCATGCTCTCGTTTAGTAGTTGTTGGAAACTACGCTGCATTAGGCCTACAAATTGGGTATGGGGTGTAGAGAGATGGTGTGTTCCACTCCAAGGTGTTCTCCAGGTTGCCTTTCCTGAGCTTCGATCTTCCGGCTCTCGTTTAGTAGTTCTTGGAAACTACACTGCATTAGGCCTACAAATTGGGTATGGGGTGTAGAGAGATGGTGTGTTCCACTCCAAGGTGTTCTCCAGGTTGCCTTTCCTGAGCTTCAATCTTCCGGCTCTCGTTTAGTAGTTCTTGGAAACTACACTGCATTAGGCCTACAAATTGGGTATGGGGTGTAGAGAGATGGTGTGTTCCACTCCAAGGTGTTCTCCAGGTTGCCTTTCCTGAGCTTCGATCTTCCGGCTCTCGTTTAGTAGTTCTTGGAAACTACACTGCATTAGGCCTACAAATTGGGTATGGGGTGTAGAGAGATGGTGTGTTCCACTCCAAGGTGTTCTCCAGGTTGCCTTTCCTGAGCTTCGATCTTCCGGCTCTCGTTTAGTAGTTGTTGGAAACTACGCTGCATTAGGCCTACAAATTGGGTATGGGGTGTAGAGAGATGGTGTGTTCCACTCCAAGGTGTTCCCCAGGTTTCCTCGCCAATGCTTTGATCTTCATGCTCTCGTTTAGTAGTTGTTGGAAACTACGCTGCATTAGGCCTACAAATTGGCTATGGGGTGTAGAGAGATGGTGTGTTCCACTCCAAGGTGTTCTCCAGGTTGCCTTTCCTGAGCTTCGATCTTCCGGCTCTCGTTTAGTAGTTCTTGGAAACTACACTGCATTAGGCCTACAAATTGGGTATGGGGTGTAGAGAGATGGTGTGTTCCACTCCAAGGTGTTCTCCAGGTTGCCTTTCCTGAGCTTCGATCTTCCGGCTCTCGTTTAGTAGTTGTTGGAAACTACACTGCATTAGGCCTACAAATTGGGTATGGGGTGTAGAGAGATGGTGTGTTCCACTCCAAGGTGTTCTCCAGGTTGCCTTTCCTGAACTTCTATCTTCAGGCTCTCATTAAATTGTGGTTAAACGGAACAACTGCATTTGGCGTACTAGTTGGTTTGGGGCCTACTATCGGTGTCTGCCACTCCTTGCTGTTCTCCTGGTTTCCTGTCCTGAAATTCCGTTTTCAGGCGCTCGTTAAGTAGTTGTTAATGTTAGACTGCATTTGGCCTACTAGTTGGGTTGGGGCCTACTATCAGTGTCTGCCACTCCGTGTTGTTCTCCTCCACTGATCAAAGCTGTGCCGCCTGTTTACTACGGTTGCCAATTTTGAACTGCATTTCGACTACTTACTGATTTGGGCCTACTCTCTGTGTCAGCCTCTCATTCCAGTTGTCCTCCACTGCAATGCCCCCTGGTTATTCCTGTGTTACCAATTTTGAACTGCATTTAGCCATCTTTATTCTTTGGGCCTATATCTGTGTTTCCTCCTCATCCTGCCCATTGCCCAGCCAGTGATAGATGAGTCTGCTGGTACCCATAACGCAACATTCCCCGTGCACGCTACACAACAACATTGTGACCCTGCTGAAAGTCAGGTTGCTCTTCCCGCATACCATACCACCTTACACGGGGACAAAGAGGAAGGTGCAGATGAAAGTGCAGGTTCCTTCATCAGGTGGGGGGAGGAATACTAGTTGGCGACGTCACTGGCACAGGGCCTCTCATAGTACGCAAAAGTGTTGCTGCCGGTGGGAGGCGCCCCCGCCATGCAAACACACCGCTGTACTTTGAGGGGCCCTGTGCCAGTGCCAATGCCAACGAGTGGGCCCCCCCTGCTTGCTCAGGTTCACAGCACTTGCAAAGTTGAAATACTTACCTCTCCCTGCTCCACTGCCGTGACGTGGTCCAGATTTCCTGGGCCCACTAATTACTTGAACCAGCCCTACCCACCACAACTTTAGCCAAATGACCCCCAATTTCAAATGCCTTCCAATTATTATAAGGTAAATTACGCTTGACAAGCTTCATTAAGAAGAATGGATGGTTTTGACATTAAAATGGGCACTCTAGGTGTTTTCCTGGCCCCCACTCACTGCCGAATATGCTGCCCCATTGACTTGCATTGGGTGTCGTGTTTCGGTCGATCCCGACTTTACGTCATAATCGGCCGATTTCACTCGACCCGACTTTTGAGATAGTCGGGTTTCGCGAAACCCGGCTCGACTCTAAAAAGGTCAAGGTCGCTCAACTCTAGTAGTGAATATTAATTTCTCTTTAGCAGCCGGCACACGTGATCGCCCCCTCGCTGCAACTGCTGGCATCGGATAGGGATGAGGAGCCATGCGTACCAAGATAGGGATGAGGAGCCATGCATACCAGGACAGGAATGAGGAGCCATGCAATCCAGGATAGGGATGAGGTGCCATGTTTACAAGGATGTGGGGAAGGAGGACATGCATACAAGGATGGGGATGAGGATGTCGTGTATACCAGGAGAGGGATGAAGAGCCATGCAAACTATGATAGGGATGAGAGGGCCATACATACAAAATGGGGATGAGGAGGCCATGCATACGATGTGTCACGCTCACGCCCTGACTGGTGGGCGTGAGCTCAGGGGGTTTGTGGCCCCACTGGGCCACAAACCAGACTACCCTGGAAAGGGCGTGACTATGACAGCTGCCTGGGTTTTCACTGGAGCCTCTGATGGTGAGGTCAGGTTTGTGCGGCAGGCAGCTGCCAGGTGCTACTCCAGGGTGGTGTCTGGCTGTGGCTGCTGATCCCACTTGGAGAACAGGAACACTAGGACAGGTGCGGGCATCAGGCAGGACTGGCAGAAGAGCATGGCTGAAACTCAGAGGAGTAGGATGGCACGGCTGAGACGCAGGGCTGGCAGAGACATGGCAGAGAACACAGGGCTGGCAGGCATGGCAGAGAACACAGGGCTGGCAGGCATGGCAGAGAACACAGGGCTGGCAGGCACGGCACAGACACAGGGCTGGTTGGTGTGGTGTTTGAAGGAACATGTAGGGACCTGTTCACACTGGAGGTGCAGGTAAGGAAACAAGCAGAAAGGAAAGAAGTATGAAGGAACAGTTTGGGACCTGTTCACACAGGAGATGCAGGTACGGAAACAAGCCAGTAGGAAAGGAGAATGAAGGAACAGGTTGGGACCTGTTCACACAGGAAGAGAAGTGCAAGACTGCAGATAGGAGCGGAAGAGCAGCAAGAGATAGCGTAGAAACTAAAGCTAAGCAGAGTAGAACCACATGGAATTCGGAGAGGAGCTGCAGCATGAGATTTCTGCAGAAGCTAATCAGAGTGGAGCCACAAGGAATGTGGAGAGGAGCTGTAGCAAGAGGTTTCTGCAGGAGCAAAGCAGAGCAGAACCGCAAGGAATACGGAGAGGAGCTGCAGCAAGAGATTACTGCAGCAGCAGAAGCTAAGCAGAGTAGAACGGAGAAGAACCGCAGGAATGCGGAGCAGAGGTAAAGCCACAAAGATACAGAGCAGGCATACCCGCAAGAGTGCGGAGCATAAGCAGACTGAGAACACAAGGAAAGACACAACAGGGAAGGAAGCCACAGACAAGGAGACAGAGATAAGAATAAGTTCAGACAAGGAAATGGAACAAGACAAGAAACAAGATCAAAGACACAGGGACCAGGATATCCTGCCTCCTGGAGGGCGGAAAACAAGATCAAGGCAAGGTGAGGAGAAAAGCCTCTAGAGTGGGAGTAACACAGAGCAAGGCCTGGCAAACTCAGAAGCTAAGCACAAACTGAGCTAACACATTGCACAGGCCCAGTCCACTGGGTGGAGATGCACTAAATACTGGAGGCCTCTTGGTATTTGGTCAGGAACAGATTAGACAGGTGCACCTGATTCATATAAGAACCAGAGAGTTCAGGCGCCATCCCCCTATGCACTCAGCCAGGAAGCATACAGAGAGCAGAGGAACAGAATATGTAGCTGGCAAGAAACAGAAACCACTTCATGGCCTGGAGCAGTGGGTAAGATAGTGTGAGAGATGAGAGGCCATGCTGTGATGCTAGCAGAGTTGTTACACCAGGATAGGGATGAGGAACCATGCATTCCAGTATAGGGATGAGGGGGCCATGCATACCAGGATAGGGATGAGGCGCAATGCAGACCAGGATAGGGATGAGGGGGTCATGCATACCTGGATAGGGATGAGGCACAATGCAGACCAGGATAGGGATGAGGAACCATGCATACCAGGATAGGAATGAGGGGGGTCATGCATACCAGGATAGGGGTGAGGGGGTCATGCATACCAGGATGGGGATGAGGAGCCATGCATACCAGGGTAGGGATGAAGAGCCATGCATACCAAGAAAGTGATGAGAGGGCCATGCATACAAAAATGGGGATGAGGAGGTCGTGCATACCAGGATAGGGAGGAAGAGCCATACATACCAGGATAGGGATGAGGAACCATGCATTCCAGGATAGGGATGAGGAGGCCATGCATACCAGGATAGGGATGAAGCACAATGCAGATCAGGACAGGGATGAAGAGTCATGTTTACAAGGATGCGGGTGAGGCGGACATGCATACAAGGATGGGGATGAGGAGGCCGTGCATACCACGATAGGGATGAAGAGCCATGCATACCAGGATAGGGATGATTGGGCCATGCATACCAGGATAGGGATGAGGGGGCCATGCATACAACGATGGGGTTGAGGAGGCTGTGCATACCAGGATGGGTATGAGGAGCCATGCATGCCAGGATAGGGATGAGGAGGCCATACATAACAAGATAGGGATGAGGGGGCCATGCATACCAGGATAGGGATGAAGAGATCATACATACCAGAATTGGAATGAGGGAGCAATGCATACAAGGTTGGGGATGAGGAGGCCGTGCATACCATATGGGGATGAGAGGACAATGCATACCAGGCTTTTACTTGAGTCAATACGTTTCCCATTTTTTTTCAGGTAAAATTAGTTGTCTCAGCTTATATTCGGGTCAGCTTATACTCGAGTATATATGGTACTTATGGCTACCTAATATAGAACCATAAGTACTTAGTGTGCTTTTATACTTTCTCTGTGGCTTTACCATACCTTGCATAAATTTCCAAATGATAGTCAGGTCAAGGCTCGAGTGGTACTAACCACCATCAGAAGGTGTCAAGTGAAATTAACAGGAAAAATGACACTCATCTTAATCCTTTACAGTCAAACTGCTCTGTATAAAAAAAAATTTGTAGTAAGAAGAAAAAAAAAACTGATTTTACAGTAAAGGAAAATGTTACTGAATAGGTACATTTGCTGGCATTTACCATTCACCATTAAATGTCTGTTTTTATTTCACCAGCTGAAACTACATGGAAAGAAAGGAAATCAGCTACATACTGTAGAATGTTTTGTCAAGTCAAAGAATTCATTGTCGATTGCAGTGCTACTCACAATTAGGTAAACATACATATAAACTTCTGGTTATTTGGACTATGCAATTTATCAGCCCCAAGAGAAATCATTGATCTTTTTTTTCATCACTACATATGTCAAAAACTAGTAACAAAAGGTGCATAGATATCAGTACTTAAATCCCTCTGGGTTTAAAAAAAGGAAGGACATTGATTTGTACTTTTTTGGGGTGTTTTTTGTGAAATTAGTGCTTCTGCAGAATTACATTCATTAAATTTGCTGTACTGGAGGCAAGGCTAAAACAACTCCTATAACTAGATTTAACTCAAACAATTCTATAAAGAAAGATATACTTTGTAGAAATGTTTGTAAAGTAGGTTAATTGTAAGGGTATGTGCACACGTTCATGAATGTGTGCAGAATTTTCCTGAAAAAAACCTGACACCACTCCCAGGAAATCCGTATGCGTCTTTTATGCGTTTTTATGCATTTTTTATGCGTTTTTCTATGCTTTTTTTTAGAGTTTTTAAGCACACATAAAGTTGGTTTAAAAAAAAGGGCTCCCATGAGGTCATTTCCTGGTCCAACCCCTCTTCTCCATTCTGCTTTCTTGTTGGATTGAACATGCCACACGCTCAGCCCTAGTGGCGTCTTACCCCAGAATACAACCAGCTTTTGTTGCTTACGGCACTGTTTCTGCTGCACCACCACAGCGAGCAGGTAAGATAATGTCATGAGATGTGCACAATTTGCGGATTAGGCTGCAGATATGCAGTGCTTTTGACGCTGCGGATTTGCAGCAGTTTTACATGCGTTGTACAGTACCATGTAATAAAGTCTATATTCTCCCATAGGAGCGCTCTAAGAGGAGGAAGAGTAGGAGAAGACCTAAACGGATGTGGGTTCATCCAATTATACAGGAGCACGTGGAAAAGGGCCACTTCAATATCCTTTACCAGGATTTAAGGAGGTAAGATATACTAGGGAGAAACATATACTGTATTGTCATCTGTGTTCCTTTTATTTTTTTTTTATTGCTGTTATACATTGTAGTGTCACATTATCTGTGTGTTTAAGCTAATTTATTTATTTATTTATTTATTTATTTATCTTAAGTTATCCGGATACATTTGCCCAGTTTTGCAGGCTTAGTATTCAGGCATTTGATCGTCTTCTCATTCTTCTGGATCCACACCTCAATTATGTAGACACAGTCATGCGAAGAGCCATCTCTGCAGAGGAAAGGATGCTCATCACCTTGCAGTAAGGCCAATTTTTTTTTTAACACATACTTCCAGACCCATTGCCCCCATAATTAATGCTGCCACAATGCCCCCATAATGCTGCCACACTGTGCCATAATGCTGTCATTGCCCCATAATGCTGCCACATTGCGCCATAATGCTGCCACAGTGCCCCCATAATGCTGCCACACTGCGCCATAATGCTGCCACAGTGCCCCCATAATGCTGCCACACTGCGCCATAATGCTGCCACAGTGCCCCCATAATGCTGCCACACTGCTCCATGATGCTGCCACAGTGCCCCCATAATGCTGCCACACTGCGCCATAATGCTGCCACAGTGCCCCATAATGCTGCCACACTGCGCCATAATGCTGTCACAGTGCCCCCATAATGCTGCCACACTGTGCCATGATGCTGCCACAGTGCCCCCATAATGCTGCCACACTGTGCCATAATGATGACAGATATAGTGCCCATGAATCGTATTTTTTATCTTGGCATACATATTTTTAACTTTATTAGGTATTCTAATTTTTTTTTCAGGTTTTTGGCCACAGGAGAGAGCTACACACTCCTGCACCTCCAATTTTGGGTTGGCAAATCCACCATCTCTCAAATTGTGAGGTGCACATGTACCGTCATCTGGCAGAAGTTGCAGCCCATCGTGATGCCTTGCCCAACCGAGGAGGCTTGGCTGCAGGTTGCAGCAGGCTTTCAAACTGTGGCCAATTTCCCCAACTGCATAGGTGCTGTCGATGGCAAATATGTGAGAGCGCTGAAGCCACCACGACCAGGATCACGCTTCATTAATTATAAGAAGTATTTTTCTGTGGTCCTGATGGTGGTGGCTGATGCCCATTACAAGTTTGTTGCCATCGACGTCGGTGCTTATGGCAGTTCTGGGGACTCTCGGGTGCTGCAATCATCACAGATTGGACTTCAAATTCTCGAGATGGCAGAACGCTCCCAGCCCCATGACCTTTGCCGGGTTCCACACATCCAGTATCCTTGGTGATGTTATCGGATGAGGCATTTCCCTTAAAGCCCAACCTGCTGCGCCCATACCCACGAAGAGTACTAGATGACCGGAGGAGGATTTTTAATTATAGACTGAGCCGTGCACAAAGATATGTGGAATGTACCTTCAGGATCATGTGTAGTCGGTGGAGGATCTTTCACACTGCTATCCAGTTAGATCTGGTGACCGTTGACACTGTAATAAAGGCATGCTGTGTACTCCACAACAACACTCATGAATACAGCACAGAGGTAGTTGAGGAGTCACAGGTGTCAGAATTAATTGCAGTTGACAACTTGGGTCAAGGAAGGCAATACTGCTGTGTCGGTGTTGAGCAGCCTGAACAGCAGAGAAGATATGATGCCTAAACCCAATCTACCAAGTCCCCAGAGATGATAACAGCAGAGAACATATGATGCCTAATCCCAATCTACCAAGTCCCATTTTTATTCAACAATGGAAAACAAAATAATTGTTAGTAAATAGTGTTGAGCGATACTTTCCGATATTTGAAAGTATCGGTATCGGATGGTATCGGCCGATGCCGGCAAAATATCGGATCTCGCTGATACCGAGTTCCGATACCAATACAAGTCAATGGGACACAAATATCAGAATGTATCCTCGATGGTTCCCAGGGTCTGAAGGAGAGGAAACTCTCCTTCAGGCCCTGGGATCCATATTAATGTAAAAAATAAAGAATAAAAATAAAAAATATGGCTATACTCACCCCTCCGAAGAACCCTGGCTGTCACCGCTGCAAGCGTCCGCCTCCGTTCCTGAGAGTTGCAGCGGTCTGACCGCTCACGTGACCGCTCACCTGACTGTGACATCATCGAAGGTCCTTCACTCACTACAGTCTCAGGAACGGAGGCAGACGCTCTCAGCGGTGACAGCCAGGGTCCTTCGGAGGGGTTAGTATAGCCATATTTTTTATTTTTATTCTTTATTTTTTACATTAATATGGATCCCAGGGCCTGAAGGAGAGTTTCCTCTCCTTCAGACCCTTGGAACCACACGCACCGCACACTCCGATACTGATTTCCGATATCACAAAAATATCGGAACTCGGTATCGGAATTCCGATACAGCAAGTATCGGCCGATACCCGATACTTGCAGTATCAGAATGCTCAACACTATTAGTAAATAAAAACTTAGATTTATGAAAATCTCGTCTCCATGAATTTTATACTGTTTTCACTGACACTTTATCAGATCCCATTACCCATTCTTCACATACTGTTTTTATGCATATACTCATATTTTTTTTAATAATAAATGACTACAAAGTTTTTCAAAAAACCTTTTTTTAACAATAAATTTTTATTTAATTTTACAAATAGGGTGAAGAAAGCCTCAATACAGACATATGTTTACAGCATACGTACGAGAGGGCATATAAACATTTAACAAACAAACAACAGGGTAGGAGGCAAGGGAGGGGGGAGGGAAGCCCGAGGAGGGGGGTATATTATGTCTAGTTCCAGTTAAGTGATTCAACCAGAATCAGGAGGACCTGGATTGGTTAGACAAACTACAGGTGTGGCAAAGAAGGTGTGGTTGGCATACTCCGCCCAGGGAAGCCATATTTTCTCGAATTTACTAACTCTGTCTGTAAGTATGGCAGATAATTTTTCATTGATCATATACCAAGAAAGGCGTGTTTTAACTGCAGATAACTCTAGACTTGTTTTTTTCCATGCCAAAGCCAAACGGCTGCCAGGAATATAAATGTAATGAGGGCTTGAGTGTGTTTAGGGATGTTGGGGATACGTTTGCTGAGTAAAGCCTTCCAAGGTTTTTTTGTAGGTTTATGTTTGTTATTGAGAAGACCAGGTGATATATTCTAATCCAAAATCTACGTACAATCGGGCATAGCCACCATACTGTATATGGAACATATCTCCTGTGGAATTGCACCCTCTAAAGCAATTTGGAGAGTAGTTAGCGACTGCCTTAGCCACTCTGGCTAGGGTCAGGTACCACCTGGTCAACTCCTTATAATTAGTTTCCATCATAAGGGTATTTAATATTCCTCCAGTACAGGAGGACCAAACTTGGGACCATTCTGAATCAGTTAGAGTGGAACCAATATCAGACTCCCAGCGAGAAGTGTAGTTTAAACAGCGCCTATGTGAGGGGGAGTTGATATATGAGTAGAGAAGTGATATAATGCCTGGTGCGTGTGGATTTTGATGGCATCTTTGTTCAAAGGGAGTAAAGGTATAGGGACGGGAGGGGTAGAATTTTTTAGTAATGAATTGACAAAGTTTTTAAGTTGCAAATAACGAAATACCTCTCCGGGGGGGCAGGGGGGAATGGTATTTTTCTCTCAGTACCGAGAATGGAATAATCCCATCAACGTTGAAGAGGTGGTGGACACTTGTTATCCCTGCAGCGACCCATAAACGGAAGTTCCTAAGGGAACTGGGGGGAACTGGAGATTGCCCCAAAGGGGGGCGAGGGGCAAGAATGGTGACATTAGCTGCGAGGAATATTTCAACGAATCCCAAATCTTAAGAGAGTGTGCTATAATTGGATTCGAGATGTGCCTACGCTGAGCTGGGAGAATCCATAATAATGCATTGAGAGTACCTGAGTGACAATCAGGGAGACAGCCACAGAGGAGGTTCAGAATAGGCATGGTATAGGGTCAATTGACCTAATTGGGCTGCTTAGTTATATTTAGAAAGGTTGGGAACCCCCAAACCCCCCTTTAGTAGATGACGATAGAGGGTAGCTCTATTAACCCTGGGGAAGCCACCCCTCCAGACAAAAGTATCGACTATTTTGGGCTATTTGAGGTAGTATGAAGGGACAGGGACTGGCAAAACTCGAAATAAATAAAGTATTTTGGGGAGAATAGTCATCTTCAGTGCACGTACACGGCAGAGCCAGGAGAGATGTAACTTCTCCTGTGACTGGAGTAGCAAACAAAGTTTGTGGAGCATCTGGGGCTAATTGGCTGCACAAAGGGAGTCTAAATTGGCTGTCAATTTCACTCCTTGGTAATCCAGGTAGTCAGTAGCCCATTGAAACAGAAAGTCATGTTGGAGCTGTGAAACAATAGTTGGAGGAAGGGATATATTCATGGCGTATGATTTTGAATGATTAATCTGTAAACCAGAGATATGTTCAAAATTACTAAGGGCTTGAAGTAGGGCCGGCAAGGATGTCTGTAGCGTTGATAAGAGAAGTAGCATGTCATCTGCAAACATAAAGAGTTTGTGGGAAACTGACGCTATTTCTACACCTTGTATATTAGAATTGAGTTGGAGGTGAATAGCTAATGGTTCGAATGCCAAAAGGAATAGTAAGGGTGATAGGGGACATCCTTGTTGAGTACCTCTACCAATGGGGAAGAGCGCAGAGGAGAAGCCATTATAATGTGCGTAAGCTGATGGGGAGCTGTAAAGAGCATGAATCCATGAAAGAAAGTAGTCGGGAAACTTCAACTTCCGCAAGACCGCAAACTGATAAGGCCAAGAAATAGAGTCAAAGGCTTTTTTAATATCCAGTGACAATAACATGCTTGATAGGTTGCGCTGTTTGCAGAGGTGCAGTAGATGGGAGACTCTCCGTATATTATCTGAGGCTTGTCTACAAGGAACAAAGCCTACTTGATCTCTATGTATTAGAGTTCCCAGGCCTGAGTTCAAGTGCTGAGATAGAATTTTAGCCAGTATCTTAAGGTCTATGTTAATAAGGGATATTGGTCTATAGTTAGACCAGAGTAAGTGATCAGAGTTTGGTTTTGGTATCATGGATATTGCAGCCATTAAAGAGACTCCCCCTGGTTTGTTACCATCCCTTAAAGAGTCAAAGTAGTTAGTGAGGTGAGGAACTAGAGCCGATGCATATTTTTTATAGTAAAGGGCCGTAAATCCATCGGGACCTGGTTCTTTATTATTTTTCAGCTATTGAATAGCTATTTCTATTTCACTAGAAGTGATGGCTTGATTTAGGAGTTCAATCATGTTAGAACTAAGGGCAGGAAGAGGAATAGAATCTAAAAATGTTTCCAACATTTATGAATTTATAGTGGTAGTGACTAGGGTTGAGCGAAACGGGTCGGCCAGATTCAGAAGTCGCTGACTTTTGGCAAAGTCGGGTTTCATGAAACCCGACCCGACCCCTGTGTGGGGTCGGCCATGCGGTCGGCGATCTTCTGATCTGGAATCGGAATTCCGATACCGAGTTCCGATATGTTTAAGATATCAGGAATCGGTATCAGAATTCATATTTAAGTGTAAAATAAAGAATAAAAATAAAAAAATATTGATATACTCACCCTTGGACGCGCCCTGGTTCTCACCGGCAGCCTTCCTTCCTAAGAATGAGCGCCTGAAGGGCCTTCGATGACGTCGTGGCTTGTGATTGGTCACGTGAGCGGTCACATGGGCGGTCACGCGACCAATCACAAGCCGCGATGTCATCTAAGGTCCTTCAGGCGCTAATTCTCAGGAAGGAAGCGTCCGAGGGTGCGTCCGAGGGTGAGTATATTCCTAATAGGTATATACTCACCCTCGGACGCGCCCTGGTTCTAACCCGCAGCCTTCCTTCCTAAGAATCAGCGCCTGAAGGACCTTAGATGACGTCGCGGCTTGTGATTGGTCGCGTGACGCCCATGTGACCGCTCACGCGACCAATCACAAGCCGCGACGTCATCGAAGGTCCTTCAGGCGCTCATTCTTAGGAAGGAAGGCTGCCGGTGAGAACCAGGGCGCGTCCGAGGGTAAGTATATCAATATTTTTTATTTTGATTCTTTATTTTACACTTAAATATGGATCCCAGGGCCTGAAGGAGAGTTTCCTCTCCTTCAGACCCTGGGAACCATTAGAAACCCAATGCACTGCATTGAGTTTCGTGTTTCGGCCGACCCCGACCCCGACTTTTCTATAGGATCGGCCGATTTCACTCAACCCGACTTTTGAAAAAGTCGGGTTTCGTGAAACCCGACCCGATCCTATAAAAAGAAAAGTCGCTCAACCCTAGTAGTGATGTTATATAACCGCCTAAGCTTTTGCTGAAACAAATGAGTAATCTGTTATGGATTGGATGTAATGCCTGAAGCTGTACGCAAACGTATGGGGGGACAAGGTAGGGGTAGGCATTTTAAACGGTGAGCTAGGTTAGAATTATTCTTATTAAGGGTGTAGTAGCGTTGTTGTGATCAGCGTATAGCACGGTCTGCATTCTCAGAAAGACAGAGGTCAAGTTCTGTACGAGCATGGGAAAGGTCTTGGTACATAGCAGGTGAGGGTGAGTTCTTCTTCCGAGACTCCAAAACTAATACCTTGCTCTCTAATTCAGCTAACCTTGCACACCTGTCTTTTTTCTTGCGAGAAGCCTCTTGAATACAGAAGCCACTTAGCACTGCCTTATGAGCTTCCCATAGGGAAATTTGCGAGGAATCTGATAGTTGATTTAAGGAGAAATAATCATCAAGGTGATTTTTCAATCTTTGAGCGATTTCAGGGTAAGAGAGCAATGAATCATTTAGAGTCCAGTTGAATGAGCAGTGTCGTGGATGAAGTGTAGAGCATGTAAATTGGATTGGAGAGTGATCCAACCAGGGAGTAGATTGAATAGAAATATTTGACACATTTGGAATAAAGGGTGGATGAACAAAAAGTGGTCAATTCTGGTGTACACTAAATGGCGTGGGGAGAAATAAGTATAGTCTTTATCTGAGGGATGTAGGTCTCTCCATAGGTCCACCCAATGATGTTGGGAGAGGAGCTTGTTAAGGGCAGCTGAGTCTGCAGAAGGATATAATGTCAAGTTAGTAGGGGATGGAGGGCCTGTAGACTTATCAAGGCTAGTTTTTAGTATGCAGTTGGAGTCACCACATAGTAGCATAGTCCCTTGGGCACGTTCGGAGACTAGTTCCAATAAATGAAAAAAAAAGCAGCTTGATGAGTGTTAGGAGCATAATAGGAAACAATGGTCACCAGCGCGTCTGAAATTGAACCCGTCACCATTAAGTAACGGCCCTCTTTGTCTACGACCGAAGATTTAAAGATGAAGGGAACGGACTTCTTAAAACAGATAGCGACGCCTTTGGTTTTGTTTGGGGCGTTTTCTCAATAGAAGAGCGGGTATGAGGCGGACAAAATCCTCGGGTAAGAGCTAGTTGAGAAGTGTGTCTCTTGGAGACCTACTACGTCTGCTTGTTGAGGTCTGTAGTAGCGGAAGGCCGTAGTGCGTTTCTGCAGAGAATTAAGGCCCCGCACATTGTGTGACATGATTGTTAGTGGCATGATGAAAAAACGTTAAACATGCCTTTGATAGCTGCTAAATGTGGTTTGCAATTGAAAGTAGGAGTATTATTTTGGAATGGACCAAATTGGTAGAGTTCACTCGGGCGAGTAACAGGAATGGGAAGTTGAATAGACAGAACAATATATGCAGTTTGGATAGGATAGGGGAAACATATAAGGGAAAAAGGGATAACCTTAACAATGGCTAAGCACAAAGTGCTGAGGAGCAGTGTGTAAAAACACGGTGGGGTCATGAGGATTTGTCAGGGACAACGCAATATAATGTACAATAAGTAAAGTTAGGTATAGAAGGTGGGTTAGGGTGAGCTGGATGTATGAATTAACAGACTTAGGGGTATTTAAAAGAATACCAGAATTTTGCATAAATATTTGTATAATGCATGTAATGTGGTACGGGTAAACCAAAGAGTTGATCAAGTTAAGATCTAGTGTCCCAGGAAGAGGGATTAGACATCGCAATTCTAGGAGAAGGGTAACAATATTAAGTACCAACATACCCAAAGTAAAAAGTAACATAACATAGTATAATACTGTATCAACAACAGTATAGCACAATTTAGAACAAGTGTCAGATATACAAATGGAAGGAGTAAAAACCAACAGCATATATATTAAGCATAGTCACTTATCCTTTCTGGAGATCAAGTTGAGGAGCGGTTACCAGTCCAGATCACCGGAAAAAGCTGAAGCACTCGAATACTTATGGAGAAATGAATATCAGAATTGTACGCTTCGAAAATATCTGAGAAAATAAACTTAGAAATCTTATATAAAATCTTTATCAAAGAAGTCATTGCGATATGCCTAAGACTCAGGAGCGTATGCACATTCAAAGTTCACAAGCATTAAAAAATGACAGGCTAATAGTTGAACAAAGGGCCATGAAGACACCGTATAAAGAAGCCTATTAAATGTCTTGAACTTGAAATAGAACCAGAGGTTATGTATATATTCAAGTGGAAATAGTTGTATCATGCGGTCTGGAGCGGCGATCCTTGGGTTGAGGCATTGAAGACGAGGTTGGAGGGGGCGAAAGGGGATCCATGAGCTGTAATTTAGTAAGGCAGCGGCTAGCACCTTCGGGAGAGAGGAATGTATGGACCACTTCAAGATGAGTAAACATCAGTTTAAACGGGAATCCCCAACGATACTTAATGTTCTTGGAGCGAAGAATTTCTAGGCATGGTTTCATTGCCCGCCTTTTGGTGATGGTAGTAGGGGCCAAGTCAGGGAAAAGTTCATAGGGATGGCCTTGGAATACCAAAGGTCCGGACTTTCTTGCCGCCTGTAAAAGTTGTTATTTTGATTTATAGAAATGCAGCTTAAGAATTATGTCTCTCGGTGGGCCATCTGGATTACGTTTGCTCAAAGCTCTGCGGTCCATTTCCAAACGCTCAATAGAGATACCAGGTAGGTATTTCTTGAAACAGAGCTGTTGCTGTAGACTGGAGATCTGTAATTGTTTCAGGCGCCCTCTGATTCTAATGTTACTTCTACGGGGCGCGATTTTCAAAATCTTCTAGTTTGTTGTTAAGGGTGTAGATCTCATCATGGAGCATCTCAATATCTTTTTCATGGGTGGCAAGAGTTGTAAGGGTTGAGTCCATCTTATCTTCAAGGTTGGAAGTACGGGAGCCCAGCTCTCTGATCTCTTTAGTTAGATTTTTAGTTAGCTTGTCCGACATTTAGAATAATTCTAAATGTAAAATAGACTGTGAACTGTGAGAGTAAAGCTGTTTGGTCCGGAGTTGGGGTATTTGGGATCCTGGTTGTAGAAGCTGGAACCATCTCTGAGTCTGCTTCATCCGGTATAGAGGAATTGGAGGATTCCGATTGGGAGTGTGGTCCAGGAGACATGTTGGCGTCCAGATCCGTTAGTGCGAGAAACCAGGCAGGTTGATTTATTAGAGTTCAGGGCAGAATTAATATCCCATTAGCTATAGGAACTGTAATGTAAAATATAGCAATTGAACATGCCGAGAAGTTATACTCAGCCGCCAGTAGGTGGCAGGAAAGTACCAAGTCAGAGCAACTTTGTAACCTGAGCTCCAGCTATTTATCACAGGCAGCCTGTAACGGCCTCACCACTGCCTCGGAGAGCACAGAGCCACTGCAGCCCCACAAAGTCCCTCCAAGATGGCGCCGGAGGGGGGGCACATCCAAGCAGGAGGACAGTCCAGCAGTGCCACCTCAGAAAATGAGAGAAGCCGGGCTAAATGGATCCACACAATCCGCGCAGAGGACCCGAAGGCCACACAGGGCTGATGAGGTAGCTGTAAATAGTGAAGGGAGGGAGGTGGACGTGTGGGGGGAGAACACCACGTGGAGCTGGAAGCTGTAGGCAGACGGGCGTCTCAGGTGCCAGGCAGGGGAGCAAGGCAGGCTGACAGCAGGGAGGGAGAAGCCAGGGGACCGTACAGGAAGGCTGTAGTACCCGTGTACTCACCGGAGGTCCTTTTTAAGCCACCGTCCAAAGCTAGGGGGGAAGATGGCGCCTGGCCAAATCCTATCCTCAAGGGTCTGCAGGCTCCGTTCTACAGGCTACCGCCAGAAGCAACACAGTTTTGGGCCAGGAGAGTCCTCACTGTGTCCCCGAGGACTACAGGCAATCCTCGGGGGGTTGAAGGCCAGGAAAAATGGTGATATATTACTAAGTTTCTGCAGGTCAGACGGAGCTCTCATGAAGTGTGTCTTCACCTCTAGGCTGTTAGGCCACGCCCCCACAAAAAACCTTTTTTAATATACTTTAAATATATTTTAAGTAAATATAACAATCTTTTCAAATATATTTAACTTTTAAAACCTGAGGACAAACATTGTCTAAACGTCCATCACAAAAGGATGTTGCAACATCCTGTCAACGGGACAGTGGAGGTGGCTTGCGACGGGCGGCCTGGTCGTTGTCAACCATAAACCTCAAAACTTATGATACTCTGGGTCATATCCATAACCCAGAAACAAGTCTTGTTGGGAGGAGATACTCACATTTGGTGTACTAGTACGATGGCCAGTTGTTGGAGGTACTGGTGGATGGCCATAAGTGTAGGCAACAGCAGGGTCTGGCCTGTATGGTGCTGCCTGCCCAAAACACTGCAATGCAGCTGCTGGTGGTGGTGATGGAGGCACAATAGGGTTATTAAATATGCTGAATATACCCATCATTATAGATTGTGCCTGGGGTAGGGTGGATGTGACATTAATAGCTGTTAATAGACAATTGGCTGCTGTCATATATATATGCTGCTTGTCCTGTGGCATTGACCTTAGGCGGTCAGCCAAAAGTGACCCAAATTTGTCTTGCTCATCTTGCTTGACAGAATTGTCAGATTGAGGGTTCTACTTGTTAGGTTTTCAATAATTTGTGTGTTTTGGACTTCTTGGGTGCCGCCCTTCTCATTGCCATGGGATGGGCAGAAGCAGCCCCCAATCCTGTGTTCCTCGACACACCACCAGCAGAGCTGGACACAGCACCTGAGGCAGGAGCAGCATTATTTAGACTCTGACACTACTTTGTGCGAAGTAGCCGAAATGGCCATTACACCAGACATTACACACATCTTCTGACATCGCTGACGAACTCCTGCCCATCGGAGAATCTGGTGAGGTGAACATCTTGCAATCCTCAACCTCCTCTCCTATATCGTGCTCTGGGGTGTTTCCTTCATGGGCCGGTGGTGATTGGCCACGGATATTGCCTTCAGTTCTGTAGACTGAATAAAAAAACCATGTTAAAAAATTGACTATTTCAAATCATGAAGTAAACAAAACAAATTTTCTATATAGTCTACCTCAGCAAACTCCTGCTATTCAATATGAACTGCAGCTGGTCTTCATATGGCACCCTCTTCCTTGGTGGAGAGCTGCACTTGGTGTCTTTTGTGACTTCATAAACCGGTCTGTCACCGACCACCATCTTTTCTTTACATCGTCCACTGAAATGAAACAATATAAAAAATACATTAATAAACTTTATATCTTAAAGTTTCCCCACATTAAAAATAATAAATACTTACAAATATTTTTTCCCCTGCTTTTGTAGGTTTGGCCACTGTGGATATAGTTCAGTAACAATATCTGGCCAGGCATCACGCTTTGACGATAACTCCTTGTACTCCTCACTGGCACGGTCCCAGACCTCAGGGTATTTTTCAATCTAAAATGTTTCAGATTACAAGGAACAATATTTGTTAAAATTAATTGTGGACTAATAAAAATATAATAGCAATATCTAGACTAGCAAAAAGACACACACACAAACCCCCTACAACATAATCTAAGGTACAAATTGTGAAGAAAATGCCATAACATAATGGAGAAATATAGAAACACATAAGCATCACATAAAGGACAGAAAAAGTGAAAAACTACCCATTCGAACTCATAACCTAACCCCAACACACCCTTACCCCTAACCCTAGACACAACCCTAACCCTAATCCTAGACACAACCCTAACCCTAGACACAACCCTAACCCTAACCCTACCCCTAACCCTAGACACAACCCTAACTCCAACCCTAGGCACAACCCTAACCTTAGGCACAACCCTAACCCTACCCCTAACCCTAGACACAACCCTAACCCTAGACACAACCCTAACCCTAGACACAACCCTAACCCTAACCCTAGACGCAACGCTAACCTTAACCCTAGACACAACCCTAACCCTACCCCTGATCCTAGACACAACCTTAACCCTAGACACAACCCTAACCCTAGACACAACCCTAACCCTAAACACAACCCTAACCCTAGACACAACCCTAACTATGGACACAACCCTAACCCTAACCCTAGACACAACCCTAATCCTAACCCTAGACACAACCCTAACCCTGACCCTAGACACAACCCTACCCCAAAAAACAACCCTAACCCTGGAAACAACCCTAACCCTAACCCTACACACAACAATTACCCTAACCCTAGACAACCCTAAACCTACCCCTAACCCTAGACACAACCCTAACCCTAGACACAACCCTAACCCTAACCCTAGACACAACCCTAACCCTAGACATAACCCTAACCTTACCCCTAACCCTAGACACAACCCTAACGCTAACCCGAGACACAACCCTAACCCTAACCCTGTAAAAAACTGGCGTGGGCTCTAGCGCAATTTTCCCTGCCAGAGAGGGAAAGCCAGTGACTGAGGGCAGATATTAATAGCTAGAAAGGGACTATGGTTATTGGCCCCCCTGGCTAAAAACATCTGCCCCCAGCAAACCCAGAAAAGGCGCATCTGTAAGATGCGCCTATTCTGGCACTTAGCCTCTCTCTCCCACTCCCGAGTAGTGGTGGGATATGCGGTAATAAGGAGTTAATGTCACCTTGCTTTTGTAAGGTGACATTAAGCTGGGTTAATAATGGAGAGGCGTCAGTAAGACACCTATCCATTATTAACCCTACAATAGTTAGCTAAAAAAAAGACACACATTATGAGTAGGCTAGTTTCACACTAGCGCTTTCCTGAGCTGCGGACTTCCTCCGTGAAGCCCCGGTCGCACCTATCTTTTACATTAGGAACACAGGTCATGCGAATGTATGCGGATGCTTCCACATGCGTCGTTTTGATGATGCGGAGAAAAAAATAAATTCCAACCATCTCCGTTAGAACATCGTCAAAACGACGCATGTGGAGGCATCCGCATACATCCACATACATCCGCATGACCTGCGTACCTAATATAAAAGATAAGTACGCAGGCCGCATGCGGACACAGACGGAACTGAGTGGCGGAGGTGTGGCCGGGACTTCACAGATGAAGTGCGCAGTTCAGGAAAGCGCTTTTGTGAAAGGAGCCTAAAAAAATTTTTTATTAAAAAATTATTTTTTTACCACCATCTTTTATATATACAGTACAGACCAAAAGTTTGGAAACACCTTCTCATTTAAAGATTTTTCTGTATTTTCATGACTATGAAATTTGTAAATTCACACTGAAGGCATCAAAACTATGAATTAACACATTTTGCTTTGATGACTGCTTTGCAGACTTTTGGCATTCTCTTGATGAGCTTCAAGAAGTAGTTATCGGGAATGGTCTTCCAACAATCTTGAAGGAGTTCCCAGAGATGCTTAGCAGTTGTTAGCCCTTTTGCTTTCACAGGCTGCCCTTACACAGCCTGGAGGTGTGTTTTGGTCATTGCCCTGTTGAAAAATAAATGATGTTCCAACTAAACACAAACCGGATGGAATAGCATGCCGCTGCAAGATGTTGTAGCCATGCTGGTTCAGTATGTCTTCAACTTTGAATAAATCCCAAACACTGTCACCAGCAAAGCACCCCCACACCAACACACCTCCTCCTCCATGCTTCACAGTGGGAACCAGGCATGCAGAGTCCATCCGTTCACCTTTTCTGCATCGCACAAATACACGGTGGTTGGAACAAAAGATCTCAAATTTGGACTCATCAGACCAAAGCACAGATTTCCACTGGTCTAATGTCCATTCCTTGTGTTCTTTAGCCCAAACAAGTCTCTTCTGCTTTTTGGTTGTCCTTAGCAGTGGTTTCCCAGCAGCTATTTTACCATAAAGGCATGCTGCACAAAGTCTCCTCTTAACAGTTGTTGTAGAGATGTGTCTGCTGCTAGAACTCTGTGTGGCATTGACCTGGTCTCTAATCTGAGCTGCTGTTAACCTGCGATTTCTGAGGCTGGTGACTCGGATATACTTATCCTCAGATGCAGAGGGGACTCTTGGTCTTCCTTTCCTGGGGCTCATGTGAGCCAGTTTCTTTGTAGCGCTTGATGGTTTTTGCCACTACACTTGGGGACACTTTCAAAGTTTTCCCAATTTTTCGGACTGACTGACCTTTATTTCTTAAAGTAATATGGCCACTTGTTTTTCTTTACTTAGCTGCTTTTTTCTTGCCATAATACAAATTCTAACAGTCTATTCAGTAGGACTATCAGCTGTGTATCCACCAGACTTCTGCACAACGTAACTGATGGTCACAACACCATTTATAAGGCAATTAATCCCACTTATTAAACCTGACAGGGCACAACTGTGAAGTGAAAACCATTCCCGGTGACTACCGCTTGAAGTTCATCAAGAGAATGCCAAGAGTGTGCAAAGCACAACTGATGGTCCCAACCCGATTTATAAGGCAAGAAATCCAACCTATTAAACCTGACAGGGCACACCTGTGAAGTAAAAACCATTCCGGTGACTACCTCTTGAAGCTCTTCAAGAGAATGCCAAGAGTGTGCAAAGCAGTCATCAAAGCAAAAGGTGGCTACTTTGAAGAACCTAGAATAAAAGACATAATTTCAGTCGTTTCACACTTTTTTGTTAAGTATATAACTCCACATGTGTTAATCCATAGTTTTGATGTTTTCAGTGTGAATGTACAATTTTCATAGTCATGAAAATACAGAAAAATCTTCAAATGAGAAGGTGTATCCAAACTTTTGGTCTGTACTGTACTGTATATATATATATATATATATATATATATATATATATATACATACCTCTCCATCGTTCAGTCCAGTACCGCGCAGTAATCCATCAAAGGGTTAACAAGTTTACAATGGGGACCGGTGCTAATGCAGCTGTAAACCACTGATTTCATCTCTGCTCAGCTTCCCCAGCTGAACGGAGATGAATTGATAAGCGTGGGAAAATTTCCCATGGTCCCGAGTTCACCTCCGGTCAGCCAGGGAGCCTGTGCAGCCGAAGTAATTACCGCACGAGTTCACCCGAACAGCGCGAGCTGCTTTTGGGTGAACTTGTTATACAATGAACGGTGTCGCTCTACGTCCCCGTTCATTGTATCGTCAGCACCGGTTTAGAGCAGCCACATGTTATGTGGCTGCTCTAAACTCTACATCATCATGGGAGACTCGTTTTGGATGCTGCGGAGGGTAGGTATATATTGCGGTTTGGCTTTTTTACTTTTTTTTGGACAAGGGCTTCGTGGAATTGGGTGTGTAGGTGACTATGGGGGATTTTTTTACATTTATTTTGAAAAATATTTTATGGGGACTGATTAAATAATTAATTATTAATGTGTCTAATTTAGGGACCACTGGCCACCAATTAAAAATATTATTAGGGGACAATTAATAAGGGGGAAATAATAGGACATTTTTATTTAGGAAAAAAAGGGGAGGGGGGTGGGGGGTGCTGCTAATTTTGGGTATGGACATAACAGCAGGGACAGTTCGAAGAGAAATACTGCTCCCATCGAGCTGAGCCTGCTGCCACGACTTGTGTAGGAAACAAACAAAGGCCAATGGGAGTAGTAGTCTCATCGGCCTATGTCAGACACACACACACACTTACCACACTGATCATCATTGGCACATACAGGCTCATCCGGTCATACCACTCCATGTCAGCAGCCATAATCCAGGAAGATGCGAATGATGTGGGAGTTTCGTCTTCCTGGATTATAGGATGCGCATGCATGGCATGATGGGATGGCCATTATGGGATGGACATGATGTAATTTCCGGTTTGCTGCATTTTTAACCGCAGCAAATACGCTTGAAATCTGCAAATATTTTTATGTTTGCGGATTTCAAGCATTCCAATACAAGTCTATGGGTGCGGAAAATAAGCGATTCCGCAAAATAAATGAAACGCAACATTTGCACAACATATGCAGAATACATTGCAAATAATGGGATGCATATGTAAGCTTTTTTATCGCGTTTTTATAGCAAAAAAAAACTCGCAAAAAAACTTGAAAAATCCTGAATGTGTGCACATAGCCTAAGCAAGGTAGCAAAAAATAATAGCTAAAATGTATGAGTTAATAAATGATTGTGTATGGAAATATTCTGTTAATCCATTACTTGCCAAATTAGCAATTTTCATTTTTTTTTAAATGACAGATTTTTTTATGATTTTGGGTCCTAAAGAATCAGAAACAAAATTTGCCAAATTTTTACAAGTACGGATTTTTCAGAAAAGGGCGTCCCAATATTCAATGACAATGACATGATTTCCTGTTTTGAAAACATTCATTTTACAAACACAACACAAAAAATTGGACCTAATTATAAAAATTATAAAATCTTAGTTGCTAGAAGCAAAAAATTAGGCGTCCCAAAAAAAGAACATTGGTAGATAAAGGGTTAAAACAGTAGAATAGTAAAATAATTCAACTATTGTTCAGTTAATTAATCTAGAGATGGTTGACTAAACAGAATCAATCTTGTTACAATTTCAACGTGCACCATACTGAGGTAAGGAATGTACAATTAGTACAGGTGTTATCTTATGCGGATCATCCATGTACACCGGGCGGACACAGGCAGAAGCTGCATGTAAGATCAATATATGTTCCCTTTGTAGTCATCATAATGCACCCCTTTATTTGTCTGTGAGAGAAGCTGCGACCTGCTTTGGAGGTAGAAGTGGGACCTTTTAACTCTGGGGACCCTGTGAGTTAGCACTCAACTGTTAGGGGCCTTTTAACAACGTTGCAGGATTATTATACCACAATCCAACTATTGTAACTGCCCTACAGTGGTAACTCCTCTACAGAGACTTGCAAAATTATTAACCCCCATTGGTATTTTATTTGCTTTGCTACTTCACAGTGGAATTTCTCTATTTTTCATTAGTCTGCATCATTTCATGCAAAGAACATGCCTATACATGTGAACATTTGGTTTTATTTATTTTTTAAGCAAACAACAAATAGGGCAAATAACTGAAAACTTTAGTACACTTATTCATCCTCTAAATCAGTACTTTGTTGAGCCTCATATTGAGGCAATTACAGATGAACATCATATAGGATAAACCTCTTTGAGCTTTCCACATCTTGCCACTTCGATTGTTGTCCATTTCTCAAGTGGAAACTGCTCAAGTTAATTCAAGTTAGATGGTTTCCTCTGGTGAACAGCAATCTTAAAGTCTGACCACACATTCTGAATTTAATTAAGGTCTTGACTAGGCCACTCTAAAACATTTAGACATTTCCCCTTAAACCACTTTAGTGTTGCTTTAGCAGTATGCTTTGGGTCATTGTCTCGTTGGAAGGTGAACATCCATCCCAGTCTCAAATTACTGACAGACTGAAACAGGTCTTGCTCAAAAATATCCCCTGCATTTTGCACCATCCATCTTCCCCTCGACTCAGACCATTTTCACTGTACCTGCTGCCGAAAAACAACCACACATCATGATGCAGCCACCGCCATGTGTAACTGTGGGGAAGGTGTTTTTGGGGTGAGAGCTGTGTTGGTTTGGCCCCAGACAATAGCGTTTACCTTGTTGGAAGAAAAAAAAAACAATTTTGGACTAATCTGATACTCAAGTTTCTACTTGGGAAATCTGCAGCTCCTTCAGGGTTACCTTTGGTCTGCCTCACTGATTAATGCCCTTTTTGCCAGGCCTGACAGTTTCGATGGGTGGCCCTCTCTTGACAGGTTTATTGCAGTACCGTGTTCTTTCCATTTGATGATAATGGATTTGATTGTGCTCCATGGGATCATTAAAGATTGAGATTTTTTTAACTCAACCATGGCTTGCATTGTTTAGCTAGTGATGCCTCTTGCCTAATGGTGTTGCAACCTCTGTGGCCCTGTCTGGGATGATTTAGAGAATCCTGCTTTGAGCAGGGGGCAGGGGGTTGGACAAGATGACCCAAGATGTCCCTGCCAACACTACCATTCTATGATTTTATGATTCTATGATTCTGTGGCCTCCCTGAAAAGGTGTGTATATACTGACAGACCATGTGACACTTAGATTGCACACAGGTGGACTTCCTTTCTCTAAGCATGTGACCTATGAAGGTAAGTTTTTGCACCAGAAATTTTAAGGGGCTTCATCGCAAAAAGGATTTATGCATGAGTATGTGCATATTTTTTGCTATTTGATTCCCTAAATTCAATTTATGCCTATATTTTTCTCACTTCACTTCACCAACTTAGACTATTTAGTGCTGATGCATCACACATAAATTGGTCTAGAAAAATAACACAGGTTGGAATTAGTGATGAACGAGTGCACTCGTTGCTTGGGTTTTCCTGAGCACGCTCAGGTGGTCTCCGAGTATTTGTTAATGTTAGGAGATTTAGTTTTCATCACCTCAGCTGAATGATTTACAGCTACTGCCCAGCCTGAGTACACGTGGGGGTTGCCTGATTACTAGGGAATTCCCACATGTAATCAAACTGTCCAGACAAAGGCGTAGCTAGGGTTTTGGTTCGGGGGGGCGAAGCTTCTGAGTGGGCCTCTAACCAGGTAACCTTTATTACAATTCGGTGATGCGCCCTAATAGTGGAGGAGAACCTCAGCAGATGACCGTGCTATTACTGAAGATAATCTCTATATAACGACCAACATAGATATTACCGCCATATGGCCAGTGGTAGATACCAGTCCTACAGAACATATAAGAGATCACAGCACAGTTACAGATAATGTCTTACTGCTGATGTTATCTGATGGAGTTGTTCACTTTTCCCGTCTTTTCCATCTGGCACAGACCAACATGACAACATCTTCCAGCCAGGACTAGCTGCAGAGAATGCAACAAAGACACATGTCACTTCTCATATTCCAGCCCCATCACCATCTATTCCCAACCTGCACAAACTCCTCATCCTGCTGATACTCCAATACTGAGCCTCTGCTGCCGTATGTGTCCCTATTACTACACCTGATACCCCAATACTGAGCCACTGCTACCGTATGTGACCTATTGTGAATTCTGTTATCGAACTCCCTCCTGTGGTCATGAATGGTACTTCGGCGAGTTCTGTCCATGGACTCCCTCTGGTGGCTGTGAGTGGAGCTGCTGCTTCTGAGGTTCCTTCCACAGGTGACGTGGTTTATCCTTTGGTTGGCTGCTCTATTTAACTCCACTCAGATCGTTACTCCATGCCAGCTGTCAATGTTCCTGCATTGGTTCAGTTTGCTCTTGGATCTTTCTGGTTACCTGTCTACTCCAGCAGAAGCTAAGTTCCTGCTAGTTATTATTTGTTCATTGTTTACTTGTCCAGCTGGATATCATGATTTTGCCTTGCTAGCTGGAAGCTCTGGGATGCAGAGTGGCATCTCCGCACCGTTAGTCGGTGCGGAGGTCTTTTTGCACACTCTGCGTGGTTTTTTGTAGTTTTTTGTGCTGACCGCAAAGATACCTTTCCTATCCTCTGTCTGTTTAGTAAGTCTGGCCTCCCTTTGCTGAAACCTGTTTCATTTCTGCGTTTGTGACTTTCATCTTTACTCACAGTCAATATATGTGGGGGGCTGCCTTTTCCTTTGGGGAATTTCTCTGAGGCAAGGTAGGCTTTATTTTCTATCTCTAGGGCTAGTTAGCTCTTAGGCTGTGAAGAGGCGTCTAGGGAGTGTCAGGAACGCTCCACGGCTATTTCTAGTTGTTGTGATAGGATTAGGGGTTGCGGTCAGCAGAGTTCCCACATCCCAGAGCTTGTCCTGTGTGAGTTTAACTATCAGGTCGTGCCGGGTGCTCCTAACCACCAGGTCATACATATACATAGTAACATAGTAACATAGTTAGTAAGGCCGAAAAAAGACATTTGTCCATCCAGTTCAGCCTATATTCCATCATAATAAATCCCCAGATCTACGTCCTTCTACAGAACCTAATTGTATGATACAATATTGTTCTGCTCCAGGAAGACATCCAGGCCTCTCTTGAACCCCTCGACTGAGTTCGCCATCACCACCTCCTCAGGCAAGCAATTCCAGATTCTCACTGCCCTAACAGTAAAGAATCCTCTTCTATGTTGGTGGAAGAGTTTGTAAGGCTTCAGTGAGAGTCGCACTCACGACCCCTGGTTTACGAGACCAGTGCTCTAACCTCTGAGCTATGAAGCTAGGGTCATAACAGTGACCCTATTACTGCCCCTGATACCCCAATACTCAGCCACTGCTGCTGTATGTGTCCCTATTACTGCACCTGCTGTGTGGTTCTCTGTGCCTTCTAAATTCTAAAGCACCCCTCTATAATATAGTAATGCTGGGTGCAAGTGCCCTAGAAAATAGTGCTCACATTTTGCTCCCTAGATGGTAATATTGCCCTGTGTACCCCTTTGATAGTCACAGTAACCTAAGATCTCCTGTAACAAGAAGTGCCCACTTTACATTTAATTATGTCACGAGTCTCCCCCCTGTACAGCTCTCCTATACAGTATAATGCCCCCTCACTGTATAGTACCATCCACACAGTATACTGACCCCTTAGTAGCCCACAAATTGTTTGATGGCTCCAACACTGTATGATGGCCCCTTCACTGTAATCTCCACACTGTATGATGGCCCACTAGATGGCCTCCATATACTATAATGCACCAGATCATCCTAAATACAGTATAATGCACTCTCCATATGTCTCCATATAGTATAATGCACTCCTCATAAACCTCCATATAGTGTAATGCACTCCCCATAGGCCTACACTATAGCACAAGTCAGCACCCATAGGCAGACTCTGTAGCACAAGACAAAATCCCAATAGGCAGACCCTGTAGTATAAGACAGCACCCCAAAGGTAGACCCTGTAGTATAAGACAGCACCCGATAGGCAGACCCTATAGTATATGACAGCACCCCATAGGCAGATCCTGTAGTATAAAGCAGCACCCCATTGGCAGATTCTGAAGTAGAAGGCAGCACCCATTTAGGTAGACCCTGTAGTATAAGGCAGACCCTGTAGTATAAGGCAGCCCCCCATAGGCAGACTCTAGTAAAAGGCAGCACTGCATAGGCAGACCCTGCAGTATAAGGCAGAACCCCATAGGCAGACTCTAGTAAAAGGCAGCACCCCATAGGCAGACCCTGTAGTATAAGACAGCACCCCATAGGCAGACCCTGTATTAAAAGGCAGTACCCCTATAGGCAGATTCGGAACTATAAGGCAGCACCCATATAGGCAGCTCCTGAAGTATAAGGCAGCCCCACCATAGACAGAGGCTGAAGTATAAGGCAGACCCCCCATAGGCAGATCCTGAAGTATAAGGCAGCTCCCCTATAGGTAGATCCTGAAGTATAAGGCAGCCCCCCTATAGGCAGATCCTGAATTATAAGGCAGCCTCCCTATAGGCAGATCCTGAAATATAAGGCAGAACCCCTATAGGCAGATCCTGAAGTATAAGGCAGCCCCCCTATAGGCAGATCCTGAAGTATAAGGCAGCACCCATATTTGAAGATCCTGAAGTATAAAGCAGCCCCCCATAGGTAGATCCTGAAGTATAAGGCAGCTCCCCTATAGGAAGATCCTAAAGTATAATGCAGCCCCCTTACAGGAAGATCCTGAAGTATAAAGCAGCTCCCCTATAGGCAGATCCTGAAATATAAGGCAGCCCCCCTATAGGCAGATCCTGAAGTATAAGGCAGCCCCCCTATAGGCAGATTCTAAAGTATAAGGCAGTCCCCCTATAGGCAGATCCTGAAGTATAAGGCAGACCCAATAAAAAAAACTATAAATAAATACTCACCTCTCTTCCTCCTTGTTCCAGTGGTGCTCCGACCTCCCGCTCATCTTCTGACAGTGGGCGCCGGGTGGTGATGTCATCGCGCCCACTGTCAGCATCGGTAACGCTGACAGGGGGATGATGGGAGAAGGAGCACAGCGCTCCTTTCCTCATCAGTGCGGTGATGGGCCCCGGGCACCCCTGGCCTGCTCAGGGGCCCCATAGCGGGCAGCAGAGCAGGGAGTTTAATTCTCCAGTAGCGTAGCTATGGGTTGGCCCCCTCTGAGCACCTGGCCTGGGGCGACGGCCCCCTCTGCCCCCGGTGGCTATGCTACTGAAACTGTCTAACAGTCGCAAATCATCCAGCTGCTGCGAGGAAAACTAAATCTCAGAGACTACCCGAGCGTGCTCGAGAAAACCCGAGCAACGAGTATACTTGATTATCACTAGTTGTAATGTAGCAAATAGTAAAAAGCCAATGGGGTTGAATACTTTTGCAAGCCACTATTTATGAAAGTGACACAGAGTAAATTTGCAGTACAAACATGTCAAGTCTTTTAGCATTTTTGTAGCAATTTTTCACCCATTTTAACGAATGAGAAAAAAAATGCAGGCAAAAATATATTGTATGCAGTATTTTTCCTGCTAACACTCTGATTTTTGCTGAAATAAAAATCTGTTGCAAATATTACATAGTAACATAGTAACATAGTTAGTAAGGCCGAAAAAAGACATTTGTCCATCCAGTTCAGCCTATATTCCATCATAATAAATACCCAGATCTACGTCCTTCTACAGAACCTAATAATTGTATGATACAATATTGTTCTGCTCCAGGAAGACATCCAGGCCTCTCTTGAACCCCTCGACTGAGTTCGCCATCACCACCTCCTCAGGCAAGCAATTCCAGATTCTCACTGCCCTAACAGTAAAGAATCCTCTTCTATGTTGGTGGAAAAACCTTCTCTCCTCCAGACGCAAAGAATGCCCCCTTGTGCCCGTCACCTTCCTTGGTATAAACAGATCCTCAGCGAGATATTTGTATTGTCCCCTTATATACTTATACATGGTTATTAGATCGCCCCTCAGTCGTCTTTTTTCTAGACTAAATAATCCTAATTTCGCTAATCTATCTGGGTATTGTAGTTCTCCCATCCCCTTTATTAATTTTGTTGCCCTCCTTTGTACTCTCTCTAGTTCCATTATATCCTTCCTGAGCACCGGTGCCCAAAACTGGACACAGTACTCCATGTGCGGTCTAACTAGGGATTTGTACAGAGGCAGTATAATGCTCTCATCATGTGTATCCAGACCTCTTTTAATGCACCCCATGATCCTGTTTGCCTTGGCAGCTGCTGCCTGGCACTGGCTGCTCCAGGTAAGTTTATCATTAACTAGGATCCCCAAGTCCTTCTCCCTGTCAGATTTACCCAGTGGTTTCCCATTCAGTGTGTAATGGTGATATTGATTCCCTCTTCCCATGTGTATAACCTTACATTTATCATTGTTAAACCTCATCTGCCACCTTTCAGCCCAAGTTTCCAAGTTATCCAGATCCATCTGTAGCAGAATACTATCTTCTCTTGTATTAACTGCTTTACATAGTTTTGTATCATCTGCAAATATCGATATTTTACTGTGTAAACCTTCTACCAGATCATTAATGAATATGTTGAAGAGAACAGGTCCCAATACTGACCCCTGCGGTACCCCACTGGTCACAGCGACCCAGTTAGAGACTATACCATTTATAACCACCCTCTGCTTTCTATCACTAAGCCAGTTACTAACCCATTTACACACATTTTCCCCCAGACCAAGCATTCTCATTTTGTGTACCAACCTCTTGTGCGGCACGGTATCAAACGCTTTGGAAAAATCGAGATATACCACGTCCAATGACTCACCGTGGTCCAGTCTATAGCTTACCTCTTCATAAAAACTGATTAGATTGGTTTGACAGGAGCGATTTCTCATAAACCCATGCTGATATGGAGTTAAACAGTTATTCTCATTGAGATAATCCAGAATAACATCCCTCAGAAACCCTTCAAATATTTTACCAACAATAGAGGTTAGACTTACTGGCCTATAATTTCCAGGTTCACTTTTAGAGCCCTTTTTGAATATTGGCACCACATTTGCTATGCGCCAGTCCTGCGGAACAGACCCTGTCGCTATAGAGTCACTAAAAATAAGAAATAATGGTTTATCTATTACATTACTTAGTTCTCTTAGTACTCGTGGGTGTATGCCATCCGGACCCGGAGATTTATCTATTTTAATCTTATTTAGCCGGTTTCGCACCTCTTCTTGGGTTAGATTGGTGACCCTTAATATTCAATGTGTGCACAAATCCAAAGATAGCTTTTTGCTCTCATTCCTACTTAAAAGTCATAGGGGACATGTACTGTAGATAGATAGATAGATAGATAGATAGATAGATAGATAGATAGATAGATAGATAGATAGAGACCAAAAAAATGGAAGGCAGCACTCCAGGTTTTAGCAAAAATATGAGTGGACTATATTGGGCGCACATGCCGAAGCTTGAGAAAGGCTTTTGGAAGCCGAAACGTTGCACCACGCCATGTGTGCCCAATAAAGTCCACTCATATTTTTGCTAAAACCTGGAGTGCTGCGTTCCATTTTTTTGCTCCCTGTATATTTGGCAAGTATATGGATTAGTTGCTTGGAGGCCTTTGCACCCATTTAATTGTATGTGCTGTTCCATTTTTTTTTTCTAGATAGATAGATAGATAAATGGATAGATAGATAGATTAGATAGATAGATAGATAGATAGATAGATAGATAGATAGATAGATAGATAGATAGATAGATAGATAGATAGATAGATAGATAGATATGTGGTAGATAGATAGATATCCATGAAACAACATGGAGCCCCCTATTTTAGATAACAGCCAGCTGTGAGCCTATATTATCAGGCTTGGAAGGTCCATGGTTATTGGACTATTCCCGGCCTACAAATACCAGCCCACAGCCTCCCCAGAATCAGGAAATCACATTAGCTGTGCAAATTCTGTTGCTTTGACCTGCTCTTCCTGATTGCCTTGCTGTGGTGGCAATTGGGTAATAGTTGACTTTGATGACAGCTGTGAGTTGTCAAAAATCACAGCAAGCATCAAACCCTTGGGTTTGTAATGTAGAGAAACACCCATTATTAAAACAGTAATCAAAAAATAAAAACACAGAAAAAATACTTTATTTGATTAAAGACTCCCCCACACTGTACTTCTATCATCAATTTATTGAAAAAAAATCAAAACTTCCATGCAGGTCTAAAGTAATCCATTAAATCCAAATTAGCCCAGAAAAAGATGCCTGAAAGACATAAAAACACAGAAATGAATACAAAAGACACTCCATAGATCATTAATTTATTACCGAAATGTTACCACACAGTTCCGATGTAATCATTGTTGCTTAACTCTGTCTCTCGGATTTGTGAATAGCAATAAAGTGACTTGTTTTAATGGTGCAGCAGTGTTATACAAGTAATGCAATAGGAATTAAAAACTGCTTTAACGCCTGCTCAAACTTTGCCTGGACTGCTACCAGAGCAGAATGTGCCGAGCATTGTGTCATTAGATCTTATATTAGGTCTGATGACACGATGCGACAGGCCAATCACAGTAATACCAGTTTATGGCAGGCAATTCCCGCATGTTTATTGGCTGTTTAACAGTCACAAGGCAGGCTGGGCGGGGACTCAAGCATGGTGCTCAAGCAACTGCGATTATCAATCAAGATTTCTGCTTCCATGAGCGAGCCCTGGAACAAGTTTTGGAGTCTCCTCATGCCAGAAGACCATCTAGACTGTATGCCACTGCCATGAGAAAACAGGAAACTCCAGCACTTAAGGTTGGTCATGTCACCAAGATCCACAAATTCTGTTCTTCTGGGTCTTCCTTGGCTGCATCTACATGCACCAATTGTTGACTAGTCCATTGGTCAGGTGCTTCACTAGGAACCGTATTGTGCTTCCAACTGCCTTGCCAAAGTAACTCCCAAGACTCCACCTTCTGTGCCTTCAAACACCTTGCTTCTCCACCGGTCTATTATCGTGCATTTGCAAATGTCTTTACGAAAAGAAGGCAGAGGTCCTGCCACCCTACAGACCTTATTCGTGTTCCATCGACCATCTACCTGGAACTTCACCATGCCTGATTCATGTGTATCCATTAACTCTGCCTGAGACTCAGGCCATGTCTGAATACATTCAAGAAAACTTGGCAAAGGGATTCATTTGGCTGGTGCTGTCTTGTTCTTCGTGGCCAAGAAGGATGGTTCCTTACACCCCTGTACAAACTATCAAGTATCTAGGTCTTAACAAAATCACTATAAAGAACAAGTATCCCTTACCTTTGATTCCTGAGATGTTTGACAAGATTTGTGGGACTAAGATTTTTGCTAAATTGGATTTGCAGGGAGCTTATAACTTGGTTTGGATCCGTAGGGGCAACGAATGGAGGGCAGAGTTTAATATCCGTGAAGGGTCACTATGAGTACCTTATCATGCCCCTTCTATGTTTCAGTGCGCCCACCTTAATTCAGAAATTTGGCAACGGCATCTCCTGGGACCTCCTCTATGTCTCCATGGTCATGTATTTGGACAACATCTCCCAATTTACCTACCCCTTCTATTCACTTATCCTAACTTCTCTGCTCCTGACCTCAGCTATGTACATTGAAGCCATGATGCCTGCCCTGACTCTGATTGTCTGACTACATCTTTGCCTCTGCTCACCTGTACCTCATACTCGTGTCTCTAACCCTTCATTCAGCTGATGCAGAGTGGATTACTGCTCTGGAGTGGTACCTGATGACTACCGATGGCAAAGCCTATACTCACCTCAGAGGATCTAGTGATTACCCAGTAGTCACTTAGCTATGTCCCTTAAGGGTAAGCCCGGCCCATGACACAGTGGGTCCACAACCACAAGTGCTACGCAGAGTTTATGCAATGCCAATCCTTTCAGCTTCTAGGGCCTAGGTGTGTCTTGAGCAGATTTTAGCTTTAATCAGAATTATCAGTACTAATACATTGAGGGTAAATAACTTCTTTTTCAGTTCTTATGACAAACTGAAACATGGTGGTGGCAGTGTCCTTTTTTGGGGCTACAAGAGTGATACTGGTGTCGGGTATCATGAATTCACAGATGTACTGTTTCATATTGCAAAAGAAGATGCTACTGTCACTCCATGCCTTTGGTAGACGTAGACTTTTGCAACATGACAGTGATAAAAAAAACACATCTAAGTTCACTGTTGCATTTCTTAAAAACAAGGTGAAAGTGATTCAGTGTCCAAGTGTATCTACTAATCTGAACCCAACCGAATACCTCTAGAGAATTCTGAAAAGACAACTTGAGCATCACTCTCCATCCAGTAACTAGACTCTAAAAGAAGTTGTTCTTGAATGGAAAAAATAAATGCTAAAATATGTCACCAGTTTGTTTATTACATGCCTAGAAAATTTGGTTATGTTCTTAAGTCATGGAGGTTACACAAAATACTAAATGTAATAGTTTTGAATATGGGTGTATTCATTTTTACATCAAGTATTTTGAGCAAACTGACAATATTTTAATTAAAGTTATATTATTAACCTTATTTTCATGTTGTAGGTTAAAAAAATGTTCTATGAAACTCAGTCTTGTCAAAATTTTGGAAATTGTTCTAGTACTCAGTGAGATATTGATTGCAATTAGGGATGAGTGAATAGCTTTGGATAACTCCTTATATGAATAGCTATAGAAGTTACCGAATAGCTGCATCAGGAACCCGGATAACTGGAGTGCTCCCGATAATCAGCTGTTCGGCACTGCAGCTGCATGTGTCGCGGCTGTGAGACAGTCACAATACATGCATGGAGAGCTAAACAAACAGCATATATAGTGGGATAGGGTAAAAAGATCCTGAGCATTGTTTTGCTCTGTTTGGGTATACTGACACATTTGGCAAAGCTTTCAGAGTGTACAGGGTGGCTTTGGTATGATGAGCAATTTAGACAACATAAGGTTATGAGGTCGGGCACGAGGTAGGATAATAAAGACATATCCTTGTAGATGCACCTATTGACAGCTCGCACCTCACAGTCCTTTCAGGATATGACAGGGTTTCTAGCCAAGGGGACGCATTCTTGGCACCCCAAAGAAGAGGCTTTTTGCTGGCAGTATAATGAGGATCAATGTAAATTTGGGGCATTGTGTAAGTTCAAATGCAAGTGTTCAAATGTGGGCAAAATCACAGCTTGTGAAAGAGTTTTAAGCTGGCAAAAGGAAATTCTGGTGCTGGTGCTGGAAAAAGGGAGGACTATAGTGAAGATCGCGCTGATGCTCCCCTTTTTTAAGTAGCTGTCCGAATTTAGAAGCAGTGCTTCTAATTCAGTTGTATTTATTTTTTCTGAAGGTTTTTAGGATTCTGTTTGATCTGTAGGCTCCAGCTTTTCAGCCTCTCCATGGTCAATTTTGAGGGTGTCTCCATTGGGCATAGTCGCAAAACGTGAATCTAATGAGTTTAAGCTTATTCTTCATTTGTCTTATCCAACTAGTGCGTTAACTACAACATTGATCTGAAAATGTCTTCCGTATCATATGTGTCATTTGATTAGGTGGGGAATTTAGTGAGATCAAATGAGTGTGGGATTTTAATGGCAATGGCAGACATCAAAATGGCTTTCTGTTTGAAAACCGTCCACCCTGACAGTTTTCCACTTGTTGTATTGCATGTGGGTTGGTGAGTTTTATGTTATTTGTTGTTTACCAATGGGTTTTTCTATCTTGTCTATATTTCAGGGCCTTTAGTTTATTTGTTGAGTGGATGTGGGACATTTCTGTCATTCCCTTATAATTCATTACTGTGAAGATTTTTCTGTGTAGGCCCTTCTGGTTAGGTGGTCTGTTCAATTTAGATGCCTATTTTGTTGAAAGTAACCTCATCATTTGGGATTCGTTTGTCCCCAGCTACTGTTATGTGTTTTTTCTGGTTATTGCGCTCGATTCAGTGACAATGGAATGTAGGTTTTCCGTGAAAAAGTTAGCAGATTTGAAGAGGGCAGTGTCAGCACTTAGGCAGACTAAGAAGGCTCACTTGAGTGGTCGCAGTTATTATTGGCTAAGCTCAATTTTGCATGTCGCGATATGCCTATGGGTCATATTGTTTTTTGACAGCTGCCATGGCAGTAATAAAATCCCCAGCGCACATTGTGAGACCCAAGCGGGAGCTTAGGGTAAATTTAGCTGTTTGGAATTATTTTTGAAGAAATATAGTGGACGTTCTCTGTGAATGGAGAAGGTTATGTCTAATGGTGGCTTGCAACTGTATAGCAAAGATGTTGGATTAGTTGGTTTTGTGAGCATGAACATTTGTGAGCATGCAGATGGCTTGTATATTGGTGCAATACAATTTTGATGAGGACTGGTGCTTGTTGGATATTTTCCAATAATAGTTGTGTTTGAACTTTGGGGTTCAAAAATCAGAAATAGGAAGGTTTGTCTTCATGGTAATAACCTGTCTGTGGTTCATGTAATTAATCCTCTTAATTCTCTTCAGGCAAAATGACTCCTGGTTGTGGCACTTGAAATGGAATGTGTGCATTATAGCTAGACATGTGCTAGAGGTGTCTAATGAGATAGCTGCTGCTTGTTCTGTTTTCAGTTCAACATGTTTCAGAGTCTTGTTCCATGAGCACACAATGTGGGTGTGGAATGTTCCAACTGGTTATGGAGTCTGATAACAGGGTAGTTTTGAATTAAATACATAATAGATGTGCAGAGCTATGTGGTGCTGGTACAGAGAAATGTTGGAAGTTTTTAGATGAGAAGACTTTGATGGAGTATAGAGTGGAATTGTCAGGGCTCAAATCCAGCATCTCTTGTGCACTTGGTGGTAGCTCTCCCTTCTGAGATATTCAGCTAGCTGGATAGTTCCTTGCTAACCCAGATACTAGAACCTGTGTGGTTCCTTATTGTCTCCACCCTGAGTTCCTGATTGTCTCCACCCTTAGTTTTTGATTGGCTTCACCCTGATTGAACACCCTATTTAAACCTGGCATTGCACTTCCTTCCTTGTGAGATAATTGAGCTCCCAGCCTTCAGTCTAGCTTCCTTTTTGCCTACTGCTTTCATTACAAATGCATCCAAAAATTAGAACAAGCGAAAGCTATAGCCTTAAAATAGTGAACATACTTTATTTCAAACAAAAGACGTAAAAAGACATTATCATAAAGGTAAGTAAAAAATGGATTATGCGGATACACAGTGCAAATGATATAATCGCCCCAGACTGGAGCCAGGCAATGTTATGGGTCATAGAATACAGGGTAGGTAAAGAGCATGTAAGCGCTTCAAGAGGCTAATAAGGTGCTAATGTGCTTTGGTGCAGCGATTTTATAAGCAAGAAAAACTGATAGGCCAAGGATTGCAAGCTAGTGCAAGTGTGAATATATCCTAGTGGATAAAGTGGCCTAACTGTATAGACAGCGGTTAAGTAAATGCTTACTATAGCAGACTGACGTGATGACCCAGAGTAAATAAGGCACAGTGGCAAGGACACATTACCTGCAGCCGTGGAGCGATTCCCTGACGCGCGTTTCGCGTGTAGCTTTGACCCCTCGTCAAAGCTACACGCGAAACGCGCGTCGGGGAATCGCTCCACGGCTGCAGGTAATGTGTCCTTGCCACTGTGCCTTATTTACTCTGGGTCATCACGTCAGTCTGCTATAGTAAGCATTTACTTAACCGCTGTCTATACAGTTAGGCCACTTTATCCACTAGGATATATTCACACTTGCACTAGCTTGCAATCCTTGGCCTATCAGTTTTTCTTGCTTATAAAATCGCTGCACCAAAGCACATTAGCACCTTATTAGCCTCTTGAAGCGCTTACATGCTCTTTACCTACCCTGTATTCTATGACCCATAACATTGCCTGGCTCCAGTCTGGGGCGATTATATCATTTGCACTGTGTATCCGCATAATCCATTTTTTACTTACCTTTATGATAATGTCTTTTTACGTCTTTTGTTTGAAATAAAGTATGTTCACTATTTTAAGGCTATAGCTTTCGCTTGTTCTAATTTTTGGATGCATTTATCGTTTGTTAAAGCTGCCTTTCCTAGGCATGTACTTTTTCTGAGGTTATTGCTTTCATTACAAGATTGTACTGCTGCTCCCTCTACCAATCCGGGCTATTTCCTGACTACACAACTTGATGATCCTTCAACTACATTGCTTCTATGTGCACCGACCACTGGGTGCATTGTATGTTTTTTTTCTGGGGGAAAGTCGTGAGAGGACGTGCGCCCTGATAGTTCAAGGCCTGAGCAAAATAGTGTACGGTGTCGGTCAAATGGCTGGGAATACGAAGTGTCACCGGTTTTTCATATTACAGTCAAGGGAACCATAGGACGGTTGTGTTGGTTTTGCACATTGGAGGGAACAGCAATGGTGTCAGATCCTTCAAGGAATTAATATGCAACATAAAAGTTTGATTTGTTGTGGCTGTGCTCATCCTATCTGGGAATTATAATAGCGTGGGCTGACATTGTAGTGTGGACTACTTGGAGGTATGTGAGGTCGGTGTATAGTCTAAAAACATCAAGGATTAAAGTAAAAAAGGTTGTGGCTTGTTTAGTGTCCAGGAATGGCAAGATTTTAGTGCTGCACAGAGACTTGGAGACTTTGTCAACACAGTATTTTAGGCTTGATGGTGTCCATCTTAATGCACTTGGCATGGACATATGGATGCTGGTATTCTGGGATGGCATCGAACAAGATTCTGAGGTGTGGTGGGACCTGCTCTTCTAAGGTGTCACACGGTCACATCTGTGGCAGGGATAAGTCTGGGTCTGAGGGTCGTTAAGTGTTGTGTCTTTTTGCAATTTATCCTTTTCCCAATATAACTGGCAGGTATAGGTCCTGCATGGTTAGGGGTATTAACCGTGTAGTGTTTACTCCCTGGGCTGGTGTGGTGCGTCCAGGGAAAGTTCTCTAAAATGTAGGGTTTACTCCTGGCCTGGGCCTTATTAGCCTTTATGTAGTTAAAAATCTATATTGTTGTGGGGTTGCCAATGTTGTGACTGCTCCGGGTTCTGTTATGTTAAAATTTAATAAAAGGCAGCTGTGGCCATTTTACACAAGTTGCAAGCAGTCGTGTTTTATTTACATACAGGCAGGAGCTGTTATTGGCTATGGATTAATTAAACGACCGGATACCTCTTAGCTTGTCATGTGTTACATAGAGAGAACAGGAATCCATCTCATTCTGTGTTAGGGGTCGAGTTCCCGCCTCTGCACGGGGGGGGGTCTCGGGCCATCGCCACTGTGGTCTCCCATTCTTCTCCTGCCGCAGAGGAGCCTGCTCAGTGGAGACGTCGGTCTCAGCGTCTCGCTCAGTCTGACTCTGTGAAAAGGGTTACTGCTGCTTTTCCAGCTTCTGCCATTGAAGCCAGTGTTGGGCAGCGGCGAGCAGACGCTTTTGGGACTAAGTCCTGCTTTTCCCCTTCTGAGCATGCCCAGGGTAAGATCTCTCATTGGATCTCATTGGAGATCGAGGGTCACATGCTCAGATACTGCAGCAAGACCCATTGGTTCTCCAGGAAGGTCCTGAAGTGCCTCAGGCTCTGTGGCAGCCTCTCATTGGTCCTTCTAGGAAGGTCCTGTATGTGCTGCAGCTATATAAGGTTCGCATGGTCGCACGGCCATGCGCTAGTATCAATTTATGTATGAGCTCAGCGCCAGTGTGGTCATGTTTGTATGCAGTCAGGGACCCGGCTGAAATAAGCCCCTAGAATGCTGGCACCTCCGGTGAGGAATTTCGTGTGTGTGTATTCAGGGACTCGGCTGAAATAAGCCCCTAGAATGCTGGCACCTCCGGCGAGGAGTTTCATGCTTGCATTTGACTGCATGACCACCATCTGCTCTACTAAGTAGCTGTGTTCCTCTGTGAGCCAAACAGGGCACAGCGTTATCTTTGCTAACAGAGTCTGTGAAGTAACAGAGTTTGTTTATACTGCTTTTTGTACCGCCATATCTAGCAGCAGGTGCTTTCCTGCACGGTGGATCCCGGGTTGCGAACGCACCAACTTCTTCTAATAAATATATATTCGGTGCGTTCCGCCATCCCTAACATTCTGTGTGCTGTGTATGTAAGACACCATAGCAGTAAGTTTCCACCCACTGGCAGAGATAGAACTGATATGTTAGAGATTGAACCTGCAGAGGAGAAAACTGTATGCAAGTCATATAATGGCCAGTGATAGTGTTATTCCTCATGTACACATTACACATTATTTTAAAAAGTTATCTGGATTGACAATTACGCTTTATCTGTAGGCCTACCAGGTTTTTGGCAATTATTTATTTTATTTTCCTCTTTGTACTAAATAGGAAAACGTTAAGCGAAGAATGTGAAGAAAACATGCTTGCAAAACAGTATTGCGATTTCTAATATTAGTATAATCAGAAAAAACAGCAGCAATTTTAAAGAAAAAAGTATACTATAAATGATTACTAATGGTCAGTAATGCAAGTTCTCAAAAATTGAATGTCACAGTAGTATTTCCACTCTCCTGCCCAGCCTGGGTGTGGATAGATGCTAGTAACTTATTTCATTGTACACTTTCTGAGCCATCTAGAGGTTGCATGCAAGACTTCTATTGCAATAGTTTTCACTCTTTATTCTGTACTTATTATGTAATGAATACCATTCATCCAAATAAAAAACAATGATGAACATTGCCTAGGTGAAATCTCATACAATCCAGTAATATTATTTCCATTGATCCAGTTCTTAAGCTTGCCTCCTTGCAATGCCTTTGGATAATGAGAAAAATAAAATATACACAATAGCAAAACATTTATATTTTTGTACTTTCCATAGATTGTAGGAACACAATAAATACCTACTGTAGATATTCTTTCTTTTGATGCTATGGATGTGAATACTATCATTTACTGTATTCTATAATGGCGCAGGTCTCTGCCTCCCCGTGAATAAAATACAGCAGTTTTCCTCATTGACTGACTGAAATAAAATAATCTATGATGCATGAACAAGTCGAAATGAAATAATAATATCCTTAGCAGTGAAAAACGAATGGGTAATACAGTAATTGAACAGATTTATTGCCATCTCCTAGAGCTAGCCTTCTGAAACAGCCTGCTATTTTATTTAATCTCATATCAGTGGAATTACTGGCTGGTAATCCATTGTTAAACATCATTTAGAGTGATGGATGAAAATGTCAGCGTTTCCAACATAATCAATTCATATCTCATTAGCACATATTATTTATGATTCTCATAATAGGACCTGCAGGAGTCTCGTGGGGGAAATGGAGACCTCAGCTGTTGTTGAAATGAGATGAGATATACTGTAGCTTATGAGTTAATAACTGCTTATAAAAATACTTCCTCGCAGTATTGATTGTGCTTACATTTTTTACAAATGAATTGATTACCTCAACCTTTCTCCTTTCTGTTTGGGAAAAAAAAAAATCGGACTCATTAAGATTCAGTGTACGAGTTGGATCTATGTGCTCAAAAAGAAAATAAAGTAAAAGTATAAAAATGAGTGACGATATGCAGATTTTATTACTTATTATAAGGGCTCGTGTACACAACCGTATTTTCAATCCGAGTGCTATTCTTTAAAAAAAATGGATCACACGGATCAATGTAAGGCCGGCGTCCCACTAAACGTATGAAAAATCGGTTTTTCTCTGCGAAAGTTGCACAAGTGTTCTCCGTATCCATATGCGATGCAGTTGCAATGCGATGATACGATTTTCTCGCACCTATGTATCCGTATGACACCCGTATGATATGCGTATGGCTTTACATTTCTCACTGCTTTTCCTCATTGAATTTAATGGCTCAACGGGATGAAATGAGGAAAATGTGTGCGTATTTCTCGCAAGTCACACAGATGGTCTGATTTTTTTAGCACACGTAGAATTGCATTGGTGTGTCTCGGACGATATACGCGTTCAATCGCAGCATGCTGTGATATTACACGCACGTCGAATATGCCTGAAAAAACCTACGGTGACGTGAGCTGCCCCATAGATTAACAGTGGTCCGAGTGCTATGTGATGTTTTCTCGCATAGCACTTGCCCGTATTCTACGGTAGTGTGACCCCAGCCTTATTCAATGAAGCAATGTAGATAAACACATTTTTTTCACTGACTAAATCTACATGTAAAAACAAATTGCAGCATTTACAATTTTCCTCCGGAGATCAGAGGCTCACTCATTAGCTAGGGTCGCACGACAGTTTAAAAAAATCAGAACAATTTTCATCCAGAAAAGTGGGACGATTTTTTTTCTCACTTGTCATCTGTGTGCAGTCCGTATGCAATCTGTTTTCTTACCCAGCAGCTATTAATCATTTATAGAACCATTTACGGTTTCCTATGTTGCAGAATTGTAATGTATCCATAAAAATTTGATGTTGCCATACAGTGTATCCGTATGGCATCCAATTTTTTTTCTCGCACACATTCAATTTAGGAGTGAAATAGCAGCATGCTGCCATTTTTTTCATAGACAGATTCTATCAGTTCGGAAAAGGTCATCAGCACTGCCCCATTGAATAACGTTGGTCCGATAAAGAATTGGATAGCACTCAACCGATTTGTACGGTGGTGGGAGTGAGCCCATTTATGCCTATTGGTGTGAGAAAAAAAAAAATTGGAGGCCACAGTACAGCATCCGGTTTCCCATTCTGTAATATAGGAAACTCTAAATGGTCTTGTAAATGATTAGTTATTGCTGTAAAAAAATGTATTGCATACGGATGAAAAGGGAGAAAACAATTGTCCCATTTTTCAAATTTTTTTCTAGGGGCATCTATGACCAATATTTTGTACTGTTGAGTTAACCCACCCGAAATATCAGACACTGTTTTATTTTCCGCCACTGTCAATAGCCGCAGAAGAGGAACATATTTCTTAATGTACAGTACAGCGAGATGCACTTTAAATACAGTTACAAACTGTCAAGCAACCGATGAAACTAAGCATTGCTTTGTTGTGTTAATGCCGTTTATGGCGCATCAGTAATCATGGTCAAAATGTCAACTGCTGCCTCAATTAAACTGCATTTGAGAATCATTTTATGTTTCAGCTCATAAGCATCAATAAAAGAAAATGAGTAATAAATGACTGTCTAGAGTACAAAAGACCAGCTCATATTTCAGATGAAAATGAAGACAAAATGTAGCTTTTATTTGCCTGTGGAATTCCCATTAACTGCATCACTGACAGGAGAGAACTGGATCAATAGTTGGCTGGCCGCTGAAAACCGTTTCTGGCTGTTCAGCAGCCAATGCAAAAGGAAAGCTGTCATATCGTGATCTTTATCAGGTAATCTTCATTACACCAGACCAATGATATATGTATATGCTGGTCAGCTAGGGGCACATTTAATTCTTGGTTCTATTTGAGGTTTGAGTGCAGATTGCTCACAAATTATTTGTTTACCGGAATGAGAAACCTTCAGTGTTCATTTCTTTTATTCCTTTCATTGGTGACTGATTGCACACAAGTTCTATGTAATCTTTCTTTCCTTCTTTCAACTGTGTTTGAAACTCTCAGGCTAATTGTACTTTTCTTTTGTCTTCCTAGATATGCTATCTATACACTTTTCAAGATGTATCTTATAAATAAAATGTATGCATATTTTGATCCTGGTGTAAACATTATTATTGTTTCCTGAAATGAGCTGCATGTATTTAACTTAATGCTATTTTCATGTTTAAATTAAGCACAGTATTGCACGGAACCTATGACCTTAGAAAATGCTTTTTACATACACATAAAGGGTTTAAGGGGTGGTCCGGTCTAAGCTACAAGTCTGCAGTCACATGGGGTGCCGTGAGCGGTGGGCGGTCATATTATTATTATTATTATTTATTTCTATAGCACCATTGATTCCATGGTGCTGTACATGAGAAGGGGTTATACACAAGTTACAGATATCACTTACAGTAAACAAACTAACAATGACGGACTGATACAGAGGGGCGAGGACCCTGCTCTTGCGGGCTTACATTCTACAGGATTATGGGGAAGGAGACAGTAGGTTGAGGGTTGCAGGAGCTCCGGTGTTGGTGAGGCGGTATCTCCGGTAGGGATGAGGAGGCAGCGGGGTCAGTGCAGGCTGTAGGCTTTCCTGAAGAGGTGGGTTTTCAGGTTCCGTCTGAAGGATCCGAATGTGGTTTATAGTCGGACGTGTTGGGGTAAAGAATTCCAGAGGATGGGGGATATTCGGGAGAAGTCTTGGAGGCGGTTGGGTGAGGAGCGAATAAGTGTGGAGGAGAGAAGGAGGTCTTGGGAGGACCTGAGATTACGTGAGGGAAGATATTGGGAGATTAGTTCAGAGATATATGGAGGAGACAGGTTATGGACGGCTTTGTAGGTCAGTATTAGTAATTTGAACTGGATACGCTGAGGGAATGGGAGCCAGTGAAGAGATTTGCAGAGGGGGGAAGCGGAGGAGTAGCGAGGAGAGAGATGAATTAGTCGGGCAGCAGAGTTAAGGATGGACTGGAGAGGTGCAAGGGTGTTAGCAGGGAGGCCGCAGAAAAGGATGTTGCAGTAGACAAGGCTGATGAGGGCATGCACAAGCATTTTAGTACATTGACGGTTGAGGAAAGGACGGATTCTGGAAATGTTTTTGAACTGGAGGCGACAGGAGGTTGAAAGAGCTTGGATGTGCGGTTTGAAGGACAGGGCAGAGTCGAAGGTTTCTCCGAGACAGCGGACTTCCGGTACGGGGGAAAAGCATGATGTCATTGATTGCGATAGATAGGTCAGATAAGGAAGATCTATGAGATGGAGGAAAGATAATTAGATCAAATTTGTCCACATTGAGTTTGAGGAAGCGAGAAGAGAAGAAGGAGGATATGGCTCATAGACACTCCGGGATTCTGGACAGCAGAGCGGTGACGTCTGGGCCAGAGAGGTAGATCTGAGTGTCATCAGCATAGAGGTGGTACTGGAATCCATGGGACTTTGAGTTGTCCCAAGCCAAGTGTATAGATTGAGAAGAGTAGGGGTCCTAGAACAGAGCCTTGGGGGACGCCAACAGAGAGAAGGTGGGATGAGGAGGTAGTGTGGGAGTGGAAGACGCTGAATGTGCGGTTCATATGACCCCAAGTATGCGATTTGCATACTTCTGAACACATTCCAACTAGACTGCACCCATCTAGTACGCATGCAAATCACATACTTAAGTTCACGTGCCTGCCATTCCCGGAACCAGCACTGGAGAATCCTTACAAAGCGCAATTCACGTGATATGAAGATTCATAAGTCTGCAGTCACATGGATTGATGGTAGACTTTTTAGCTTAAGACAGGACAATCCTTTTAATAACCAGGTAAATAGCATTACCCTAAAGTGAAACTACTGGGAGATGAGCTGATTTCCTCCAAGGAGCCATGAGCTTACAGTCATGGGTTGTGCACTGAACTTTCACAGTCATTGCTAACAGCTACAAAACACTGACCATCATATCCAAACATAGACGAAGGGTATGTTTCCACGTGCAGGAAAAGCTGCGTGTCTGACGCTGCATAGAGCCGCAGCGTCAGACACGCAGCGTCCAGATGTTACAGCATAGTGGAGGGGATTTAATGAAATCCCGTCTCCACTATGCGTGGTAACACGCACGTGGTGGCCCTGTGACTCCGGACATGCTGCGCGTCTTTTCAGATCGCAGCATGTCCGTATATCTTGCGGCGACGCTGCGTCGCCGCAAGATATAGCACAGGGCCCTGTGGTGGGGAGCGATGATCCCGGATGTGTGCTATGAACACATCCGGCATCATCGCGTCCCAGAAAGGGGGCGGGGCTTACCGTAGAGCGGCTAAGCCGCTCCGGCGATGCCGCCGGCCATCCTGAAAGTGGACACATACCCTAAGTGTGAGCAGGTTCTGAACTAGCGTCACCAACTCATATACTCTCAAACAAAAAAGCTGCACACCGCAGCGCCATAGTATGTAAATATGAAATATGGAAATTTTATTGCATTACTGCATTAGAAATATGAAAAATATGAAATATATACAAATATGAAAAATGAAAAATGGAGAAAGTTTAGCACATAGATTGGCCAATTCATGTGTACCTGGAAGCCACAATAAGGTATTTCTTGTTTCCAGGACCTAGCAATGCCTTACCTTACTTAGAATAAAGTCTTCATCTATATGGGAACATAAATCCTCTGAAAGACTAAAATCTATATCTCTGTGGAGAGGTAGTGGTCCTGCTGGGATTAAAAACACATGTGGCTAAAAGGTGGAGTGCTCAGTCAAAAGGCTAATGAATACAAACTTCAAAAAACTGACTGTCACATCCAAACATAGACTAAGTGTGAACATGTGCTGAACCTAGATTCAACAACTCATATACTTTAAAACAAAAAGGCAGCACACTGTAATGCCATAGCATGTTAATATGAAATATGAAAATTGAATTGCATTACTGCATTAAAAATATGAAAAATATAAAAAATGAAAAATTAAATATGAAAAATTGAGAAATTTTAGCTCATAAATTGGTAAATTCATGTGTACGTGGAAGCCACGATGAGGCATTTCTCATTTCCGGGACCTAGCAATGCCTTTCCTCACTTAGAATAACGTCTTCATCTGTATGGGAACATAAATCCTCTGTTAGACTAAAATCTAAATCTAAGATCCTGCTCCTGTTCTTGACAAAGAGCACATGTCACTCGAAATGTGTCAAAGGATGCCTGTACTCTCTTTTCTTGGGACCACACAATTTTTATCTTTTCCTCATGTGCCTTGGAAAATAAAATGCACTTTTTTGGACTTCATCTGTGAGCTGGATTTTTCTGCTTTCTTCATTAGATGTTGCAACCTGCCCAGGTGCTATCTGTGTTCCAGAAGTGTGGAATTGCAGGTGGTGAGCTGGATTTTCTTTTACTGACACCTCTCCATTATTAGCCCCAGGGCATCATAGCAGCTGTGATTTTTTACAAATCACAGCTCTCATCAAGGCAATATGTTACACCAATTGCCACCACACCAGGGCAATCAGGATGAGACTGGTAAGGCACCAGACATAGCACGTCTAATCTGATGTGCCAATTCTGGAGCGGCTGCGGTCTTCTATTTTTTTTTATCTGCGGAAGGGCTATTAACCAGCTTGAAAATAGATGTCTGCTGTTTCCGTTATTCCCAGGAGGTGGGCGCTGACTACAACTGTCATCAGCATTGCCTGGTCTCACTGATCGCAGAGACCAGACAAGGATGATGACATTTATAGTCAGCACCCGGCGACTGGGAAGAGCACTAACTGTATTACATTTCACAGCCACCAGAGCATTTCATTTGGGGTATGCGTCACCCTGATGTCATCCGTGTGTCATCAGTGTTCACATGTGAGGCAAGCATTTCTTACTTGCTGCTGGAAATAATAGGACATGTCTGTTGGTTTATTCCCATGGACACACTGTTCATGTGAAAAAACTGACGTGCACACCACCATAGGAAAGAATGGGTGTTTGTGTCTGTATTTGCAGTACTTAAAAAACGGACCGCACACAAACCAAAAAAATGGGTACCTTCCACAGCATAGTTAGTGGTGCTGTGAGCCTTAATTCTAATTGCTCTGTGTAACACCCCGGCTTACAGTAGGAAATAGTCTATTTTTTTGCTGGAAGTCGCACTTTCAGTTAGGTGGCCGGGCAACATTGTAACACCATTTTCCTGTAGATTAAACCTATATCTGCAGGTAAATAGCAGTTTCCAGGATTCCCTTTAAAAAAATTCAACATTTACTTAATAACATCTGCTTAAGATTTGGGTCTCTTTCTGTGATTGCACAGGTTCCCTCCAGATCTTGTATCTTGTTTCAATGTATCATCTTTCTTTCCCAAAAAAGTGGAGAGATAACCCCTATAGTTTTCACACAATGATGTCTGCAGGAACAATCTGTTTCTAGCAATTGAGTTGTGGCAACAATAAGTTTTTGCTTTTTTAGTCAAATATCTAAGCTTGTCAAACTTATTCTAGCAATTTGATAATATCTGATAATCTTAACTATATTCTGCCTTTAATTCCATACTAATATAACCAGCTTAGAACTGGGGTGCCTAGGGCCCACCAGTAGAACTGACTTGAGGGGCCCACTCTAAGTTTCAGTGCACAGCATAGGTTCTTACTTGAGTTATAGGGTTTGTTAGGATGCTCAGCCGTAAGTTCCATTATATTCACTGGAAAAACAGGTGTAACAGGCAACACATATTTTTACTTTAAAAAGATGGAATCCGGTAAAAATCTGACTGAATTCATTTGGTGCTATCCATTACCATTTGTGTCTCTCATGTGACATATCCATTTCTTTTAGGAGTTACCTGTTAATTTTTAAGCCTTATGGATGTAGATGTCACGGGGTTACCATGACAGTGTGGGACCAAAAGACTCTTGCGTCTGCTTGTTCCTACTCCAGCGCTGAGAAGAAGCACATCTCCTTCATTTTAAATGTGTTTAGTTCTTCTGGCAGAACAGGGGTTATTCGGCCATGTTGGAAATCCCTGTGTTGACAGCTGAGCTCAGTTAGACACTTCCTTCCTCTTTATAATCTGGGCCCTGTTACAAATCCTTGTCAGAGCTAGCATTTGCTGCATGGCTAAGGGTGGGACAGGAGCACATATGAGAAGGAGAGTTGAAAGACTTATTTATAACTGTTGCTTGGTTTGTATGAGTGGTAATTCCTTATCCTTCTCTGTTTTGGTTTATTCCCCTACCTTCACACCCCGGTGCACTCCTCTGCTACATGTGAGTGAATATTTTATATGCATGGAGTTTTCTCTTAACTCTTTTCTGTGTTGTCTTGTTTGTCAGGTTGGTGTACTACGATGCACAGCACAGTTATATGAAAAAGTTTGGTCACCCCTATTAATCTTAAGCTTAATGTTTTATAAAAATTGTTTTTTATGCAACAGCTATTTCAGTTTCATATATCTAATAACTGTTGGACACAGTAATGTTTCTGCCTTGAAATGAGGTTTATTGTACTAACAGAAAATGTGCCATCTGCATTCAAACAAAATTTGACAGGTGCATAAGTATGGGCACCCTTATCATTTTCTTGTTTTATAAACTCCTACCTACTTTTTTCTAACTTACTAAAGCACTTTTTTTGGTTTTCTAACCTCATTGAGCTTTGAACTTCATAGCCAGGTGTATGCAATCATGAGAAAAGCTACTTAAAGTGGCCTCTTGCAAGTTGTTCTCCTGTTTGAATCTCCTCTGAAGAGTGGCATCATGGTCTCCTCAAAACAACTGTCTAATGATCTGAAAACAAAGATTATTCAACATAGTTGTTCAGGGGAAGGATACAAAAAGCTGTCTCAGAGATTTAACCTATCAATTTCCACTGTGAGGAACATAGTAAGGAAATGGAAGAACACAGGTACAGTTCTTGTTAAGGCCAGAAGTGGCAGGCCAAGAAAAACATCAGAAAGGCAGAGAAGAAGAATGGTGAGATCAGTCAAGGACAATCCTCAGACCACCTCCAGAGAGCTGCAGCATCAACTTGCTGCAGATGGTGTCACTGTGCATCGGTCAACTATACAACGTACTTTGCACAAGGAGAAGCTGTATGGGAGAGTGATGCAAAAGAAGACATTTCTGCAAGCACACCATAAACAGAGTTGGCTGGAGTATGCAAAAGCACATTTGGAGAAGAAAATTTCTTTTTGGAAGAAGGTCCTGTGGACTGATGAAACCAAGATTGAGTTGTTTGGTCATACAAAAAGGCGTTATGCATGGCGGCCAAAAAACACAGTATTCCAAGAAAAACACTTGCTACCCACAGTAAAATTTGGTGGAGGTTCCATCATGCTTTGGGGCTCTGTGGCCAATGCCGGCACTGGGAATCTTGTTAAAGTTGAGGGACGCACAGATTCCTCTCAGTATCAGCAGATTCTTGACAATAATGTTCATGAATCAGTGACAAAGTTGAAGTTATGCAGGAGATCGATCTTTCAGCAAGACAATGATCCAAAACACCGCTCCAAATCTACTCAGGCATTCATGCAGAGGAACAATTACACTGTTCTGGAATGGCCATCCCAGTCCCCAGACCTGAATATCATTGAACATCTGTGGGATCATTTGAAGAGGGCTGTCCATGCTCGGCGACCATCAAACTTAACTGAACTGGAATTGTTTTGTAAAGAGGAATGGTCAAAAATACCTTCATCAAGGATCTAGGAACTCATTAAAAGCTACAGGAAGCGACTAGAGGCTGTTATTTTTGCAAAAGGAGGATCTACTAAATATTAATGTCACTTTTCTGGTGGGGTGCCCATACTTATGCACCTGTCAAATTTTGTTTAAATGCAGATTGCACATTTTCTGATAGTACAATAAACCTCATTTCAAGGCAGAAACATTACTGTGTACAACATTTATTAGATATATGAAACTGAAATAGCTGTTGCAAAAAAAACAAATTTTTATAAAACATTAAGCTTAAGATTAATAGGTGTGCCCAAACTTTTTCACATAACTGTAATTCCCCCTCTTCCCTGGGTGGAGGAAGAGAACAGATGGAGGACTAACTCAGAAGCTAAGGCAAGGCCCAGGCATCTTCACAATCTAGTGTTAGTGACAGGGAAGGAGCTCCTGGTCCTGGGTCACCTGACAGCTGTGTCGTGACAGTTGAATTTTGCGTTTAGCTTCTCAGAGTCATATCTTTTTTTATTTTTAAGTTTGCATAAGTGTACACTGATGGTGTATATCATTTAAAGGGTTGTCCTATAACCAAGATTCATACTCCATAGACTCAGGGACCCCCCCAAAAAATCAAACACACTGAACTTTTAGGGTTTGTGCACATGTCATCTTTTAGACGCCTTTCTCACCCACATTGTTTTTGCTATAGGAAGAGTCTTCAGGAAGATGATGGAGGTGTTATTCCTGAAGCGTCCTTTTAGATTTTTTAAATATTGTGCTTGTTAATAGTTAGTGTCTTTCAAGCAGAAGACACAATGAGATCAGACTACTGACGTCTTATAACCATTTCTCATTATTGAAACCCTAAAGAGAGTAAAAGCTTAAAATTACTAACTTATACACTCATTTTACATTGCTGTTAATTTATTATGCTTTTTTGCATTTTATTGCATGTTTTCGGGTAATTTCCATCCAAAATAATCCTGAAAAGACTGTATGTGCACAGATCCTTACTCTACAGGGGTTCAGTGAAGCGTTAGTTAATCGGCTGCAGCGGTGACTTCATGTCTACAGAGCTGTAATTTATCACTGAGCTCAGTGGCTTGACCACAGTGCTGCAGCTTTACATCAACAAAGACCAAAGTGAAAAACCTCATTTTTTTGTGTGTGTTTTTTTGTGCTCCTGAGCTTATGGAGTAATATATTAAATGGGACAACCACCATTACTACTTTAACTTAATTCTATGGGGTGGGAAGGTGTGATTTTTTTTCTATTATATATATTTTTGCTATAAATAATATTATAGATATATTCATTTACTAATTTTGCATATAAAAATGGCAGTTACGGTATATTTTTAACCCCTTCACCCCTGGAGATTTTTTTCATTTTTGCTGTTTCGTTTATTGCTCCCCTTTTTCTCAGAGTCATAACTTTTTTATTTTTCCATCAATATGGCCATGTGAGGGCTTGTTTTTTGCAGGATGAGTTATGCTTTTGAACAACACCATTGGTTTTACTTTACCATGTCATGTACTAGAATACGGGGAAAAAATTTAGAGTGCGGTGAAGTTGCAAAAAAAGTACAATCCCACACTTGTCTTTTGTTTGGCTTTTTACTAGGTTCACTAAATACTAAAATTGACCTGCCATTATGATTCCCCAGGTCATTACGACTTCATAGACACCAAACATGCCTAGGTTCTTTATTATATAAGCGGTGAAAAAAAATCCCAAACTTTGTTAAAGAAAAAATTGTGCCATTTTCCGATACCTGTAGCGTCTCCATTTTTCATGATCTCAGGTTAGGTGAGGGATTATGTTAGACATCAGGATTCTCCCGCTGCACCGGATAGATTCCAAGCCTTATCTGCCTCTGCAGTCTACCAATCAGTCTCAGCCGCTGCAGGTGCTGCTCAGCTTAGACGTCGGTCCAAGCTTCTTGCTCAGGCTCACAATGTTCCTTTGGTTACTGCTGGCTCCCAAGCCAAGTCTATGGCAATGAGGCAGCTGAATCCTGACACTCTGGAGAATGAGTCCAGAAATCATCTTACTGAGCATGTCCGTGATGTGCCATCTTCCTATTGGTGGTTGGATGCCTCCTGCTCTGGGGATGTGGCAGCTTCCGGATTGGCCCATGGGCGATGTCTCAGCCGATTAGGTGTGAGTGTTTGGGGTGGAGCCTTTTGTATAAAATATCCCCAATGGCACTCGCGGGAGTGCTTGTATCTTTTATGTATGGCTATGTGAATGGAGTCTCACACTCTATCTGCAAGTGTTCTGTATCTGTCTAGCTTAGGACTGTACACATGGGCAATTAGCCGTTGGCTTAGCATCTGGTTCCTACATGTGTGTGTCTAGCACAGTAGAGTTCTAGATCAAGCACAACCCTAGTCAGGATATTATACTGAGCATCTGTTCCACTTCTGTGTGCGAGTGACAGAGCTCAATTGCAGAGCATCTGTTCCTTTTCTGTGTGCGGGTGACATAACTTAGTTGCAGAGCATTTCTATTGTTTCTGTGTGTTAGTGACACAGGTCAGTTGCAGAGCATCTCTTTTGTTTCTGGCTGCGAGTGACACAGCTCAGTTGCAGAGCATCTGTTTCATTCCTGCGTGCGAGTTCAGTTCACGTGCTGTTCACACTGAGTGGCGTACAACCCAGTGTGTACAGGTAATCGCTTGCCGTGTATCCCATCTTTATTCACTAGCAGCAGTTTTACATCTCTGCATGATGGACCCCTTTTTGTGATTGCGCTTTATTATTAATTTTAGTTAGGGCAATCCGCCAACCCTAACAGTATACTAGTGTCAGGATCTGGCTAGTAATGGCGGAACAGCAGATTCAGCAGAATATCCAGCAGTTGGAGGGCAGGTTGTCCACTTTTGAGCGGGCGACTTCAGCTGTGGATCCATCCGCAATAGCGGATCAGGCAGTCAGAGAAGCCACTACTAAGGTTTCTGCTGTGACTCCTGTTCCGTTTCTCCCACACTTACCGCTTCACGACAAATTCTCAAGGGACAGCAAGACCTGCACGGAGTTTGTGAACCAGTGCTTTATTCAGCGGGAGCTACTGGCCTCATGTTACTCATCTGAATGGGCCTAGGTGGGATTTTTGGTGTCTCTGTTGACGGACAGAGCGTTGGAGTGGGCTACGTCGCTATGAAAGAGTAAGGACCAGGTGGTCCACAGCACCTCTCATTTCCTGGGTGCTCTGAAGCAGGTCCTTTTAGGACCTCAGGTTACCCATGATGCTGCACTCCAACTCTTGGCATTAAACCAAGGCTCTTCCATGGCCAGCCAGTTTGCTGTCCCATTCCAGACTCTAACTTCCGAGTTGGAGTGGCCAGATCAGGTTTTCTGGAGGGGCTTTGCAGACCACGTAAAGGATGCGTTGGCCACTAGAAAAATCCCAATTACACTAGAGGATTTATTTCCGTGTCCACTCACAGTGATCTTTGGCATGCTGAATGAAGATCAGAGGGAGCCCAGTGTAGATAAAGGATTTGGCTAGCTCCAAACTTTATCAATACTTTGGGATCTCCTGTTCGGACAGGCGATCTGGTGGAGTCCAATGGTCTCTCTCAGGCGGAATCTAAATCTCATCCTGTATGTTTACAGTCAGCTTGATTTCTTTGTGGGAAGGCTGGACATTTCACCAATTAGTGTCCCAGGTGTCGGGAAAGATGATTCCGTCTAGAGGTCATCAGAGGAGGTTCACTAGACACCGCAGTTGTATCCCCCAAGTTAACCTTTAAGGTTTCTCTATCTTATGGGTCAACTACCCTTGCCACAGAGGCCTGTGTGAATTCTGAGGCCAAGGGCAATTTTTTTTGTTTTCTGCCTTCGTCCTGCGCAATGCAGTTCCTTTGGTCAGCCTCTATAGCCCAGTCACCATTCGGATATTTAACGAGTCTGCTCTTCATAATCAAATAACACATCAGACCATACCCCTTATCCTCATGCTGTCCCTAAACATCAGGAGGCTATCCCTTTTTTAGTACTCTCAGAGGGCAGTGATGAGGTACTTCTGGATTTACCTTGGTTGCATCGCCATTCACCCCGTTTCGATTGGGCAACTGTTGTGAATTCTGTGGCTGAGTTCACTTCTGTGGTCACAAGTGGTATTGCAGTCTCTGGGCTTCCTCCCTCAGGTGTTTTGGTGAGCTCGTTGGCTGCCTTGCTATTTAGCTCCACCTGAGTCTGTCTTCCTTGCTCCTTGTCAATGTTCCAGTGTTGGATCTGAGCTACTGCATCTTTCCTTGGGCCTGCTGCTCTGCTAGATAAGTGCTTCTAGCTTGTTTTCTGTTTTTTCTGTCCAGCTTGCTATTATCTTTTGCTGGAAGCTCTGAGAAGCAAAGGGGTGCACCGCCGTGCTGTTAGTTCGGCACGGTGGGTCTTTTTGCCCCTTTGCGTGGTTTTCGTTTTAGGGTTTTTTGTAGACTGCATAGTTCTCTTTGCTATCCTCGCTCTGTCTAGAATATCGGGCCTCACTTTGCTGAATCTATTTCATTCCTACGTTTGTCTTTTCATCTTGCTAACAGTCATTATATGTGGGGGGCTGCCTATTCCTTTGGGGTATTTCTCTGAGGTAAGTCAGGCTTGTATTTCTATCTTCAGGCTAGTCAGCTCCTCAGGCAGTGCCGAGTTGCATAGGTAGTGATAGGCGCAATCCATTGCTGCTTATAGTTGTGTGAGGATAGATCAGGTACTGCAGTCTACAGAGATTCCACGTCTCAGAGCTCGTCCTATTGTTTTTGGTTATTGCCAGATCTCTGTATGTGCGCTGATTACTGCACGCTGTGTTGCCTGATTGCCAGCCATAACAGTACAAGGAGCCACACCAATGATTCCCAATAGAGGGAAAAAAGAAATCCTGACATCATTTTTTTTTCTTAGCTCTGTCTTCAGTCTTTTTTTTCCCCTAGACATTAGAGTGCTTCAGGACACAGCTGTGGACATGGATATTCAGGCTCTGTGCTCCTCAATGGATAATCTCGTTGTAAATGTACAAAAGATTCAAGATACTATTGATCAGAAATCGATGCTAGAACCAAGAATTCCGATTCCTGATTTGTTTTTTGGTGACAGAACTAAGTTCCTGAGCTTCAGAAATAATTGTAAGCTATTTTTGGCCTTGAAACCTCATTCTTCTGGTAATCCTATTCAACAGGTTTTGATTATTATTTCTTTTTTGCGCGGCGACCCACAGGACTGGGCGTTTTCTCTTGCACCAGGAGATTCTGCATTTAGTAATGTTGATGCATTTTTCCAGGCGCTGGGATTGCTTTACGATGAGCCTAATTCAGTGGATCAGGCTGAGAAAAATCTGCTGGCTTTATGCCAGGGTCAGGATGATGTAGAAGTATATTGTCAGAAATTTAGGAAGTGGTCAGTACTCACTCTGTGGAATGAATCTGCACTAGCGGCTTTGTTCAGAAAGGGTCTCTCTGAAGCTCTTAAGGATGTAATGGTGGGATTTCCTATGCCTGCTGGTTTGAATGAGTCTATGTCCTTGGCCATTCAGATCGGTCGTCGCTTGCGCGATCGTAAATCTGTGCACCATCTGGCGGTATTGTCTGAGAGTAAACCTGAGCCTATGCAGTGCGACAGGACTATGACTAAAGTAGAACGGCAAGAACACAGACGTCTGAACAGACTGTGTTTCTATTGTGGTGATTCTACTCATGCTATTTCTAATTGTCCTAAACGCACTAGGCGGTTCGATAGCTCTGCCGTTATTGGTACTGTACAGTCCAAATTCCTTTTGTCCATTACCTTAATGTGCTCTTTGTCATCGTATTCTGTCATGGCGTTTGTGGATTCAGGCGCTGCCCTGAATCTGATGGATTTGGATTATGCTAAACGTTGTGGATTTTTCTTGGAGCCTTTGCGGTGTCCTATTCCGTTGAGAGGAATTGATGCTACACCTTTGGCCAAGAATAAGCCTCAGTACTGGGCCCAGCTGACCATGTGCATGGCTCCTGCACATCAGGAAGTTATTTGCTTTCTGGTACTGCATAATTTGCATGATGTGGTCGTGTTGGGGTTGCCATGGCTACAAACCCATAATCCAGTATTGGATTGGAACTCTATGTCGGTAACCAGCTGGGGTTGTCAGGGAGTACATGGTGATGTTCCATTTTTGTCTATTTCGTCATCCATTCCTTCTGACATCCCAGAGTTCTTGTCGGACTTTCAGGATGTATTTGAAGAGTCCAAGTCTGATGCCCTACCTCCGCATAGGAATTGTGATTGTGCTATCGATTTGATTCCTGGTAGTAAATTCCCTAAGGGTCGTTTATTTAATTTGTCCGTACCTGAACACACCGCTATGCGCAGTTATGTGAAGGAGTCCCTGGAGAAGGGACATATTCGCCCATCGTCGTCACCATTGGGAGCAGGGTTCTTTTTTGTAGCCAAGAAGGATGGTTCGCTAAGACCGTGTATTGATTACCGCCTTCTTAATAAGATCACTGTTAAGTTTCAGTATCCCTTGCCATTGATTTCTGACTTGTTTGCTCGGATTAAGGGGGCTAGTTGGTTTACTAAGATTGATCTTCGTGGTGCGTATAATCTGGTGAGAATCAGGCAGGGAGATGAATGGAAAACGGCATTTAATACGCCCGAGGGTCATTTTGAGTATCTGGTGATGCCATTCGGACTTGCCAATGCTCCATCTGTTTTTCAGTCTTTTATGCATGACATTTTCCGTGAGTATCTGGATAAATTCTTGATTGTTTACTTGGATGACATTTTGATCTTCTCAGATGATTGGGAGTCTCATGTGAAGCAAGTCAGAATGGTTTTCCAGGTACTGCGTGCTAATTCCTTGTTCGTGAAGGGATCAAAGTGTCTCTTCGGTGTGCAGAAAGTTTCATTTTTGGGGTTCATCTTTTCCCCTTCTACTATCGAGATGGATCCGGTTAAGGTTCAGGCCATCCAGGATTGGACTCAGCCGACATCTCTAAAAAGTCTGCAGAAATTCCTGGGCTTTGCTAATTTTTATCGTCGCTTCATCTGTAATTTTTCTAGCATTGCCAGACCATTGACCGATTTGACCAAGAAGGGTGCTGATTTGGTTAATTGGTCTTCTGCTGCCGTGGAAGCTTTTCAGGAGTTGAAGCGTCGTTTTTGCTGTGCCCCTGTGTTGTGTCAACCTGATGTTTCTCTTCCATTCCAGGTCGAGGTTGATGCTTCTGAGATTGGTGCAGGGGCGGTTTTGTCACAGAGAGGTTCTGGTTGCTCAGTGTTCAAACCATGTGCTTTCTTTTCCAGGAAATTTTCTGCTGCTGAGCGTAATTATGATGTGGGCAACCGAGAGTTGCTGGCCATGAAGTGGGCATTCGAGGAGTGGCGTCATTGGCTTGAGGGTGCTAAGCATCGCGTGGTGGTATTGACTGATCATAAGAACCTTACTTATCTTGAGTCTGCCAAGCGCTTGAATCCTAGACAGGCCCGTTGGTCGTTATTTTTTGCTCGTTTTGATTTTGTGATTTCATACCTTCCGGGCTCTAAAAATGTGAAGGCGGATGCTCTGTCTAGGAGTTTTGTGCCCGACTCTCTGGGGTTATCTGAGCCGGCGAGTATCCTCAAGGAAGGAGTCATTGTGTCTGCCATCTCCCCTGATTTGCGGAGAGTGTTGCAGAAATTTCAGGCTAATAAACCTGATCATTGTCCGGCCGAGAAACTGTTCGTCCCTGATAGGTGGACTAGTAAAGTTATCTCTGAACTTCATTGTTCGGTGCTGGCCGGTCATCCAGGAATCTTTGGTACCAGGGAGTTGGTTGCTAGATCCTTCTGGTGGCCATCTCTGTCACGGGATGTGCGTGCTTTTGTGCAGTCCTGTGGAATTTGTGCTAGGGCTAAGCCCTGCTGTTCACGTGCCAGTGGGTTGCTTTTGCCCTTGCCGGTCCCGAAGAGGCCTTGGACACATATTTCGATGGATTTCATTTCTGACCTTCCCGTTTCTCAAAAAATGTCGGTCATTTGGGTGGTCTGTGATCGCTTTTCTAAAATGGTCCATCTGGTGCCCTTGGTTAAATTGCCTTCCTCCTCTGATTTGGTGCCTTTGTTCTTCCAGCATGTGGTTCGTTTACATGGCATTCCTGAGAATATTGTTTCTGACAGAGGTTCCAAGTTTGTCTCGAGGTTCTGGCGAGCCTTTTGTGGTAGGATGGGCATTGACCTATCTTTCTCCTCGGCCTTCCATCCTCAGACTAATGGCCAGACCGAACGAACCAATCAGACCTTGGAAACATATCTGAGATGTTTTGTTTCCGCTGACCAGGATGATTGGGTGTCATTTTTGCCGTTGGCTGAGTTCGCCCTTAATAATCGGGCCAGCTCGGCTACCTTGGTCTCTCCATTTTTCTGCAATTCTGGGTTCCATCCTCGTTTCTCTTCAGGACAGGTTGAGTCTTCGGACTGTCCTGGTGTGGATTCTGTGGTGGACAGGTTGCAGCAGATCTGGACTCAGGTAGTGGACAATTTGACCTTGTCCCAGGAGAAGGCTCAGCTTTTCGCTAATCGCAGACGCCGTGTGGGACCCCGACTTCGTGTTGGGGATCTGGTTTGGTTATCTTCTCGTCATATTCCTATGAAGGTTTCCTCTCCTAAATTTAAACCTCGTTTTATTGGTCCGTATAGGATTTCTGAGATTCTCAATCCGGTGTCTTTTCGTCTGACCCTCCCAGACTCCTTTTCCATACATAATGTATTCCATAGGTCGTTGTTGAGGAGATACGTGGCACCTATGGTTCCATCTGTGGAGCCTCCTGCCCCTGTTTTGGTGGAGGGGGAATTGGAGTATATTGTGGAGAAGATTTTGGATTCTCGTGTCTCTAGACGGAAACTCCAGTATCTGGTCAAATGGAAGGGTTATGCTCAGGAAGATAATTCCTGGGTTTTTGCCTCTGATGTCCATGCCCCAGATCTTGTTCGTGCCTTTCATGTGGCTCATCCTGGTCGGTCTGGGGGTTCTGGTGAGGGTTCGGTGACCCCTCCTCAAGGGGGGGGTACTGTTGTGAATTCTGTGGCTGAGTTCACTTCTGTGGTCACAAGTGGTATTGCAGTCTCTGGGCTTCCTCCCTCAGGTGTTTTGGTGAGCTCGTTGGCTGCCTTGCTATTTAGCTCCACCTGAGTCTGTCTTCCTTGCTCCTTGTCAATGTTCCAGTGTTGGATCTGAGCTACTGCATCTTTCCTTGGGCCTGCTGCTCTGCTAGATAAGTGCTTCTAGCTTGTTTTCTGTTTTTTCTGTCCAGCTTGCTATTATCTTTTGCTGGAAGCTCTGAGAAGCAAAGGGGTGCACCGCCGTGCTGTTAGTTCGGCACGGTGGGTCTTTTTGCCCCTTTGCGTGGTTTTCGTTTTAGGGTTTTTTGTAGACTGCATAGTTCTCTTTGCTATCCTCGCTCTGTCTAGAATATCGGGCCTCACTTTGCTGAATCTATTTCATTCCTACGTTTGTCTTTTCATCTTGCTAACAGTCATTATATGTGGGGGGCTGCCTATTCCTTTGGGGTATTTCTCTGAGGTAAGTCAGGCTTGTATTTCTATCTTCAGGCTAGTCAGCTCCTCAGGCAGTGCCGAGTTGCATAGGTAGTGATAGGCGCAATCCACTGCTGCTTATAGTTGTGTGAGGATAGATCAGGTACTGCAGTCTACAGAGATTCCACGTCTCAGAGCTCGTCCTATTGTTTTTGGTTATTGCCAGATCTCTGTATGTGCGCTGATTACTGCACGCTGTGTTGCCTGATTGCCAGCCATAACAGGCAACATGGAACATACTGGGTTGGAGTAGTTCTTGCAAGGAACACTGTCTTAAGGCCCAAGTTTCCATCAGATCCTCCAAGGTCACTACTGACCTAAGATTCCTACCTTGGCACTACTGGCTGTATGCTGACATGCTCTCTAAAAAGGCCGTGGAGACCCATCCTTTTCATCACCCCTATGATTGCCTCATAGACCTCATACTGAAGGCAGAGCCTCCATGCGGGTGGGTTTATCCTTCGTCTCTCCTGGAGACTGAGGCTATGTCTAAGTACATCAGGGAGAATTTGGTGAGGGGCTTTTTTAGGAAATTGGGGGCAGGGTTCTTCTTCGTCCAGAAGAAGAATGCAGAATTACGCCCGTGTATAGATTATAGGAGTTCAAATGCCATCACAATCAAGAATAAGTATCATTTGCCGTTAATCTCCGAGCTCTTCGACAGAGTTTAACAGCAGCATTTAATAGCCGTGGGTGGATTCCTCCAGTGGTTATTGCAGGCACATTTCAACTGTTCAAGACAGCTGACATGTCCCAGGATAGATGTGGGCTCACCGCCGGAGCCCACATCAAAGGGATACCGACATTGCATACTATTACACCTGATGTCGGTAAGGGCTTAAAAGTATATGTTTTTTGGGACTTCACATTTTGGCCACACCCTTGGGCACACCCCAATCCACAATTAGTGATGGGTGAACTCGAACAGTAAACATCGCAGTTCATCAGACACTCACACTGAAGTGTGGGAACTCAGCTGCAATGACCGGCAGTAAACTCTGTGACGTCACTGCTTATCAATGAAGTTGCACTCGTGCCATCTCACTCTCTCATGGTTTTCAGCCTGGACGGTCGCATCACGGCACCATCCATGTTGTAAACCAAATATCACAGGCAGGGATTACAGTGTGACAACGCTTCACTTTGGACAGGTGAGGGATATGGTTGTTTATTATTATTCTTTGTTTAAAGGGAACAAAGGATTCAATGGAATGGATGAAAGGTAAGTATTTTTATTGTTTATTATGTTCGTTTTTTACAGGGGACAAGGACTTCAATGGAATGGATGTAAGGTGAGTATAAGGCCGGCATCACACCAGCGAGTTTTATGGACGTATGAGAGGCGCAGAAAATACGCATTGCACATGGACCAATGATTTTCTATGGGGCAGTTCCTATCTGCCATATTTTATGCATCCTTATTATACGGTCTTGTACGGCTGTGGAAAATCGCAGCATGCTGCGTTTGTCAGCGAATTGCGCAAAAAATCCACCAATAAAAGTCAATGGGGGCGAGAAAAAAATGGATTACACACGGACCAACAGTGTGACTTGCGAGAAATAAGCAGCGGTGTTCAATAGAAAAGCTGGCAATTCAGCATGGTGTACAGTAAAATCACACTGACAGGTTAGAATAGAATAGCTAAAATAAATGTCTACACATAGAATAGGTATATATATATATATATATATATATATATATATATATATATGTATACAGTTAGGTCCATATATATTTGGACAGAGACAACATTTTTCTAATTTTGTTTATAGACATTACCACAATGAATTTTAAACAAAACAATTCAGATGCAGTTGAAGTTCAGACTTTCAGCTTCCATTTGAGGGTATCCACATTAAAATTGGATGAAGGGTTTAGGAGTTTCAGCTCCTTAACATGTACCGCCCTGTTTTTAAAGGGACCTAAAGTAATTGGACAATTGACTCTGAGGCTATTTCATGGACAGGTGTGGGCAATCCCTTCATTATGTCATTCTCAATTAAGCAGATAAAAGGCCTGGAGTTGATTTGAGGTGTCCTGCTTGCATTTGGAAGGTTTTGCTGTGAAGTAAACATGCGGTCAAAGGAGCTCTCCATGCAGGTGAAACAAGCCATCCTTAAGCTGCGAAAACAGAAAAAAAACATCCGAGAAATTGCTACAATATTAGGAGTGGCAAAATCTACAGTTTGGTACATCCTGAGAAAGAAAGAAAGCACTGGCGAACTCATCAATGCAAAAAGACCTGGGTGCCCACGGAAGATAACAGTGGTGGATGATCGCAGAATAATCTCCATGGTGAAGAGAAACCCCTTCACAACAGCCTACCAAGTGAACAACACTCTCCAGGAGGTAGGTGTATCAATATCCAAATCTACCATAAAGAGAAGACTGCATGAAAGTAAATACAGAGGGTTCACTGCACGGAGCAAACCACTCATAAGCATCAAGAATAAAAAGGCTAGACTGGACTTTGCTAAAAAACATCTAAAAAAGCCAGCACAGTTCTGGAAGAGCATTCTTTGGACAGATGAAACCAAGATCAACCTCTACCAGAATGATGGAAAGAGAAAAGTATGGCGAAGGCGTGGTACAGCTCATGATCCAAAGCATACCATATCATCTGTAAAACACGGCGGAGGCAGTGTGATGGCTTGGGCATCCATGGCTGCCAGTGGCACTGGGTCACTAGTGTTTATTGATGAGGTGACACAGGACAGAAGCAGCCGAATGAATTCTGAGGTATTCAGAGACATACTGTGTGCTCAGATCCAGCCAAATGCAGCCAAATGGATTGGTCGGCATTTCATACTGCAGATGGACAGTGACCCAAAACATAAAGCCAAAGCAACCCAGGAGTTTATTAAAGCAAAGAAGTGGAATATTCTTGAATGGCCATGTCAGTCACCTGATCTCAACCCAATTGAGCATGCATTTCACTTGTTAAAGACTAAACTTCAGACAGAAAGGCCCACAAACAGCAACTGAAAACCACCTGGCAGAGCATCAAAAAGGAGGAAACACAGCGTCTGGTAATGTTCATGAGTTCAAGACTTCAGGCAGTTATTGCCAACAAGGGGTTTTCAAACCAAGTACTAACAATGAACATTTTATTTAAAATTATTGAATCTGTCCAATTACTTTTGGCCCCTTTAAAAACAGGGTGGCACATGTTAAGGAGCTGAAACTCCTAAACCCTTCATACAATTATAATGTGGATACCCTCAAATGAAAGCTGAAAGTCTGAACTTCAACTGCATCTGAATTGTTTTGTTTAAAATTCATTGTGGTAATGTCTATAACCAAAATTGGAAAAATGTTGTCTCTGTCCAAATATATATGAACCTAACTGTATGTATATATATATATATATATATATATATATATATATAGTCAGTGAGACACATATATATATATATATATATATATATATATATATGTGTGTATTTATATTTCATACAGCGCTAGATAGCTCAAAAGCCGGTAATTCAATTGCCGGCTTTTGCTATCTCATACTCAAATCCGACAGGATATGAGACATGGTTTACATACAGTAAACCATTTCATATCCATTATTTTTTTACATATTCCTCACTAATAATGTTCCAAGTGTCTGTGTGCAAAATTTGGGGGCTCTAGCTGTTAAAATAAAGGGTTAAATCATGGAAAAAATTGGCATGGGCTCCCGCGCAATTTTCTCCACCAGAGTGGGAAAGCCAGTGACTGAGGGCAGATATTAATAGCCTAGAGAGGGACCATGGTTATTGACCCCCCTGGCTACAAACATCTGCCCCCAGCCACCCAGAAAAGGCACATCTGGAAGATGCGCCTATTCTGGCACTTAGCCTCTCTCTTCCCACACCCCTGTAGCGGTGGGATATTGGGTAATAAAGGGTTAATGTCACCTCGATATTGTAAGGTGACATTAGGCCAGGTTAATAAAGGAGAGGCGTCAATAAGACACCTATCCATTATTAATCCAATTGTAGGAAAGGTTAATAAAACACACACACATTATGAAAAAAGTATTTTATTGAAATAAATACACAGGGTGTTGGAATAGTTTATTATACTCTCAATCCAATTGAAGACCCTTGTCACCTGAAACAAAGTGAAAATAAAAAATCAACAATATCCCATACCTTCCGTTGTTCAGTCTTGTCCCACGCTGAAAATCCATCAGAAGGGCTTAAATAAATTTACAAGCAGGAGCCTGCTAATGCTGCCGCCCCTGCCTGTAAAATCTGGGGAATGATTGGAAAGCAGGGGAACGTAGCTACCTAGACTTGCGGTGCTGCGCCCCCTGCTGGCATAACCTCAGATGAACTCGAGCGTGGGAATTTTTCTGAATTTTTGGTAGTGCAGGCGTGGCTCCGTAACGATCTGTTCTCTTTCTAGACCACTGTCAGGATCCCACCCCTGACAGGTCCTCTCCCGAACTCTCCCGGGCTCTTTCTGTCTAACTTCCTGTCCAACCCCCAGTTTTACCAGAGTGTGAAGAGTGGCCTACTAGATAGAACCACTCCCCCTGGTGGCCGGAGTGTGAAGTGTCATGTGTGTTTGTGATACCTGGTCAGAACTCCTTTAGTGCCATCAGCCGTACCATCACTCCCCTTAGCGGCAGAGTGTCATACTGCAACGACCAGATCTCTGGGGCGCTGCACTCTCCCCCGGTTAAATCCAGTACTCCTGGACTGGGAAGAAGAACAATAATACATGTTAACATAAAACATATAAAATTTGTGAAACATTATGAACAAATTAACATAACAGTACTTCCCTTTATGGGAGGTGAAAACCCTTGAACTTTGCAAAAGTTTGGTCACACACAATTCATGACTCTCAGTTCAGTTGGGTGCCACTTTAAAGCAGCAGGGACCCCGGGTAAACAAAGGGGCCCCTGTGAAGTTTTTGGAGCAATTCACTGTCCATTACTCCGTTGTCCATTTTTAAACTTGTAACAAAGATATTTACACAAACAATAGCACTTATCATTAGTATCTCCAAGCTTTGTAGCGAAGGGGAGTCTGATTCTGGGTGCTACGTGTGGACCTCCGCAGTGCAGGGGCTGTTATGGACCTAACAGGGCCCGCTAAGTTTGCTATCGCTGGTGTAGTGCACTGTCTTCTAGCTACACTCCTAGTGAGTCTGGGCAGTACTGGCATGTTGGAGTTCTCAAAACCGCTACTACTACCGATGGGCATGGCAGATTCACCATTAGCGGAGGGAAGACTTGCCGGTTCAGCAGTTGGCATGGCATCTTCTGGTGAGGTCTGTTGTGATGGCGGATTGGGATGACCTGTGTTATGAAAGGTAATTCAGTACCACAATGGACATAGAGGTCAGCGCACATACAGTGACCTGGCAATAACCCAAAAAACAAGAACGAGCTCTGAGACGTGGGAACTCTGTTGACCGCAATCCCTAATCCTCTCCAACCACACTAAAGGCAGCCGTGGATTGCGCCTAACGCTCCCTATGCAACTTGGCATGGCCTGAGAAACTAGCTAGCCTGAAGATAGAAAATAAGCCTACCTTGCCTCAGAGAAATATCCCCAAAGGAAAAGGCAGCCCCCCAAATATAATGACTGTGAGTTAAGATGAAAAGACAAATGTAGAGATGAAATAGATTTAGCAAAGCGAGGTCCAACTTTCTGAACAGAGCAAGGATAGGAAAGGTAACTTTGCGGTCAACACAAAACCCTACAAACACCACGCAAAGGGGGCAAAAAGACCCTCCGTACCGAACTAACGGCACGGAGGTACACCCTCTGCGTCCCAGAGCTTCCAGCAAGCAGGAAAAAACAAATAGACAAGCTGGACAGAAAAAAACAGCAAACAAATAGCAAAGAATAACTTAGCTATGCAGAGCAGCAGGCCACAGGAAAGATCCAGGAGGAGACAGGTCCAATACTAGAACATTGACTGGAGGCCAGGATCAAAGCACTAGGTGGAGTTAAATAGAGCAGCACCTAACGACTTCACCATATCACCTGAGGAAGGAAATTCAGAAGCCGCAGTACCACTTGTGACCACAAGAGGGAGCTCTGCCACAGAATTCACAACAGACCTGGCTCCACATCAAGTTCTGGCGGGGTCAGTTGGCGAAACGTCAGGACAGGTACCACGATGGCCTGATTTATTTGCGTCCAAGACTGGGGAAAGTCACCAAGAACAGTGTGTATCATCTTTTCTCCTTCCGCGGACGGAGTCGTCCCAGGGTCAGCTTCCCCATCTCTCAGTTTATCAGGGCATACCTTAAAGTGGTCCCTGGATATTGCTGTTGAGGTTTCCCCTCCATCTTTGCTGATGAGACAGACCTTTGTATTGTCGAAATCAGATGGCAGAATGGTATATGGTTCCGCTTCCCATTGGTCATCCAGCTTGTGTAGCCTCCTCTTCCGTTTGAGTACTTGCTCTCCAGTGGACAAGGGAGCCGCAGGGGCATGCTGGTTGTAGTCCCTTTCTTGTTTCTGTCTGGCTTGGGCAAGGCTTCTTTCCACACATTCCTGTACTTTGCGGTACTTTTGCTGCCTCTCCGTATCCCAATCCGCATCGGGCGAGATATCTTCGGGGGTCAGGACCCACATGTCCAGGTCCACAGGTAACTTACTATACCTCCCTTGCATCAGGTATGCTGGGGTGCAATTGGTGGAATTCACTGGCATGTGGTTGTACATATCCACCAGGTCTGGCAACTTTGTGGGCCACAAGTTCCGTTCCTCCACAGGTAAGGTCTTCAACAAGTCGATCACTACCTGGTTCATCTTCTCACACATCCCGTTGGTTTGTGGATGGTACGGCGTGGTTCTGATCTTCTTACACCTGTACAGATCACAGAACTCCTGGAACACCTCTGCCTCAAATGCTGGCCCCTGATCGGTTAGTACCTTCTCCGGGTACCCATGGGGTCTACAGAAGTACTGCTGGAAGGTTTTGGCAGTTGTCCTAGCCGTTAGATCCTTGACCGGCACGACTACCAGGAATCTGGAGTAGTGGTCCACGATGGTGAGAGCGTAGGTAAAGCCTGACCGGCTGGGCGTTAACTTCACGTGGTCTAACGCAACCAACTTGAGCGGTCGTTTGGTGAAGATGGGTTGCAAGGGCGCCCGTTGGCTGTCACGATCCTTCCTGCATAGGTTACAGGGGCCACACTCTCGACACCACTTCTCAATAGCTTTCTTCATGCCAATCCAGTAGAACCTCCCACGGAGTAGCCTCTCCAGCTTCTTCCATCCGAAGTGCCCCGTCCCATCGTGGTATGCCCCCAGGACCATGGGCACATCTTGTCTTGGGACCACGATCTGCCACACCAATTCATGAGTGCGTGGGTCGATGTTCCTCCGGCACAGCTTTCCATCGTGAATAAACAGCTTGCTCATCTCCTTCCACAGCTGTAATGTCTCCGGTGGATCATCTGGGCCGGGATATAATCCTGCCTGCATCAGGAGCTCTTTCACCCGACGGACCGCAGGGTCACCATCCTGGTTCTCTGCCCACCCATGATGGGGCAGGGGGTTCAACGGGGCGCCCTGTTTACTCTTGTGCCTATTCTCCACCTGATAACACTGAGTCGCCTTGGGGCGATGGAAAGCGGCAGTTCCACCTCTTCAAATGGTTCTGGGTCTTCCTCCATTTTGGGCAAGTGAGGCATGCGTGACAATGCATCGGCATTCGCATTATTGTGCCCTGCCCGGTATTTGATGGTGAAGTCATAGTTTGACAACCGGGCCATCCACCGCTGCTCCAGGACACCGAGTTTTGCTGTGTCCAAGTGCGTTAATGGGTTATTATCCGTGAAGACAGTGAATTTCGCAGAGGCCAGGTAGTGCTTGAACCTCTCTGTCACGGCCCAAACGACGGCGAGGAACTCCAGCTTAAAGGAACTGTAGTTGTCAGGGTTCCTTTCAGTGGGGCGAAGTTTCCTGCTGGCATAAGCGATTACTCTCTCCTTACCCTTCTGGACTTGGGATAGCACGGCTCCCAGTCCCAAATTGCTTGCATCCGTATACAATACAAATGGCTGGTTGTACTCAGGGTAAGCCAGCACCTCTTCTCCCGTCAGCGCCGACTTTAAGCAGGTGAACGATCCTTCCAGTTCGTCGTTCCAGTCAAATGGGGCATTTTTGCCCTTGGGTTTCTTGGACTGGCCCACCAACAGGTCTTGCAATGGCACGGCCTTCTTGGTGAAGTCCTTGATAAACGTCCGCTAGTAACCCACCAACCCAAGGAATTGCCGGACTTCATGGAGGTTACCGGGCTGCGGCCAGTCCTTGATCACCGTGACTTTGTCAGGGTCTGGGGCCACTCCTTCGACACTCACCACATGGCCCAGGTACTGCACTTTGGGTTTTAGCAGATGGCATTTGGACGGTTTCACCTTTAAGCCAAAATTGGACAGAGCTTCAAACACCTCGGCCAGGTGCTTCAAGTGGTCTTCATAGGTCTTGGAGAAGACAATGACATCGTCCAGATATAGCAACACGGTTTCAAAGTTCTTATGCCCCAGACAGCACTCCATCATCCTCTGGAACGTTCCCGGAGCATTACACAATCCGAAAGGCATGTAGTTGAACTCGCAGAGGCCCATCTGTGTCGTGAAGGCTGTCTTTTCCTTGTCTGCCTCCGCCACGGGAACCTGCCAGTACCCACTGGTAAGATCTAAGGTAGAAAAGTAGTTAGCGGACTTTAACCCCTTTCTGCCATTAGACGTATTATTGCGTCCATGTGGGGTGGGCTTTACTTCCCAAGGACGCAATAGTACGTCATATGCGATCGGCAGCGCTCACGGGGGGAGCGCCGCCGATCGCGGCCGGGTGTCAGCTGTTTATCGCAGCTGACATCCGGCACTATGTGCCAGGAGCGGTCACGGACCGCCCCCGGCACATTAACCCCCGGCACACCGCGATCAAAGATGATCGCGATGTGCCGGCGGTACAGGGAAGCACCGCGCAGGGAGGGGGCTCCCTGCGGGCTTCCCTGAGCCCCCCACAGCAACGCGATGTGATCGCGTTGCTGCGAGGGTCTCACCTCCCTCCCTGCTCCCTCCAGCCCTGGATCCAAGATGGCCGCGGATCCGGGTCCTGCAGGGAGGGAGGTGGCTTCACAGAGCCTGCTCAGAGCAGGCACTGTGAAGGCTGCAGCACTGTAAGACAGATCGGTGATCTGACAGAGTGCTGTGCAAACTGTCAGATCACTGATCTGTGATGTCCCCCCCTGGGACAAAGTAAAAAAGTAAAAAAAAAAAATTTCAAATGTGTAAAAAAAAAATAAAAAAAAATATTCCAAAATAATGAAAAAAAAAATAAAAATATTATTCCCATAAATACATTTCTTTATCTAAATAAAAAAAAAAACAATAAAAGTACACATATTTAGTATCGCCGCGTCCGTAACGGCCCGACCTATAAAACTGGCCCACTAGTTAACCCCTTCAGTAAACACCGTAAGAAAAAAAAAAAAAAAACGAGGCAAAAAACAACGCTTTATTATCATACCGCCGAACAAAAAGTGGAATAACACGCGATCAAAAAGACAGATATAACTAACCATGGTACCGCTGAAAACGTCATCTTGTCCCGCAAAAAACGAGCCGCCATACAGCATCATCAGCAAAAAAATAAAAAAGTTATAGTCCTGAGAATAAAGCGATGCAAAAATAATTATTTTTTCTATAAAATAGTTTTTATCGTATAAAAGCGCCAAAACATAAAAAAATGATATAAATGAGGTGTCGCTGTAATCGTACTGACCCGAAGAATAAAACTGCTTCATCAATTTTACCAAACGCGGAACGGTATAAACGCCTCCCCCAAAAGAAATTCATGAATAGCTGGTTTTTGGTCATTCTGCCTCACAAAAATCGGAATAAAAAGCGATCAAAAAATGACACGTGCCCGAAAATGTTACCAATAAAAACATCAACTCGTCCCGCAAAAAACAAGACCTCACATGACTCTGTGGACCAAAATATAGAAAAATTATAGCTCTCAAAATGTGGTAACGCAAAAAATATTTTTTGCAATAAAAAGCGTCTTTCAGTGTGTGACGGCTGCCAATCATAAAAATCTGCTAAAAAACCCGCTATAAAATTAAATCAAACCCCCCTTCATCACCCCCTTAGTTAGGGAAAAATTAAAAAAATGTATTTATTTCCATTTTCCCATTAGGGCTAGGGTTAGAGTTAGGGCTAGGGTTAGGGCTAGGGTTAGGGTTAGGGCTAGGGTTAGGGCTAGGGTTAGGGCTAGGGTTAGGTTTAGGGTTAGGGCTAGGGTTAGGGCTAGGGTTAGGGTTAGGGCTAGGGTTAGGGCTAGGGTTAGGGCTAGGGTTAGGGTTAGGGCTAGGGTTAGGGCTAGGGTTAGGGCTAGGGTTAGGGCTAGGGTTAGGATTAGGGTTAGGGCTAGGGTTAGGGCTAGGGCTACAGTTTGGGTTGGGGCTAAAGTTACAGTTAGGGTTTAGATTACATTTACGGTTGGGAATAGGGTTGGGATTAGGGTTAGGGGTGTGTCAGGGTTAGAGATGTGGTTAGGGTTACTGTTGGGATTAGGGTTAGGGATGTGTTTGGATTAGGGTTTCAGTTATAATTGGGGGGTTTCCACTGTTTAGGCACATCAGGGGCTCTCCAAACGCGACATGGCGTCCGATCTCAATTCCAGCCAATTCTGCGTTGAAAAAGTAAAACAGTGCTTCTTTCCTTCCGAGCTCTCCCGTGTGCCCAAACAGGGGTTTACCCCAACATATGGGGTATCAGCGTACTCAGGACAAATAGGACAACAACTTTTGGGGTCCAATTTCTCCTGCTACCCTTGGGAAAATACAAAACTCGGGGCTAAAACATATTTTTTGTGGGAAAAAAAAAGATTTTTTATTTTCACGGCTCTGCGTTATAAACTGTAGTGAAACACTTGGGGGTTCAAAGTTCTCACAACACATCTAGATTAGTTCCCTGGGGGGTCTAGTTTCCAATATGGTGCCACTTGTGGGGGGTTTCTACTGTTTAGGTACATTAGGGGTTCTGCAAACGCAATGTGACGTCTGCAGACCATTCCATCTAAGTCTGCATTCCAAATGGCGCTCCTTCCCTTCCGAGCTCTGCCATGCGCTCAAACGTTGGTTTCCCCCAACATACGGGGTATCAGCGTACTCAGGACAAATTGGACAACAACTTTTGGGGTCGAATTTCTCCTCTTACCCTCGGGAAAATACAAAACTGGGGGCTAAAAAATAATTTTGGGGGGAAAGATTTTTTTTTTTAATTTTCACGGCTCTGCCTTACAAACTGTAGTGAAACACTTGGGGGTTCAAAGCTATCACAACACATCTAGATGAGTTCCTTAGGGGGTCTAGTTTCCAAAATGGTGTCACTTGTGGGAGGTTTCTACTGTTTAGGTACATTAGGGGCTCTGCAAATGCAATGTGACACCTGCAGACCATTCCATCTAAGTCCTCATTCCAAATGGAGCTCCTTCCCTTCCGAGCCCTCCCATGCGCCCAAACAGTGGTTCCCCCCCACATATGGGGTATCAGCGCACTCAGGACAAATTGGACAACAAATTGTGGGGTCGAATTTCTCCTGTTACCCTCGGGAAAATACAAAACTGGGGGCTAAAAAATAATTTTTGTGGGAAAAAATTTTTGATTTATTTTTACGGCTCTCCATTATAAACTTCTGTGAAGCCCTTGGTGGGTCAAAGCGCTCAGCACACATCTAGATAAGTTCCTAAGGGGGTCTACTTTCCAAAATGGTGTCACTTGTGGGGGGTTTCTACTGTTTAGGTACATTAGGGGCTCTGCAAACGCAATGTGACACCTGCAGACCATTCCATCTAAGTCTGCATTCAAATGGCACTCCTTCCCTTCTGAGCCCTCCCATGTGCCCAAACAGTGGTTCCCCCCACATATGGTGTATCATCGCACTCAGGACAAATTGGGCAACAAATTTTGGGGTCCAATTTCTCCTGTTACCCTCAGGAAAATACAAAACTGGGGGCTAAAAAAATAATTTTTGTGGGAAAAAAATTTTGTTTTATTTTTACGGCTCTGCATTATAAACTTCTGTGAAGCACTTGGTGGGTCAAAGTGCTCACCACACCTCTAGATAAGTTCCTTAGGGGGTCTACTTTCCAAAATGGTGTCATTTGTGGGGGGTTTCAATGTTTAGGCACATCAGTGGCTCTTCAAACGCAACATGGCGTCCCATCTCAATTCCTGTCAATTTTGCTTTGAAAAGTCAAACGGCGCTCCTTCCCTTCCGAGCTCTCCCATCCACCCAAACAGTGGTTTACCCCCACATATGGGGTATCAGCGTACTCAGGACAAATTGTACAACAACTTTTGTGGTCCAATTTCTTCTCTTACCCTTGGGAAAATAAAAAATTGGGGGCAAAAAGATAATTTTTGTGAAAAAATATGATTTTTTATTTTTACGGTTCTACATTATAAACTTCTGTGAAGCACTTGGTGGGTCAAAGTGCTCACCACACCTCTAGATAAGTTCCCTAGGGGGTCTACTTTCCAAAATGGTGTCACTTGTGGGGGGTTTCAATGTTTAGGCACATCAGTGGCTCTTCAAACGCAACATGACGTCCCATCTCAATTCCTGTCAATTTTGCATTGAAAAGTCAAACGGCGCTCCTTCCCTTCCGAGCTCTCCCATCCGCCCAAACAGTGGTTTACCCCCACATGTGGGGTATTGGCATACTCAGGACAAATTGTACAACAATGTTTGGGGTCCATTTTCTCCTGTTACCCTTGGTAAAATAAAACAAATTGGAGCTGAATTAAATTTTTTGTGAAAAAAGTTAAATGTTCATTTTTATTTAAACATTCAAAAAATTCCTGTGAAGCACCAGAAGGGTTAATAAACTTCTTGAATATGGTTTTGAGCACCTTGAGGGGTGTAGTTTTTAGAATGGTGTCACACTTGGGTATTTTCTATCATATAGACCCCTCAAAATGACTTCAAATGAGATGTGGTCCCTAAAATAAAATGGTGTTATAGAAATGAGAAATTGCTGGTCAACTTTTAACCCTTATAACTCCCTAACAAAAAAAAAATTTGGTTCCAAAATTGTGCTGATGTAAAGTAGACATGTGGGAAATGTTACTTATTAAGTATTTTGTGTGACATATCTCTGTGATTTAATTGCATAAAAATTCAAAGTTGGAAAATTGCGAAATTTTCATAATTTTCGCCAAATTTCCGTTTTTTTCACAAATAAACGCAGGTACTATCAAATAATTTTTACCATTGTCATGAAGTACAATATGTCACGAGAAAACAATGTCAGAATCACCAGGATCCATTGAAGCGTTCCAGAGTTATAACCTCATAAAGGGACAGTGGTCAGAATTGTAAAAATTGGCCCGGTCATTAACGTGCAAACCACCCTTTGGGGTAAAGGGGTTAAGGCAGCCAAAGACTCCTCTATCCTGGGTAGGGAATATGCATCCTTATGTGTAATGCGGTTTAGTTGCCTATAATCCACACACATCCTCATGGTGCCATCTTTCTTCTTAACGAGAACTAATGGGGCTGCCCAGGGGCTACAGCTGTCCCTCACTACCCCAGCCTCTTTCATCTCTCGCAACATGTCCTTGGCGCACTGATAATGAGCTGGGGGCACAGGACGGTACCTCTCTTTTATTGGCGGGTGATCTCCTGTGGGGATGTGATGTTGAATCCCTTTTACCCGCCCAAAATCTAGAGGGTGCTTGCTGAATACCCGCTCATACTCATGAACCACCCTGTAGGCCCCCTGTTTCTGGTGAGACGGGGTAGAGTCAATGCCCACGTGCAATTCCCGGCACCAATCTTTTGACTGTCCTGCAGAGCCATTGTCCTCCGCCGGTTCGGACGGAACCAAGGGCCCAGGTGCCTGTATTATATTATTACTAACAGTGAACAGCTTGGCAAGTGTGGTGTATTTGGTCAAGTGGACTTCTTCCTCCCCACAGTTAAGGACGCGTACTGGCACCCTCCCTTGGCGGACGTCGACCACCCTTCTGGCTGTCAGGAGAGTAGGCCTGTTATCTGAATACACTGGCTCTACCAGGGCCTGATCTGATAATATTTACCCCTAAGGCCTATGGCTGCCCGACACCATATTAACATTTCACTCCTGGGGGGTATCGCAATGGGGTTTGAATCACTCACTGTGACCCGGCCAATTTCACCACCAGTCAACTCCACCTGCTGTCTCTGCATCAGAGCACTGATCTCTTTCTGCAAGGCACGCTGTTCGCTGTAACCAGCTGTTTCGGCTACCTGCTGCAACAAGACAATAACTTCTGCAAGACAATTTTCTATAACATTAGTACCGATAGTCATCATGGGGTTACATTCACGTCGATCAATATCAACAATAACAATGCCCTGGGCCTCCAATTCTACCCGCCCCACTTTGATGGTGACCTCCTTATACCCCACTTGTGGCAGTGGCTGACCATTACTAGCTATGATGGTGAAATCATCATCGGGGCCACGGGTAATGTCGGTGTCCTCCCAATAGCGTTTATAGAGGACGTAGGGCATAGTCGTCACCTGGGAACCGGTGTCCAACAGAGCGTTCATGGGGATACTGTCGATCACGATGGGGAGAACTGGTCGCCCTCCGACGTATTTGGCTCTCCAATGTTGCGGGCCTGATCGTCCTATTCCTGGGGGTTGGCTTTTTGCCCCAGGGGTTGCTCGTTTAAAGGACAGTACCTTGCAAGATGGCCCACTTGGTGGCAGCGGCGGCAAATCGGTCGTCCATCCCGATGAAAGCGATCGTCGTCTCGGCCTCTGGTCGACGGGATCCTACTCTGTTGCTGCCAGGGGAAATCCTCCGGTCTGGAAGCCAGCTGGATCTTCTCCTTGGGGGCCTCCTGTAGGGACTGGACGGTCCGGGATAGGGCAGCAACGCTCTTGGTCAGCTCTTGCATCTGGAGGCGTAGTCCTGCAAGGGAGTCGTCATCCAGAGTCTGGGCATCGGCCTCAGCAGAGACGAGTGTATCTGGCGCCACCTCCTGGTGGTATGTGAGGGCTTGACGCCTGGCGAGTACAGCACGGCTGGGCTGTCGCTCTGGGAGCGCTTGGATGGCTTTATCTTTGAATTGCGCAAAGGTCAGGTCTGGGTTCTGCATGGCTAAGAAATATAACTGAGCCCCCTGGTTACTGCACAGGAGCCCCTCGATGAACCGCTCTTTCAGGAGTTTATCTTCATCTTGCATGCTGCTGGGGTCACTCTGCTTGATGGCCCGCAGTACCTCCTGAAGATTGAGGGCATAGTCCCGTAAGCTATCCTGCGGCCTCTGCTTGCACCCATAGAATGTCAATTTAATTTCCGTAGCGGTGCGGGTGTCAAAGGTGGTTTTTAGCTTTGGAAGGACCTGCTGTGCAGTTTTCTTATCCGCGGCGGGCCAGGACTTCGCTTCTCTCAAAGCCGCGCCAAAGAGCTGTCCAGTTATCATATGAACCTTCTGAGGCTCTGTCAGGGAATAAAACTCGAGCAGGCTGCAAATCCCCTCTTTAAAGTCAGTGAACGTGTGGGCTTCTCCAGAGTATCGCGGGAGCCAGGTGGCTCCTGGTAGGTACGACATGGAGAAGGGCATTATGGCTGTTGTGGCTGCAGCAGTGTCCAGCTGACCGATGGGAGCGGCAGGCCCTGCGGCTTCTGGCGGTGGTACCAGGCCCGAGGCTGCGTCTACTACGGGGTCTGTAAGTGCCCCTGTGGCTGTGGCCACCGCTTCTCCTGGATCTGACATGGCCGTTCCTCCTTCCTGCTCACCCCCCAAGGTCGGAGGTCCACTTCCGTAGTCGGCACTTCACCGCGCCTTTTCGTTCAGCGCTCTTTTTGGCCGGCCCCGCCCACTAAACAATGGCTCCTCCCCTCGCGACCCACTCGGCGCGGCAATGGCGGATTTTGGCGGCAATTAGCAATACACAGTCTTTACAAGGGATCACAGTTCAAATACAATTCAACACAGTTCCAAGGCACACATGACCTGATTCTTTCAGGCTTAAGTAGATCCTGTTCGTGATGCCAAATTGGAGCGCCCCCAGACACAGGGCCACGAGTTCTCGATACCGGGCCCCTCAGTCTCTGTATTGAGGTTGTCACGGTGGCTAGACGCGGTCCGTGACCCTGCTAAGGGGCGCCCAATGAAAGGTGATGGTGTGATGCGTGGTGCGAGGCACGATGAATAACAAGGACACAGGGTTGCAGTCTCTTTACCTCTTTACTGAAGGCTTTGAGATCCGCAATCCAGAGCACTGCTAACAGGGCTGGCTGAGACCGGCTTGTCCAAAGGCACATCCAGAGTTTCCTTTGCAGGTGGAAATCAGTGCCTACCCACTAGCGCCTGTGTGTTGTAGTCCTTCCCTGCTGAGTACCACGGGATAGTCCTCACAACTGTTGTGTTTGTGTTAATTGTTCTTTCTCTCTCTCTTTGTCCCCCAGATGATATGGTTAGGACGCACCCGTATGATGGGTAGGCCTGGAGTTATTCTGGGACCCTAGAGACGCCCCTCTCCCACAGTTGCCTCCCTTGTCTGCTTAGGTGGTTTAGGTGAGACAGCCAACCTATAATTAACTGTCCTGCCGTGTTGAAGTAATGCATAAAGTCTCTTACTTTCTCGTTGCTCCGGCCACCGCTATGCGCCTCAGAAGGATGTTGCCTCGGTCCCACGGCACGACTCCTACTGGCTCTATCTCCTTTACGCTGTGATCCCACTTCTCACTTCTCCACAATCAACTTCGCTTCGTGTCCTTTCTTAGAATACCGCCGCAAGGTAGTGCAGGCGCGGCTCTGTAACGATCTGTTCTCTTTCTAGACCGCTGTCAGGATCCCACCCCTGACAGGTCCTCTCCCGAACTCTCCCGGGCTCTTTCTGTCTAACTTCCTGTCCAACCCCCAGTTTTACCAGAGTGTGAAGAGTGGCCTTCTAGATAGAACCACTCCCCCTGGTGGCCGGAGTGTGAAGTGTCATGTGTGTTTGTGATACCTGGTCAGAACTCCTTTAGTGCCATCAGACGTACCATCACTCCCCTTAGCGGCAGAGTGTCATACTGCAACGACCAGATCTCTGGGGCGCTGCATAAATTCACACTGTAGGCATCACAACTATGAATTAACACATGTGGAATTATATACTTAACAAAAAAGTGTGAAACAACTGAAAATATGTCTTATATGATGACTGCTTTGCACACTCTGGCATTCTCTTGATGAGCTTCAAAAGGTAGTCACCGGGAATGGCCTTCCAAAAATCTTGAAGGAGTTCCCAGAGATGCTTAGCACTTGTTGGCCTTTTTGCCTTCACTCTGTGGTCCAGCTCACCCCAAACCATCTCGATTGAGTTCAGGTCTGGTGACTGTGGAGACCAGGTTATCTGGCGTAGCACCCCATCACTCTCCTTCTTGGTCAAATAGCCCTTACACAGCCTGGAGGTGTGTTTGGAGTAATTGTCCTGTTGAAAAATAAAAGATGGTCCAACTAAACGCAAACCGGATGGAATAGCATGCCGCTGCAAGATGCTGTGGTAGCCATGGTTCTGTATGCCTTCAATTTTGAATAAATCCCCAACAGTGTCACCAGCAAAGCACCCCCATACCATCACACCTCCTCCTCCTCCATGCTTCACAGTGGGAACCAGGCATGTAGAGTCCATCTGTTCACCTTTTCTGAGTCGCACAAAGACACTGTGGTTGGAACCAAAGATCTGAAATTTGGACTCATCAGACCAAAGCACAGATTTCCACTGGTCTAATGTCCATTCCTTGTGTTCTTTAGCCCAAACAAGTCTCTTCTGCTTGTTGCCTGTCCTTAGCAGTGGTTTCCTAGCAGCTATTTTACAATGGCCTGCTGCACAAAGTCTCCTCTTAACAGTTGTTGTAGAGATGTGTCTGCTGCTAGAACTCTGTGTGGCATTGACCTGGTCTCTAATCTGAGCTGCTGTAAACCTGCAATTTCTGAGGCTGGTGACTCGGATAAACTTATCCTCAGAAGCAGAGGTGACTCTTGGTCTTCCTTTCCTGGGGCAGTCCTCATGTGAGCCAGTTTCTTTGTAGCGCTTGATGGTATTTGCCACTACACTTGGGGACACTTTCAAAGTTTTCTCAATTTTTCAGACTGACTGACCTTCATTTCTTAAAGTAATGATAGCCACTCATTTTTCTTTACTTAGCTGCTTTTTTATTGCCATAATACAAATTCTAACAGTCTATTCAGTAGGACTATCAGCTGTGTATCCACCAGACTTCTGCACAACACAACTGATGGTCCCAACACCATTTATAAGGCAAGAAATCCCACTTATTAAACCAGAGAGGGCGCACCTGTGAAGTGAAAACCATTTCCGGTGACTACCTCTTGAAGCTCATCAAGAGAATGCCAAGAGTGTGCAAATACTCATGAAAATACAGAAAATCTTTAAATGAGAAGGTGTGTCCAAACTTTTGGTCTGTACTGTATGTACAGTGGGTACAAAAGAAAAAAGTATATTTCAGCTCACCCTTGCTATTCCATCCGAGGTGGTGAGTATTGGTCCGAGCACGGAGACGAAGTGTTGCTGCCACAACGCTGAACAAAGTATTGGAAAAGAAGAATTGGCTCCAGCTCTAGGAATAAAATGTAGAGACTTTATTGGTACGTATTAAAATGCCGCTGAAACATGACCGGCATGGTCGGTGGGGGAGAGTAACCAACACCTGACTGGACGCGTTTCAAACACAGACGTGTTCTTAGTCCTCAGACTAAGACTGAGGACTAAGAACACGTCTGTGTTCGAAACACGTCCAGTTGGATGTTGGTTACTCTCCCCCACTGACCATGCTGGTCATGTTTCAGCAGCATTTTAATACGTACCAATAAAGTCTCTACGTTTTATTCCTGGAGCTGGAGCCAATTCTTCTTTTCCAATGTACAGTGGGTACAAAAAGTATTCAGACCCCTTTAAATTTTTCACTCTTTGTTTCATTGCAGCCATTTGGTAAATTCAAAAACATTCATTTTTTCTCATTAATGTACACCCCATCTTGACTGAAAAAAAACAAATGTAGAAAATTTTGCAAGTTTATTAAAAAACAAAAACTGAAATATATGGTCATAAGTATTCAGATTCTTTGCTCAGAAACTCACATTTAAGTAACATGCTGTTCATTTCCCTGTGATCCTCTTTGAGATGGCTCTACGCCTTCATTGGAGTCCAGCTGTATTTAACTAAACTGATAGGACTTGATTTGGAAAGGTACACACCTGTCTATATAAAATCTCACAGCTCACAGTGCATGTCAGACCAAGTGAGAATCATGAGGTCAAAGAAACTGGCCAAGGAGCTCAGAGACAGAATTGTGCCAAGGCACAGATCTCGCCAAGGTTACAACAGAATTTCTGTAGTACTCAAGGTTCCTAAGAGCAGAGTGGCCTGCATAATCCTTAAATGGAAGAAGTTTGGGACCACCAGATGTCTTCGTAGACCTAGCCGTCCAGCCAAACTGAGCAATCATGGGAGAAGAGCCTTAGTGAGAGAGGTAAAGAAGAACTCCAAGATCACTGTGGCTGAGCTCCAGAGATGCAGTACGGAGATGGGAGAAAGTTCCACAAAGTCAACTATCACTGCAGCCCTCCACCAGTCAGAACTTTATGGCAGAGTGGCCCAACGGAATCCTCTCCTCAGTGCAAGACATATGAAAGCCCACATAGTTTGCTGAAAAACACACGAATGACTCCCAGACTATGATAAATCAGATTCTCTGGTCTGATGAGCCGAAGATAGATCTTTTTGGTGATTATTCTAAGTGGTATGTGTGGAGAAATCCAGGCACTGAAGATCACCTGCCCATTACAATCTCAAAAGTGAAACATGGTGGTGGCAGCATCATGCTATGGGTGTGTTTTTCAGCTGCAGGCACAGGACGATTGGTTTTCATTGAAGGAAACATGAATGCGGCCAGTACAGAAATATCCTCAATGAAAACGTATTCCAGAGTGCTCTGGACCTCAGACTTGGCCGAAGGTTCACCTTCCAACAAGACAATGACCTTAAGCACACAGCTAAAATAACAAATGAGAGGCTTCAGAACAACACTGTGACCATTCTTGACTGGCCTAGCTAGAGCCCTGACTGAAATCCAATTGAGCATCTCTGGAGAGACCTGAAAATGGCTGTCCAACAACGTTCACATCCATCCTGATGGAATTAGAAAGGATCTGCAAGGAAGGATGGCAGAGGATCCCCAAATCCAGGTATGAAAACTTGTTGCATCATTCCCAAGAAGACTCATGGCTGTACTAGTTCAAAAGGGTGCTTCTACTCAATACTGAGCAAAGGGTCTGAATAGTTATAACCATGTGATATTTCAGGTTTTCTTTTTTAATAAATTTGCAAAAATTACTACATTTCTGTTTTTTTCAGTCAAGATGGGGTGTAGAGTATACATTAATGAGAAAAAATACCTTTTTTTAATTTACCAAATGGCTGCAATAAAACAAAGAGTGAAAAATGTAAATTGTTTGAATACTTTCGGTACCCACTGTATATGCACTGCTCAAAAAAATAAAAGGGACACTAAAATCCCACATCCTAGATGTCACTGAATGAAATATTCCAGTTATAAATTTTTATTCATTACATAGTGGAATGTGTTGAGAACAATAAAACCTAAACATTATCAACATAAATCACAAATAATATCCCACGGAGATCTGGAGTTGGAATGATGCTCAAAATCAAAGTGGAAAATGAAGTTACAGGCTGATCCAACTTCAGTGGAAATGCCTCAAGACAAGGAAATGATGCTCAGTAGTGTGTGTGGCCTCCACATGCCTGTATGAACACCTTACAACGCCTGGGCATGCTCTTGATAAGGACGTGGATGGTCTCCTGAGAGATCTCCTCACAGACCTGGACTAAAGCATCAGCCAACTCCTGGACAGTCTGTGGTGCAACGTGAAGTTGGTGGATGGTGTGAGACATGATGTCCCAGATGTGTTCAATCGGATTCAGGTCTGGGGAATGGACGGGCTAGTCCATAGCTTCAATGCCTTCATCTTGCAGGAACTGCTAACTCACTCCAGCCACATGAGGTCTGGCATTGTCCTACATTAGGAGGAACCCAGGGCCAACTGCACCAGCATATTGTCTCACAAGGGGTCTGAGGATCTCAGTACCTAATGGCAGTTAGGCTACCTCTGGTGAGCACATGGAGAGCTGTGAGGCCCTCCAAAGAAATGCCACCCCAGACCATTACTGACCCACTGCCAAACCCGTCATGCTGAAGGATGTTGCAGACAGCAGATCGCTCTCCACGGCATCTCCAGACTCTGTCTCGTCTGTCACATGTGCTCAGTGTGAACCTGCTTTCATCTGTGAAAAGCACAGGGCAGTAGTGTCGAATTTGCCAAACCTGGTGTTCTGTGGCGAATGCCAAGCATCCTGCACGGTATTGGGCTGTGAGAACAACTCTCATCTGTGGACATCAGGCACTCAGACCATCCTCATGGATTCAGTTTCTAACCGTTTGTGCAGACACATGCACATTTGTGGCCTACTGGAAGTCATTTTCCAGGGCTCTGGTAGTGCTCCTCCTGTTCCTCCTTGCACAAAGGCTGAGGTAGTGATCCTGCTGCTGGGTTGTTGCCCTCCTATGGCCCCCTCCATGTTTCTTGGTGTATAGGCCTGTCTCCTGGTAGCACCTCCAGCCTCTGGACCCTACGCTGACAGACACAGCAAACTTTCTTGCCACAGCTCGCATTGATGTGCCATCCTGGATAAGCTGCACTGCCTGAGCCACTTGTGTGGGTTGTAGAGTCTGTCTCATGTTACCACAAGTGTGAAAGCACAACCAACATTCAAAAGTGACAAAAACATCAGCCAGAAAGCATTGGTACTGAAATGTGATCTGTGGTCCCCACCTGTAGAACTACTCCTTTATTGAGTGTGTCTTGATAATTGCCAATAATTTCCATCTGTTGTCTATTCCATTTGCACAACAGCATGTGAAATTGATTATCAAACAGTGTTGCTTTCTAAGTGGACACTTTGATTTCACAGAAGTTTGATTTTCTTGGAGTTATATTCTGTTGTCTAAGTGTTCCCTTTATTTTTTTGAGCAGTGTATACATTACATACATAGATAGAAGAAAAGCCGGTCAATTCAGCAACTGCATAGTGTAAAGTCAAAGAGAGCAGTCTCTTTTTTTCCACTTACTCATTGACTTGCATGGCCGAGTATAATCCGAATATTGGATCAGCCTTGGGCATGAAGCAATTTTTTTTTTAGGACATCCTCTGTCAGACGAAAAATTTGGACATGTCACAACCCCATGGACTATCATTGATCCTAGTGCGGTCCAATATTTTATCAGATCTCACTAGGACCGAAAATATGTTCATCTGCACCTACACTTAAACACAGGAATGAGGATCTTTGTTAGGATCATTGGAGTCTTTAAAATGAACTTACTTTACTAGTGTGGTACGTCAGAGCATGACGCCCCAGGATTGCTGCCTGCCTGTTGCTGTATCTCGGGCAGCTGGTAGATCTCACTGTATCACTTAATCTCACAATCTCACAATATAATTTACTAACATTTCTCCTAACTATTTTTATGATTGTCATAGTCAAGTGAATATATATAAAGCTGTCAAAATTTAACAGCAAAATAATGTGTATTCTATTATATTTAAATTATATACAGTGTGCTGAGCCCCCAGTCAGATTAACCCCTGGTAAACTGAACTCTGATCAATGCACTGCCAGGTCTGTGACATCATGTGCAGCGCCCCAGAGACCTGGTGGTTGCAGTATGGCCCCAAGGCGAGTAGCGGTATGTCCGATGGCACTAAAGAGTTCTCCTGACCAGGTATCACCAGAACACATTACACTTCACACTCCGGCCACTAGGGGGAGAAAAAGGCTTTATTTATTGGGCCACTCCTCACACTGGTAAAACTAGGGGCTGGGGAGGAAGTTAGTCAGAAGCTGACTGGGTTGGAACCAGGCAACATCCCGTGGCAGGGGGTGTTGCGGGGAGAAGACACAGGGGGGTCCCTGTCAGGCGTGGGAACCTGGCAGGTGCCTAGCAACAGAACAGAACGTTACGGAGCCGTGCCTGCACACCTTGCGGCAGTATCCTAAGGAAGAGACAAGAGGGGAAGAATATTGTGGAACAGTGTAAACGAGATCAGCACAAAGGATGGCCAGTAAGAGTCGTGCCGAGAGAGGAAGGCAACATCTTACTGAGGCGCGTAGTCGGTGGCCGGATCACCGTAGGAGTAACTGACTTCACGCATTACTTCAAATTCCGCTGGACAGTCAATTATAGGTTGGCTGTCTACCTTCTACACCTACGAAGACATAGGGGGCAACATTGGGAGAGGGGCGTCTCTAGGGTCCCGGAAGACCTCCAAGTCTTCCCGTCAAACGGGTGGCGTCCTAGCCATAACATATCTGGGGGACGTTAGAAACTAGCAACATCTGGAACCAAAGAAAGAGAGAGAGAGAGAAAGCTGTAGAGAACGAACGAAAGAGAACAGCAGTTGTGAGGACTATTCCGAATGCTCAGCAGGGTAGGACTACAACACACAGGCGCTATTGGTAGGCAACGATTTCCATCTTCGAGGGAAACTCTGGATGCGCCCATCGGACCGGCCGGTCTCTGATAGCCCAGTTGAAAGTGCTCTGGACTGAGTGTACCGAAGCCTTCAGTAAAAGGTAAAGAGACTGCAACCCTGTGTCCTCGTTATTGCCTGCACCTCACGCCATCACCATCCACCCTACTGGGAAGCCCTGGGGACATACTTCACCTGTGGGAAGGTATACCATCCAGCTGCAATTCCATCACCCCAGCGGACCCTACAGCAGCGTCGGTCACCCTGACCAAACACCACAAGTGGCGTCACGAACCCCTGACAGACTGTACTACCACCTTCATTGGACGCCCCTTAGCAGGGTCGCGGACCGGGTCTAACCACCGTGACTGCCTCAGAACCGAACCAGAGAGGCCCGGTACCGAAACATCGTGGCCCTGTGTCTGGGGGCGCTCCACATGCAAACCCCTAAAGTGAACGTGTGGTGTGGTCTGATGCATGATAAGGTGATAGGTATGAAACTGGGAGAGTTTTTCTTTTATTTGGAGCAGATTTTACATTTTTATCTTTTTTTGTTGCTTTCCAGTGACTGTTCAAAAGTGACTTTACAGACACTCTGTAGTTAATGTAGATTGGATCATGTGCTATTGAATTAAGGTCCATCTGATATCCAGAATCATGATGATAATAATGATAACTAGGGTTGAGCGAAACAGATCGTCAATTTTCAAAAGTCGCCGACTTTTAGCAAAGTCAGGTTTCGTGAAACCGGACCCGATCCCACTGTGCTAATGCAGCCTTGCTCGTGGCTGTAAAACCCCGGGGAATGAAGGTAATGTAGGTCAATAACCTATAGTTACCTTCAGTCCGGGGGTTAAGCCCTCTGCTGGATGTCCTCAAATGACCTCGAGCGTGGGAACTTTCCTGGAAAGCTCCCAGGCTCGAGTTCATATGAGGACATCCAGCAGAGGGTGCATCACCACGAATGAAGGTAACTATAGGTCATTGACCTACATTACCTTCATTCCCTGGGGTTTTGCAGCCATGAGCAAGGCTGCATTAGCAGAGCTCCTGCCTGTAAAATATTTTAACCCCTTCAGATGGATTTACAGCATGGGACGTTACAGATCAACGGAAGGTATGTATATTGTTGGTTTGTTATTTTTAATTTGTTACAGAACGAGGGTCTTCAGGTGGATTGAGAGAGCAATAAAATATTAAAACAACCTGTGTGTTTATTTCATTAAAATACTTTTTAATAATGTGTATTTTTTTAACCCTTTCATAGAATTGGATTAATAATGGATAGGTGTCAGAATTGACGCCTCTCCATTATTAATCTGGCTTAATGTCACCTTACAATAGCAAGGTGGCATTAACCCTTCATTACCCCATATACCACCGCCACACGGGAATGGGAAGAGAGTGGTCAAGAGCCAGAATAGGCGCATCTTACAGATGTGCCTTTTCTGGGGTGGCTGGGGGCAGATGTTTTTAGCCGGGGGGGGGGCAATAACCATGGACCCTCTCCAGGCTATTAATATCTGCCCTCAGTCACTGGCTTTACTACTCTGGTGGAGAAAATTGCGCGGGAGCCCACGCCAATTTTTTTCACAATTTAACCCTTAAATTTAATAGAGCGCCGAAATTTTGCACATACACACTACTAACATTAGTTAGTTTACTGTATGTAAACCATGTCTCATATCATGTCGGGTTTAGGCAGGAGAAATGAAAAGCCGGCAATTGAATTACCGGCTTTTCTGCTATATCACGCTGCAGTAAATAAAAAAATAAAAAAATTCCCATTGACTTTGCATTGGGTTTCGTGTTTCGGCCGATCCCTGACCCCCGACTTTTCAATAAGATCGGCCAATTTCACTGGACCCGTCTTTTCAGAAAGTCGGGTTTCATGAAACCCGACTCGACCTGAAAAAATGAAAAGTCGCTCAACCCTAATGATAACTATAGGGGCTCGATGGTTCTCTCTTCCGAGAGAAACATTGTATATGCTAAAAAGATTTGGCTCGTATTCTGATCAGAGTTTGAGCCAAGTGGCAGTTTATTGTGATCCGATTTTCTTGCATGAGAAAATTGTATAAAAGGTGCAGAGAAGACGGAGAACTTAATTTCTCCATCTTCTCCATTGTCTCTGTCCATGTAAATCAGACTGCATTCGGATGACATCTGAGTGCAGTCTGATGTTTTAAGTGCAACCATAGACTTGAATGTGTGCCCGTGGTCCAATTTGCCTAGCTATGTGCAAAATCGCAGATCTGCACTTCCTCATAGTATAACATGGGTCCGAGTGCTATCCAAATAATCATATAACACTAGGCTCAGTTACACGCTTGCTTCAGGGATCCCTAATTAAGGAAGGCCCCTGACACAGTGCCAGAGTCAGTGGGTGAGTATTTGAGGTGTCCTCATGCACGGGTACTTTCAGATCTTACATTGTTGTTTTCTTACAATAATATGTGATTGCATATTACTAGAATGTGTCTAAGAAAGTAGCATCATCAATCAAAGGCAAAAAGAAAACCTACACAAAAAATGTTTAAACAGGATTTTTTAGCATGACCTGTTGAGAATTGATATGCGGCACTTGACCACATTGACAACTGCCATCTCTTCATATCATTAGTCATTACAGAGATGGGAGATGAGGAGACATGCTCCAATACATGTGGTAGATTCAGAATGCTGTATGGGCCAAACAATAGTCATCTACTCCTCACATACAGCAGCATGGATCATTGCGGCACTAAGATGTTAACATTTTTTTGTAACCACAACTTTGGTTCTGGCAACATCAATGATTACTTTACTGATCTCCAACTGAGGCAAAACAACCTCAACCACCATAATAATCCTACCTTGCTTTGGCTGCACCTAGTTCATTTATCAAGCATGACACAGTGAACTATGTGCCACAATGGGTGCTTCACCTCCATTCTCATACCTTCTAGGCCTGAACCTCAATAGTGCTTCTAGTGATTGTTGTGGAGCTAGCCACTATGTACAGTCATCACTAATACCATAGTGATGAGCGAATAGCATTGTTTCTTGGGTCTCCCCGAGCATGCTCGGGTGATCTCTGATTATTTGTTAGTGCTCAGAGATTTAGTTTTCGTTGCCTCAACTGCCTGATTTATGGCTGCTGGAAAGCCTGAATACTCATGGGAATTCCCTAACAAACAGGCATTCCTCACATGTATTCAGCATGTCTAGCAGCCGTAAATCATGCAGCTGGGTCAACAAAAACAAAATCTTCGAGCACTAACAAATACTCGGAGACCACCCAAGCGTGCTCGGGAAAACGCGAACACCGAGTATAGTCGCTCATCACTAATCACTAAGCTCTTGGGTCTCAAAAACTAATATCGAAGTGGTCCCTAGGTTTTACATCTGTGGCATAACACATTGAGTGAGGCCTCTTTGGTCTGTTTGCAATAGTTAATATTCCAAAACACAATATGTTATTTGCACAAGCAACAATATTCTATATCACAATAAAGCAATTTTTGTTGCATTACTTTTGCTTAAAGATGTTCAACTGAGGGTTTGGAGATGATGCGTGACAATCCTAACATCTTTTCAGGTTGCCAGTAAAAGATATCAACAACTGAGGACTTTAAAATCTTAATATTTTTCAATCCTAAAGCTAGTTTCTTTTGACCAGATGCCTATATGTGCCTATGTGTTTATGTTACCCTCTGCCTCACCATACAGGTAAATGCTCTATAGAGCATTTGCGTGTTCTTTATGGGGAGAGCAGAGTAAGTAACTGCCCGACACCTCACTTATCTCCGTCAGAAAAATAGGGAGTGTATGAATTCAAACTGCCCTATTCTTCTTTCCCTCAACATCATCTCTTAGGCCAGATTCACACGTCAGTGGCTCCGGTATGTATAGTGACAGTTTCTCACGTACCGGAGACACTGACACACGTAGACCAATTCAAATGAATGGGTCTATGCACATGTCTCCGTGTTTTCACGGACCATGTGTCCATGTTGAAAACACGGAGACATGTCCACAAAGCGCACACGTGCACACAGAGAACAGTGTGCACTCTCCTCCGTGTGCACGTACCGCCCGCAGGAGAGACAGTTCTACAGTAAGCACTGTCCCTCCTGCGTGTGGTGCTGAAGGCGGCATTCATCTCTTCTCCCTGCAGCGCTGCATGCTGGAGAGAAGGGATGAAAAATCAATTTTTTTTTGGTTAAAAATAAAGTTTGGGGGTCACCTCCCGCTTTTCACCCCCTGTGCGCCGGCCGTTTGCAGAGAAATACTCACCCAGCTCCGGCGATGCCTTCTCTCAGCGCCGGCAGCTTGTTCTGTGTGAGCGGTCACATGGTACCGCTCATTGCAGTGATGAATATGTGACTCCACCTCCCAAAAGCTCTTGTACAATTTGTCCCGGGTACGCTGATACCCTAAATTTTGGAGAAACCTACTGTTTGGGCACATGTCGGGGCTCGGAAGGGAAGTAGTGACATTTTGTAATGCAGACCTTGATGGAACAGTCTGCGGGCATCATGTTGCGTTTGCAGTGCCCCTTATGTGCCTAAACAGTAGAAAAGTCCATCAAGCTACCACATTTTGGAAACTAGACCCCATAAGGAACTTATCTAGATGTTTGGTGAGAATTTTGAGCCCCCAAGTGTTTTAATAAAGTTTATAACTAGTGTTGAGCGATACCTTCCGATATCGGAAAGTATCGGTATCGGATTGGATCGGCCGATACCGGCAAAATATCGGATCTCGCCGATACCGATACCCGATACCAATGCAAGTCAATGGGACAAAAATATCGGAATTAAAATAAATTAAAATAAACCCTTTCTTTCCTTGCAGGTTCATTGTACATGAAGGAAAACAACTAAGAATAATGTAGGATGTATTGGGGGAGGTGGCAGAGACATTAAAGGTATAGAGGTTTAGCCCAATCAAATAGAATAGCATGAATTTAAAAAAAAATTTAAGACGTTCGGAGTTAGAAAGATATTGACTATGTTAAGATTTTTTTTATTTTGTCAGATATTGATGTTTCACTACTTCCACGCCCTTCACCTTCTTTTTTACTTTTCCCACTCTCTTCATCATCCTCAGCAGCAGCATCTTTGACATCAACTTCTTCTTCACCTTATTCATCTTCTTCTTCATCTTCTACCTATCATTTTTATTTGTTACATTCTTCATATTCTTTTTAACTATTTTCAACTATTATTCTTCTTCATATTCTACTTCTTCATCATATTCTTATTTGTGACAGGCATTCCTGTAGTTGTTATCTATAAAAGTTTAAAGATTACACCTTCCGTTCTGCCGGTCACAAAACAGTTACATTTGTCCGCGTTCAGTTTGGCCTGCAGCAGCAGGCTTTATTCAGGGGCACCACAAGGAGGAATGGACTCACCCCCATACACTGCTTAGTCTTCTTCTGCTTATAATTTAGATAATATATTTTGCTCTGATGTTTAATGTTATGCTTAATGTCCTTCTGCTCTTTGTTCTGCAGCCTCTTGTTCTTCTGCTTCTCGATATTCCATGTCGTCGTCTCCAGGGTCGTCGTCTCTGGGGTCATCGTCGTCGTCATCGGGGTGGTCTTCAGGGTCATCATCTCCAGGGTCGTCGTTATCTCAGTGGTTGTCGTCTCTGGTGTCGTCGTCATCTTAGGGGTGCTCTTCCGGGTCGTCGTCTTTAGGGTCTTCAGCTTGGAAATGTAGCAGAAGGTACAAGAAGGCTGAGAAAATGCCGAGAACCAGCTGATGGAACTGGAACTCGGATGGCTACCCGAAGGTCCAAGAGCCAATGGAACTACCGAGGACCAGCTGACGTTGACGTTACTGGAACCCGGTTACTAAGCAGGAGGTACCCGTGCCTGAAAGCACTACCAAGGACCACCTGACGTTGGTGGAACTCGGATACCCAGAAGGAGGCACCTAAGCCAAAGGTTCTACCCGGAACCAGCTGACGGTACTGGAACCAGGATGGAGACCTATTCAATCTTGTCTTCCTAGAGCCCCAACTAGCGATGTTGGAGCAAAGGGTCCGCAGGGGGAGCAGAGTGTAGGCCGAAGTCTGCACTGGAGGCAGCTTTAGGTCTGTTGTGTCTGCGTGGCGTTTGCAGGACACGATGCTGGCTACACAGCAGGGGAGCAGCTTACGTTGCTGAACCCCACTGACACATTGGCGGATGTTTTTCTCTGTGCAGTCAGCACTTCCGGGCACCAACTGGCGGTGTTAGAGCCCAGGGTCTGCAGGAGGAGCAGAGTGTAGGCCGAAGCCTAATTGAACCAATTTCAAAGGTAACCTTTAACCCCCCCCTCAGGTGTTACAAACTAGAGGAGTCACACCTTGTGCAGTAGTAATGCTGCAAAAGTAAAAAGTTGCTCTTTAAATTTTGCTCCTTGCACACGGTGAATGAAACAGGTATAAAATTTAGCCTCTTACACAGTCAAACTGTCTTGGAGGCGTGACTTGCCTTCTTAATGAGACGCAGCACAGCTGTCAAAAATACCACCTTGGTACTGGGCGCAGCCTCCTGGGCGTCGTTATTTGCTGGACAGGAGTCTGCACTGTTGTGTTATCCTTTGGCCATGCGCTGTTAGCGCTGCCCATCTTCTGATCTCATTTCATGTCGGCCGGTGCGGTTAGCGATGCCCATGAATCCCAGCCCCGCAGTGTCTTTTCATTAATTCACACTGCAGGGCTGGGATTCATGGCCTTGAGCAGTAAATATGTTCGCCTCTCACTCATGTCCTTACACATGCTTCAGACTGGGCGGCGTCAGCTGATCCCTTATCGCATGCCACGGCCATGAAACTGCACAGTCTGAAGAAGGCGGAAGGAGATGAGTGACAGCCAGGCGAAGATATGCACTGCTCATGTCCATCAATCACACCCTCGCAGTCAAAATAAATAAGACACCGAGGGGCATTGTGTCGGGCAGGGCGAACGCAGAGGCGCAGGCAGCCAACCAATGATGTCAGAAGACGGGCAGCGTTACCAAGGGGGTTGCTGTGTGTCATTAAAAAGGAAAGTCACACCTCAGGGACGGTTTAATGGTCTCAGGGGACACATTTTTTATGTGTTGAGTTCGACGTGTGAGAAGAGAAGAACTTAATGAGCCACCTTGTACAAATGCAGCATTACTGCTGTACAAGGTGGATGTTATACATACAAACGCCTGGGGGGGGACAGGTTCCCTTTAATTTCAGTTGTTGTGTCTGCGTGGCGTTTGCAGGACACGATGCTGGCTACACAGCAGGGAAACAGCTGGCGTTGCTGAACCCCACTGACACATTGGCAGGTGTTTTTCTCTGTGCAGCCAGCACTTCCGGGCACCAACTGGCGGTGTTAGAGCCCAGGGTCAGCAGGAGGAGGAGAGGAGCAGAGTGTAGGCCGAAGCCCGCACTGGAGGCAGTTTTAGGTCTGTTGTGTCTGCGTGGCGTTTGCAGGACACGTTGCCGGCTACACAGCAGGGGAACAGCTGGCGTTGCTGAACCCCACTGACACATTGGCAGGTGTTTTTCTCTGTGCAGCCAGCACTTCCGGGCACCAACTGGCGGTGTTAGAGCCCAGGGTCAGCAGGAGGAGGAGAGGAGCAGAGTGTAGGCCGAAGCCTGCACTGGAGGCAGTTTTAGGTCTGTTGTGTCTGCGTGGCGTTTGCAGGACACGTTGCCGACTACACAGCAGGGGAACAGCTGGCGTTGCTGAACCCCACTGACACATTGGCAGGTGTTTTTCTCTGTGCAGCCAGCACTTCCGGGCACCAACTGATGTTGCTAGAGCCCAGGGTCAGCAGGAGGAGGAGAGGAGCAGAGTGTAGGCCGAAGCCTGCACTGGCGGCAGCTTTGTGTCTGTGTGGCGTTTGCAGGACACAATGCTGGCTACACAGCAGGGGAACAGCTGGCGTTGCTGAACCCCACTGACACATTGGCGGGTGTTTTGCTCTGTGCAGCCAGCACTTCTGGGCACCAACTGGTGGTGTTAGAGCCCAGGGTCAGCAGGAGAAGGAGACGAGCAGAGTGTAGGCCGAACCCTGCACTGGAGGCACTTTTAGGTCTGTTGTGTCTGCGTGGCGTTTGCAGGACACGATGCCAGCTACACAGCATGGGAACAGCTGGCATTGCTGAACCCCACTGACACATTGGCTGGTGTTTTTCTCTGTGCAGCTAGCACTTCCGGGCACCAACTGGCGGTGTTAGAGCCCAGGGTCAGCAGGAGGAGCAGAGGGAGCAGAGTGTAGGCCGAAGCCCGCACTGGAGGCAGTTTTAGGTCTGTTGTGTCTGCGTGGCGTTTGCAGGACACGTTGCCGGCTACACAGCAGGGGAACAGCTGGCGTTGCTGAACCCCACTGACACATTGGCGGGTGTTTTGCTCTGGGTAGCCAACACTTCCAGGCACCAACTGGCGGTGTTAGAGCCCAGGGTCAGCAGGAGGAGGAGAGGAGCAGAGTGTAGGCCAAAGCCTGCACTGGCGGCAGCTTTGTGTCTCTGTGGCGTTTGCAGGACACTTTGCCTGCTACACAGCAGGGGAACAGCTGACATTGCTGAACCCCACTGACACATTGGCGGGTGTTTTTCTCTGTGCAGCCAGCACTTCCGGGCACCAACTGGAGGTGTTAGAGACCTGGGTCTGCAGGAGGAGCAGAGTGTAGGCCGAAGCCTAATTGAACCAATTTCAAAGGTAACCTTTAACCCCCCCCTCAGGTGTTACAAACTAGAAGAGCCACACCTTGTGCAGCAGTAAAGCTGCAAAAGTAAAAGGTTGCTCTTTAAATTTTGCTCCTTGCACACGGTGAATGAAACACGTCTAAAATGTAGCCCCTTATACAGTCAAACTGTCTTGGAGGCGTGACTTTCCTTCTTAATGAGACGCAGCACAGCTGTCAAAAATACCACCTTGGGGCTGGGCGCAGCCTCCTGAGCGTCGTTATTTGCTGGACAGGAGTCTGCGCTGTTGTGTTATCCCTTGGCCATGCGCTGTTAGCGCTGCCCGTCTGCTAACCTCATTTCATGTCGGCCGATGCAGTTAGCGATGCCCATGAATCCCAGCCCCGCAGTGTCTTTTCATTAATTCACACTGCGGGGCTGGGATTCTTGTCCTTGCGCAGTAAATATGTTCGCCTCTCACTCATGTCCTTACACCTGCTTCAGACTGGGCGGCGTCAGCTGATCCCTTATCGCATGCCACGGCCATGAAGCCGCACAGTCTGAAGAAGGCGGAAGGAGATGAGTGACAGCCAGGCGAAGATATGCACTGCTCATGCCCATCAATCTCATCAATCACACCCTCGCAGTCAAAATAAATAAGACACCGAGGGGTGTTGTGTCGGGAAGGGCGGACACAGAGGCGCAGCCAGCCAACCAATGATGTCAGAAGACGAGCAGCGCTACCAAGGGGGTTGCTGCGTGCCATTACAACGGAAAGTCACACCTCAGGGACGGTTTAATGGTCTCAGGGGACACATTTTATGTGTTAAGTTCTACGTGTGCAAGGAGAAGAACTTAAAGAGCCACCTTGTACAAATGCAGCATTACTGCTGTAGAAGGTGGTTGTTATACATACAAACGCCTGGGGGGTCGGACAGGTTCCCTTTAATTTCAGTTGTTGTGTCTGCGTGGCGTTTGCAGGACACAATGCCGGCTACACAGCTGGGGAACAGCTGGCGTTGCTGAACCCCACTGACACATTGGCAGGTGTTTTGCTCTGTGCAGCCAGCACTTCCGGGCACCAACTGGCGATGTTAGAGCCCAGGGTCAGCAGGAGGAGGAGAGGAGCAGAGTGTAGGCCGAAGCCTGCACTGGAGGCAGTTTTAGGTCTGTTGTGTCTGCGTGGTGTTTGCAGGACACGTTGCCGGCTACACAGCAGGGGAACAGCTGGCTTTGCTGAACCCCACTGACACATTGGCGGGTGTTTTTCTCTGTGCAGCCAGCACTTCCGGGCACCAACTGGCGTTGTTAGAGCCCAGGGTCAACAGGAGGAGGAGAGGAGTAGAGAGTAGGCCGCAGCCTGCACTGGCGGCAGCTTTGTGTCTTCATGGCGTTTGCAGGACACTTTGCAGCCTACACAGCAGGGGAACAGCTGGCATTGCTGAACCCCACTGACACATTGGCGGGTGTTTTTCTCTGTCCAGCTAACACTTCCGGGCACCAACTGGCGGTGTTAGAGCCCAGGGACAGCAGGAGGAGCTGATAGTAGGCCGAAGCCTGCACTGGAGCAAGTTGAAAGGGAACTTTTAACCCCCCTCCAGGTGTTTGTTGCTGAAAGAGCCATCTTGTACAGCACTAATGCTGCAAAAGGAAAAGGTGGCTCTTTTAATTATGCTCCTTGCAAACGCTGAACTAGACACCTATGAAATGTGTCCCCTCACACCGTAAAACCGTCCCGGAGGTGGGACTTTCCTTTGTAATGTGACGCAGCACAGCCATCATTCCTACCCCCTTGGTGCCGTGCGCTGCCTCCTCAGCGTTGTTTGATTCTGTCACGGACCCTGCGCAGTTATGTTATCCCTTGGCCTTACACACTTAGCGCTGCCCGTCTTCTGACATCATTTGGTGTCAGGCTGGCTGCGCCTGGGCAGCCACGCTGCCCGAGATCCCACCTCGCAGTTTTGTCTAATGTAATCCAACTGCGGGCCTGGGATCCATGGGCATGCGCAGTGCATATCCTCGCCTCTCACTCCCCTCCTTCCGGCTTCTTCTGACTATTAGGGATCAGCTGACGCCGCACAATCTGAAAAGGCCGGAAGGAGGGGAGTGAGAGGCGAGGATATGCACTGCGCATGCCCATGGATCCCAGGCCCGCAGTGGGATTACATTAGATGACACTGCGAGGTGGGATCTCGGGCAGCGTGGCTGCACAGGAGCAGCCAGCCTGACACCAAATTATGTCAGAAGACAGGCAGCGCTAAGTGTGCATGGCCAAGGGATAACATAACTGCGCAGGGTCCGTGACAGAATCAAACAACGCTGAGAAGGCGGCACACGGCGCCAGGGGGGTAGGAATGACGGCTGTGCTGTGTCACATAACAAAGGAAAGTCCCACCTCCAGGACGGTTTAACGGTGTGAGGAGACACATTTCATAAGTGTTAAGTTCAGCGTGTGCAAGGAGCACAACGAAAATAGGCACCTTTTCTTTGTGCAGCATTACTTCTGCACAAGGTGGCTCTTTCAGTAACAAACGCCTGGGGGACGACAGGTTCCCTTAAATTTTAGTTGTGCCAGCGTGGCGGTCGCATGACACACTGCCGGATACACAGCAGGGGAGCAGCAGGCGTGACTGAACCTCACTAACACATTGGCGAGGTGTTTGGCTCTGTGCAAACAACACTTCCGGGCAGCAACCAGCAGTGTTGGAGCCCAGGGACAGCAGGAGGAGCAGAGTGTAGGCCGAAGCCTGCACTGGAGGCATGTAAATGTCTGTTAATGCGCCAGCGTAGCGGTCACATGACACATTGCCGGATACACAGCAGGGGAGCAGCTGATATTTCTGAACCCCAATAACACAGCAGCAAGTGTTAACTGTGCAGCCAGTACTTCCAGGCACCAACTGGCGGTGTTAGAGCCCAGGGACAGCAGGAGGAGCAGATTGGAGGTATTGCCGCACACACACAGGGGAACAGCTGATGTTACTGAACCCCAATAACAGAGGAGCGACTGTTGACTGTGCGGACAGCACTTCCAGGCACCAACTGGCGGTGTTAGAGCCCAGGTACAGCAGGAGGAGCAGAGGAACAGAGTGTAGGCCGAAGCCTGATTGGAGCAAGTTGAAAGGGAACCTTTAACCCCCCCCCAAGATGTTTGTAGCTGAAAGAGCCATCTTGTGCAGCACTAAGGATGCAAAAGGAAAAGGTGGCTCTTTTAATTATGCTCCTTGCAAACACAGAACTAAACACTTATAAAATGTGTCCCCTGAAACCGTGAAACCGTCCCGGAGGAGGGAATTTCCTTCATTATGGGACGCAGCACAGCCGTCATTCCTACCACCTTGGTGCCATGCGCCGCCTCCTCAGCGTTGTTTGAAGCTGTCCTGGAGCCTGCGCTGTTATGTTATCCCTTGGCCATGCACACTAAGCGCTGACCATCTTCTGACATCATTTAGGTTTCAGGCTGGCAGCGCCTGTGCGGCGCCACGCTGCCCGAGATCCCACCTCGCAGTGTCGTCTTATGTAATCCCACTGCGGGCCTGGGATCCATGGGCATGCGCAGTTCATATCCTCGCCTCTCACACCCCTCCTTCCGGCTTCTTCAGACTGTGCGGCGTCACGGCCGTGGCAAGCTATTAGGGATCAGCTGACGGCGCACAGTCTCAAGAAGGCGGAGGGAGATGAGTGAGAGCCTGAGGTGAAGATATGCACTGCGCATGCCCATGGATCCCAGGCCCGCAGTGTGATTAAATCAGAAGACACTGCGAGGCGGGATCTCGGGCAGCGCGGCCGCACAGGCTCAGCCAACCTGACACCAAATGATGTCAGAAGACGGGCAGTGCTAAGTGTGCAGGGCCAAGGGATAACAGAACAGCGCAGGCTCCGGGACAGCTTCAAACAATGCTGAGGAGGCGGCGCACGGCACCAAGGGGGTAGGAATGACGGCTGTGCTGCGTCACATTACGAAGGAAAGTCCCACCTCCAGGACGGATTTACGGTATCAATGGACACATTTTATAAGTGTTAAGTTCTGCGTGTGCACCGGCAGACGACCTTCATAGTGGCCCACTCTGTGTTTGTGAATTCTGAACGGCACGGAGTGCGACTTCTTTGCGCCTGATGCAGCTGGTACTCCATAACTGCTTGGTGCTGCTCACACAACCGCTCCAACATATGTAACATGGAATTCCACCTGGTGGGTAGGTCACATATGATGCAATGTTCCGGAAGGCGGAATCGGCGCTGCAGAGCTGCAATGCGCGATCTTGCCGTGCTGGAACGCCGCAAGTGAGCACACTCTAGGCGGACCTTGTGCAGCAGTGCATCAAGATCCTGATAGTCCCTCAAAAAACTCTGCATGACCAAGTTGAGCACATGTGCCAGACATGGGATGTGAGTGAGGTTGCCGAGGCCCAGAGCTGCCACCAGATTTCGGCCATTGTCACACACTACCATGCCTGGCTGGAGATTCGCTGGCACAAACCACACATCGCTCTCCTGCTTGATGGCATTCCAGAGCTCCTGCGCTGTGTGGCTTTGATTACCCAAAGAAATTAATTTCAATACGGCCTATTGACGTTTGGCCACGGCTGTGCTCATGTCGGTCGTAACCAGTAAACGTTCACGGGTCCATGTGGAGGTGGACTGTGACGGCTCCTGCAGCGATGATTCTGAGGAACTTGTGTATGAGGAGGAGTCAATGCGTACAGACTGGATTCCTGCAATCCTTGAAGTGGGCAGGAAACGTCCTGCGCCACTCGCACGATCTGTACCTGGCTCAACAACATTAACCCAATGGGCAGTGAGGGAAAGGTATCGCCCCTGTCCATCGTGACTGGTCCACACATCGGTGGTGAGGTGGACCTTGCTACTGATGGCATTCAGTAGCAGGTGTTTTATGTGTCCCTCCACATGCTTGTGCAGGGCAGGGACAGCATGCCTGCTGAAATAAAAGCGGCTGGGCACATTGTACTGTGGGACTGCCAATGCCATCATGTCACGGAAGCTGTCAGTCTCCACCAGCCTGAATGACAGCATTTCCAGTGACAGAAGTTTGGCAATGCCTGCATTCAGAGCCTGTGCTCGTGGGTGGTTTGCCGAGAATGGCCACCTTTTCTCCCATGCCTGTACTACCGATGGCTGTAGACTGGGCTGGGAGTGTGAAGATGACTGGGAACGTGGTGCTCTGGGTGGAATTACAGTGGGTCTCTGGACAACAGTGCCAGAAGTTCTTCCATGGCGATCCTGGGAGGAAGCCGAACCAGCTGTGTGTGAGCTGGAGGAAGAGGCAACACAAGCTGAAGAGGTGGTAGATGCCGCTGTTGGTTGGCCTAGGTCTTCAGTGTGTTTTTGTAACTCCACCGTGTGCCCGTTCCGCACATGTTTCCACATATTTGAGGTATTGAGGCTGCTGACATTTCTCCCTCTTTTGATTTTCTGATGACACACCTTGCATTTGACAAAGCAAATGTCATCTGCAACTGTGTCAAAAAAGGACCAGGCACTGCAAGTCCTGGGAGCGCCCTTTTTGGCTTTTGGATTAGACATGCTCCTAATGGGTGCCGAAGTGGAGGCTACAGGCTCCACAGTCTTCCCCCTCCCTCTCCCTCTTTGGCCCGTTCGGGGAATCTCTTCCTCAGAGCTGCTCCCACCACCTTCCTGTTCCTCTCGCCTTGATGGGTCAAGGACCTCATCATCTACACTACCCTCTGCCACCAACTGCTCCTCCTGCGTAGTCCCGGCAGCACAGTACACACCAGAAAGCGGCACCTGAGTCTCATCATCTGATGCGTACTGCGGTGTGGTGACCGGAGGCACTGGCCCACCCGCCTCTTCAGAGTCAGAGAGACAAAGCTGTTGGGCATCACTGCACACTGCCTCTTCTTCCATTTCTCCAATGCTGCTTGGCTGGCCCCCTGTTCCCAAGCCAAGAGATTCAGAGAACAGAAGTAGAGACGGCTCCTGTCCTGGGCTCTCTGGCTGCCTGGGCAATTTGGCAGGTGGTGAAGAGACAGATGGGTGCTCTCCAGTACTCTGTGCCTGAGAGGATGTGGCGCTAATTGAAGTCGATGCGTTAGCTGCCATCCTTCCGACAACGGCTTCAATTTGATCTTCATGCAGGAGCGGTGTACGGCACTCTCCTACAAAGCTGCACATGAAGGACTGTTCCCTGCTGAAACTGGGTGATGATGAGTCACCGCTGCCCGCAGCAGGCACAGAATCGCCACGTCCTCTCCCTGCTCCGCGTCCACGCCCACGTGCCTTACTCCCTGCCTTCTTCATCTTGGTTGACTGATAAAGATAAGCAGAAAAGTACTAAGGGCTTAGTGTGCTTATTTCTGAACAGCTCCTAACAGGTATAAGAAACACTAATTTTCTAAAGTGTGGACTAGACTTTAATATGAGCTAATGTGGCCTACACAACTGTAAAGTGGTGTGTTTGGTGAACTTTATTATTATTTTTTTTTTTTTGCAGAACTGACTACAGGGCGAGCTGCACTCACATGGAGACCGTGCAGACAGCCGTAAACGGCACTGCAAGGCCCAAAAAACCTCCTCTACGTTATCCTATGTAGTGTTTTTCCACAATTTGGCTGGATACAGGTGGAAAGCCACTAATAGGAATTATTTGAAAAAATGTGCAGCAGGCTGCACTATTTGCAAAAAAGGACAATGTATTTACGGTATGAGGCAGTGACGCACCCCGAGCTGGATACAACCGGCTGTGGCTGCACACAGACTACAGGGTGAGCTGCACTCACACGGAGACCGTGCAGACAGCCGTAAACGGCGCTGCAAGGCCCAAAAAACCTCCTCTACGCTATCCTATGTAGTGTTTTTCCACGATTTGGCTGGATACGGGTGGAAAGCCACTAATAGGAATTATTTGAAAAATGTGCAGCAGGCTGCACTATTTGCAAAAAAGGACAATGTATTTTACGATATGAGGCAGTGACGCACCCCGAGCTGGATACAACCGGCTGTGGCTGCACACAGACTACAGGGCGAGCTGAACTCACACGGAGACCGTGCAGACAGCCGTAAACGGCGCTGCAAGGCCCAAAAAACCTCCTCTACGTTATCCTATGTAGTGTTTTTCCATGATTTGGCTGGATACGGGTGGAAAGCCACTAATAGGAATTATTTGAAAAATGTGCAGCAGGCTGCACTATTTGCAAAAAAGGACAATGTATTTTACGATATGAGGCAGTGACGCACCCCGAGCTGGATACAACCGGCTGTGGCTGCACACAGACTACAGGGCGAGCTGCACTCACACGGAGACCGTGCAGACAGCCGTAAACGGCGCTGCAAGGCCCAAAAAACCTCCTCTAAGTTATCCTATGTAGTGTTTTTCCACTATTTGGCTGGATACGGGTGGAAAGCCACTAATAGGAATTATTTGAAAAAATGCGCAGCAGGCTGCACTGTTTGCAAAAAAAGGACGATGGATAGAACAGTATGAGGCAGTGAACCACCCTGAGCTGAATACAACCGGCTATGGCTGCACACAGACTACAGAGTGGGCTGCACTCACACACACACACAGAGTCCTTGCAGATCGCTGTGAAAACAGCGCTGCAAGGCAAAATCAAGGTGAACACACAGCGGTTGCTAAATTAGCCTGGGAAAAGCACAATGAAGCAAATCGCTATCTCAACTGGCCCTCAGTCACAACACAGCATCCTATGCCTAACTGAATTCACAGCAGAGTGAGCGCAAAATGGCGGCAGCGTTTTTTATAGTGCATCATGACATCATTTCAGCAGCCAATCACAGCCTTGCCAGTAGTTACAGCCCACCATGCTGAACAGGATGTGCCCACACTTGTAATCATTCCTCATTGGCTGAATTCATGCAGTTTGAATTCTGGGCACTTCCGATTCCGGTATCTGATATGCGGTATCGGAACTCGGTATCGGAATTCCGATACCGCAAATATCGGCCGATACCCGATACTTGCAGTATCGGAATGCTCAACACTATTTATAACGCCAATAAAATCATATTTTTTCCCACAATTTTTAATTTTACCAAGGGTAACAGGAGAAATTGGACCCCAAAAGTTGTTGGCCAATTTTTCCTGAGTACCCTGATACCACATATGTGGGAGAAACCAACTGTTTGGGCACACGTTGGGGCTTGGAAGGGTAGTAGTGATGTTTTGGAATGCAGACTTTGATGGAATGGTCTGCGGATGTCATGTTGCATTTGCAGAGCCCCTGATGTGCCTAAAAAGTGGAAATGCCCCACAAGTAATTCCGTTTTGGAAACTACACCCCTCAAGAAACTTATCTAGATGTGCATAAACAGTGGCAATGCCCAACAAGTGCCCCCTTTTTAGAACTAATCTACTGTTTCCTGGTAGGTGAATTTTATAATGTAGTGGCATACATGAGTTTGTGTAGTGTTTGTCAGGTTGTCATACGTCAGTTGTGTAGTGTTTGTTAGGTTGTCATACGTCAGTTATGTAAGTCAGAAATGAATTTAGTAGTGCATGGAGGTGTGGTACAGTTTGAAGCAATGTTTCATACACAGGCCAGGTTTGTTGGGGCAGTGTCGCATTAATAAATGGAGTACGTGCGTATTCCCCTTTTGTAATACACTCGGCACCTCTTCAGTGACCTTCCTTTTTTTCCAGTTTGAGGGACCTCCCCCAGGAAATGTTGACCTAGTACGGTACGACCACCTTCAGTTCCAGAAGTACTGGGACCTTCCTGATTTCCAAAGATTAAGGCCTTAATCATTGCCTCCTGGAACTGAAGGTACAACGTAGTGGTCTGGCCTGCACATCATGACAGCAGGAAAGCATTGAGCATTGCCATTTGTACGACGTTCACAGCCTGCTTTTTGTACACCATCTTAGCCTTTCTCAATGCACTGTACAGCTGGAGGAGTTGATCAGAGAGATCAAAACCCCCCATGTTTTCGTTGTACCCCAGTACACAGTCCGGTTTTATGACCTGTGCCGAGGTACTTCTTAGGCTACGTTCAGACTAGCGTTGCGCGCCGCTGCGTCGGCGACGCAACGCACGGCGCACACAAAAACGCGGCAAAACGCACGCAAAAAGGCTGCGTTTTGCGACGCGTGCGTCGTTTTTTGCCGAAAATCGGACGCAAGAAAAATGCAACTTGTTGCGTTTTCTTGGTCCGATGCTAGCGGCAAAAAAGACGCAAGTGTTGCAAAACGCAACACACAAAAACGCATGCGTCCCCCATGTTAAACATAGGGGCGCATGACGCGTGCGTCGCCGCTGCGTCGCCCGACGCTAAGGCGACGGACACTAGCAGAACGCTAGTGTGAACGTAGCCTTACAGTGCTGAGGGCACTGCCATCACCATGGTATGCTATGGTCAAGAAAAAGACATCCCCCTGGTCCTTGTACTTGAGGACCAACAGGTGGTCGATACATTGGGCTCTGCTGTCACCCCTTCTGAGCATCTGCCCAAGGTGCGTTTCTGATTTTTGTGGACAGTACAGAAGCCTGTGGTACCTCACACAGAGAGGGGTTTGAAGAGTGGGATGCTGGTATAAAAGTTATCCATGTAAAGTTGATAACATTTATCCCGCAGTGGGTGCACCAGAACCCACATAATATTCCCACTCACTCCCTGGACAGGGGCGCATTCAGGAGGTTCAATCCAAGTGTCCTTCAATCATAAACTCTAAACTTGTGCGTATATCCTGAGGTACTCTCACACAGCTTATAGAGTTTAATTCCATACCTGGCCCTCTTACTGATTAAGTACTGACGGAATTTGAACCTCCCCTTAAAATGAATTAACACAGATGTCCCTTTGTGGCACGTACACTTCAGCAAACTTTTTGTTGAAGTGTTCGATGACCAGCCGAACTTTGAACAGACAGTCAGTCAAAGTTGGGGTCATCTCGTGGGGTACACTATGCATTATAGGTATAATGCAGAAATTTATGGATGGCCTCAAAACGTGTCCGGGCCATGACCATTCGGAATATTGGAGTGTTGTACTGTATAAAACATCAACACTCCAATATTGCCAATGTTCTGGCTTCTTCAGGATCCCCATGTGAAAGACCAGGCCCCAAAACTGCATCATTTCAACTGCATCTACAGGAGACGAGGTAGAAAATGATGAACCAGGGTTTTGTGCCAAAAATTGATGAGCATACAAATTAGTTTGGCCCACCATGAGCTTAACAAAATCCTCAGAAAAAAAGACTTTGAAAAAGTCTAGTTCTGTGAGGCTGCTGGTGTCAAAATCAGGAATCAGTGGCTCATAATTTTCGGGAGGCGAGGTCCATATGGGGTCCATAGTGGGGTGCACTTTTTCATCTACTGGAATAGGGGGCACCGCTTCATCTTCTGTCCTGGGATGTGTGCATGGCGGTTCAGCAGGACCTGAGAAGGTAAATAACACAGTATGCCCACACTTGGTATATATAAAATTCACCAATATACTATCACCCCTAAAAAAGTGATATATATAAGAATATATAAAATCAACCACCAGGGTGCACTGTGCACAATTGCAATGGAAACCACTGCTCAAGAAAGTAAAAGCAAAGCAATATTACAGGGATCAAAAAAGAAGAAAAACATACCATGCAGTAAACTATTAAAAATATGGCTTTATTAAAGGAAATGCCAATGATTATACAATCATAAAAATTAAAAACAGAAAAAAACAAAAAACCACATCCGCGTAGCAACAGGATTACAGAGTTGTACAAGCAACAGAGCCCCCACAATATCAGGTTAAAAATAAAATTAAATATAAATGGACTGTATATCACACAGTTTACATGAAAAAATTAGAAAAAGTCAGGAATAAAAAATATATATAAAAATATATTTTAAAATATATCAAAAAAAGGAAAAGAAAAAAATATAAAAAAATATATTTATATATGTGTAAAAATATATATTATGTGCAAAAATACAACAAAGTGGTACAGAAAATTAGAAAAAATAATAATAATTACTTGATTGCAAAGTCTCATATACTGTGATATACGTAAAAATTATATACTGTTGCACAAAAAAAATAAAAAAAACAGCAAAATAGTGAAACAAAGAAACGGGGGTAAATAGAACCGAGGGTAATAGAACCCACTAATAAATCCCCTCAAAGCTATACTAAAGTGCATGAATGAATAAAGTGCTATAGTGCTACCACACCGCCCAAATCACCTTGGATCTATTCCTGCTGATTCCAACCACATAAGCACCCTAATGGCGCCTATATGGATATGCACAATATAAGGTGCAGCTATACAGTCGCAATTATAAAATATCACTACCTGGGGGGTTTCTCCTGTGCCAACGCGTGCCCGACGCGCGTTTCGGTTTTTAACCTTCGTCAGGTTAAAAACCGAAACGCGCGTCGGGCACGCGTTGGCACAGGAGAAACCCCCCAGGTAGTGATATTTTATAATTGCGACTGTATAGCTGCACCTTATATTGTGCATATCCATATAGGCGCCATTAGGGTGCTTATGTGGTTGGAATCAGCAGGAATAGATCCAAGGTGATTTGGGCGGTGTGGTAGCACTATAGCACTTTATTCATTCATGCACTTTAGTATAGCTTTGAGGGGATTTATTAGTGGGTTCTATTACCCTCGGTTCTATTTACCCCCGTTTCTTTGTTTCACTATTTTGCTGTTTTTTTTATTTTTTTTGTGCAACAGTATATAATTTTTACGTATATCACAGTATATGAGACTTTGCAATCAAGTAATTATTATTATTTTTTCTAATTTTCTGTACCACTTTGTTGTATTTTTGCACATAATATATATTTTTACACATATATAAATATATTTTTTTATATTTTTTTCTTTTCCTTTTTTTGATATATTTTAAAATATATTTTTATATATATTTTTTATTCCTGACTTTTTCTAATTTTTTCATGTAAACTGTGTGATATACAGTCCATTTATATTTAATTTTATTTTTAACCTGATATTGTGGGGGCTCTGTTGCTTGTACAACTCTGTAATCCTGTTGCTACGCGGATGTGGTTTTTTGTTTTTTTCTGTTTTTAATTTTTATGATTGTATAATCATTGGCATTTCCTTTAATAAAGCCATATTTTTAATAGTTTACTGCATGGTATGTTTTTCTTCTTTTTTGATCCCTGTAATATTGCTTTGCTTTTACAGGACCTGAGAAGGAAGATGAGGAGGAGGAAGAGAAAGACAAATCTGCAAAATAAAGAAATGTGGGGTAATCTCCCCACATTTGGGGACACATTACCCCACAATGGGAAAACATATTGTTTATGAATATGGTGATTGTGTCAGTACTTTATTTAACTGTTTATATATGTGTGTGTGTGTGTGTGTGTGTGTGTGTGTGTGAGATAGTCCTTGGTGTAATCTAATTTGTCTGAAAAGAAAAAGCTAAAAGGAAAAAAGCAGCTCAGTGAAAAGAAAAGTGTATAAAACAGCAAGCACGAGCTCTGTTGAGTGAACTGCATCACATATCAAAGCTCAGTGGCTGCTGGATGTGCGCACAGAGGTGGCGCAAAGAGGGGGAGGGGGTAAAAAAAAGGGATGGGGGATTGGGGTGAATGGATAGAGATCGGGCAGAGATCAGGGATCAAAACACTTACAGTTGTCTCTCTTCTTTCTTGTTTTCTTCTCTGTTCTTTCTTCCTTCTTCAGCAGGGATTGTGGTGTCACAGGCTTCTGTGGCACCACAAGGCCAAGCACAGCACAGATCCTGTAATGTGACCGCTCTGCAGGAATCTTCAGTTTGTGTGAGGACCTGCAGTGCGGTCACAAACAGGTCACAGATCATCATACCACTGTTGTGCCCTGTCATTGGTGTGATCTATGATGACATCGATTGCACCAATCAGAGCTGGCCCTAGTGCAGGCAACAGCATAGGATCGAAGCTCACAGCTCCGATTTTGGGCAGGTCCCAGCCAGGAAACAGCAAGGTCACAGCACGGTCACACCGCCGCTGTGCCTGTGATTGGCACAATCGATGTAAATGTCGATCATGTCAATCAGCAGTTCGAGGCCATGCCTGGCATTGCTAGGCACCTGCCTAGGATCAGTGCTCTTACAGCTCCGATCTAGGCAGGTCACAGGCAGGGCACAGTGCGGTCACACTGCGGCTGTGCCCTGCGATTGGCGCGATCGATTGAATTGATGATTGCGCCAATCGGAGTCGGTTCTGGTCATGCTTGATGTTGCCAGGCACCAGCCTAGGAGTGGTGCTCCTGGAGCATCGATCCTAGGCTGGGACATTAGTGTTTCAGGCAAACTGATTGGCTGAAACACTGAGAAATGCTGCGATTGGCTGTTCAGAATTGAACAGCCAATCACAGCAATCGTGGTTGTGATAGGGCAGGGTCACCCCTCAGGATGTTGGCACCATCTATCCAGAAGTAAGATGGCACAAGAATTTTAATGCGATCACCGTGACTTCAGTCGCAGTGTTGCATTAAAGATGTGACGTAATGATCCCTCCATAGTCAAATAGGCACAGGACACATGGATGGATCATTACGTCCAATGTCAGAAAGGGGTCAAACTATTAATATGGGCATTCAGGTTACTGAAATGATGAAAAAAAGTCCTAAATGTATGCCTCTTATCAAACACCTTGTCGTTGAGAAATTATCTTTTATCACTTTATGTAAATTACCTCTGAAAAATCTATGGGGAGGATGCTGCTTGGAAGATAACTCTGCCTCCAGAGATTATTTTACATGAAGGGGAGTTACCAGTGTGATGTGTAATGGCCACTCTCTGCTCTCCTTATCTCAATGCAGAGCTGTGTGTGATTATACCTGACACATCTGCAGATTCCTCTCAGCTTTAGCTTTCATCCCACAGGCAGATAGAGGTGCAATATTGTTGCAATACAGTCAGCAGCTGCTCTGCTTCTATTCTAAGTCACTTGATGGCAATTCAGACTCTTCAGATAATATTGCACTCTATGTATTTTACAATGTAATGTAATGTAATGTAATGTTTACGCCATGTATTTTACAATGTAAGTCTCTAGAATCTTATTCTGACACTCTGTGCTTTTACATTGTGAAAGCCATTTCCAGGTAATAAAGAGCTCAGTGTGACCTGGAGAGTTTGAATAGCCATAAGGTGACTCAGAAGATGACCTGAGTGGGGCTGGATATTGGAAAGGATGCTTTTGTGCACCCTTGGTGACTTGACCTATGCCTTGATACACTGTTGCACTGTTACACTCTCCTATTTGCATTTAAAGCCAATCTTTTGCCTTTTGTCACACCGTTGGTAAGTGTAAGGCCGGCGTCACACTAGGCGTAGGGACAAATGGTCCATATTATACAGGCATAATACACAGAAATGTTCCCAAAACAGTGATCCATATGTCATCCGTAGGCAGGGTGTGGCAGCGTATTTTGCGCATGAAAATCTCCTTATGTAATCCGTATGGCATCCGTACTGAGAGATTTTATCGCCGGCTTGGAAAAACGGACATAGAATGGATCCATGGGCTCAAATATTCATAAAAACATATATACAGTCTATATATATATATATATATATATATATATATATATATATTTATATTATGTCAGTGAGACATATATATATATATATATATATATATATATACATACATATATATATATATACAGTGGGGCAAAAAAGTATTTAGTCAGTCAGCAATAGTGCAAGTTCCACCACTTAAAAAGATGAGAGGCGTCTGTAATTTACATCATAGGTAGACCTCAACTATGGGAGACAAACTGAGAAAAAAAAATCCAGAAAATCACATTGTCTGTTTTTTTAACATTTTATTTGCATATTATGGTGGAAAATAAGTATTTGGTCAGAAACAAAATTTCATCTCAATACTTTGTAATATATCCTTTGTTGGCAATGACAGAGGTCAAACGTTTTCTGTAAGTCTTCACAAGGCTGCCACACACTGTTGTTGATATGTTGGCCCATTCCTCCATGCAGATCTCCTCTAGAGCAGTGATGTGTTTGGCTTTTCGCTTGGCAACACGGACTTTCAACTCCCTCCAAAGGTTTTCTATAGGGTTGAGATCTGGAGACTGGCTAGGCCACTCCAGGACCTTGAAATGCTTCTTACGAAGCCACTCCTTCGTTGCCCTGGCGGTGTGCTTTGGATCATTGTCATGTTGAAAGACCCAGCCACGTTTCATCTTCAATGCCCTTGCTGATGGAAGGAGGTTTGCACTCAAAATCTCACGATACATGGCCCCATTCATTCTTTCATGTACCCGGATCAGTCGTCCTGGCCCCTTTGCAGAGAAACAGCCCCAAAGCATGATGTTTCCACCACCATGCTTTACAGTAGGTATGGTGTTTGATGGATGCAACTCAGTATTCTTTTTCCTCCAAACACGACAAGTTGTGTTTCTACCAAACAGTTCCAGTTTGGTTTCATCAGACCATAGGGCATTCTCCCAAAACTCCTCTGGATCATCCAAATGCTCTCTAGCAAACTTCAGACGGGCCCGGATATGTACTGGCTTAAGCAGTGGAACACGTCTGGCACTGCAGGATCTGAGTCCATGGTGGCGTAGTGTGTTACTTATGGTAGGCCTTGTTACATTGGTCCCAGCTCTCTGCAGTTCATTCACTAGGTCCCCCCGCGTGGTTCTGGGATTTTTGCTCACCGTTCTTGTGATCATTCTGACCCCACGGGGTGGGATTTTGCGTGGAGCCCCAGATCGAGGGAGATTATCAGTGGTCTTGTATGTCTTCAATTTTCTAATTATTGCTCCCACTGTTGATTTCTTCACTCCAAGCTGGTTGGCTATTGCAGATTCAGTCTTCCCAGCCTGGTGCAGGGCTACAATTTTGTTTCTGGTGTCCTTTGACAGCTCTTTGGTCTTCACCATAGTGGAGTTTGGAGACAGACTGTTTGACGGTGTGCACAGGTGTCTTTTTATACTGATAACAAGTTTAAACAGGTGCCATTACTACAGGTAATGAGTGGAGGAAAGAGGAGACTCTTAAAGAAGAAGTTACAGGTCTGTGAGAGCCAGAAATCTTGATTGTTTGTTTCTGACCAAATACTTATTTTCCACCATAATATGCAAATAAAATGTTAAAAAAACAGACAATGTGATTTTCTGGATTTTTTTTTCTCAGTTTGTCTCCCATAGTTGAGGTCTACCTATGATGTAAATTACAGACGCCTCTCATCTTTTTAAGTGGTGGAACTTGCACTATTGCTGACTGACTAAATACTTTTTTGCCCCACTGTATATATATATATATATATATATATATATTGTGAGGTGCCAAGGGGAGAAGTACTAGAAAACAGATATGTTTCTCCCCGTTTCATTTCATATGTATCACGGTATTGATTGTGAAGCTGTTTATTTCTCTGTAATCCGGTCCTGGTTTCTTTAGTGATCAGCCTGAAAGCTCTGGTGCTTCCCTTCCACACATACGATCCAGCTTTTGCTTCAGCTGATATAATCAAGGAACTCCTGGGATCTCAGTCTCTCATCTGCTGGTCTGGGAGCTGACACAGTAAGGTTGCACAAACTTCTTTCTTGTTGTATAGGTTTATTTTGCAGTTAGTATCTTGTTGTTAGTTAGTGGCCAGACGGCCTTAGACATTTTATTTCATGTTTGGCACGTGTAACATTGTACGGCAAATGTGTACAATAAATACACCTGACACATACCTGTGTGGAACTCGCTAGCCTGCTATTGTTCGTTGTGACTCCATAGCCACCTGCTTGGGCCAAAGCAGAGATCCCTGATGAGCTATATTCCCACAAATGGTTTTGAGAATGCGGGCATAGTGGCTGTTGGACTGTGACTGCAGATAAAGTGCTCTGTGTATGTCCTGGCTGAAAGCTCCGATGCTTTTGAAGAGCCAAGAGTCCAGTAATATGGAGGAACTAGTGAAACAGTTATTGCAGGCAAATGTGCAACAGCAGCAGACCAATACTTACTTCCAGCAAGCCCTGGACCAGCAAAACCAGATTCAGCAAGAGCAGTTGAATGCAATAAAGCAGGCTTTGATTCGGCAGCCCCGAGATGAGAGGGATCATGCACAAAGTGTTGCTGGTGCACGGAAAGCCGTACAAAAAACCCTGCTTAAAATGACTGCTGACGATGGATGTAGAAGCGTATCTCACCGTATTTGAACATATTGCAGAACGTGAGCATTTACCGGTGGACATGTGGGCTGAAGTGGTTGCGCCATTTCTGAGTGGAGATCCACAAAAGGCCTATTACGATTTAAGTGGAGTGGATGCTATGGACTATACCAAATTAAAAAGCGAAATCCTGGCAAGGCTGGGAGTAAACACATATGTACGAGCACAGAGGGTACATTTATGGACTTTTGTGGAAGATCAGCCAGCCCGCTCACAAATGCATGATCTTATCCATCTAGTAAAAAAATGGCTGCAACCAGAGATTTTGACATCTGCAGAGATGGTGGAACGTGTTGTTCTAGACAAGTACCTGCGGTCCTTGCTCCCTAAGTTACAGAGGTGGGTTGGACAAGGTGACCCATATACAGCCGACCAGTTGGTGAATATGGTCGAACGCTACAATGCTTCCGAAAGCCTACTCCAAGGGACGTTATCACCTCGCTGGGCTCCCAAGAAATCGCCAGAAAATACTGCGAGACCTACTTCATCTTCAAAAGAAGAGAACGTTACAATAAAGGGTAGCAGACCCACAAAGAACTATGGAGTCGGTACAGTCTCACAGCAATTCAGCAGACCCTATCAGGCGTCTCCGGCGAGGAAGCAAGGACCTATACAATGTTGGCGATGTCGCGGGCTTGGCCATGTAGCAGCTAACTGCCCAATGACTACAGAGCCAATGGACTGTAACGCTATGAGACGTCTTTCGTTATATGTACAGTCAGTCTGTGTTGCAGAGGTCCTCACAGGAAATGAACGACACGTGTGTTGCCTCGAGGTCGACGGCCATAGTGTGAATGCCGTCTTGGATTCCGGCAGTCAAGTAACTCTGGTACATGCCAGTTTGGTGGACCCTAGAGCCCTAACGAACTCAACCCTGGGCATTAGTTGCATCCATGGCGATATAAAAAACTACCCCACTGCCTGGGTCACCCTTGCCACGCCAGTAGGAACCAAAAGACATCAAGCGGCAGTCCTAAAGTCTATGGGACATGATGTAATATTGGGGAGAGACTTTCCCTTATTTTGGGACTTGTGGAACCTTAAAAATGGCATGAGCACTCTAGTTGAGGAGGGTGCCGTGGGGCTAACCCCTGAGCTATTGCAGCAAGAGGGGGGGGAGTCCATCTCAGAGGTAACTCCAGAATCTGTAGACTCACCTCTGGCTGTATATGCAGGCGATGCAAGTGAACTAGAGGAGGCTATAGAAATGCCAGGTCTTGAGGTGGCCCGTGGTAAGTTCGGGACCGCTCAACACCAGGACCCTACTCTGGCAAGGGCATGGGAAAATGTAAAGGTCTCTGAGGGAAGACCATTGTACCCAGGGGCTCAAAATGAGTTCCCACACCTAGCTGTGCAACAGGGTATGCTGTATCATATAGACAAAGTGCGGGGGGTGGCGGTAGAGCAACTAGTGGTGCCCAAGTCCTTTCGCCAGGTAGTTTTGGAACTGGCACATAAACATCCCTTGGGGGGACACCTGGCAGGAGAAAAAACAAAACACCGTATTCTGCAGCGTTTCTTTTGGCCGGGTCTAGGGGGGGACGTGACCCGGTATTGTCAGTCCTGTCCTACGTGTCAATTGACCACACCTATGTCACATTTTAGAAGCCCCCTTGTGCCCTTACCAATAATAGAGGTGCCCTTCGAGAGGATAGCAATGGATATAGTGGGTCCATTAGTTAAATCTGCCAGGGGACATCAGTACATTTTGGTAGTACTAGATTATGCCACTCGTTACCCTGAAGCAGTGCCTCTGCGGAATGCCAATGCGAAAGCAATTTCAAAGGAGCTTGTTAATATGTTTTCTCGCACCGGCATTCCGAAAGAAATACTAACAGATCAGGGAACCCCCTTTATGTCTCGAATACTTAAGGACTTGTGTAAGCTACTAAAAATCTCCCACTTGCGTACTTCAGTATATCACCCTCAGACTGACGGGTTGGTGGAGCGATTTAATAAAACCCTGAAGGGAATGTTGAAAAGGGTGGTAGATAAGGACGGGAGGGATTGGGATGCTCTCCTACCATATCTCCTGTTCGCTATACGGGAAGTACCCCAATCCTCCACAGGCTTTTCGCCTTTTGAGTTAGTTTACGGGCGATGTCCTAGAGGCCTGTTAGATATTGCTAAAGAGACTTGGGAACAAGAGGTGACTCCTTATCGCAGTGTAATTGAACACGTAATGCTTATGCAAGATAGAATTGAGGCGGTCATGCCAATAGTTAAGGAATGTTTAGAACGTGCGCAACAGGCCCAAAGCACGGTATATAACCGAGCGGCTAAAACACGAGTCTTTCAACCCGGAGACAGGGTGTTAGTATTAGTACCCACTGTAGAAAATAAATTTCTTGCGAAGTGGCAGGGCCCATACGAGGTGTTGGAGAGAATAGGTGAAGTGAATTATAAGATATATCAACCAGACAAGAGGAAAACCGAACAAATCTACCACATAAACTTGCTTAAGGCCTGGCGGGATAGGGAGAGTCTAATGACAAAAGCCACCCTTAATGATGGACCTCGTAGGGCACCCCCATCTGTGGTAAATGACCCCCAGGTAGCATTGCCAGAGGTGGGTATTGCAGAGACACTATCCGAAAGTCAAAAACGAGAGACCAAGGAATTTATACAGAAAAACGCAGAGGTTTTTTCAGAGCTTCCTGGTCGTACTCACTTAATTAAACACGACATTGTTACTGATCCACAGGTCCGTGTACGACTAAAACCATATCGAATTCCGGAGGCTCGGAGACAAGCCATTGCCCAGGAAGTCGAGAAAATGTTAGAACTTGGAGTCATTGAAGAGTCCCGGAGTGATTGGGCTAGCCCAATCGTGCTAGTGCCCAAACCCGATGGGACTATTAGGTTTTGTAATGATTTTCGGAAATTAAATGAGGTATCAAAATTCGATGCCTACCCGATGCCGAGAGTTGATGAACTTATAGAGAGACTGGGTTCGGCCAGGTACATATCTACTATCGACTTAACAAAAGGTTATTGGCAGATTCCCCTCACGGATTCAGCCAAAGAGAAAACGGCCTTTGTAACGCCCCAGGGACTGTTCCAGTACCGTGATATGCCATTTGGATTGCATGGTGCTGCAGCCACCTTCCAACGTCTAATAGATATTGTCCTTAAACCCCACGTCCGGTATGCGTCCGCATACTTGGACGATATCATTGTCTTTAGTGATGACTGGGACACACATTTGTCAAAAGTACAAGCCGTCTTAGACTCGATAAAAACTGCTGGGTTAACTGCCAATCCTAAGAAATGTACTTTGGGATTGGAAGAGGCTTGCTATCTGGGATATAGCATAGGGCGAGGAGTCGTAAAGCCACAGACCAATAAAGTGGACGCTATTCAGAATTGGCCACGACCGGTCAACAAAAAACAGGTCGGAGCCTTTTTAGGGATCGTTGGCTATTATAGGCGCTTCATTAAAAATTTTGCCACCATTGCGGCCCCTCTCACAGAGCTTACCAAGGGCTCGAAATCTATCACAATAAAGTGGAATGCAGAAGCAGAGAAGGCCTTTCAGTATTTGAAAACGGTCCTCTGTGACCAACCAGTATTGGTTGCCCCTGACTTTAAACGGGAGTTTATTGTCCAAACGGACGCCTCTGGTGTCGGCCTCGGTGCAGTGTTGTCACAGGAAGTGAATGGCGAGGAACACCCAGTAAGCTATCTGAGTAGGAAGCTTACCAAGGCAGAAAAGAATTATAGCGTGGTTGAGCGCGAAGCCCTGGCTGTGAAATGGGCCCTATTCACCTTACGCTATTATTTACTAGGTCGCCAATTTAGGCTAGTAACGGACCATTCACCCCTAACATGGATGTCCCGCGCAAAAGAGGGCAATGCGAGGGTGACACGCTGGTTCTTGGCATTACAACCTTTTAACTTTTCCGTTGAGCACAGGGCAGGCGCAGCGCACGGGAATGCAGATGCGTTATCCAGAACACACTGCTTAGTGACTCATCGTGTCCGACCCTACAGGCTCGAACAAAGGAAGGGGGTATGTGAGGTGCCAAGGGGAGAAGTACTAGAAAACAGATATGTTTCTCCCCGTTTCATTTCATATGTATCACGGTATTGATTGTGAAGCTGTTTATTTCTCTGTAATCCGGTCCTGGTTTCTTTAGTGATCAGCCTGAAAGCTCTGGTGCTTCCCTTCCACACATACGATCCAGCTTTTGCTTCAGCTGATATAATCAAGGAAATGCTGGGATCTCAGTTTCTCATCTGCTGGTCTGGGAGCTGACACAGTAAGGTTGCACAAACTTCTTTCTTGTTGTATAGGTTTATTTTGCAGTTAGTATCTTGTTGTTAGTTAGTGGCCAGACGGCCTTAGACATTTTTTTCATGTTTGGCACGTGTAACATTGTACGGCAAATGTGTACAATAAATACACCTGACACATACCTGTGTGGAACTCGCTAGCCTGCTATTGTTCGTTGTGACTCCATAGCCACCTGCTTGGGCCAAAGCAGAGATCCCTGATGAGCTATATTCCCACAATATACAGTGCAGCAAAAAAGTATTTAGTCAGTCAGCAATAGTGCAAGTTCCACCACTTAAAAAGATGAGAGGCGTCTGTAATTTACATCATAGGTAGACCTCAACTATGGGAGACAAACTGAGAAAAAAAAATCCAGAAAATCACATTGTCTGTTTTTTTAACATTTTATTTGCATATTATGGTGGAAAATAAGTATTTGGTCAGAAACAAACAATCGATATTTCTGGCTCTCACAGACCTGTAACTTCTTCTTTAAGAGTCTCCTCTTTCCTCCACTCATTACCTGTAGTAATGGCACCTGTTTAAACTTGTTATCAGTATAAAAAGACACCTGTGCACACCCTCAAACAGTCTGACTCCAAACTCCACTATGGTGAAGACCAAAGAGCTGTCAAAGGACACCAGAAACAAAATTGTAGCCCTGCACCAGGCTGGGAAGACTGAATCTGCAATAGCCAACCAGCTTGGAGTGAAGAAATCAACAGTGGGAGCAATAATTAGAAAATGGAAGACATACAAGACCACTGATAATCTCCCTCGATCTGGGGCTCCACGCAAAATCCCACCCCGTGGGGTCAGAATGATCACAAGAACGGTGAGCAAAAATCCCAGAACCACACGGGGGGACCTAGTGAATGAACTGCAGAGAGCTGGGACCAATGTAACAAGGCCTACCATAAGTAACACACTACGCCACCATGGACTCAGATCCTGCAGTGCCAGACGTGTCCCACTGCTTAAGCCAGTACATGTCCGGGCCCGTCTGAAGTTTGCTAGAGAGCATTTGGATGATCCAGAGGAGTTTTGGGAGAATGTCCTATGGTCTGATGAAACCAAACTGGAACTGTTTGGTAGAAACACAACTTGTCGTGTTTGGAGGAAAAAGAATACTGAGTTGCATCCATCAAACACCATACCTACTGTAAAGCATGGTGGTGGAAACATCATGCTTTGGGGCTGTTTCTCTGCAAAGGGGCCAGGACAACTGATCCGGGTACATGAAAGAATGAATGGGGCCATGTATCGTGAGATTTTGAGTGCAAACCTCCTTCCATCAGCAAGGGCATTGAAGATGAAACGTGGCTGGGTCTTTCAACATGACAATGATCCAAAGCACACCGCCAGGGCAACGAAGGAGTGGCTTCGTAAGAAGCATTTCAAGGTCCTGGAGTGGCCTAGCCAGTCTCCAGATCTCAACCCTATAGAAAACCTTTGGAGGGAGTTGAAAGTCCGTGTTGCCAAGCGAAAAGCAAAAAACATCACTGCTCTAGAGGAGATCTGCATGGAGGAATGGGCCAACATACCAACAACAGTGTGTGGCAACCTTGTGAAGACTTACAGAAAACGTTTGACCTCTGTCATTGCCAACAAAGGATATATTACAAAGTATTGAGATGAAATTTTGTTTCTGACCAAATACTTATTTTCCACCATAATATGCAAATAAAATGTTAAAAAAACAGACAAAGTGATTTTCAGGATTTTTTTTTCTCAGTTTGTCTACCATAGTTGAGGTCTACCTATGATGTAAATTACAGACGCCTCTCATCTTTTTAAGTGGTGGAACTTGCACTATTGCTGACTGACTAAATACTTTTTTGCCCCACTGTATATATATACAGTATATATATATTTATATTTAATACAGCGCTAGATAGCTTAAAAGCCGGTAATTCAATTGCCAGCTTTTGCTATCTCCTTCTCAAACATGACAGGATATGTGACATGGTTTACATACAGTAAATTATTTCATATCCCTTACTTTTTTACATATTCCTCATTAAAAATGTTACAAGTGTATGTGTGTAAAATTTGGGGGCTCTAGCTGTTAAAATAAAGGGTTAAATCACAGAAAAAATTGGAGTGGGCCCCCACGCAATTTTCTCCGCCAGAGTGGGAAAGCCAGTGACTGAGGGCAGATATTAATAGCCAATTATATTATTAATCCAACAGTAGTAAATGGTTAATAAAACACACACACATTAGGAAAAATTATTTTATTGAAATAAAGACACAGGGGGTTGTAATAGTTTATTATACTCTCAATCCAAATGACGACCCTCATTCTGTAAAAAAGGAAAAATACAAAAACAACAATATCCCATACCTGCCCACCGTACAGTCATATCCCACGCTGTAAATCCATCTCAAGGGGTTAAATAATTTTACAGCCGCCCCTGCCTGTAAAAACTGGGGAATGAATGGGAGGAAGGGGAATGTAGCTACCTAGACTTGCAGTGCTGCACCCCCTGCTGGCATAACCTCAGATGAACTCGAGCATGAGAAAATATTCAGAAAAATTCCCACGCTAGAGGTTCATGTGAGTTTATACCAGCAGGGGGCGCAGTATCGCAAGTCTAGGTAGCTACGTTCCCCTGCTTTCAATTCATTCCCCAGTTTTTACAGGCAGGAGTGGTTGCATTAGCAGGCTCCTGCTTGTAAAATTATTTAACCCCTTCAGATGGATTTACAGTGTGGGACATGACTGTACGGCGTACAGGTATGGGATATTGTTGTTTTTTCATTTTTCATTTTTTATAGAACCAGGGTCATCATTTGGATTGAGAATATAATAAACTATTACAACACCCTGTGTCTTTATTTCAATAAAATACTTTTTTCCTTATGTGTGTGTTTTATTAGCCATTTACTACTATTGGATTAATAATGGATAGGTGTCTTATTGTCTTATTGACACCTCTCCATTATTAACCAAGCTTAATGTCACCTTACAATAGCAAGGTGGCATTAACCCTTTATTACTCCATATCCCACTGCTACAGGGGAGTGGGAAGAGAGAGGCTAAGTGCCAGAATAGGCGCATCTTACAGATGCCTTTTGTGGGGTGGCTGGGGGCAGATGTTTTTAGCCAGGGGGCCAATAACCATGGTCCCTCTCTTGGCTATTAATATCTGCCCTCAGTCACTGGCTTTCCCACTCTGGCAGAGAAAATTGCACGGGAGCCCACGCCAATTTTTTCCTTGATTTAACCCTTTATTTTAACAACTAGAGCGCCCAAATTTTGCACAACGACACTTGGAACATTATTAGTGAGGAATATGTAAAAAAATAATGGATATGAAATGGTTTACTGTATGTAAACCCATTCTCATATCCTGTCAAGTTTGGGAAGGAGATAGCAAAAGCCGGCAATTGAATTACCGGCTTTTCTGCTATCTAGCGCTGTATGAAATATATATGTGTATATATATATATATATATATATATATATATATACACATATACCTATTCTATGGGTAGACATTTATTTTAATATACGCCAGACTGAAGCTGCCATAGAGAATCATTGGTCCGTGCGCAATGTGTAGTTTTTGCGCATCTCATACATCCGTAAAACTCTCTAGTGTGACGCCGGCCTAAGTGTTATCTAAAATAAGCAGATATTGGAGAAGCACGGAAGGGTGCGCCAAGTTTCAGTGTGAATGCACACAATATGCCAGCAGGCATGTTCTAATGCCTCTTTGGCTGCCACTTCAGCCACTGGCCACTGCCACTGGCTTCAGTTGAAGAGGAGGCATGTTAAAATGAGCAGACACATGTCAAAAGGCCCTGCCCTCCTCACTGAAGCTGTTTGCTCGTAACACTTATGGGGCATTGAGCGGTTGCTGTAGACAGGCAGAAGCCCAGTCTCCACAGCCACAATCTGCGCATCCAAACTGACCCTTGTAGTGTGCTGCTGGGCTCCTCAAGTGTAAAATCGTATCACATACGCAGAACACGATTTGCTTTGACACACTGCTCGCTCTTATCAAGCCAGCACTGTTAATAAAGAAAGGGGACTGGCAAAAAGTGTAAATATTAGGATGTAATAGTGCACCAGGGATAGGCCACACCAAGGGTGCACTGAAGTGCAGACATTTATATATGAAATAAAAATAGATTTTTTAGAATTTCTGTGTTAAGATAAGTTGTCTGTACGCCTGTCATTATTTTTATAGGGGCTAGGAAGGTTACAAATTTGTGAGCTTGCTTCTAGCGACCAGGTACCACTGACCTAGACGTAGACTGGAGTCCCGCGAATCAATCTGCTCACCTTTAATGAAGATAGATGTTTACATTACTGAGCTAGGAGATGACAATTGTTAATGAATATTTTCTATGGAGCCAAAAGGAGACAGAATTTGTAGCTCTGCCTCTAGCTCCGTCCTCCTCCCATCAGTAAAGAATGTTGATCTCAGAAATGTGAAATTTGTATTCACTGAATACAGATTTTACAAAGGAATTCAGTATTTTGAAAATGAATGATCAGTCCAGGAGGAGAAAGAAACAGATTTCTCACTTTCATATTTACAATTAATTTATGAAATAAAAATGCAAATGTCCCTTTAAACAAACTCAATATCATTTTAATGATACTCTCTCAAAAAGCATATTTTCTTCTCAGTTTTGTGAATATTCAGACAGAACAAGTTTGCAATATATTTCTATGTCTCTGTTATGAAATAGCCAAGCACAGTATGTCTGGAGATTTACAAATACATTGTTTCATTAAAAACATTGCCATAACCATTTACGTTGATTTTAAGATTTTTATTTCTTCTAAATTTTTAATTCTTCTAAAATTTATGTTCTCTAATCTGTTAAAATTCGCTCTGTCGGACACCTTTCAAAGTCATTTTGAATTGGCTAGCAAGTATTCAAAATTTGCCTGTTCACTCAGACGTTCCAGCAGACTGAATCTATCATAATAATCTAACTTGCATTGTGTAAAGACTTGTAAATTGAAAATAATGCATGGAGAATGTTTCCGTAAATTCATGTCTTTCTAGTTTCTCAATGCAATACTGCCACCTTGTGAGCAAAGACCACTAATAAATTGAGTGTATATATATAGCGTGTATGTGTATATATAAATATAAATATTTACATAGGTGTATATATATATATACAGTGTATATATATATATATATATATATATATATATATATATATACACAGCTCTGGCAGAAATTAAGAGACCACTGCAAAATGTTCAGTTTGTCTGATTTTTCTCTTTATAGGTATATTTTGGAGTAGAATGTAAATTGTTCTTTTATTCTATAAACGTCTGACAACATTTTTCCTTGAGTTTCCAAACAATAAATTTTGTATTTTTTTTTCTGAAAAAGAAAAATGGTCAAAAAACAAACAAAAAAAAACGTGCTTTCAGACCTCAAATAATGCAAAGAAAACAAGTTCATAATCATTTAGAAACAACAATACTAATGTTTTACCTCAGGAAGAGTTCAGAAATCAATATTTTGTGGAATAACCATGATTTTTAATCACAGCTTTCATGCGTCTTGGCATGCTTTCCATCAGTCTTTCACGCTGGTACTGGCGCAAAAATGTAAGCAGTTCTTCTTTGTTTCATGGCTTGTGACTATCCATCATCCTCTTGATTACATTCCAGATTTTTTCAATGGGGTTCAGGTCTGGAGATTGGGCTGCCCATGACACGGTTTTGAGGTGATGGTCTCTTAATTTTTGCTAGATCTGTATATATATATATATATATATATATATATATATATAAAACATATTTTCTACTATGTTATAATGCTACCAATCCCTGTTTTTGTTGAACAATGAATGGCTGGAGAATGGATCCCGTAAACGTCAATGCAATCTGAACAGAATAGTTTTATAATGCAGTAATACTGTCATTTACAAACAGCTTATATAATAAAAAGTATTTAAAGCAAATTGACTTCTTGGATGACTATTGCATTTCTTAGGGTCACCAGGAAATATAATAAATTCTAAAATTTTATTTCACTTTTTCATAAACTACTATTGTTATGATTAAATAATTAACTTTAGGACATAGGACAGCAGTGACGTTATTTGGTTTAAGAAGTTGTATTTTTCATTTTCTACATAGGTGGCAAACCATTTTTTGCTTATTTATTATATAATTCTGGTCCATGTAAGAGATTGGTATACCGTTATTAGAAAATATCTGATGGAACTTTTTTTTTCTGCCTAAAGGATCAATACTATGTAACATTTGAGTTACAAAAAGAAATTACGTATCTGTGACTTGCTCAATACATTATCAAGTTAATGTTAATATAATTATGTTTTGTTTAAAGATAGCATCTTTACATGTATATCATGTTTAACATGAACGTGTTAAAAAATCTTTATGATATGTATCATTATTTTGCATTCATAACTTATGATATATGCTACTTGGACAAAAGTATTTTGACACAGCTTCTATTTGATAAATTCTAGATTTTCGTTTAGTACCTTTGCCATAGGTATTTAAAATCCAGCACTTAGGCATGCAGCCTGCCTAAACAAACATTTGTGAAAGAATGGATGTTTCCAAAGAGTCTCTGAATCTGAGAGTAATACTGGATTAAGACCTCTTCCAGAGTGCTCTGGACCTCTGACTTCCAAGGGTCAACTGGGGAGAAAGAGGAAGGCACTGGTCCCGGGCACCTGAAATTGACCCCTGAGGGTGTTGCCGGGCACCCCGTCCTCTTTCTTCCTGTTGGTCAGTTAGGCATCCCAATTATGGCATCACATGGGGGAGTAGTGGGAGGGGGAATTGGGCACTGCACAGAGTTTACTTCTAGCTTTAACCCTATGGGCTCCGTAGTCAGAGGCACATTCCTTAATCAGTACCGTGCCTGCCACATTTACCATTCAATCTGACGGAACCGGAGAGGATCTGCAAGGAAGAATAGCAGAGAATCCCGAAATCCAGGTGTGAAAAACTTGTTGCATTATTCCCAAGAAAACTCGTGGCTGTACTAGCTCATAAGGGTGCTTCTACTCAATACTGAGCAAAGGGTCTGAATACTTATGACCATGTGATGTTTCACTTTTTCTTTTTTAATAAATTTGCAAAAATTACTACGTTTCTGTTTTTTTCTGTCTAGATGGGGTGCAGAGTGTACATTAATGAGAAAAAATAGAATTTTTTTGAGTTTTCCAAATAGTTGCAATGAAACAAAGAATGAAAAATTTAAGGGGGTCTCAATACTTTCCGGACCCACGGTCTGTTCATCCCAAAGGTTCTCAATGGGGTCTTGGTCAAGGCTCTATGAGAGCCAGTCATATTTTTTCACACCAATCTTCCCAACCATGCATTTATGTGCTTTGTTTTGTGAAGGGGGCACAGTCATGGAGGTTGTTTCCCAAACAGTTCCCACATTACAATTGTCCAAAATGTCTCAGCAGGCTGAAATATTAAGGTTTCCAATTACTGAGCTACAGGTTCTTGGCTGACACCTAAAACCTAAAAACAATCATATAGGATTATTCCTTCTTACAATGGAGACATCCTATTACAGCATGATGCTGCCACCACAATGTTTCACTGTTGGGATTGTATTGGACAGGTGATGAGCAGTGCCTGTTTTTCTCCACACATACCACTTAGAATTATCAGCAAAAAGGTCTATCTTCATCTCATCAGACCAGAGAATCTCATTTCTTATAGTCTGGGAGTCCTTCATGTATTTTTTTAGCAAACTCTATGTGGACTTTCATATGTCTTGCATTAAGGAGAGGCTTCCATCGGGCCACTCTGCCATAAAGCCCCTACTGGTGGAGGACTTCAGTGATAGATGACTTTGTGGAACTTTCTCTCATCTCCCTACTGCATCTCTGGAGCCAAGCCACAGTGATCTTGGGGTTCTTCTTTACATCTCTCACCAAGGCTCCTATGATTGCTCAGTTTGGCTGGACTGCCAGGTTTAGGAAAACTTCTCGTGGTTCCAAACATCGTCCATTATTGAGGCCACTGTGCTCTTAGGAACCTTGAGTACTGCAAAAATTCTTTTGTATCCTTGGCCAGATCTATGCCTTGCCGCAATTCTGTCTCTGAGCTCCTTAGCCAGTTCCTTTGACCTCATGATTCTCAATTGGTCTGTGAGCTGTGAGGTCTTATATAGACAGGTTTGTGCCTTTCCAAATCAAGTCCAATCAGTTTAATTAAAAACAGCTGAACTCCAATGAAGGAATAGAACCATCTCAAAGAGGATCACAAGGAATTGGACACCATGTGACTTAAATATGAATCTCTGAGCAAAGGGTCTCAATACTTATGATCATGTAATGTTTCAGTTTTTCTTTTTTTATTAAATTTGCAAAAATTTCTACATTTCTGTTCTTACAGTCAAGATGGGGTGCAGAGTATACATTAACCCCTTCATGACCCCAGCTTTTTTTGGTTTTGCGTTTTAGTTTTTTGCTCCCCTCCTTCTCAGACCATAACTTTTTTATTTTTCCGTCAATATGGCCATGTGGGGGCTTATTTTTTGCAGGACAAGTTGTGCTTTTGGTTTTACCATGTCATGTACTAGAAAATGGGAAAAAATTCCAAGTGTGGTGAATATTGCAAAAAAAAAAAGTGCAATCCCACTCTTGTTTTTGGTTTGGCTTTTTTGCTTGGTTCACTACATGCTAAAATGAACCTGCCATTTTGATTCTCCAGGTCATTGCAAGTTCATAGACACCAAACATGTCTAGGTTATTTTTTATCTAAGTGGTAAAAAAAAAAATTAAAAACTTTGCTAAAAAAAAAAATTGCGCAATTTTCCGATACCAGTAGCATCTCCATTTTTCGTGATCTGGGTTTTGGTGTGGGCTTATTTTTTGCAAGCTGAGCTGACATGTTTAATGATACCATTTTGGTGCAAATATGTTCTTTTTATTGCCCGTTATTGCATTTTAATGCAATGTTGTGGCGACCAAAAAAACGTAATTCTGGCGTTTCAAATTTTTTCTCTCTATGCCATTAGCGATCAGGTTAATCCATTTTTTTATAGATCAGATTGGGAGTGCGGCGATACCAAATATATGTATATTTGATTTTTTTATTGTTTTATTTTGAATGGGACGAAGGGGGGTGATTTAAACTTTAATATTTTTTTATTTTTTCCATATTCTTTAAAACATTTTTTTTTTACTTTTTCCGTTCTTCAATAGCCTCCATGGGAGGATAGAAGCTGGGACAGTCTGATCGGTTCTACTACATAGGAGCGATGCTCATATCGCTCCTATGTATTGGAATTACAGCATTGCTATGAGCGCCAACCACAGGGTGGTGCTTACAGCAATCCAGCATCAACAACCATAAAGGTCTTCAATAGACCTCTGGTTGTCATGCCGACGCATCGCTGACCCCCAATCACATGACGGGGGTCAGCGATGAGCGCATTTCCGGCCCGATGGCTGGAAGCGCTAGTTAAATGCTGTCAGCGTTTGATAGCAGCATTTAACTAGTTAATAGCGGCGGGTGGATCGCGATTCCACCCGCCGCTATTGCGGGCACATGTCTACTGTACAAAACAGCTGACATGTCCCAGCTTTGATGCGGGCTCACCGCCGGAGCCCGCATCAAAGTGGGGGTTCTGACCTCAGACGTACTATCTCGTCCGAGGTCAGAAAGGGGTTAATGAGACAAAAAATGATCTTTTTAGAGTTTACCAAATGGCTGCAATGAAACAAAGAGTGAAGAATTTAAAGGAGTCTGAATACTTTCTGCACTCACTGTAGAATGGGGACTTCTTTTTTTGTTATTTTGAATCAGTCCCTCACACATGGTTTGGGTATTGGTTTACAGCTGACTCTGTAATAACAATTCTTTGCCAATCAAACATTGATACATAAACTCCTTTGATGTGATAATTCTCACAGTCAGAAGTAACTCTTTCTGCTCCCGCCATGGCAAATCCTTGCCCTTATGATGACTAATCCTCACTATGTTAGTAGATGCACTCTTTCTCACAGGTAAAAGCCTTGATATTCCTTTCTCTGGTGGCAATTATTGCCCACTCTCTGCTAGTCTTCTCCATTTGGGACAAACTGCAATGGAAAGCAGATCTAGCCTAAATCTTCGCACTCTAAATTTTCTTTTGTTGCTCTGTTGAAAGCCCTTTCAATTTGGCTTCTCGACTTGCCTCTCCTCTGCAAGTGTGCTTTATCTGCATGTGTCTGCTAGGTGTCGAGTTCTCGCTTCTGCACCAGGGGAATCTCGAGCCATCTCCGCTGCGGTCTCCCATTCTTCTCCAGCCGCAGTGGAGTCTGCTCAGCGGAGACGTCGGTCCCAGCGTCTTGCTCAGTCTCACTCTGTACAAAGAGTTACTGCTGCTTTTCCTGCTTCTGCCATTGAAGTCAGTGTTGGGCAGCGACGAGCAGATGCTTTTGGGGCTAAGTCCTGCTTTTCTCTTTCTGAGCATGCCCAGGGCAAGATCTCCCATTGGAGATCGAGGGTCACATGCTCAGGTACTGCAGCACATCCCATTGGTCCTCCAGGAAGGTCCTGAAAGGGCAAAACTTCAGTAGCAGCTTCCCATTGGTCCTTTATTGGAAGGTCCTGAACGTGCTGCATCTATATAAGCTGCGCATGATCGCACGGCGATGCGCTAGTATAGACTTGATAATGTGTGTGTGTTGATGGATGTATGTCGATGGATGAAAGCTCCTAAATCATTCCCATTCCTAGTGTTGTTGACTGGTCACAAATGAAGGATTGCTATCTAGCACCCGACTTAGCCATCAGCACGTAAACACACAATACAGTGTCTTATTGCTGTGACCGCCAGTGCGGCGCCGTGTGCTTTCACAGCGCTTTCCTGACCCAAGCCTGGGTGGTCAGTGGCATTTGCCAGTGCGGCACTGCATGCACTCTCGTGCTTCTATTGCTGTCACTCTGACACCCCAGTAGTGGTGTCGAGCGCATGAGGTCTATGTACTCAAATCCTGTGTCTTGGGATTGAGTTCTGAGACTCCTTGCTTGCGCTCTTGGTGCGGTACCGCGGCCCTGTGACGCAACAGGGTTCGCTTCCTTCACACAGGGTGAGGTTAACCCGTGTGTGTATTCACTTTGTACCGCCATATAGTCCGTCATTACTTGGCAGCAGGTTCCATCTCTGCACGGTGGACCCCGGGCTGCGAACGCACCATACTCTATCTGTCTTATTATTTGGTGCGTTCCGCTAGCCCTAACAGTGTCTGACCTCCGATTTAGGGAGAAAGGATCAGTTTATGCTCTCTGTACACATTTAGGTGCATGACCAAGCATGCTAATGCTTACCGCACACTAGCCCATGAATAAGCCTCTACACCAGTAAACTCAAATAAAAGCTGCACTTACATTGGCCAATTTCAGCCCAGAAGTGAGTTCTGATGCATATGCTCAAATCCCGTTTTGCCGAGGGTACCAACAATTGTATGACAAAGCGCAGTGTGAAAGCACCCTTCTCATTAATCACTTATGTCAACCATGCAGCATTTAACTAACTCTATCTCACAACTGTTGCATATGTGTTGCCACTTAGTTGCAGGATTTTCAATAAACACAGAAATAGAGTATATATATATATATATATATATATATATATATATATATATATATATATAATTTACTGTATATAATCCTATGTTGTTTATGGTACAGCTGCTATGGGGGACTAATAATAATAATAATAATCTTTATTTATATAGCACCAACATATTCCACAGCGCTTTACAGTTTAACAGCTTCAATCACAACAGTCATAAGTTACAATGTTAACAATACAATAATTAAAGCAACACAAAATGACCCTGCTCGTGAGAGCTTACAATCTACAATGAGGTGGGGAGATAAAAAGTACAGGTGTGTATTTACAATGATGGTCCAGCCATGGGAAATGATTCACAAAAAATATTTGGCAAAATTTTTTTTTTTTTTACAATCCAAGACAAATTCAATTCACTTCTAACAAATTTGCACCTCTCTAGCGATAAACTAATTTCCCATCACAGAAGCATTTGGAAGAGGGTTGACTTTCATCACACAGAACCTTCAAATAAAGTAAGGTATTTTACGGCTTCATGATAAAGTATTTTCTGCTAGGGAGCTTAGATGTTGCTTCCTTTAAACTGTAAGGATTATTTTATTTTTCATAGAATTTGCAAAATTATGAAGAATGTAGAATCAAATGATTGGCCAAGAGAGCAAGTTTTTCCAATAAGTAGACAATGCAGAACTACATTAACAATACAAACTTCACTCTGTTAGTACATCTTTTATGTACTTGAAAATTTGACAACCTGTCTAAAAAAAAAAGTGCAACTTATTTGACAATTGCATTTATCGATATTTATAAACTGTATGTTTGTCTCCTGAGTATCTGCAAATTTAAAAAAGCAAGTTGCACATACAATATATTTATTGAAACATGTAGTCCTCTTCATATACTGGAAGACTAGTTCTACACCTTGACAATACACTAACTCATCATAAATTATGAGTTCCATAGAAAAAAATAAAAAATGAGGTGTAAGAGATACTACAAACTGTGTGATCCGACCTTATAAGTTATTAATAGGAAGCCATTACTCTTCATACATTTTTTATCAGAAAGACATTGCTTTTTGTCAAGATTAAAGAATTATAAAATATTTGTGCTACACAATATTAATGACACCAAAAGATATTGTCAAAGTGATTTAAATTAAGAATGGTGCTACAGTAAAAAAATAAATCTAATTAATAGCAGTGAGCATGTTATGTGATAATAGTGGAGAGAGCAGAATTGATTTTTTTTATTATATGATGCAGTTATTATGAGAATATTCTAAATATTGACATGCGCATTCAGATCTCCGCAGATTAGTACAATGTAATTTTAAGCAATGAAGTCAAGCAGTCACACAGTGCTTGATTAAATTGATCATTCACTTGTCTAACACACTTAAAAGATCAGAGAACATGTTCTCCAAGGTTCTTGTATTGCAATATCATTTTATTATTTGCTGTGGTCAGATTCCAGCAATTCACTTAGTGCATTAATGCTGTAACAGTGCAGTTTTTTCATCTTCTCATACACATAATGGATCATGTAAATTGACTTACTACATTGAGTGGAGATATGGGAACATGAGAATATATTTATAGGTTTACATGTTTATAGGTCCATGCTATTAAGAACTTGAAGCATGCTTCCTGAGACATTCAATCTAGTTGCTAGTGTATAATGTTGTTGTTATTAACATGTCATAATTATGTTGATTATTGTAGTATTATCCCAAAAACAACATGTTAGAGTTGAGATTCTCGATATTTGATTATGCTAAATTCGACCAATTTTTCCCTAAAATTTGACTTGAAGTTAGTTGATGTGCCATGAATCACAATCCTGCCAAGCCTTCAATTGCCTTAAATAGACATGTGCAACACTATAAGGTCTCCAAGGACTGTATCCAACCCTTTCAAGCTCTTTAACATGCAAATTGCCTCTTCAGAGAGGAAGAGTACTAGAACTCTTGTAAGGGGGAAGACCGGGCTGCGGGTACCTGTGTGATGCTGGGTTCAGAACTGTCAGGGCTGTTTCCAGTGTTGCCAGGCAGAAAGGATGGGAAACCGGTCAGGACTAATGACCTGGTGAGTGGGGGCATGGTAAGCAGAGGGAGGAGAGAGCAGGAAGTGCAGGGAGGGTCATAAGTTTCCCGCCATCAGAGAGTGGAGACAGGTGTGCACGGCGCTCTGCAGACACAGAAGGGCCACAGAGCTGAGACCCGTTCGGGGGTTGCATGATGACCTCGCAGAAGCAGGGAGCGTGCAGAGCACCACCAGACAATGTGAGGTGCTCACAATAAAAATTGTGTTCCAGATGCCAGATCGTGAGCTCTATCTCCCTGTGTGCGGTGGAGCATGCAGCAGGTAGAGACTTCCATGGTGTTACCCTCTTTGGTTCTACGGATCAATGGACTAGGGGCTCAACGAGTAAAACCGGGGACCGTCCTTTGCCGCCAGAAGCTTGTTCCTGTGTTGGCAGGTAATGCCTGAAGATGCTGTACCGGCCGTCGCTGGAACTATAACCCTCATCAGACTGCATGTGGCAGAGGAACATTGGAGTCATGATAAGTTTAATTACAAGACTGTTGTATTATATTGCAATTCTATGTGTTAATTACCTGTTGTCTCTCTGCGAGGAGTATTCCCCTTGTTCTAATCAAATTGCATTATTGTTAACCCTTGCTCTGCATTCCCTGCATTCCTGCATACCTGTACCTGCTTACACTCTAGTGCCACCTATTGGAAGTAGCAAACAATTTTGACCCTTTAACAAGCCATGCCATATGACTTAGAATAAAGGTACCGTCACACTAAGCGACGCTGCAGTGATACTGACAACGATGTCGATCGCTGCAGCATCGCTGTTTGGTCGCTGGAGAGCTGTCACACAGACAGCTCTCCAGCGACCAACGATGCCGAAGTCCCCGGGTAACCGGGGTAATCTTCGGGTTACTAAATGCAGGGCCGCGCTTAGTAACCCGATGTTTACCCTGGTTCCCCTTTTAAATGTAAAAAAAAAAACCACTACATACTTACATTCCCGGTGTCTGGTCATGTCCCTCGCCTTCAGCTTCCCCCACTGACTGAGTGCCGACCGTAAAGTACAGCGGTGACGTCAATGCTGCACAGCGTGCTTTACAGCCGGTTTTTTTACATTTACAACGGTAACCAGGGTAAACATCGGGTTACTAAGCGCGGCCCTGCGCTTAGTAACCCGATATTTACCCTGGTTACCAGTGAAGACATCGCTGGATCGGCGTCACACGCCGATTCAGCGATGTCAGCGGGAGATCCAGCGACAAAATAAAGTGCTGGACTTTCCCTAGCAACCAACGATCTCCCAGCAGGGGCCTGATCGTTGGTCGCTGTGACACATAACGATTTTGTTAACGATATCGTTGCTACGTCACAAAAAGCAACGATATCGTTAACGATATCATTCAGTGTGATGGTACCTTAAAAGCGAAACCAAAATCTCAATTTGCAGACACGGCGATTCAGGTTGACCTCTCATCCCTGTCAGAGGTAATATCATCCTGCTGTGAATGGAATGAGTGATGTGCCTGCTGTTTTATCACTGCTAAGGTTTTAAGGTACCTTCACACATAACGATATCGTTAACGATATCGTTGCAACATCACGCTTTTTTGCGACGTAGCAACGATCTTGCTAACGATCTCCTTATGTGTGACAGCGACCAATGATCAGGCCCCTGCTGGGAGATCGTTGGTTGTGGGGAATGATCAGGACCTTTCTTTGGTCGCTGATCACCCGCTGTCATCGCTGGATCGGCGTGTGTGATGCCAATCCAGCGATGTGTTCACTTGTTAACAGGGTAAACATCGGGTTATCAGGTGCAGGGCCGCACTTAGTAACCCGATATTTACCCTGGTTACCATTGTAAAAGTAATAAAAAACAAACAGTACATACTCACATTCCGATGTCTGTCATGTCCCCCGCCATCAGCTTCCCTGCACTGACTGTCAGTGCCGCGGGCCGTAAAACAGAGCACAGCGGTGACGTTACTAAGCGCGGCCCTGCACTTAGCAACCCGATGTTTACCCTGGTTACCCGGGAACTTCGGCATCGTTGAAGACAGTTTCAACGATGCCGAAGTCATTCCCCGGATCGTTGGTCGCTGGAGAGAGCTGTCTGTGTGACAGCTCCCCAGCGACCACACAACGACTTACCAACGATCACGGCCAGGTCGTATCGCTGGTCGTGATCGTTGGTAAGTCGTTTAGTGTAACGGTACCTTTACTCTCGACTGAATGACTGAATCTGTATCAACAGACAACTACTCTCATCTACTTCTGTATTGCAGTTAAACAACTAGTTACAGTGTGGAATATTTGTCCAATACTCTAGTGCTTTCACTTCCTATTTATATTTCTGAGTTATGAGCTCTAATCCATTCATGCTGTCCTAAATTACCCAAAGGATGGCTGCTGAATTGCTGGCTTTCCTTGGCTTTTGCAAAAGTCATGTTAGTTCTTCCCGACAGGCTACACTATACCATGTGATGAAGAAGCTTGTGTGGTTGCTGAGGTCAAACTTTGGCAATGTGTAAAACGGCACCTTGAATATTTTTGGTAATTCATACCAATTGATTAACAAATTGTTCAAATTTGCTGGAAGCTGTACATTTAATAAAATTCAACACAAATACAATTTATATCAAATCGATTAACTTATATCACTAATATTATTATATAGCTTAGTACTTAAAAGACAGCAAACTAGTATAGATTAGTATTGAATTCATTTCTTTGAGTCAATAGCCTCTTAAGAAGTTGCTGATTTCCTATATACATGACTCATTCTTAGAATTAAATTTTCAACAAGTCATTTGCTGAATGTCGCTTTGTAAAAGCTAGTGCACCAGCTAAAGTTTCTTGTGGTTCCACAAACATTTACAAGATTAGACTATTATGGCATCATGCCACACATTGGAATTACGGGTGTTTTTCTCTTCAATTATAGTGGCTCTTTGAAAGCAAGGTCGAAGTTGCTCAATAAAAAAACAAGGACATTAAAATTGAAAACTGCACTTTTTTTATATTTGATTTTATATTTCATTGTGAAAAAGCACACTGCAGTTCAGTTGATCATAGAATTTTTGCACAAAGTATTGTCATAATCTCTTATGATGTACTTGGTGAAGGAGGAGGTGATGCATGATGGGGATATCTTTTACTTTAACATTGATGGCCTACCCCCAGGAGAGATGATCGATGTCTGATCGGTGGGGGTGAGACAGAGCTACTGTACCCTTAATATGGTCTCCCTGCACTACCGCTCTCTGTTCTGTATACCGCAGGTCGCTTTAGGCTGGTTTCACATTTGCGGATGGAGGTGCTGCGGAGGGCTGCGTAAGTCCTTATTGAAGCTCTGCCCACCGCCGCACCTCCATCGGTCAGCTCCGCCTATGTCGGCATGCGGCATGCATACCCTATCTTTACCATCAGGCATGCAGGCCACGCAGATGTATGCGGATGGCTCTGCATCCGTCGTTTTGGCGGTGTGGCGACCAGCGCCGAATGCAACGAGTTGCATTTTGGTGCGGTCGCCGCACCGTGAAAACGACGCATGTGGATATTATACATATTAAACTAAAGGCATTGCTTTAATGGCACTGGTATACTAATTTAATATACTTTCAGTGAAGAAATGCATAGCCTGAGTTATATAAAATCATCATTATAAGTTTGGGGATCCGTGCATCGGGGCAGGCCTGTGGGGTGAGGCTGGGGGTAGGGTACTTGGCTTCACCATGGCTTCTCTGCTGTCTCTATTCTTCCTTATTTCATTTCTGCACCTGCATCATCCTAGCCATGGGTGGTGCATGCGTAGATTGATCTTCCAGCCATCTTTGGAAAATGACCCTGGTGCAGACCTGGGCAAAGTGCGTCTGACGGGCCACATCTGACCCTCTGGCTGTCTCAGTCTGGCCCGCAGACCAAGACAGGAAATCAGAGGTACACTGGCCGCGTGGTGCCTGCCCGCTAACTATTTCCATCTGTGGCTCTGCACTGAGGAATTAGGTGAAGTTGTAAGTATGGTTTAAATGAGATTATTAAAGGAGTCTGACATTTTTTCAATTAAAGAACTTTATTCGTGGTGTCTGTGTTTTCATACAATGTTACTATGGGGTTTGTAATGGGGGCATCTTATAGACAACACTCCATTACTAACTTCGGGGCTTGATATCACCTGACAATATAACGGTGACATCAACCCCCCACCATCACCCCACTTGCCACCACTACAGGGCAAGCAGGAATAGTCGGGCAAAGTGTCAGAATTTTTTGCATCTTATAGAGGTGCCTTTTCTGGACAGCTGTAGGTTGCTATTTTTAGGCTGAGGGGTCAATGTCCATGGCCCCTTACCAGCCTGAGAATACCAGCTCCCAGCTGTCTGCTTTAGCAAGGTTGGTTGTCAAAAATGGGGGGACCCTATGCCATTTTTTAAAATTATTTATTTAAATAATTAAAAATACGGTGTGGGGACCCCTATATTCTTGATAACCAGCCTTGCTGAAGCTGACAACTGAGGGTTGCAGCCCCGAGCTGTGAGTTTTGCCTGTCTGGTTATGAAAATTAGAGGGAATCCACGCTGTTTTTAAAAAAAAAAAAATTATTTACAATGCAGGAGCGGCTGATGAATACTCCCATCCGCTGCTCCTGCTCTTGCTGTTATTAGTGGCAGCAGGTGTCAGATGATGGGAGCATTTGTCTCATCAGCTGACACCAGTGACCGGAGGTAAACTGTATACCGCTGATCACAGCTGAGCGCTAACTCTGTGTTTTGACAGCGTGGAAGTGCAGCTGTCTCTGACTGACAGGGATGATTTTACCGCCAATCAGAAGCGCATGACAGCACGACAAAGCCCCAGTGTTCGGGCAGCCGAACATGAACAATAACACGAACTTCCTGGTGAAGTCCTTGTTTGGTGTCTGTGCCCGAACAGTGGGTGTTCGGACTTTGAACTTTACTGTTCGGGTTCGCCCATCTCTATATATAACTGTACTGTAATTAATTGTATGCTCTGCAGGACTGGTATCTACCACTATATTTCACCATATGGTGGTTACAAGGCCAAACAAGGACTGAAATTAAGCCCTGTCATTTGAGAGCACACAGTCCCACTTGTTGCACAGTTAAAGCACCACACCAGCATTTTTTTCAGCTCTGGAGTGGTGCTAGCAATATAAGGCCCCATGCCATACTATTATACTTACCCACTGCTGTATCCACTTTTATTGGCGTCGCTCCGGTCCCACTGTGCCATTTTGTGTAAACAATTTCTGACCGACCAGAATAACAGTCCAAAGCTCTCATTGTAAGTCAATGAGAACCAGAATGAGGCCAGAACAAGGCTCTCATAGACTTACAATGAAAAGTACTCTTTATTTTCCCAGCATCCCCGCTCTTTAAGTCATAAGTGTGGTGCCAGCACAGTTTCAGTCACCGCTTTGTGTACTGACTGAAGACGGCTTTAATTAAATCTGTGCTATTGGTGCTTTTACCAACCATGGCCATTGCAACAGTGTTTCAGCTATGATGTACAGCTGACACCTACTGAGGATGGTACCAATTCTGCTTGTGAGCAAGATCCATCATCGGTGGGTACATGTATGGCGGCTTGCAGGGAGTCATCTCCTGCTGTATCAAAAATGTATGGCAGATTTTGGGAAGAGGTTGAAAAAAAACCCTCCTCTCCATATTACTATATACTATGACCAGCAATCCAGCAGCACCTGGAATATATGCCTCAGCTCTAACACACTATGCTCCCTTCTTCAGGACCTCCAGTGCCCCACAGGTCACATATGACAGTCTCAGGGGCCACATTAGACCCTGGGCTGCATGTTTGAGACCTCTGCATTACTTGATCAGCAAATTTTGTAAAATTACCAAGCTTAACTGACTTTAGGGCTCTTTCATGCAACTGTTTTCTGCCTGTGTGTGGTACATTTGCATAACGGATTGCACCCAGAGAGCACACAGACCATTAGTGTGCCAGTGCACATGGCAGATTTTCCACACAGACCTGTATAAAAAATCCAAACATGCACTATCCTGGTCCAGTTTACAGACCAAACCGCACATTGTTCCAGTCAAATTTGCATTTTCTGGATGTGACTGGCCCTCTTTGTGAGACTGCTGTCTGAAACAAGGTATTTTCTAATGTATATGGAGGCGTTTTGAAAGCAAGATTGTGTATCGGAGTCAACATAATTAAGTTGCATTTACATTGAAAGATTGTGAACAAGCTCATTTCCCAATAATCTTTCTGTGTAAACCGGCTGCAGATCACTGAACGAAAGAGCAAAACGCTCGTCATAGGGTGAAATTGATCTTTTGTGCAGCTCAAAAGATCACTGTTCTCTGCCTGTGTATTCAGGAACTGTACAGCCAAGAACAATGGCTGCATATGTGTAGGGAGATAGACCGGGCTAGTGATATCTCTTTCGTGTCAGGGCCGGAGCTGTCGGGGCTGTCACCATTGTTGTCGGGGAAAGCATTTTCTGACTGGAAGAGACCTTTGCACCTGACTGTAGTGGGTGAGTCTCAGATAAAATGGACTGCACACACCAGGATGTGGGCTTTGGCAGGAAGACAGCGTGTGAGACAGGAGAAGGTTGACTCCCTCTCCGAAGTCTGGCACCAACGAGAAGGGCCGTACTTCATTCCCTTGTTCCCCGCGCACAGAGACTGTGCATTTTCAGAGACCAATACCCCTGCTGTTTCTGACTCTAGTCGTATAAAATGGACTGTACCGATGACTGCCGCCAGTGCACGAAACAGTATTTCTCAAGCAATGCATGTTGAGGCTGGTAGCGTGACTGCGGCCTCCTCTCCTGGACTTCATCCATCCTTTCACAGACAGCCATCCAAACAGTTCCCCCTTCCGGGACCTCAATACTATGCGTGGAAAGACGAAGATACTTCACCGCTGTAAAGAGACAGTGCTTCACCTTCCTCCGGAATCAGTTTAGAGACTTTTCCCATTATCACCGGCACCATCGTGGGATTTTCCATCTTCCTCTGTCTGGGAACCACAGGCTGATAAGTTAACCCGTTATTTGAATCTATATTGTTCCTTATTAATTGCATATGCTTTGTTCATCCATATTACTTTAACAATCTTTCTCCCTGTGTGGAGTATCCACTGTTATAATACCTTTTCATAAAAAACCTGTTAACTCTTGTTCTGCCTCCTGCTTGTCACTGCATCCCACGTACTGGCTAGAACCTTACATATGCACACTGAGTGATCTATTACAAATCGCTCATTTTGCATTGTTAAGCATGGTTGGCCAACTGATGGTCAGGGAATAGGTCGATCACACTTGACCAATTTTGGACTGCTGATCACATTGTCCTCATGGAAAGAAGTCGCCTGCCGACATGTCAGTCGGCGGGCTTTCACATAGACGAATGAGAGCTACTTTGTATGGGAAAACTGGCTGAGATGGCTGTAGGCCGAATCAGCATTCAGTCAACAGCCATCTAATTTTTATGACTGGCCTTAGTGTCAGGAACAGCAGCACCATTGGACACATGATCTGCAAGCAGTGTTCTGGGTACATAAAAGTTATTTACAGAAATTGAAAGGTTTAAACTCTTTACTGCATACCTAAACAAATTGTTTTCTCAGTCAGCTATAAGGAGGAAATGAAAGGGTTAACGACCCCTGCCTTGAGCAAATATATTTTATTACCAGAGAACTGTGATAAGGGGCTGTTTAATGACAAGATAGCAGCACATCTTCAAAGTTCAGGACCCAAGTTTGATTGTCTCACTTCATTTATGCAATATGTCCCCTAAGATCAAATAAAAACCTCTGCTCACCCACCAGAATGCAAGAGGGCTGAGAGTCTGTATTCCTAGTAGACTGAATCAAAGACAGGAACTACTGTTTGCTCCTGAGTCCTTGGAAGCTGTTATTCTCAGTCAGCACTTGCTGGGCTGGCTGTGCTCAGCTAGTGGTGATGCTGACTGACAGTGTTAGAGTGGCCGAGGGGGCTTCCTTTCTCCTTTAGCAATAATAATGGAACCAAGTGCACTATTATGCAAAAATAATCAAGGGAGGTGCAAAAGCCAGTAGTAAAAACAAATATTGATGCCAAAAAGAAGAAAAGCACTACTGTAAGGCATGCACACTACACAAAAAAAATAAAATATAATAGATTATTGACCCACAAATACAAAAACAAAAAATATAAAACACAAGTAAAAACATGTGAGAACAACCACTCAAACCCACTGCAATAAACAGATACAATAAGTGCAATGCAATCTTATAACCCTGAAACAATATACCTCCTAATAAATATTTATCCAATGCACCCTGGGATATCAATAATCAGAACATGTCAAAATTTGGACGATCCCTAGTATGCCCTAAAAGGGACCAAATCAGAAGGAAAAAACTCAGTGTTGGAGAACCAGCACAGAGCATCCCTACAAATAGGGTAAATGAAAGAACCCCCCAAAACCTGGGTTTATAATAGGAGTGCTGTGAGTAGCAGATCAGTCAAATAGGATTGATAATAGTAACCAATGACTGATAAACCACTGAAGGAGTAATGGCCAAAAATGGCCAAATGTACCAGAAAAAAACACAGCAGGAAAGCCCGGAAGAGATGAGCCAGGCAGGAAAGTCCAAACAGCAAGGGATATGAGTGGGGGATTGGATAAATATTTATTAGGGGTTATATTGCCTTAGGGTTATAAGATTGTATTGCACTTATTGCATCTGTTTATTGCAGTGGGTTTGAGTGATTGTTCTCACATTTTTACTTGTGTTTTCTGTTTTCTGTTTCTGTAATTGTGGGTCAATAAAATTATTATATTTTATTATTTTAGTGTAGTGTGCTTGCCTTACAGTAGTGTTTTTCTTCTTTTTGGAATCCTTCTCCTTTAGATCACGAACATGAATAGAAAGAAAAGGACGTTACATGGGAGAGCTGGTGGAGGGAGGACACAGTAATGGAGGTGGTCCCTGTAGCAGCAGCGGCTGCACAGGGATCTAAATGCTAAATCATTGGAAGGACTTGTGGAGTTCATTTTTGTAGAGACTGAATGACCCATTGATGGTTCCAGCCCATCTAGCATTTGCCAGAATTGCCAGATGGCCCTTCCGGCTCTGAGCAGTAATAATAGTTTGCCATCAAAGTTGTAATCAGGATTACCTATTAGGGGCCCACTCAGATTTTCTCCTCCCCCCTTGAGGTGCTCATTGCACAGGACAGGTCCATCGATTTTATAGTGGCTGTGGCCAGGTACTGTTTTTCCGCCCTCTTCAGATAAATAGGGTATGGATGCAAAGTACCCGGCCACGGTCACTATTTCTATCCTAAGGATAGGCCATTATTTTTAAAGTCCAAGACATCCTTGAGAAAAAGCAGAGATGCTCACAGTGCAAAGACTTACTTCACACAAGGAAGTGCCTGCCCATTTTGTAAGCATTAAGGCTAGGTTCACATTTGCATTCTGGAGGGCTGTGGATGACTGTGTACTTCCTCCCTTCTTCCTCCCTGAAGTTCCTCCTATGCTCCGCCTACTCTTCATGCGTCCTGCATACCTATCTTTAACATTGGATACGCAGGGTCATGCGTTGTATGTGGATGCATCCGCATGCGGCGATTTGACATGTGTGGTGACCGCACGAAAACATTTTCTGGTCCAATCTGATTTTGTAAAGGCACACTTGGACACTTTTTTCTTCAACTTTAATATAATATTGCCATTGTTGCCACATATTTGCTACTGGTTGTGAAACTACGTGTAGCAATTTCACAACACATCATTTTAGGTTTCATCATAAATTATTCAAATTATTTTGGAGTTGTGGAATTTAAATGTTAATGTTGAAATTTATGAAGGTTTTGCACAGTGGACGACTGTTGACAATCGCATGACCACTATGTGCTTCCTGCAGGATTAACATTTCTAAGAGGACCCCTGCACAGGTCAAAAAGAGAAAAATTACACAGGGGAACAATTTGAAAAACATTTTCTGTTGAGTTAGGTTTTTGAGCTGATTTATACTAAAATTGGCATGCTGATTCCAAAAATGTAGTCAGTTTTTTTCTAGCACGTCAAGTTTTTCCTACACAACTTACCTGCCAGAGAAGCACAATTGCACTGATATCTGTAATAAGACTTGTTATCTGATTACAATTCGACTCATATAGAGCTACGTGGCAACTTGTAAGAGTAGTCACAACTTTGTCATGCCTATTTCCTATATATTTCATTTTTTGTTCATATTTGTACTATTTAAAAAAAAAAAAAACACTTTTTAGGTACATATACATATAGGAGGACAACGGGAGTTTTTAGAAAAAGATACATATTTATTAGAAAACTAGTAAAAAAATTAACACACAATTAAAAAACACCAATGAAACATACCAGAGGGACATACATGTAGATATATACAAAGTGTGGACCAAATGTAACCATACTCAAAATATGACACAAATAAGATCCTAAATCTCCTAAGCGACCCCCAGGAGCGGAGAAAAATACCTCCTAATGGCAAAGCAACCTACACACCCCACGTCCTGCAAGTATAGCCACTGTGGCTGTGTGCATGTGGGAAGGTAATGAATGCAATAAAGGGAGACACATCCTACCGCAAACAAGGGTGGAGATAAAGTGTGTCCCAGGGAACCATATGTGTCTAACACCAAAAATCACTGTAAAAATCTCTGATGGGACCCCACATAAACCAAGGATCTTACCACATGAAGATGCCCCCTGGATTGGGCGCTACCCCCGACGCACGTTTTGCTGCCGTTATACTGCTTTCTCAAGGGGATGTGTTGTTTCTGTGGGCTGTAGGACCTTATATCCCATAATTCCCAGGTCACATGCTAATCATGTGACCGGGTGAGTCATCAAGCCATATAAAGCGGCGCATGCGCTCGCGGCTCACCGCCCCTACCACCCCGTAGCCCGGCCAAAACAGGCCGGACACCAGGGGCGCAGGGACCGAGGCAAGCGCGCGCACGCGCACTACAGCATGTACTCCCTAGCGGGTATGGATATGGAACAGCACACACAAAACTGCCACCACCCTTGTTTGCGGTAGGATGTGTCTCCCTTTATTGCATTCATTACCTTCCCACATGCACACAGCCACAGTGGCTATACTTGCAGGACGTGGGGTGTGTAGGTTGCTTTGCCATTAGGAGGTATTTTTCTCCGCTCCTGGGGGTCGCTTAGGAGATTTAGGATCTTATTTGTGTCATATTTTGAGTATGGTCACATTTGGTCCACACTTTGTATATATCTACATGTATGTCCCTCTGGTATGTTTCATTGGTGTTTTTTAATTGTGTGTTAATTTTTTTACTAGTTTTCTAATAAAAATGTATCTTTTTCTAAAAACTCCCGTTGTCCTCCTATATGTATATCGTTATATGGGGAGTAGCTTGTGAAGTGAGCCGAGATATGTTCTCTGGCCACTGTTCTATTATGAGTCTGGGTTTATTTGGTGTACTTTTTAGGTACAGTAGTTTACATAGTTTTGAGAAAACAAAAATCCTATAGTTCAAAAACTTGACGTGATAGAGAAAAACTGAGATCATTTCTGGATTCAGCATCCGAAAATTAATTAAGAACAGTTGTCTGACCTAACTCTTAAAAAATTGTGTTCCCCAGTGTTATCAGAAAGCACTAAATTGTTTCAATTTAGTCAACCAAATTATTTGAATTCCATAAGTGCAATTTTCTTTCACAAAATTAACATTTTTACAAATATCAGACACAGCAGCATAAATTACAATACTTTTGATTAGTGTTGAGCGATACCTTCCGATATTTGAAAGTATCGGTATCGGATGGGATCGGCCGATATCCAAAAAATATCGGATATCGCCGATACCGATACCCGATACCAATGCAAGTCAATGGGACACAAATATCGAAAGTGATCCTGGATGGTTCCCAGGGTCTGAAGGAGATGAAACTCTCCTTCAGGACCTGGAATCCATATTCATGTAAAAAATAAAGAATAAAAATAAAAAATATGGATATACTCACCCCTCCGACGAACCCTGGCTGTCACCGCTGCAAGCGTCTGCCTCCATTCCTAAGAGTGCAGAGAGTGAAGGACCTTCGATGATGTCGCGGTCAGGTGACCGGTCAGGGTTCGTCGGAGGGGTCCTCCAGACCCTGGGAACCATATGCACCGCACACACCGAAGATGACTGGGAACTTATAGGAACTTCCGATTCCAATTTCCGATATCGCAAAAATATCGGAACTCTGTATCGGAATTCCGATACAGCAAATATCGGCCGATACCTGATATTTGCAGTATCGGAATGCTCAACACTACTTGTGATATGAGGGATCAAATGTTTTCTCATACAGAAATTGATAAATATCAGCAGGGCTGCACCACTTAAACAGCTAGGTTCAGTCATATCTTATCTGTGACCTTTGTCAAACAGATATCCTGATCCCTGATCTCATGGATTTCTGTGTCAAAATTGGTCCAGTGGCATTAACTGGCCCAGCTTGCTATGAGCATACTTTTATGTCTAGCCCTATTGTAATGTCAAAGAGAGCGTTCAGCAAATCCAATGGATATTTCACACCAAAGAAGACAAGGTAATTTGCTATAAGCGTGAAAAACCAAATAGTTTTCAAAATGAATCAGACTTTCATGTATTGTCTACTGATGTTAATTATTAAATCGGCTGTACCATACTGTGTGCCTACCTGTCCATTGACTTTCATCTACACTGTTCTACTTTCATCACAGCCAATGGACCATAATCTGATAGATATATCCTCCCTGTCGATCATTTCAGGTTTATATTGTAGCACTGCTGCTGCCCCATCTTTTCTCTCTAAGAAAAAAACTTTTTTTCCTTTTTTAAGTTTCACACCCACCCTGCCATCATGCAATATACATAACCCTAACATTTTTATCAATAGATATGCACATGCACGGCGAGCAATTTGTGGCAACAGCTAGCAGAATTGTTGTGATGCTTGCGGTTGTTAAATTTGGCTATTAAAACAGTTGTAAAACCTTAACTTTTTATTTTTTTTTTCATTCATTTTTAAAGTTATCCATCTTCTGGTTTTAAGGCTTCTTCACACGCTGTATTTTTGCAAAACATTTTTGCCACAGAAAAAAAGCAAAAGTGAATTAGATTTCTGAAATATTATGCACATACTTATGTTTTTCTTTGCAGAACTGAACCATGAACGTATTCTTTCAAATCTGCAGGACGTCAAACAGTTCTGTCAGCATTGTTGCAATTTTTTTCACGAATTCACATGAATGGGGGGAAAAAAAGCTAGTAAAAACATACAAAATGCATGCAATATGAATAAAAACGTGTTCTTTACTCAGCCTTTTTCCAGACAACACTTAAAGTGTGCACATACCCTTTGCTAGCAAAAAGTATAGGTTAATAAAAAAATAGGTGCTTCATTCACATAAGAGTGTATCAAATTATGACAGAAGAGCAAAGGTGTCAACGATATGGCCAAAAATAGTAAAAATATAGTGAAACTTTAACTCCTTCACGCCCCAAGCCTATTTTCACATTCGTGATTAGGCCTAATTTTACCATTCTGACCAGTATCACTTTATGTGGTACTAAGCCTGGAAAGCTTCAACAGACTCCACTGATTCTGAGACTGTCTCTTTGTGATATGTTGTAGTTCATGATAGTGGTAAAATTTCTTAGATATGACTTGCATTTACATCTGTGAAAAAATCGGAAATTTGGTGAAAATTTGGAAAAATCTTAATATTTTTTCTAATGTTAAATTTTTACAGTTAGGTCACACAAAATAATTAATAAATAACATTTACCACATGTGTACTTTACATTAGCAGAATATTTGAAACATAATTAGTTTTTGTTAGGTAGTAAGAAGGGTTAAAAGTTGACCATCAATTTCTCAATTATCCAACAAAATTTACGCATCCATTTTATTTCGAGACTACACCACATTTGAAGTGACTTTGAGGGATCTATATGACAGAAAGTACCCAAAAGTGACACAATTCTTTGTGGACCTCAGTAATGTCTAAAAAAGGAAAAAAAAATGCTGGAAGGTAAATTCAACAGCCACACTGGACAGTAGCTTGATACACTATCTGACTGATATATAACCACCTAGCTAACTAGCTAGCAGGCTTTTTCACATTTAGCTACTAAAAAAATATTATTTAGAATGCTTTACTCGTGCATGGAGCACAATAGAAGCAGTGTACAACACACTTGTAGGACATGTGCCCTGCTGGCTTTGTCTGTGGACCTCAGTAACGCCCCCCCCCCAAAAAAAAAAAAAGTCTCAGAAGGTAAATTTTACAGCCACACTGGACACTATCTAGTTACACTATCTGACTGATATACAGTATAACCGCCTAACTGACTAGCTAAAATCTGTTAACAGTGGCAGTATCAGGAGCAGCTTCTCTGCACTGTTACAGTCTCATACTGACGCTAAAACAATATGTCTGCAATTTATATGGAGAGGGACATGTGATTTCAGCAGTCAGTGACACAAGCCGTAGTGTCAGGACATTGTGGCTGTGTCCTGTGCCTTGATTGGCTAGCCGCAATGCGCACACATAAAGTTAGAAAAAAAATGACTGTCTACAAGAACGCGGTGCCTCTGAGCTCTGCAACCCCCTCCTCTCATCAAACACGTGCCAAACGCCCATGATACACTCCCATTATGGTTGCTAAAGTGCTGAAAATATTTATGTGGCAATGCAAATATTTTCCCGCACTTTTACCAAATGTTACTGATTTTTACCAATTTTATATTTTGTTTGGATTGCCAAACAAATTCGCTCATCACTACCCCCGAGATGCCAACACAGCAGAATCCCAATAAGTGACCCCAGTTTGCAAGCCATACCTCTAAATGAATTCACCTAAGGGTACAGTGATCATATTGAAATCACAAGTGTATCACAGAATTTTATTCCGTTTGTTACTGAAGAGAAGATAATTATATTTCAACCACAAAATGTTGTTTTATCCCTAGATTTTACATTTTCACAAGGGAAAGTGGGTAAAAATGGCACCAAAATTTGTCACACAATTTTGCTGCATAGTTCTGCATAGCCACACGGAGAGACTTAGGAGAAACAGAGCGCTATTTGCCTCCTGCAGTGCAAATTTTCCCAGGATAGTTTGCAGACTCCATATAATGAGCCACTAGGTGATAGAAGAGAATAATTTAACATTTATCCACAGATGTATTAATGATTTTGACCCCAGGGATGTTTTCCAGAAACAAACAGCGGTAAAAATTGCAAATTCGCTATTATGTTGCTCAGTATGTTGTAGTGCCAGGTACGTTGTGCTCACCTCATGCTTCTGGAAACATAATATATAATATGATATCCCACAAATTAGATTTTGTAATGGGTATGTCAGAAGCTGCAGACAGTCACTCTGCATCTAGCTGCAGAAGGTCTCTGAGTTTGGCTTTGTAGACACCTTCTTAAACTTACTAAGCCTTTCACCCAGTGGCAACCTTTCTCCAGCTTTATTTGACACACCTGGACTTGGGTGTTTATAGATTCCCAGCCTGCTGCTGAGAATAGCCGGTGATATTTCCATTTCCCTCTATTGATGCTTGGAGGTATTGCAGTAGGCTATCTTCCTCTTTGGTGTTATTGGAGGTTGTCTGTGTTACATTTCTGAGTCTACTCAAGATAAGTGTTCCTCTTGTTTGTCTATCCCAGCTATATTTAGTGGTAGTGGGGATTGAAAACTGTGCACCCTGTCCTTCCCTAAGCAGGGCTTATTGCCAGGGTCAGGCAGGGATAAGATTCCTGCTTGGCGATAGGTGCAGAACCTATATAGGGATGTTTAGGGCAGACAGGGTGATTTTAGATTTGCCTAATGGTCTCCACTCCCCCATTCCCTAGTGTTGGGCTCCCTTCCCCTCTTCACTTTGTGTTGCTCTTAGTCTTTCCTACACTGTGCATGACAGATGGGCTCTCATTTCTACAGAAATGTCAAACATGTGGATGCTAAATGTGGTTTAGGCACACTTTTGGGCTTAAAATGGAAGGGGTTATTGGATTAGGCAGTGCAGAATTTGCTAGATTGCTTTTGGGGATCAAGGAGCCAGAGCAATTTTACAGCAATATGGGAGCCACCTACTTTTCAGTTACCAGATGACAGACCTGGGTGGGGACTTGCTTTTTTGTGGATTGAGTCAAAGCTTTTATTGGGAACATTTTACATAACTTTTGGGATGCAATTTTTCCGGCGCTCTAAGGTGACCACTTACATTGGGATTTTCATCTAAATCTCCGAATGACTTGATTCACATGAAACACATGAGGGAACCATTGACTATAATGAAGCAGAGTTACTTTGGACTTCGTCTGGCCTTCTTTTCTGAGGTGCACAAATGGAATAGAAAAAAAAAATCTTAATATAAGGATTTTCATCTGTACTGTAACTATAATGAACACCATTTCGGGGATTTTTTCTACTTTCTTTCACAATATACAATTTTAGCTAATCAATGAAAATTGTTGCACATAAAAAAACAATATAGCAGAAAAATGATTAGAATGCTTTTTAGCCCAAGGACTTAAAGTTAAATCCAAAATATTATTTCTTTGTCCTGACCTTGACCTATAGCAAACTATCGGCAGTTAGAAATACTGTGGTCTGCGGTAATAGCAACCACAGAACTGGATCTTCATAATGGCAAAAAGCCAGACATTTACTTACCAGCTAATGGTATTGTGATTGATAACAGATATGACAGTGTAAAAATCTAAATTTCATGTTTTGAACCATTGAAGCTTTGCCAACACTTGTTTTTCAACACAGTAAATATAATAATAATATAATATGTTTTTATTGGATTTGTTTATATCAAACATAACTCGATAAGAGTTCAATAAGCCAACAGGTAATCATGTAAAATACACTAACAGTGAAACATATTTAATGTATCCTTGACCATTAACAAAATTGTAAAATGCAAATGAGTGAGGTGATGATGGGTGTCCCAAGCTGTTAGGAGTAGGGTTGAGCGAAACGGATAGTTCATTTTCAAAAGTCGCCGACTTTTGGCAAAGTCGGGTTTCATGAAACCCGAACCGACCCCTGTGTGGGGTCGGCCATGCAGTACGTGACTTTCGCGCCAAAGTCACGTTTCAATAATGCTAAAAGCGCCATTTCTCAGCCAATGAAGGTGGACGCAGAGTGTGGGCAGCGTGATGACATAGGTCCTGGTCCCCACCAACTTAGAGAAGGGCATTGCAGTGAATGGCTTGCTGTCTGCGGCATCACAGGGGCTATAAAGAGGCGTTCCCGCTGCTGATCTGAGCATAGAGAGAGGTTGCTCCCGCTTCGTCAGAAGCAGGGATAGTGTTAGGCAGGGTCCATTAACCACCAAACCGCCTGTGCTGTAGCGATTTCCACTGTCCAACACCACCTTTTGTTTGCAGGGACAGTGAAAGCTACATTTTTTTTTCCTCAGCGCTGTAGCTCATTGGGCTGCCTTGGAAGGCTCCCTGATAGCTGCATTGCTGTGTGTACGCCGCTGTGCAAACCAACTGCTTTTTTCAAAGCACAAATCCTGTTGTTCCTTCCTTTCTGCACAGCTATCTTTTTGGTTTGTCCACACTTTTTATTTAATTTGTGCAGCAGTCCACTCCTTATTGCTGCCTGCCATACCTGGCTGAGATTACTGCAGGAAGATAGTAATTGTAGGACAGTCCCTTTTTTTTTTAATTCTCCCTAAAAAAATAAGTTGTGGGAGATTAAGATTGGCATTTCTGCTAGAGTGCCATCCCTGTGTGTGCCATCTCTCTCAAATAGTGGGCCATAGAAAGCCTATTTTTTTTTATTGGGTTTATAAATTCTCCCTGACCAAAAAAAACAGTGGGAGATTAATATTGGCCTTTGGGCTTGTGTGCCAGTCCTGAGTGTGCCATCTCTCTCAAATAGTGGGCCATAGAAAGCCTATTTTTTTGTTTTAAATTTGGTTTCTAAATTTTCCCTGAAAAAAAAACAGTGGGAGATTAATATTGGCCTTTCTGCTTGTGTGCCAGTCCTGAGTGTGCCATCTCTCTCAAATAGTGGGCCATAGAAAGCCTAGTGTTTTTTTTTTAAATTTGGTTTCTAAATTCTCCCTGAAAAAATAAAAAAAAACATGGGAGATTAATATTGGCCTTTCTGCTTGTGTGCCAGTCCTGACTCCTGAGTGTGCCATCTCTCTCAAATAGTGGGCCATAGAAAGCCTAGTGTTATTTTTTTAAATTTGGTTTCTAAATTCTCCCTGAAAAAATAAAAAAAAACATGGGAGATTAATATTGGCCTTTGTGCTTGAGTGACAGTCCTGCGTGTGTGGCATCTCTCTCATTTGCAGCCACAGAAAACAGAGTGTGTAACATTGTGCCTGATTTTCCTTGCGGTCTCACCCACCTGTAAAGGGATATCTAAATCATACAGAAGTTAGAGTTCACCGTGTAAGTTGTTTGACAGTAACAAATACCGTTACTTTGGTTACGTTTTTAAAACAATGAAGAAGTCTGGTGGAAGAGGTCGTGGCCGTGGGCGTTCATTGCCATCTGGTAATGATGGTAGTGGTAGTGGAGCATCATGTGGTCGTGGTTAAAAAAAATATAGCACCTAAGTCTGGAGCTGTGGAGCCAGGTTCGTCGTCTGGCTACACAAGGCCTCGAACGCTCCCTTTTCTGGGAGTAGGAAAACCGCTTTTAAAGCCGGAGCAGCAAGAGCAAGTTTTCGCTTACCTTGCTGACTCAGCCTCTAGCTCTTTTGCCTCCTCTTCTGAAACTGGTAAATGTAAAAGCAGCGCGTCATTAGTGGATGTTCACGGTAAGGGACAAGTCGCTTCCTTGTCCTCTTCAGCAAAAACAACAACAGAGAAGGATGCAGCAGGCGACACAATGGGTTACTCCATGGAGCTCTTTACACATACCGTCCCTGGCTTAGAAAGTGAAACAGTTAACAGGCCATGCCCATTACTAGTTGAATCTGACATGGAGTGCACTGATGCACAGCCACAGCCAGACTACTATGCTGTTCCTTTGACTCAGACCACAACATTGCCCTCGCAGGGTACTGATCCAGAATCAGACCCTGATGAGACTATGGTGCCCCGTCACAAACGCTATACCACCGACTTACACGGTGACACAGACGAAGTTGCACACGAGATAGACAAGGAGGTTATAGATGACCCAGTTGTTGACCCCGATTGGCAGCCATTGGGGGAACAGGGTGCAGGCGGAAGTAGTTCTGAAACGGAGGAGGAGGGGCCGCAGCAGGCATCAACATCGGAACAGGTTCCATCTGCCGGGCCCATATCTGGCACAAAACGCGTGGCAAAGCCAAAACCTGTTGGAGGACAGCGTGGCCATCCGGTTAAAGCTCAGTCTGCAATGCCTGAAAAGGGATCCGATGCTAGAAAGAGTGCAGTCTGGCATTTTTTTAAACAACATCCAATTGATCAGCGCAAAGTCATCTGTCAAAAATGTTCAACTACCTTAAGCAGAGGTCAGAATCTGAAAAGTCTAAATACAAGTTGCATGCATAGACATTTAACCACCATGCATTTGCAAGCCTGGACTAACTACCAAACGTCCCTTAAGGTTGTAGCACCCTCGGCCAATGAAGCTAGTCAGCAATGCTACATCCCTTCCGTCACTGTAAGGCCACCATTTTCCGCACCACCTGCAGTATCTGTGCAGGTTTCTTTGCGAGGCCAAAGCTGTCAGGGTCAGGGAATCACCAGTTTCGTAGTAGGAAACACTGCATCTAGGGCACCGACGGAAACAATACCGTCTCCCACCGTCTCTCAGTCTGCCATGTCCATCGGCACACCCGCTAGTTCCACGATCTCCAGCTCTCCAGTCCAGCTCACCCTACATGAGACTCTCGTTAGAAAAAGGAAGTACTTATCCTCTCATCCGCGTACACAGGGTTTGAACGCCCACATAGCTAGACTAATCTCGTTAGAGATGATGCCCTACCGGTTAGTTGAAAGCGAAGCTTTCAAAGCCCTGATGGACTACGCTGAACCACACTACGAGCTACCCAGTCGACACTTCTTTTCGAGAAAAGCCATCCCAGCCCTCCACCAGCATGTTACAGAGTGCATCGTCCATGCACTCAGGAAATCTGTGAGTACAAAGGTGCACCTGACAACAGATGCATGGACCAGTAGGCATGGCCAGGGACGTTACGTGTCCATCACGGCACACTGGGTGAATGTGGTGGATGCAGGGTCCACAGGGGATATCAATTTTGGGACAGTTCTGCCTAGCCCACGGTCTAGGAAACAGTTGGCTGTAGCCGTTCACACCCCATCCTCCTCCTCCTCGTCCTCCTGCAGAAGCTAGAGCTCGTCCACAGACCGCAGTCGCCCAACCACTCCATCCGCAGCTGCCACTGTTGCACACCAGTTATCCCATTATGGGGCAGCTACTGGCAAGCGTCAGCAGGCTGTATTGGCTATGAAGTGTTTGGGCGACAACAGACACACCGCGGAAGTTCTGTCCGAGTTCTTGCAGAAAGAAACGCAGTCGTGGCTGGGCACTGTAGATCTTGAGGCAGGCAAGGTAGTGAGTGATAACGGAAGGAATTTCATGACTGCCATCTCCCTTTCCCAACTGAAACACATTCCTTGCCTGGCTCACACCTTAAACCTGGTGGTGCAGTGCTTCCTGAAAAGTTATCCGGGGTTATCCGACCTGCTCCTCAAAGTGCGCGGACTTTGCTCACATATCCGCCGTTCGCCCGTACACTCCAGCCGTATGCAGACCTATCAGCGGTCTTTGAACCTTCCCCAGCATCGCCTATTCATAGACATTGCAACAAGGTGGAACTCAACACTGCACATGCTTCAGAGACTATGCGAACAGAGGCGGGCTGTTATGTTTTTGTGGGAGGATACACATACACGGGCAGGCAGTAGGATGGCAGACATGGAGTTGTCAGGTGTGCAGTGGTCGAAGATACAAGACATGTGTCAAGTCCTTCAGTGTTTTGAGGAATGCACACGGCTGGTTAGTGCAGACAACGCCATAATAAGCATGAGCATCCCCTTAATGTGTCTGCTGATGCAAAGTTTGACGCACATAAAGGATCAGGCGTCTGCAGCAGAGGAAGAGGAAAGCCTTGATGACAGTCAGCCATTGTCTGGTCAGGGCAGTGTACAGGACGAGGTAGCGGGCGAAGAGGAGGAGGAGGACGAGGAGGATGATGGGGATGAGCATATTTTTAATGAGGAAGCTTTTCCGGGGCCACTGGAAATTGGTGGCGTGGCAAGGCCGGGTTCTGGTTTTTTGAGGGACACAAGTGACGTAGATTTGCCTGAAACTGCCCCTCAACCAAGCACAACCGCAGATTTGACAACTGGAACTTTGGCCCACATGGCGGATTATGCCTTACGTATCCTCAAAAGGGACACACGCATTACTAAAATGATGAACGATGACGATTACTGGTTGGCCTGCCTCCTTGATCCTCGCTATAAAGGCAAATTGCAAAATATTATGCCACATGAGAACTTGGAACTAATATTAGCAACCAAACAATCAAGTCTTGTTGAGCGTTTGCTTCAGGCATTCCCAGCACACAGCGCCTGTGATCGTTCTCACACGAGCTGCAGGGGGCAGCAGACCAGAGGTGTTAGAGGTGCACAAATCAGAAGTGGCGTTGGACAGAGGAGTTTTCTGACCAGGTTGTGGAGTGATTTTGCTATGACCGCAGACAGGACAGGTACTGCTGCATCAATTCAAAGTGACAGGAGACAACATTTGTCCAGTATGGTTACTAACTATTTTTCAGCCCTTATCGATATTCTCCCTCAACCATCATTCCCATTTGATTACTGGGCATCCAAATTAGACACCTGGCCAGAATTGGCAGAATATGCATTGCAGGAGCTTGCTTGCCCGGCAGCTAGTGTCCTATCAGAAAGAGTATTCAGTGCTGCAGGTTCAACATTAACCGAAAAAAGGACTCGTCTGGCTACCCAAAATGTTGATGATCTAACCTTCATTAAAATGAACCACAACTGGATTTCGAATTCTTTTGCCCCACCTTGCCCGGCTGACACCTAGTTTTCCTATGAAAAGGTCTTGCCTGTGGACTACTCTGACTGACTTTTCCAATCTCGTAATTTGCAGCAGCTGATTGTCCAGCATACGACATGTTTACACCTCCCTAAAATGTCAAACTCCCCACACGGGGCCGTGGTATCGCCACTTGGCACAAGCACCCGTGAGAGTGCCGTTTGTCTGAAGAGGTGGGTGTGCCCACTTTTGGTCAACGGCACTAACACTGGGTCCCTCATAGTACAATAAAGTGTCTCTGGTGGTGGTGGTGCGCACCCAACGTCAGACACACTGTTGTAACATGAGGTGCCCTGGGCCTGTACCGCCGGCCACAAGAGAGTTCCCCCCCAGCTCAAACATTGCTCTACCACTTGCACAATTATCTCTCACAGTTCCACCAATGTTTAGTCTATGCGCTGACATCCTTAAATTCCTGCCACTGACAATACCATTGTGTTGACATGTATGATGGTACTTAACATAGTCAGGGGCAGTGTCCTATATTTACACAAGTAAATACTTAGCGCCAAATTACTAGGTCTGAAACTCCGCAGAGGAGCCCACCCCTGTACCTAATGATTGCACCCTTTTGTGTTTTTGTTTTGTTGTAATGCGAGACCTTAACATGTATTTATTTTTTGGGAGTACTAACTGGCAGACACTCATTACAATCGGCCTCCGCTGACAACACCAATGCTGCCTGTGTACCCCTGCAAGAGAATTCCAAGTGTCTACAGCCCACTTTTGTTATGTTAGGCCTACTAAGCCTGTCTGCGGTCCCTCCTTCCAATACTCCTCAACTGACCAGACCACTGCTGCCCGTGTACCCCTGGAACCAATTTTAAAGTGCCTACAGCCTAATTTTGTTATGTTAGGCCTACTAAGCCTGTCTGCGGTCCCTCCTTCCAATACTCCTCAACTGACCAGACCACTGCTGCCCGTGTACCCCTGGAACCAATTCTAAAGTGCGTACAGCCAAATTTTATTATGTTAGGCCTACTACGCCTGTCTGCAGTCCCTCCTTCCACTAGACCTCCACTGACCAGACCACTGCTGCCCGTGTTCCCCTGGAACCAATTTTAAAGTGCGTACAGCCATATTTTATTATGTTAGGCCTTCTAAGCCTGTCTGCGGTCCCTCCTTCCATTAGTCCTCCACTGACCAGACCAATGCTGCCCGTGTACCCCTGGAACCAATTTTAAAGTGCCTACAGCCAAATTTTATTATGTTAGGCCTTCTAAGCCTGTCTGCGGTCCCTCCTTCCACTAGGCCTCCACTGACCAGACCACTGCTGCCCGTGTTCCCCTGAAACCAATTTTAAAGTGCCTACAGCCAAATTTTATTACGTTAGGCCTACTACGCCTGTCTGCGGTCCCTCCTTCCACTAGGCCTCCACTGACCAGACCACTGCTGCCCGTGTACCCCTGGAACCAATTTTAAAGTGCCTACAGCCATATTTTATTATGATAGGCCTACTACGCCTGTCTGCGGTCCCTCCTTCCACTAGGCCTCCACTGACCAGACCACTGCTGCCCGTGTACCCCTGGAACCAATTTTAAAGTGCCTACAGCCAAATTTTATTATGTTAGGCCTACTACGCCTGTCTGCGGTCCCTCCTTCCACTAGGCCTCCACTGACCAGACCACTGCTGCCCGTGTTCCCCTGGAACCAATTTTAAAGTGCGTACAGCCATATTTTATTATGTTAGGCCTTCTAAGCCTGTCTGCGGTCCCTCCTTCCACTAGTCCTCCACTGACCAGACCACTGCTGCCCGTGTACCCCTGGAACCAATTTTAAAGTGCCTACAGCCAAATTTTATTGTTAGGCCTTCTAAGCCTGTCTGCGGTCCCTCCTTCCACTAGTCCTCCATTGACCAGACCACTGCTGCCCGTGTACCCCTGGAATCAATTTTAAAGTGCCTACAGCCAAATTTCATTATGTTAGGCCTACTACGCCTGTCTGCGGTCCCTCCTTCCACTAGGCCTCCACTGACCAGACCACTGCTGCCCGTGTACCCCTGGAACCAATTTTAAAGTGCGTACAGCCAAATTTTATTATGTTAGGCCTACTACGCCTGTCTGCGGTCCCTCCTTCCACTAGGCCTCCACTGTCCAGACCACGGCTGCCCGTGTTCCCCTGGAACCAATTTTAAAGTGCCTACAACCATATTTTATTATGTTAGGCCTACTACGCCTGTCTGCCGTCCCTCCTTCCACTAGGCCTCCACTGACCAGACCACTGCTGCCCGTGTTCCCCTGGAACCAATTTTAAAGTGCCTACAGCCATATTTTATTATGTTAGGCCTACTACGCCTGTCTGCGGTCCCTCCTTCCACTAGTCCTCCACTGACCAGACCACTGCTGCCCGTGTACCCCTGGAACCAATTTTAAAGTGCCTACAGCCTAATTTTATTATGTTCGGCCTACTACGCCTGTCTGCGGTCCCTCCTTCCACTAGGCCTCCACTGACCAGACCACTGCTGCCCGTGTTCCCCTGGAACCAATTTTAAAGTGCCTACAGCCATATTTTATTATGTTAGGCCTACTAAGCCTGTCTGCGGTCCCTCCTTCCAATAGTTCTCCACTGACCAGACCAATGCTGGCCGTGTACCCCTGGAACCCAGCTGAAAGTGCATAGAGCCTACTTTTTTTCTTTATTTTATATTTATAAAACCCAGATGAACTACGCTGTACCATGGTTCAAGCTACCCAGTCGACACTTCTTTTGCGAGAAAAGCCATCCCAGCCCTCCACCAGCATGAAAAAGTCCGCATTGTCATAGCACTCAGGCAATCTAACAGTAGAAAGTTGCACCTGACAACAGACGCATGAACCAGTAGGCATGTCCACGAAAAGTTACGTGTCCATTACGGCGCACTGGGTTAATGTGGTGGATGCATGGTCCACAGGGGACAGCCTACTAAGTCTGTCTGCAGTCCCTAATTCAAATTGTCCTCCGCTGACCACACCACTGCTGCCCATGTACCCCTGGAACCAATTTTAAAGTGCCTACAGCCTAATTTTGTTATGTTAGGCCTACTAAGCCTGTCTGCGGTCCCTCCTTCCAATACTCCTCCACTGACCACACCACTGCTGCCCGTGGACCCCTGGAACCTATTTTTAATTGCATAGAGCATCCTTTTTTAATAATAGACAGAAAACAAAAGGAGTTAAAGTCCATAAATATATTTTTATTGATTATAAAAGTGGCATCCATAGCCAAAAAGACATACAAAAAATCATAATTCGAATATACATAACATATGAATCAAAAGGAGGGGGGTAGATGTTAGCAAAAGATGGAAAACGACACTGTGTGGGCACTCCTGATGCCAGATTTTGTTTTTGTAAAGTGCACAGTGCAACACAACATAAACAATAACTGGGAAAAGGGATCATAGATGTAAGGCTCCTATATAAATTGTGCAACTGGCTCTTATCCAAGTACAACAAGCCCTGCGCACAGGCTAAATATCACAAGTCCTAATAAATCTTCTAAAGCCAGAACCCAAATAGGGAGAGACTGCCATAGATAAGCCCTATTGATCCTTACCCAGGTACTGGTGATCAGGAGAAACCCACACGGTGGCCCCAACGCGCGTTTCACGTCAGCTTCGTCAGGGGTCAGTGTTGCTACAAGTCAGAGATGTGCCTTATAAACGTGCTCAATCCTAATAAGATATGATCCACCTGGTGCGGCGCATGTCACCGCACGTCCGATCGAGAATTGCATCCCGGGCGGCCTCCAAGATGGCGCCGCGGCCAGTTCCGTCGCACTGACGTCACTGAGCCGCACGCGTCATCAATAGGCGCCGCCCACAATGCCCCAGATAACAAACGCCAGCCGACATGCGCACAGTGGAGCGGTATTTAGTTGTGTGGGAGGTACTATAGCTGGATGTGGGAGGGACACAACACCCAAACAGAACATGGAGGCAAAAGGTACCTAATTACACATGTAAGGACCGGAAAAAATACGGGGAAATCAACCCCACAACGATTCCATCCTCTCCGGTGTGCCCATGAATAAAAGTGATGTATATAATGCAATTGGCATATACGTGTACATTTCATTCAAACCAAGCCCTAAAAGGATATTATGAATCAATAGGAGGCATTATACAAATATGCCAATAGATAATAAATTTACAGTGACATATGTAAAGGTGCAGTATGTGAATACATGTCACTCCATAAACAATTGGCGCAATATTATAAACAAAACCTAAAGACAATAACAACTGATACAAATTAATAAATAACAATGAAAGTGCATAATCTATGACAAAGAAAAATGAAATGCAAACAAAAATATATATATAAATAGTCCATTTCTTTCATAGGTGCAGTGAATTCAGGGGCATCAGAGAAGAAAAGAGTCCAAGAATCCAATATGGACCTCGTTGAGGCAACCAAAGCTCCGTTCAATGGCACATCAAACTGTATGGTAAGTATAAATCAACTAAAATATTAAAGAATTCAAAAAAAGAAATTAATTAATAAAAAATAAAAAAATACACATAAAAAACCAACACACAACACCAAATAAATACAAACATGTTAAAAATCGGAGACAGTTCCTATAAGAATGAACTAAAACTAAGTTGTTCATTAAGGCCCGCTGGAGCAAGTGTGTGCAAAACAGCAATCCAGCGACATTCTCTTTGTGCCAGTTCTTGCTTGGTATCACCTCCTCTTATGCCTGTATGAATCTTCTCAATTCCCCATACTCTAAGATCCCTTGGATTACAATTATGGTGTTTCCGAAAGTGTTTCGGGATTGGTTTCAAATCCTCCAAAGCCTCCACCTCTTTAGCTGCCTTGATATCACGCACGTGTTCACGTACACGAACACGCAACTCTCTTGATGTCAAACCAATATAAATGAGTTTACACGTGCAGGTCGCATAGTACACCACAAATGTTGTACTGCAAGTAATATGTTCTTTAATTTTAAACTCGCGTGTACCATCAGAAGAGGTGAAGGTTGAGGATCTGACCATGTTCCTGCAGGCAAGGCAATCCCCACAAGGGAAAAAGCCACTCTTTTGTTTTCCTGCTCTAAATGGATCTTGGGGTTTTGTCACGTAGTGACTATGTACTAATAAGTCCTTAATATTATTACTTCTACGTGCTGTCATAAGAGGTCGTGTCGATAGACAATCCCTTAACGTAGGATCGGTAGTGAGGACCGACCAGTGTTTGTCAAAAATCTGCCTCATCTCCTCCCATCTGTGGTTGATTTTCCCATGCCATTGCCTTAGTTTTATCTCTTTCAACCAGAAGATCATTTCTCCGTGTATGTTTCGCTCTTAAATACCCTCTCTTTACCGTTCGTCTGCTGTACCCACGTTGACGAAAACGTTCCCCAAGGTCCACAGCCTGCCTCTCAAAAGATGAATCAGAGGCACAGATCCTTCGAGCCCGAAGGAACTGTCCAATAGGGATGGCTCTCATCGTGGAAGGAGGATGAGATGATGAGAAGTGTAGAAGGGCATTGACAGAGGTCTCTTTCCTATACATGTCGGTGTAAATCTCGCCATTCTCCTGTACCCTGAGTGTAATGTCTAGAAAAGAAATTTCCTTTTGATGATATGTGTAGGTGAGCTTGATGTTGATCGGCAGACAAGGGGGGAAATGTGGTCATATGGCCAGTGGAGAGGTACGAAAAGGAGGCTTTTAGGCAATTGAGAAACAGAGATACATATTCCCCTCCTGAGAAAAATCCACTCTCTGTTTTTCAAAAACAACTTCAAATTATTTTGGAATTAGCCTTTGAACGAGGTATCATAAATAAAAAAACTTTAGGTGGTCTTTTAACTTCGCACCCAGTGGTACCTACCTTCTACCTTCTCCCCAAGGTCCACAAAGACCTCCTCTCCCCACCGGGACGTCCGATTGTCTCTGGCATGGGAGGGCTATGCGATGCAGCATGCAAATTTATTGAATTCTATCTAAAACCACAGGCTGAGACGCTGCCCTCGCATGTCAGGGACACTACGGACGTCCTACGTCGGGTGGATGGCCTTATCGTGGAAGAGGATATGCTCTTAGTCACTGCTGACGTTGAACAGTTATACACGAGTATCCGTCATGAGGACGGGCTGAGAGCTTCTAGATTTTATTTGGAATCTAGTAATCTTGACCCTGACTTGCGTGAGCTGGTGTTGGAGCTGTTGGAGTTCATCCTAACTCACAATTTTTTTGTTTTTAAAGACCGTTTTTTTCTCCAGCGACAGGGCACTGCCATGGGGGCGGCCTGTGCGCCGTCTTATGCTAATTTATTTTTGGGATTCTGGGAACGTGATATTTTCCAGGGCGGCGCACATTCCGCCCCCTCGGTCCACCAAATTCTTGGTTGGTACAGATACATCGATGATGTGTTGTTTATATGGCACGGCCCTGTCCTGGAATTGCAGGAATTTATGTTGGGATTGAACAACAACGGCTCCAACATCAAGCTCACCTACACATATCATCAAAAGGAAATTTCTTTTCTAGACATTACACTCAGGGTACAGGAGAATGGCGAGATTTACACCGACATGTATAGGAAAGAGACCTCTGTCAATGCCCTTCTACACTTCTCATCATCTCATCCTCCTTCCACGATGAGAGCCATCCCTATTGGACAGTTGCTTCGGGCTCGAAGGATCTGTGCCTCTGATTCATCTTTTGAGAGGCAGGCTGTGGAGCTTGGGGAACGTTTTCGTCAACGTGGGTACAGCAGACGAACGGTAAAGAGAGGGTATTTAAGAGCGAAACATACACGGAGAAATGATCTTCTGGTTGAAAGAGATAAAACTAAGGCAATGGCATGGGAAAATCAACCCAGGTTTATATCCACTTTCAACCACAGATGGGAGGAGATGAGGCAGATTTTTGACAAACACTGGTCGGTCCTCACTACCGATCCTACGTTAAGGGATTGTCTATCGACACGACCTCTTATGACAGCACGTAGAAGTAGTAATATTAAGGACTTATTAGTACATAGTCACTACGTGGCAAAACCCCAAGATCCATTTAGAGCAGGAAAACAAAAGAGTGGCTTTTTCCCTTGTGGGGATTGCCTTGCCTGCAGGAACATGGTCAGATCCTCAACCTTCACCTCTTCTGATGGTACACGCGAGTTTAAAATTAAAGAACATATTACTTGCAGTACAACATTTGTGGTGTACTATGCGACCTGCACGTGTAAACTCATTTATATTGGTTTGACATCAAGAGAGTTGCGTGTTCGTGTACGTGAACACGTGCGTGATATCAAGGCAGCTAAAGAGGTGGAGGCTTTGGAGGATTTGAAACCAATCCCGAAACACTTTCGGAAACACCATAATTGTAATCCAAGGGATCTTAGAGTATGGGGAATTGAGAAGATTCATACAGGCATAAGAGGAGGTGATACCAAGCAAAAACTGGCACAAAGAGAATGTCGCTGGATTGCTGTTTTGCACACACTTGCTCCAGCGGGCCTTAATGAACAACTCAGTTTTAGTTCATTCTTATAGGAACTTTCTCCGATTTTTAACATGTTTGTATTTATTTGGTGTTGTGTGTTGGTTTTTTATGTGTATTTTTTGATTTTTTATTAATTAATTTCTTTTTTTAAATTCTTTAATATTTTAGTTGATTTATACTTACCATACAGTTTGATGTGCCATTGAACGGAGCTCGGGTTGCCTCAACGAGGTCCATATTGGATTCTTGGACTCTTTTCTTCTCTGATGCCCCTGAATTCACTGCACCTATGAAAGAAATGGACTATTTATATATATATTTTTGTTTGCATTTCATTTTTCTTTGTCATAGATTATGCACTTTCATTGTTATTTATTAATTTGTATCAGTTGTTATTGTCTTTAGGTTTTGTTTATAATATTGCGCTAATTATTTATGGAGTGACCTGTATTCACATACTGCACCTTTACATATGTCACTGTAAGTTTATTATCTATTGGCATATTTGTATAATGCCTCCTATTGATTCATAATATCCTTTTAGGGCTTGGTTTGAATGAAATGTACACGTATATGCCAATTGCATTATATACATCACTTTTATTCATGGGCACACCGGAGAGGATGGAATCGTTGTGGGGTTGATTTCCCCGTATTTTTTCCGGTCCTTACATGTGTAATTAGGTACCTTTTGCCTCCATGTTCTGTTTGGGTGTTGTGTCCCTCCCACATCCAGCTATAGTACCTCCCACACAGCTAAATACCGCTCCACTGTGCGCATGTCGGCTGGCGTTTGTTATCTGGGGCATTGTGGGCGGCGCCTATTGATGACGCGTGCGGCTCAGTGACATCAGTGCGACGGAACTGGCCGCGGCGCCATCTTGGAGGCCGCCCGGGATGCAATTCCCGGTTGGACGTGCGGTGACATGCGCCGCACCAGGTGGATCATATCTCATTAGGATTGAGCACGTTTATAAGGCACATCTCTGACTTGTAGCAACACTGCCCCCTGACGAAGCTGACGCGAAACGCGCGTTGGGGCCACCGTGTGGGTTTCTCCTGATCACCAGTACCTGGGTAAGGATCAATAGGGCTTATCTATGGCAGTCTCTCCCTATTTGGGTTCTGGCTTTAGAAGATTTATTAGGACTTGTGTTGTGAATTCTGTGGCTGAATTCACTTCTGTGGTCACAAGTGGTATTGCAGTCTCTGGGCTTCCTCCCTCAGGTGTTTTGGTGAGCTCGTTGGCTGCCTTGCTATTTAGCTCCACCTGAGTCTGTCTTCCTTGCTCCTTGTCAATGTTCCAGTGTTGGATCTGAGCTACTGCATCTTTCCTTGGGCCTGCTGCTCTGCTAGATAAGTGCTTCTAGTTTGTTTTCTGTTTTTTCTGTCCAGCTTGCTATTAACTTTTGCTGGAAGCTCTGAGAAGCAAAGGGGTGCACCGCCGTGCTGTTAGTTCGGCACGGTGGGTCTTTTTGCCCCTTTGCGTGGTTTTCGTTTTAGGGTTTTTTGTAGACTGCATAGTTCTCTTTGCTATCCTCGCTCTGTCTAGAATATCGGGCCTCACTTTGCTGAATCTATTTCATTCCTACGTTTGTCTTTTCATCTTGCTAACAGTCATTATATGTGGGGGGCTGCCTATTCCTTTGGGGTATTTCTCTGAGGTAAGTCAGGCTTGTATTTCTATCTTCAGGCTAGTCAGCTCCTCAGGCAGTGCCGAGTTGCATAGGTAGTGATAGGCGCAATCCACTGCTGCTTATAGTTGTGTGAGGATAGATCAGGTACTGCAGTCTACAGAGATTCCACGTCTCAGAGCTCGTCCTATTGTTTTTGGTTATTGCCAGATCTCTGTATGTGCGCTGATTACTGCACGCTGTGTTGCCTGATTGCCAGCCATAACAGTACAAGGAGCCACACCAATGATTCCCAATAGAGGGAAAAAAGAAATCCTGACAGCATTTTTTTTTCTTAGCTCTGTCTTCAGTCTTTTTTTTCCCCTAGACATTAGAGTGCTTCAGGACACAGCTGTGGACATGGATATTCAGGCTCTGTGCTCCTCAATGGATAATCTCGTTGTAAATTTACAAAAGATTCAAGATACTATTGATCAGAAATCGATGCTAGAACCAAGAATTCCGATTCCTGATTTGTTTTTTGGTGACAGAACTAAATTCCTGAGCTTCAGAAATAATTGTAAGCTATTTTTGGCCTTGAAACCTCATTCTTCTGGTAATCCTATTCAACAGGTTTTGATTATTATTTCTTTTTTGCGCGGCGACCCACAGGACTGGGCGTTTTCTCTTGCACCAGGAGATTCTGCATTGAGTAATGTTGATGCATTTTTCCAGGCGCTGGGATTGCTTTACGATGAGCCTAATTCAGTGGATCAGGCTGAGAAAAATCTGCTGGCTTTATGCCAGGGTCAGGATGATGTAGAAGTATATCGTCAGAAATTTAGGAAGTGGTCAGTACTCACTCTGTGGAATGAATCTGCACTAGCGGCTTTGTTCAGAAAGGGTCTCTCTGAAGCTCTTAAGGATGTAATGGTGGGATTTCCGATGCCTGCTGGTTTGAATGAGTCTATGTCCTTGGCCATTCAGATCGGTCGTCGCTTGCGCGAGCGTAAATCTGTGCACCATCTGGCGGTATTGTCTGAGAGTAAACCTGAGCCTATGCAGTGCGACAGGACTATGACTAAAGTAGAACGGCAAGAACACAGACGTCTGAACAGACTGTGTTTCTATTGTGGTGATTCTACTCATGCTATTTCTAATTGTCCTAAACGCACTAGGCGGTTCGATAGCTCTGCCGTTATTGGTACTGTACAGTCCAAATTCCTTTTGTCCATTACCTTAATGTGCTCTTTGTCATCGTATTCTGTCATGGCGTTTGTGGATTCAGGCGCTGCCCTGAATCTGATGGATTTGGATTATGCTAAACGTTGTGGATTTTTCTTGGAGCCTTTGCGGTGTCCTATTCCGTTGAGAGGAATTGATGCTACACCTTTGGCCAAGAATAAGCCTCAGTACTGGGCCCAGCTGACCATGTGCATTGCTCCTGCACATCAGGAAGTTATTCGCTTTCTGGTACTGCATAATTTGCATGATGTGGTCGTGTTGGGGTTGCCATGGCTACAAACCCATAATCCAGTATTGGATTGGAACTCTATGTCGGTAACCAGCTGGGGTTGTCAGGGAGTACATGGTGATGTTCCATTTTTGTCTATTTCGTCATCCATTCCTTCTGACATCCCAGAGTTCTTGTCGGACTTTCAGGATGTATTTGAAGAGTCCAAGTCTGATGCCCTACCTCCGCATAGGAATTGTGATTGTGCTATCGATTTGATTCCTGGTAGTAAATTCCCTAAGGGTCGTTTATTTAATTTGTCCGTACCTGAACACACCGCTATGCGCAGTTATGTGAAGGAGTCCCTGGAGAAGGGACATATTCGCCCATCGTCGTCACCATTGGGAGCAGGGTTCTTTTTTGTAGCCAAGAAGGATGGTTCGCTAAGACCGTGTATTGATTACCGCCTTCTTAATAAGATCACTGTTAAGTTTCAGTATCCCTTGCCATTGATTTCTGACTTGTTTGCTCGGATTAAGGGGGCTAGTTGGTTTACTAAGATTGATCTTCGTGGTGCGTATAATCTGGTGAGAATCAGGCAGGGAGATGAATGGAAAACGGCATTTAATACGCCCGAGGGTCATTTTGAGTATCTGGTGATGCCGTTCGGACTTGCCAATGCTCCATCTGTTTTTCAGTCTTTTATGCATGACATTTTCCGTGAGTATCTGGATAAATTCTTGATTGTTTACTTGGATGACATTTTGATCTTCTCAGATGATTGGGAGTCTCATGTGAAGCAAGTCAGAATGGTTTTCCAGGTACTGCGTGCTAATTCCTTGTTCGTGAAGGGATCAAAGTGTCTCTTCGGTGTGCAGAAAGTTTCATTTTTGGGGTTCATCTTTTCCCCTTCTACTATCGAGATGGATCCGGTTAAGGTTCAGGCCATCCAGGATTGGACTCAGCCGACATCTCTAAAAAGTCTGCAGAAATTCCTGGGCTTTGCTAATTTTTATCGTCGCTTCATCTGTAATTTTTCTAGCATTGCCAGACCATTGACCGATTTGACCAAGAAGGGTGCTGATTTGGTTAATTGGTCTTCTGCTGCCGTGGAAGCTTTTCAGGAGTTGAAGCGTCGTTTTTGCTGTGCCCCTGTGTTGTGTCAACCTGATGTTTCTCTTCCGTTCCAGGTCGAGGTTGATGCTTCTGAGATTGGTGCAGGGGCGGTTTTGTCACAGAGAGGTTCTGGTTGCTCAGTGTTCAAACCATGTGCTTTCTTTTCCAGGAAATTTTCTGCTGCTGAGCGTAATTATGATGTGGGCAACCGAGAGTTGCTGGCCATGAAGTGGGCATTCGAGGAGTGGCGTCATTGGCTTGAGGGTGCTAAGCATCGCGTGGTGGTTTTGACTGATCATAAGAACCTTACTTATCTTGAGTCTGCCAAGCGCTTGAATCCTAGACAGGCCCGTTGGTCGTTATTTTTTGCTCGTTTTGATTTTGTGATTTCATACCTTCCGGGCTCTAAAAATGTGAAGGCGGATGCTCTGTCTAGGAGTTTTGTGCCCGACTCTCCGGGGTTATCTGAGCCGGCGAGTATCCTCAAGGAAGGAGTCATTGTGTCTGCCATCTCCCCTGATTTGCGGAGAGTGTTGCAGAAATTTCAGGCTAATAAACCTGATCGTTGTCCGGCCGAGAAACTGTTCGTCCCTGATAGGTGGACTAGTAAAGTTATTTCTGAACTTCATTGTTCGGTGCTGGCCGGTCATCCAGGAATCTTTGGTACCAGGTAGTTGGTTGCTAGATCCTTCTGGTGGCCATCTCTGTCGCGGGATGTGCGTGCTTTTGTGCAGTCCTGTGGAATTTGTGCTAGGGCTAAGCCCTGCTGTTCACGTGCCAGTGGGTTGCTTTTGCCCTTGCCGGTCCCGAAGAGGCCTTGGACACATATTTCGATGGATTTCATTTCTGACCTTCCCGTTTCTCAAAAAATGTCGGTCATTTGGGTGGTCTGTGATCGCTTTTCTAAAATGGTCCATCTGGTGCCTTTGGTTAAATTGCCTTCCTCCTCTGATTTGGTGCCTTTGTTCTTCCAGCATGTGGTTCGTTTACATGGCATTCCTGAGAATATTGTTTCTGACAGAGGTTCCCAGTTTGTCTCGAGGTTCTGGCGAGCCTTTTGTGGTAGGATGGGCATTGACCTATCTTTCTCCTCGGCCTTCCATCCTCAGACTAATGGCCAGACCGAACGAACCAATCAGACCTTGGAAACATATCTGAGATGTTTTGTTTCCGCTGACCAGGATGATTGGGTGTCATTTTTGCCGTTGGCTGAGTTCGCCCTTAATAATCGGGCCAGCTCGGCTACCTTGGTCTCTCCATTTTTCTGCAATTCTGGGTTCCATCCTCGTTTCTCTTCAGGACAGGTTGAGTCTTCGGACTGTCCTGGTGTGGATTCTGTGGTGGACAGGTTGCAGCAGATCTGGACTCAGGTAGTGGACAATTTGACCTTGTCCCAGGAGAAGGCTCAGCTCTTCGCTAATCGCAGACGCCGTGTGGGACCCCGACTTCGTGTTGGGGATCTGGTTTGGTTATCTTCTCGTCATATTCCTATGAAGGTTTCCTCTCCTAAATTTAAACCTCGTTTTATTGGTCCGTATAGGATTTCTGAGATTCTCAATCCGGTGTCTTTTCGTCTGATCCTCCCAGACTCCTTTTCCATACATAATGTATTCCATAGGTCGTTGTTGAGGAGATACGTGGCACCTATGGTTCCATCTGTGGAGCCTCCTGCCCCTGTTTTGGTGGAGGGGGAATTGGAGTATATTGTGGAGAAGATTTTGGATTCTCGTGTCTCTAGACGGAAACTCCAGTATCTGGTCAAATGGAAGGGTTATGCTCAGGAAGATAATTCCTGGGTTTTTGCCTCTGATGTCCATGCCCCAGATCTTGTTCGTGCCTTTCATGTGGCTCATCCTGGTCGGCCTGGGGGTTCTGGTGAGGGTTCGGTGACCCCTCCTCAAGGGGGGGGGTACTGTTGTGAATTCTGTGGCTGAATTCACTTCTGTGGTCACAAGTGGTATTGCAGTCTCTGGGCTTCCTCCCTCAGGTGTTTTGGTGAGCTCGTTGGCTGCCTTGCTATTTAGCTCCACCTGAGTCTGTCTTCCTTGCTCCTTGTCAATGTTCCAGTGTTGGATCTGAGCTACTGCATCTTTCCTTGGGCCTGCTGCTCTGCTAGATAAGTGCTTCTAGTTTGTTTTCTGTTTTTTCTGTCCAGCTTGCTATTAACTTTTGCTGGAAGCTCTGAGAAGCAAAGGGGTGCACCGCCGTGCTGTTAGTTCGGCACGGTGGGTCTTTTTGCCCCTTTGCGTGGTTTTCGTTTTAGGGTTTTTTGTAGACTGCATAGTTCTCTTTGCTATCCTCGCTCTGTCTAGAATATCGGGCCTCACTTTGCTGAATCTATTTCATTCCTACGTTTGTCTTTTCATCTTGCTAACAGTCATTATATGTGGGGGGCTGCCTATTCCTTTGGGGTATTTCTCTGAGGTAAGTCAGGCTTGTATTTCTATCTTCAGGCTAGTCAGCTCCTCAGGCAGTGCCGAGTTGCATAGGTAGTGATAGGCGCAATCCACTGCTGCTTATAGTTGTGTGAGGATAGATCAGGTACTGCAGTCTACAGAGATTCCACGTCTCAGAGCTCGTCCTATTGTTTTTGGTTATTGCCAGATCTCTGTATGTGCGCTGATTACTGCACGCTGTGTTGCCTGATTGCCAGCCATAACAGACTTGTGATATTTAGCCTGTGCGCAGGGCTTGTTGTACTTGGATAAGAGCCAGTTGCACAATTTATATAGGAGCCTTACATCTATGATCCCTTTTCCCAATTATTGTTTATGTTGTGTTGCACTGTGCACTTTACAAATACAAAATCTGGCATCAGGAGTGCCCACACAGTGTCGTTTTCCATCTTTTGCTACCATCTACCCCCCTCCTTTTGATTCATATGTTATGTATATTCGAATTATGATTTTTTTGTATGTCTTTTTGGCTATGGATGCCACTTTTATAATCAATAAAAATATATTTATGGACTTTAACTCCATTTGTTTTCTGTCTATTGCTATATTGAGGAGTGTCCATCTTGATTAAGCATAAATATCTCCCTCAGTGACTCTCCCATTTGGGGTTGAGTATGGTGAGAATATTAGGTACAGTATCTTCTTATTTGACTTCCTTTGTTCCGTTTTTTAATAGTAGGCGTACAAAGTCTGTCTGCGGTCCATAATTGAAATTGGCCTCCACTGACCAGACCAATGCTGCCTGTGTACCCCTGTAACCTTTTTTAAACTGCATTGAGCCACATTTTTGGTTTAAGGCCTACTACCTGTGTCTGTCTGCGCCACTCAATACAGCTGTCCTCCTTTGAAAAAAGCTGAGCGTCAATAGTCTGGTTTTCAGCCTATAGGAATTTGAAAACTGCATTGGGGCTACTACTTCGGTAGGGCCTACTAACGGTGTCTGCCGCTCCAAGGTGTTCTCCAGGTTTCCTCTCCATTGCTTCAATCTTCTGGCTCTCGTTTAGTAGTTGTCGAAAACAACACTGCATTAGGCCTACAAATTGGGTATGGGGTGTAGAGACGGTGTGTTCCACTCCAAGGTGTTCCCCAGGTTTCCTCTCCATTGCTTCAATCTTCTGGCTCTCGTTTAGTACTTGTTGAAAACAACACTGCATTAGGCCTACAAATTGGGTATGGGGTGTAGAGACGGTGTGTTCCACTCCAAGGTGTTCCCCAGGTTTCCTCTCCATTGCTTCAATCTTCTGGCTCTCGTTTAATACTTGTTGAAAACAACACTGCATTAGGCCTACAAATTGGGTATGGGGTGTAGAGACGGTGTGTTCCACTCCAAGTTGTTCCCCAGGTTTCCTCTCCATTGCTTCAATCTTCTGGCTCTCGTTTAGTAGTTGTTGAAAACAACACTGCATTAGGCCTACAAATTGGGTATGGGGTGTAGAGACGGTGTGTTCCACTCCAAGGTGTTCCCCAGGTTTCGTCTCCATTGCATCGATCTTCTGGCTCTTCTTAAGTAGTTGTTGAAAACAACACTGCATTGGGCTTACAAATTGGGTATGGAGTGTAGAGACGGTGTGTTCCACTCCAAGGTGTTCCCCAGGTTTCGTCTCCATTGCATCGATCTTCTGGCTCTTCTTAAGTAGTTGTTGAAAACAACACTGCATTAGGCCTACAAATTGGGTATGGGGTGTAGAGACGGTGTCTTCCACTCCAAGGTGTTCCCCAGGTTTCCTCTCCATTGCTTCAATCTTCTGGCTCTTCTTATGTAGTTGTTGAAAACAACACTGCATTAGGCCTACAAATTGGGAATGGGGTGTAGAGACGGTGTGTTCCACTCCAAGGTGTTCCCCAGGTTTCCTCTCCATTGCTTCAATCTTCTGGCTCTCGTTTAGTAGTTGTTGAAAACAACACTGCATTAGGCCTACTAGTTGGGTTGGGGCCTTCTATCTGTGTCTGCCGCTCCTTGCTGTTCTCCTACAGTGAACAAAGCTGTGCCGCCGGTTTACTACTGTTGCCAATTTGGAACTGCATTTAGAATACTTACTGATTTGGGCCTACTCTCTGTGTCAGCCTCTCATTCCAGTTGTCCTCCACTGAACAAAACAATGCCCCCTGGTTAGTCCTGTTACCAATTTTGAACTGCATTTAGCCCACTTTATTCTTTGGGCCCATATCTGTTTCCCCCTCATCCTGCCCATTGCCCAGCCAGTGATAGATGAGTCTGCTGGTACATTGACCCATAACGCAACATTCCCCGTGCACGCTACACTGCAAGATTGTGACCCTGCTGAAAGTCAGGTCCCCCTTCCCGCATACCATACCACCTTACACGGGGACAAAGAGGAAGGTGCAGATGAAGGTGCAGGTTCCTTCATCAGGTGGGGGGAGGAATACTTGTTGGCGACGTCACTGGCACAGGGCCTCTCATAGTACGCAACAGTGTTGCTGCCGGTGGGAGGCGCCCCCGCCGTGCAAACACACCGCTGTACTTTGAGGGGCCCTGTGCCAGTGCCAATGCCAACGAGTGGGCCCCCCCTGCTTGCTCAGGATCACAGCACTTGCAAAGTTGAAATACTTACCTCTCCCTGCTCCACTGCCGTGACGTGGTCCAGATTTCCTGGGCCCACTAATTACTTGAACCAGCCCTACCCCCCACAACTTTAGCCAAATGACCCCCAATTTCAAATGCCTTACAATTATTATAAGCTAAATTACGATTGACAAGCTTCAGTAACAAGAATGGATGTTTTTGCCAATAAAATGGGCTCTGTACATGTTTTCCTGGCCTCTACTCACTGCCGACTATGCTCCCCCATTGACTTGCATTGGGTTTCGTGTTTCGGTCGATCCCCGACTTTTCGCGATAATCGGCCGATTCCACTCGACTCGACTTTTGAGATAGTCGGGTTTCGCGAAACCCGGCTCGACTCTAAAAAGGTCAAGGTCGCTCAACCCTAGTTAGGAGGCAGAAGCTCCACCGACATTTTGTGAAAGCCTGGAGCCCCAGCACTCTCCATGGTTTTCATTGTGGTGGACTTCAGGAAAATGGCTACTGGAGGTGGTGCATGCGCAGTTTGAGGTCTCAGCACTGCAGCAGCAACCCAAGCACCCTGCTACACTGCAGCTGGTACAGTACATTTGGACTATAAGATGCACCTTCATTTTCCCAACAGATTTGCATCTGATTTTCTCCTCCACCTGGGTGGAGGGATGAAACATGGACCCTGCATTCATCGTAAGTTCCTTTGCATGGGCTTTCTGCCTATATATGACATAACATATGGTGGTGGTTGGCTATCGTACATCATTTTTTTTTATATAGGGAATTGTTGGCTGTCTTAATCTATTACTAGCACGTAGTCCTATTGCAGGCAGCATTCCTTCTTTCCAGGACATCTGTGTATTATTTTTAGGATACAGACTACCATGCATCCACAATTCAAGCACTAGCACTTTATATATAAAAATATTGTATACTCTTTTTTGAGTCATCCTACTTTGGGAAAATATTGCAAGACACATACATTCAGCATCATCACCTGTATTTAGCAATATGGAATTGATTCCTCTGTAGCCTGCAATTTACATTTATCCCATAGAATGTAAGTCCGCAAGGACAGGGTCCTCTCCCCTCTGTACCAGTCTGTCACTGTAAATCTGTTTACTGTAAACGATATCTATAACTCTGTATGTAACCCCTTTCTCATGTACAGCACCATGGAATTAATGGTGCTATATACATAAATAATAATAATAATAATAATAATCTACAGTGAATGCTTAATGGGATCCTTAGCCATTAGCATCCCTCACATTGAAGGCATTTGTTTTATATGATTTTGTCATTTTTTGTGTTACCTTTTTGTATATTAATAAAAATTGCAATTGATATTTTATATATAAAAATCTTTCTGTGTGCTTTTTTCTGGCCACTTTGTCTCTTTTTTATCCAAGGAGAACCTGTGACTCAGACTGGGTTATTATTTTATACATTAGAAGCTTAAATATTGGAGGATAATTATACATGTAGAATAAATGAATAGCAGTAGGTTCTTGTTCAAGAATAATGCATGGGCTTTTTGCACTCCACAATTGGGGAATAGTCTACTTAAATATATGTTTACATTCTTTTTACCTTATTTTTTAGCATTCTCTAATTCAAAATCAAAGGCAAATATATGTAATTATTAAAGAAAATGCAAGAATGAATATAAAGAAAATTAAGAATTTTTTTACATATCACTCCTTAACATGCTTTTATTCAGTATAGCTCATTTAAGGTTCTGTACCAGGACACTTTACTGAAAGTTATGAAATGAATCCCCATCTAAGGCTCTGTTTACTTCATGTTCTTGGCAAAAGTTTAAAGAATGGTACCAAAAGTATTCCCAAGATAGCGGCTACTGTTTGTCTGTACAGTCGCATATTCCTGGCTTTGATTCTCATTGTTAAAGCAAATATAGTATATTAAGTATATTGATGTATACCAGAAATGGTGTATCAAAATGTTACATGATTGATATAAGAGATACAAACTAATAATCTTGTAGACATGATACCTTTTAATGGTTAACAAAAATTAAAGTACGGTAAATATTTTTACAAATATGCAAGACAATGTTACATGAAAGCATTTAGCTAGAAAAGCTTATGAACACATAAAATATACTATAACTTGGTATACACCACTATGTGTGACTTTAAAGTAGATGCCACTTTCATATTGATCCTTCAAAACTGAATTTATTATTCAGTACTTTACTGTCTCGTAAAAACAGTGCTTTCTCTTATGCCATATTTGTAAGGTTCAATTCTGTTTTTCTATTAAATAACTGTTATAAGCCAGTCATTTACAGCCTATAAAAACATTAAGGATTATAGATAATAAATTGCTTCTAGCATTAATCATAAACTTTTAAAGTTGTCTTAAACATTTCCTGTAGTCATTATGCAAATATATGTGAATTAATAATTTAATGAAGGAATGCATACATAATTAGAATCACTGTTACAAACTTCAACTTTAATTGAATTCTATTAGACTAGACTGAAAAATGAGCTGTCTGATTAATGAGAAGAACAAAATGTTAAATAGGAATTTCTGTTTTGATGGTTTGAACAGATTATTTCATAAAAATGTAGTAAATACTACAGTGAGCCATTTGAAAAATGACATTGCACCTTGCACATGATCGTTTAGAATCTATCTTTCTGTATGTTTGCCATCTCAAAGTATTATTAAGCTGGCCCAAAAATAAAGCCAATGGATCGTCAGTCATTTTTTTACTCCATAGTTTCTATAATGTTCTATATATTAAAGGGAATCTGTCACCTCACTTTGCTGCTATAAGCTGCAGCCACCCCCATTAGGGGCTTAGCAACAGCATTCTGTAATGCTGTAGATAAGCCCCCGATGTAACCTGAAAGATAAGAAAAACAAGTTAGATTATACTCACCTAGGGGGGTGCTCTGGCGCGGTCCTGTCTGATGGGCGTCGCAGGTCCGGGTCTGGCACCTCCCATCTTCATGCGATGACATCCACTTCCTTGCTTCTGTTGCGGCTCCTGCGCAGGCGTACTGATTTGCCCTGTTGATGGCAGCGTAAAGTACTGCAGAGCGCAGGCACCGGGGTCTCTCTGCCCTTTCCTGGCACCTTCGCATTGCAGTATTTGCTCTGCCTTCAACAGGGCAGAGAATAACGCCTGCACAGGAGCTGTGACAGACGCAAGGAAGAGGACATTATCTTATGAAGATGGGAGGGGCAGGACCCGGACCTGCGATGCCCATCGGACCCGGACCGCCCCCTGGGTGAGCATAATCTAACTTGTTTTTCTTATCTTTCGGGTTACATCGGGGGCTTATCTACAGCATTACAATTGCTGTAGATAAGCTCCTAACGGCAGTGGCAGCAGTTTATAGCGGCAAAATAAGGTGACAGATTCCCTTTATGCTATTCTATACAAATAATGCTCAATGTTTCCAGTGCATATGCACTCGTTGACCTTAGAATCTCGGTATTTTTTATCCAAGTAAATTAATTATCTTTAACTACTTTTTTACGCTTTAAACCATACTGATTATATTAATCAGTATCAACCAAAAGCGGATTTAAATTTAATTAACCGCACGAAGAGATCCATCAAAGTTAAAACAAAAAACCTTTATTAATAATACTATGTAAAAACACACAACAAGACAAGACCTAATATATAGGCAACAAAGTGTCCAATGGGAGGAGAGACAACACACACTAATAATAAAACATATTAATCAATCAATATTATAGGCACATGTAAAAAATCACCTACTATTAAAGTTGCCACTAGATACCATAAAATGAGAGGGCTATACAATTCACATTGGGACGTCCTTATGGTTGATCCGGTGCTTAAAAAAATCTTGCCTACACAGCCATCCTTTGTGGCCAAAAGAGCAGCAAATCTCAAGGACCTATTCAGGTTCAGCCACTGCGACTGCTGCTCAGCACAGATGTCAATTCCACCGTCTTGCTTAGGCTTGTGGTATACGTTTGGTTACTGCTGGCTCTTCAGCCAAGTTTGTGGTAACCAGTGATGTGCCAGTGCAGTTTTGCTCTCTGGAGTTGAAGTCCAGAGATCACCTTACTGGGTCCGTGATGTGGCGTCTTCTCATTGGTGGTGGGATGTTGGCTGCTCTGATGGTGTGATCAGCTCCGGATTGGCCCACGGGTAATGTCTCGGCTGACTGGGCATGAGTGTTTGGGGTGGAGCCTAGAGTATAAAAGACTCCCAGCGGCGCACGCGGGCGCGCTAGTGTCATTTACATTTTACATTTTAGATACTCTACCACTCCGTCTGCATGTTTTGTGTGTCTGCTGTGCTTTGAGCCCATACACATTGGCAGTGGCAAGTTACACACTTATGTGGTTTCGTACCCATGGCTGTCCACCTGAGTCTCTAGTCTATTACATGCTTTGGGTGCCGGTCAGGCACGGGTCCAGTTGTGTCAGGACTGGGGTAAATAGATGCTTGGCTTAGCATCTGTTCATTCTTGTGTGTGGTTAGCACAGTTCAGTTACACAGCAAACTCAGCCCTCACACTATACTTCTCTGTGAAGGCGACAGGGTATTGGACCTAGTGTGATAAGAGCTCTTTCTATTGGCTCAACATCTGCGTCATTCGTGAGTGCGGTTAGCGCAGTTTAGTTGCTGAGCAAGCCTAATCCACATGCTAACGTCCCTGTGATGTGAACATGGTTTTGCACTTAGCACTAGGGTTGAGCGACCTTGACCTTTTTGGAGTCGAGCCGTGTTTCGCGAAACCTGACTATCTTAGAAGTCGAGTCGAGTGGAATCGGCCGATTATCGCGAAAAGTCGGGTATCGCCCGAAACACGAAACCCAATGCAAGTCAATGGGGGAGCATAGTCGGCAGTGAGTGGAGGCCAGGAAAACATCTACACTGCCCATTTTAATGGCAAAAACATCCATTCTTGTTACTGAAGCTTGTCAATCGTAATTTAGCTTATAATAATTTGAAGGCATTTGAAATTGGGGGTCATTTGGCTATAGTTGTGGGGGGTAGGGCTGGTTCAAGTAATTAGTGGGCCCAGGAAATCTGGAACACGTCACGGCAGTGGAGCAGGGAGAGGTAAGTATTTCAACTTTGCAAGTGCTGTGATCCTGAGCAAGCAGGGGGGGCCCACTAGTTGGCATTGGCACTGGCACAGGGCCCCTCAAAGTACAGGCGGGGGCGCCTCCCACCGGCAGCAACACTTTTGCATACTATGAGAGGCCCTGTGCCAGTGACGTCGCCAACTAGTATTCCTCACCCCACCTGATGAAGGAACCTGCACTTTCATCTGCACCTTCCTCTTTGTCCCCGTGTAAGGTGGTATGGTATGCGGGAAGAGGAACGTGACTTTCAGCAGGGTCACAATCTTGCTGTGTAGCGTGCACAGGGAATTTTGCGTTATGGGTCAATGTACCAGCAGACTCATCTATCACTGGCTGGGCAGGATGAGGAGGAAACACAGATATAGGCCCAAAGAATAAAGTGGGCTAAATGCAGTTCAAAATTGGTAACACAGGACTAACCAGGGGGCATTGCAGTGGAGGACAACTGGAATGAGAGGCTGACACGGAGAGTAGGCCCAAATCAGTAAGTAGTCGAAATGCAGTTCAAAATTGGCAACCGTAGTAAACAGGCGGCACAGCTTTGTTCAGTGGAGGAGAACAGCAAGGAGCGGCAGACACTGTTAGTAGGCCCCAAACCAACTAGTACGCCAAATGCAGTTGTTCCATTTAACCACTATTTAACAAGAGCCTGAAGATAGAAGCTCAGGAAAGGCAACCTGGAGAACACCTTGGAGTGGAACACACCATCTCTCTACACCCCATACCCAATTTGTAGGCCTAATGCAGCGTAGTTTCCAACAACTACTAAACGAGAGCATGAAGATCGAAGCATTGGAGAGGAAACCTGGGGAACACCTTGGAGTGTAACACACCATCTCTCTACACCCCATACCCAATTTGTAGGCCTAATGCAGCGTAGTTTCCAACAACTACTAAACGAGAGCATGAAGATCGAAGCATTGGCGAGGAAACCTGGGGAACACCTTGGAGTGGAACACACCATCTTTCTACACCCCATACCCATTTTGTAGGCCTAATGCAGTGTAGTGTCCAACAACTACTAAACGAGAGCATGAAGATTGAAGCAATGGAGAGGAAACCTGGGGAACACCTTGGAGTGGAACACACCATCTCTCTACACCCCATACCCATTTTGTAGGCCTAATGCAGTGTAGTTTCCAACAACTACTAAACGAGAGCATGAAGATCGAAGCAATGGAGAGGAAACCTGGGGAACACCTTGGAGTGGAACACACCATCTCTCTACACCCCATACCCATTATGTAGGCCTAATGCAGTGTAGTTTCCAACAACTAATAAACGAGAGCATGAAGATCGAAGCAATGGAGAGGAAACCTGGGGAACACCTTGGAGTGGAACACACCATCTCTCTACACCCCATACCCAATTTGTAGGCCTAATGCAGCGTAGTTTCCAACAACTACTAAACGAGAGCATGAAGATCGAAGCATTGGCGAGGAAACCTGGGGAACACCTTGGAGTGGAACACACCATCTCTCTACACCCCATACCCATTTTGTAGGCCTAATGCAGTGTAGTTTCCAACAACAACTAAACGAGAGCATGAAGATAGAAGCAATGGAGAGGAAACCTGGGGAACACCTTGGAGTGTAACACACCATATCTCTACACCCCATACCCAATTTGTAGGCCTAATGCAGTGTAGTTTCCAACAACTACTAAACGAGAGAATGAAGATCGAAGCATTGGCGAGGAAACCTGGGGAACACCTTGGAGTGGAACACACCATCTCTCTACACCCCATACCCATTTTGTAGGCCTAATGCAGTGTAGTTTCCAACAACTACTAAACGAGAGCATGAAGATCGAAGCAATGGAGAGGAAACCTGGGGAACACCTTGGAGTGGAACACACCATCTCTCTACACCCCATACCCAATTTGTAGGCCTAATGCAGCGTAGTTTCCAACAACTACTAAACGAGAGCATGAAGATCGAAGCATTGGCGAGGAAACCTGGGGAACACCTTGGAGTGGAACACACCATCTCTCTACACCCCATACCCATTTTGTAGGCCTAATGCAGTGTAGTTTCCAACAACTACTAAACGAGAGCATGAAGATAGAAGCAATGGAGAGGAAACCTGGGGAACACCTTGGAGTGTAACACACCATATCTCTACACCCCATACCCAATTTGTAGGCCTAATGCAGTGTAGTTTCCAACAACTACTAAACGAGAGAATGAAGATCGAAGCATTGGCGAGGAAACCTGGGGAACACCTTGGAGTGGAACACACCATCTCTCTACACCCCATACCCATTTTGTAGGCCTAATGCAGTGTAGTATCCAACAACTACCAAACGAGAGCATGAAGATCGAAGCAATGGAGAGGAAACCTGGGGAACACCTTGGAGTGTAACACACCATCTCTCTACACCCCATACCCAATTTGTAGGCCTAATGCAGCGTAGTTTCCAACAACTACTAAACGAGAGCATGAAGATCGAAGCATTGGCGAGGAAACCTGGGGAACACCTTGGAGTGGAACACATCATCTCTCTACACCCCATACCCATTTTGTAGGCCTAATGCAGTGTAGTTTCCAACAACTACTAAACGAGAGCCTGAAGATAGAAGCTCAGGAAAGGCAACCTGGAGAACACCTTGGAGTGGAACACACCATCTCTCTACACCCCATACCCAATTTGTAGGCCTAATGCAGCGTAGTTTCCAACAACTACTAAACGAGAGCATGAAGATAGAAGCATTGGCGAGGAAACCTGGGGAACACCTTGGAGTGGAACATACCATCTCTCTACACCCCATACCCATTTTGTAGGCCTAATGCAGAGTAGTTTCCAACAACTACTAAACGAGAGCATGAAGATCGAAGCAATGGAGAGGAAACCTGGGGAACACCTTGGAGTGGAACACACCATCTCTCTACACCCCATACCCATTTTGTAGGCCTAATGCAGTGTAGTTTCCAACAACTACCAAACGAGAGCATGAAGATCGAAGCAATGGAGAGGAAACCTGGGGAACACCTTGGAGTGTAACACACCATCTCTCTACACCCCATACCCAATTTGTAGGCCTAATGCAGCGTAGTTTCCAACAACTACTAAACGAGAGCATGAAGATCGAAGCATTGGCGAGGAAACCTGGGGAACACCTTGGAGTGGAACACACCATCTCTCTACACCCCATACCCATTTTGTAGGCCTAATGCAGTGTAGTTTCCAACAACTACTAAACGAGAGCCTGAAGATAGAAGCTCAGCAAAGGCAACCTGGAGAACACCTTGGAGTGGAACACACCATCTCTCTACACCCCATACCCAATTTGTAGGCCTAATGCAGCGTAGTTTCCAACAACTACTAAACGAGAGCATGAAGATCGAAGCATTGGCGAGGAAACCTGGGGAACACCTTGGAGTGGAACACACCATCTCTCTACACCCCATACCCATTTTGTAGGCCTAATGCAGTGTAGTTTCCAACAACTACTAAACGAGAGCATGAAGATCGAAGCAATGGAGAGGAAACCTGGGGAACACCTTGGAGTGGAACACACCATCTCTCTACACCCCATACCCATTTTGTAGGCCTAATGCAGTGTAGTTTCCAACAACTACTAAACGAGAGCATGAAGATCGAAGCAATGGAGAGGAAACCTGGGGAACACCTTGGAGTGTAACACACCATCTCTCTACACCCCATACCCAATTTGTAGGCCTAATGCAGCGTAGTTTCCAACAACTACTAAACGAGAGCATGAAGATCGAAGCATTGGCGAGGAAACCTGGGGAACACCTTGGAGTGGAACACACCATCTCTCTACACCCCATAGCCATTTTGTAGGCCTAATGCAGTGTAGTTTCCAACAACTACTAAACGAGAGCATGAAGATAGAAGCAATGGAGAGGAAACCTGGGGAACACCTTGGAGTGTAACACACCATCTCTCTACACCCCATACCCAATTTGTAGGCCTAATGCAGTGTAGTTTCCAACAACTACAAAACGAGAGAATGAAGATCGAAGCATTGGCGAGGAAACCTGGGGAACACCTTGGAGTGTAACACACCATCTCTCTACACCCCATACCCATTTTGTAGGCCTAATGCAGTGTAGATTCCAACAACTACTAAACGAGAGCATGAAGATAGAAGCAATGGAGAGGAAACCTGGGGAACACCTTGGAGTGTAACACACCATCTCTCTACACCCCATACCCAATTTGTAGGCCCAATGCAGCGTAGTTTCCAACAACTACTAAACGAGAGCATGAAGATCGAAGCATTGGCGAGGAAACCTGCGGAACACCTTGGAGTGGAACACACCATCTCTCTACACCCCATACCCATTTTGTAGGCCTAATGCAGTGTAGTTTCCAACAACTACTAAACGAGAGCCTGAAGATAGAAGCTCAGCAAAGGCAACCTGGAGAACACTTTGGAGTGGAACACACCATCTCTCTACACCCCATACCCAATTTGTAGGCCTAATGCAGCGTAGTTTCCAACAACTACTAAACGAGAGCATGAAGATCGAAGCATTGGCGAGGAAACCTGGGGAACACCTTGGAGTGGAACACACCATCTCTCTACACCCCATACCCATTTTGTAGGCCTAATGCAGTGTAGTTTCCAACAACTACTAAACGAGAGCATGAAGATCGAAGCAATGGAGAGGAAACCTTGGGAACACCTTGGAGTGGAACACACCATCTCTCTACACCCCATACCCATTTTGTAGGCCTAATGCAGTGTAGTTTCCAACAACTACTAAACGAGAGCATGAAGATCGAAGCAATGGAGAGGAAACCTGGGGAACACCTTGGAGTGTAACACACCATCTCTCTACACCCCATACCCAATTTGTAGGCCTAATGCAGCGTAGTTTCCAACAACTACTAAACGAGAGCATGAAGATCGAAGCATTGGCGAGGAAACCTGGGGAACACCTTGAAGTGGAACACACCATCTCTCTACACCCCATAGCCATTTTGTAGGCCTAATGCAGTGTAGTTTCCAACAACTACTAAACGAGAGCATGAAGATAGAAGCAATGGAGAGGAAACCTGGGGAACACCTTGGAGTGTAACACACCATCTCTCTACACCCCATACCCAATTTGTAGGCCTAATGCAGTGTAGTTTCCAACAACTACAAAACGAGAGAATGAAGATCGAAGCATTGGCGAGGAAACCTGGGGAACACCTTGGAGTGGAACACACCATCTCTCTACACCCCATACCCATTTTGTAGGCCTAATGCAGTGTAGATTCCAACAACTACTAAACGAGAGCATGAAGATAGAAGCAATGGAGAGGAAACCTGGGGAACACCTTGGAGTGTAACACACCATCTCTCTACACCCCATACCCAATTTGTAGGCCCAATGCAGCGTAGTTTCCAACAACTACTAAACGAGAGCATGAAGATCGAAGCATTGGCAAGGAAACCTGCGGAACACCTTGGAGTGGAACACACCATCTCTCTACACCCCATACCCATTTTGTAGGCCTAATGCAGTGTAGTTTCCAACAACTACTAAACGAGAGCCTGAAGATAGAAGCTCAGGAAAGGCAACCTGGAGAACACCTTGGAGTGGAACACACCATCTCTCTACACCCCATACCCAATTTGTAGGCCTAATGCAGCGTAGTTTCCAACAACTACTAAACGAGAGCATGAAGATCGAAGCATTGGCGAGGAAACCTGGGGAACACCTTGGAGTGGAACACACCATCTCGCTACACCCCATACCCATTTTGTAGGCCTAATGCAGTGTAGTTTCCAACAACTACTAAACGAGAGCATGAAGATCGAAGCAATGGAGAGGAAACCTGGGGAACACCTTGGAGTGGAACACACCATCTCTCTACACCCCATACCCATTTTGTAGGCCTAATGCAATGTAGTTTCCAACAACTACTAAACGAGAGCATGAAGATCGAAGCAATGGAGAGGAAACCTGGGGAACACCTTGGAGTGTAACACACCATCTCTCTACACCCCATACCCAATTTGTAGGCCTAATGCAGCGTAGTTTCCAACAACTACTAAACGAGAGCATGAAGATCGAAGCACTGGCGAGGAAACCTGGGGAACACCTTGGAGTGGAACACACCATCTCTCTACACCCCATACCCATATTGTAGGCCGAATGCAGTGTAGTTTCCAACAACTACTAAACGAGAGCCTGAAGATAGAAGCTCAGGAAAGGCAACTTGGAGAACACCTTGGAGTGGAACACACCATCTCTCTACACCCCATACCCAATTTGTAGGCCTAATGCAGCGTAGTTTCCAACAACTACTAAATGAGAGAATGAAGATCGAAGCATTGGCGAGGAAACCTGGAGAACACCTTGGAGGGGAACACACCATCTCTCTACACCCCATACCCATTTTGTAGGCCTAATGCAGTGTAGTTTCCAACAACTACTAAACGAGAGCATGAAGATCGAAGCAATGGAGAGGAAACCTGGGGAACACCTTGGAGTGGAACACACCATCTCTCTACACCCCATACCCATTTTGTAGGCCTAATGCAGTGTAGTTTCCAACAACTACTAAACGAGAGCATGAACATCGAAGCATTGGCGAGGAAACCTGCGGAACACCTTGGAGTGGAACACACCATCTCTCTACACCCCATACCCATTTTGTAGGCCTAATGCAGTGTAGTTTCCAACAACTACTAAACGAGAGCCTGAAGATAGAAGCTCAGGAAAGGCAACCTGGAGAACACCTTGGAGTGGAACACACCATCTCTCTACACCCCATACCCAATTTGTAGGCCTAATGCAGCGTAGTTTCCAACAACTACTAAACGAGAGCATGAAGATCGAAGCATTGGCGAGGAAACCTGGGGAACACCTTGGAGTGGAACACACCATCTCGCTACACCCCATACCCATTTTGTAGGCCTAATGCAGTGTAGTTTCCAACAACTACTAAACGAGAGCATGAAGATCGAAGCAATGGAGAGGAAACCTGGGGAACACCTTGGAGTGGAACACACCATCTCTCTACACCCCATACCCATTTTGTAGGCCTAATGCAATGTAGTTTCCAACAACTACTAAACGAGAGCATGAAGATCGAAGCAATGGAGAGGAAACCTGGGGAACACCTTGGAGTGTAACACACCATCTCTCTACACCCCATACCCAATTTGTAGGCCTAATGCAGCGTAGTTTCCAACAACTACTAAACGAGAGCATGAAGATCGAAGCACTGGCGAGGAAACCTGGGGAACACCTTGGAGTGGAACACACCATCTCTCTACACCCCATACCCATATTGTAGGCCGAATGCAGTGTAGTTTCCAACAACTACTAAACGAGAGCCTGAAGATAGAAGCTCAGGAAAGGCAACTTGGAGAACACCTTGGAGTGGAACACACCATCTCTCTACACCCCATACCCAATTTGTAGGCCTAATGCAGCGTAGTTTCCAACAACTACTAAATGAGAGAATGAAGATCGAAGCATTGGCGAGGAAACCTGGAGAACACCTTGGATGGGAACACACCATCTCTCTACACCCCATACCCATTTTGTAGGCCTAATGCAGTGTAGTTTCCAACAACTACTAAACGAGAGCATGAAGATCGAAGCAATGGAGAGGAAACCTGGGGAACACCTTGGAGTGGAACACACCATCTCTCTACACCCCATACCCATTTTGTAGGCCTAATGCAGTGTAGTTTCCAACAACTACTAAACGAGAGCATGAAGATCGAAGCATTGGCGAGGAAACCTGGGGAACACCTTGGAGTGGAACTCACCATCTCTCTACACCCCATACCCATTTTGTAGGCCTAATGCAGTGTAGTTTCCAACAACTACTAAACGAGAGCATGAAGATCGAAGCAATGGAGAGGAAACCTGGGGAACACCTTGGAGTGTAACACACCATCTCTCTACACCCCATACCCAATTTGTAGGCCTAATGCAGCGTAGTTTCAAACAACTACTAAACGAGAGCATGAAGATCGAAGCATTGGCGAGGAAACCTGGGGAACACCTTGGAGTGGAACACACCATCTCTCTACACCCCATACCCATATTGTAGGCCGAATGCAGTGTAGTTTCCAACAACTACTAAACGAGAGCCTGAAGATAGAAGCTCAGGAAAGGCAACCTGGAGAACACCTTGGAGTGGAACACACCATCTCTCTACACCCCATACCCAATTTGTAGGCCTAATGCAGCGTAGTTTCCAACAACTACTAAACGAGAGCATGAAGATCGAAGCATTGGCGAGGAAACCTGGGGAACACCTTGGAGTGGAACACACCATCTCTCTACACCCCATACCCATATTGTAGGCCTAATGCAGTGTAGTTTCCAACAACTACTAAACGAGAGCATGAAGATCGAAGCAATGGAGAGGAAACCTGGGGAACACCTTGGAGTGGAACACACCATCTCTCTACACCCCATACCCATTTTGTAGGCCTAATGCAATGTAGTTTCCAACAACTACTAAACGAGAGCATGAAGATCGAAGCAATGGAGAGGAAACCTGGGGAACACCTTGGAGTGGAACTCACCATCTCTCTACACCCCATACCCATTTTGTAGGCCTAATGCAGTGTAGTTTCCAACAACTACTAAACGAGAGCATGAAGATCGAAGCAATGGAGAGGAAACCTGGGGAACACCTTGGAGTGTAACACACCATCTCTCTACACCCCATACCCAATTTGTAGGCCTAATGCAGCGTAGTTTCCAACAACTACTAAACGAGAGCATGAAGATCGAAGCATTGGCGAGGAAACCTGGGGAACACCTTGGAGTGGAACACACCATCTCTCTACACCCCATACCCATATTGTAGGCCGAATGCAGTGTAGTTTCCAACAACTACTAAACGAGAGCCTGAAGATAGAAGCTCAGGAAAGGCAACCTGGAGAACACCTTGGAGTGGAACACACCATCTCTCTACACCCCATACCCAATTTGTAGGCCTAATGCAGCATAGTTTCCAACAACTACTAAACGAGAGAATGAAGATCGAAGCATTGGCGAGGAAACCTGGGGAACACCTTGGAGTGGAACACACCATCTCTCTACACCCCATACCCATTTTGTAGGCCTAATGCAGTGTAGTTTCCAACAACTACTAAACGAGAGCATGAAGATCGAAGCAATGGAGAGGAAACCTGGGGAACACCTTGGAGTGGAACACACCATCTCTCTACACCCCATACCCATTTTGTAGGCCTAATGCAGTGTAGTTTCCAACAACTACTAAACGAGAGCATGAAGATCGAAGCAATGGAGAGGAAACCTGGGGAACACCTTGGAGTGTAACACACCATCTCTCTACACCCCATACCCAATTTGTAGGCCTAATGCAGCGTAGTTTCCAACAACTACTAAACGAGAGCATGAAGATCGAAGCATTGGCGAGGAAGCCTGGGGAACACCTTGGAGTGGAACACACCATCTCTCTTAACACCCCATACCCATTTTGTAGGCCTAATGCAGTGTAGTTTCCAACAACTACTAAGCGAGAGCATGAAGATAGAAGCTCAGGAAAGGCAACCTGGAGAACACCTTGGAGTGGAACACACCATCTCTCTACACCCCATACCCATTTTGTAGGCCTAATGCAATGTAGTTTCCAACAACTACTAAACGAGAGCATGAAGATCGAAGCAATGGAGAGGAAACCTGGGGAACACCTTGGAGTGTAACACACCATCTCTCTACACCCCATACCCAATTTGTAGGCCTAATGCAGCGTAGTTTCCAACAACTACTAAACGAGAGCATGAAGATCGAAGCATTGGCGAGGAAACCTGGGGAACACCTTGGAGTGGAACACACCATCTCTCTACACCCCATACCCATATTGTAGGCCGAATGCAGTGTAGTTTCCAACGACTACTAAACGAGAGCCTGAAGATAGAAGCTCAGGAAAGGCAACTTGGAGAACACCTTGGAGTGGAACACACCATCTCTCTACACCCCATACCCAATTTGTAGGCCTAATGCAGCGTAGTTTCCAACAACTACTAAATGAGAGAATGAAGATCGAAGCATTGGCGAGGAAACCTGGAGAACACCTTGGAGGGGAACACACCATCTCTCTACACCCCATACCCATTTTGTAGGCCTAATGCAGTGTAGTTTCCAACAACTACTAAACGAGAGCATGAAGATCGAAGCAATGGAGAGGAAACCTGGGGAACACCTTGGAGTGTAACACACCATCTCTCTACACCCCATACCCAATTTGTAGGCCTAATGCAGCGTAGTTTCCAACAACTACTAAACGAGAGCATGAAGATCGAAGCATTGGCGAGGAAACCTGGGGAACACCTTGGAGTGGAACACACCATCTCTCTACACCCCATACCCATATTGTAGGCCGAATGCAGTGTAGTTTCCAACAACTACTAAACGAGAGCCTGAAGATAGAAGCTCAAGAAAGGCAACCTGGAGAACACCTTGGAGTGGAACACACCATCTCTCTACACCCCATACCCAATTTGTAGGCCTAATGCAGCGTAGTTTCCAACAACTACTAAACGAGAGCATGAAGATCGAAGCATTGGCGAGGAAACCTGGGGAACACCTTGGAGTGGAACACACCATCTCTCTACACCCCATACCCATATTGTAGGCCTTATGCAGTGTAGTTTCCAACAACTACTAAACGAGAGCATGAAGATCGAAGCAATGGAGAGGAAACCTGGGGAACACCTTGGAGTGGAACACACCATCTCTCTACACCCCATACCCATTTTGTAGGCCTAATGCAATGTAGTTTCCAACAACTACTAAACGAGAGCATGAAGATCGAAGCAATGGAGAGGAAACCTGGGGAACACCATGGAGTGTAACACACCATCTCTCTACACCCCATACCCAATTTGTAGGCCTAATGCAGCGTAGTTTCCAACAACTACTAAACGAGAGCATGAAGATCGAAGCACTGGCGAGGAAACCTGGGGAACACCTTGGAGTGGAACACACCATCTCTCTACACCCCATACCCATATTGTAGGCCGAATGCAGTGTAGTTTCCAACAACTACTAAACGAGAGCCTGAAGATAGAAGCTCAGGAAAGGCAACTTGGAGAACACCTTGGAGTGGAACACACCATCTCTCTACACCCCATACCCAATTTGTAGGCCTAATGCAGCGTAGTTTCCAACAACTACTAAATGAGAGAATGAAGATCGACGCATTGGCGAGGAAACCTGGAGAACACCTTGGAGGGGAACACACCATCTCTCTACACCCCATACCCATTTTGTAGGCCTAATGCAGTGTAGTTTCCAACAACTACTAAACGAGAGCATGAAGATCGAAGCAATGGAGAGGAAACCTGGGGAACACCTTGGAGTGGAACACACCATCTCTCTACACCCCATACCCATTTTGTAGGCCTAATGCAGTGTAGTTTCCAACAACTACTAAACGAGAGCATGAAGATCGAAGCATTGGCGAGGAAACCTGGGGAACACCTTGGAGTGGAACTCACCACCTCTCTACACCCCATACCCATTTTGTAGGCCTAATGCAGTGTAGTTTCCAACAACTACTAAACGAGAGCATGAAGATCGAAGCAATGGAGAGGAAACCTGGGGAACACCTTGGAGTGTAACACACCATCTCTCTACACCCCATACCCAATTTGTAGGCCTAATGCAGCGTAGTTTCCAACAACTACTAAACGAGAGCATGAAGATCGAAGCATTGGCGAGGAAACCTGGGGAACACCTTGGAGTGGAACACACCATCTCTCTACACCCCATACCCATATTGTAGGCCGAATGCAGTGTAGTTTCCAACAACTACTAAACGAGAGCCTGAAGATAGAAGCTCAGGAAAGGCAACCTGGAGAACACCTTGGAGTGGAACACACCATCTCTCTACACCCCATACCCAATTTGTAGGCCTAATGCAGCATAGTTTCCAACAACTACTAAACGAGAGAATGAAGATCGAAGCATTGGCGAGGAAACCTGGGGAACTCCTTGGAGTGGAACACACCATCTCTCTACACCCCATACCCATTTTGTAGGCCTAATGCAGTGTAGTTTCCAACAACTACTAAACGAGAGCATGAAGATCGAAGCAATGGAGAGGAAACCTGGGGAACACCTTGGAGTGGAACACACCATCTCTCTACACCCCATACCCATTTTGTAGGCCTAATGCAGTGTAGTTTCCAACAACTACTAAACGAGAGCATGAAGATCGAAGCAATGGAGAGGAAACCTGGGGAACACCTTGGAGTGTAACACACCATCTCTCTACACCCCATACCCAATTTGTAGGCCTAATGCAGCGTAGTTTCCAACAACTACTAAACGAGAGCATGAAGATCGAAGCATTGGCGAGGAAGCCTGGGGAACACCTTGGAGTGGAACACACCATCTCTCTTAACACCCCATACCCATTTTGTAGGCCTAATGCAGTGTAGTTTCCAACAACTACTAAACGAGAGCATGAAGATAGAAGCTCAGGAAAGGCAACCTGGAGAACACCTTGGAGTGGAACACACCATCTCTCTACACCCCATACCCATTTTGTAGGCCTAATGCAATGTAGTTTCCAACAACTACTAAACGAGAGCATGAAGATCGAAGCAATGGAGAGGAAACCTGGGGAACACCTTGGAGTGTAACACACCATCTCTCTACACCCCATACCCAATTTGTAGGCCTAATGCAGCGTAGTTTCCAACAACTACTAAACGAGAGCATGAAGATCGAAGCATTGGCGAGGAAACCTGGGGAACACCTTGGAGTGGAACACACCATCTCTCTACACCCCATACCCATATTGTAGGCCGAATGCAGTGTAGTTTCCAACGACTACTAAACGAGAGCCTGAAGATAGAAGCTCAGGAAAGGCAACTTGGAGAACACCTTGGAGTGGAACACACCATCTCTCTACACCCCATACCCAATTTGTAGGCCTAATGCAGCGTAGTTTCCAACAACTACTAAATGAGAGAATGAAGATCGAAGCATTGGCGAGGAAACCTGGAGAACACCTTGGAGGGGAACACACCATCTCTCTACACCCCATACCCATTTTGTAGGCCTAATGCAGTGTAGTTTCCAACAACTACTAAACGAGAGCATGAAGATCGAAGCAATGGAGAGGAAACCTGGGGAACACCTTGGAGTGTAACACACCATCTCTCTACACCCCATACCCAATTTGTAGGCCTAATGCAGCGTAGTTTCCAACAACTACTAAACGAGAGCATGAAGATCGAAGCATTGGCGAGGAAACCTGGGGAACACCTTGGAGTGGAACACACCATCTCTCTACACCCCATACCCATATTGTAGGCCGAATGCAGTGTAGTTTCCAACAACTACTAAACGAGAGCCTGAAGATAGAAGCTCAGGAAAGGCAACCTGGAGAACACCTTGGAGTGGAACACACCATCTCTCTACACCCCATACCCAATTTGTAGGCCTAATGCAGTGTAGTTTCCAACAACTACTAAACGAGAGAATGAAGATCGAAGCATTGGCGAGGAAACCTGGGGAACACCTTGGAGTGGAACACACCATCTCTCTACACCCCATACCCATTTTGTAGGCCTAATGCAGTGTAGTTTCCAACAACTACTAAACGAGAGCATGAAGATCGAAGCAATGGAGAGGAAACCTGGGGAACACCTTGGAGTGGAACACACCATCTCTCTACACCCCATACCCTATTTGTAGGCCTAATGCAGCGTAGTTTCCAACAACTACTAAACGAGAGCATGAAGATCGAAGCATTGGCGAGGAAACCTGGGGAACACCTTGGAGTGGAACACACCATCTCTCTACACCCCATACCCATATTGTAGGCCGAATGCAGTGTAGTTTCCAACAACTACTAAACGAGAGCCTGAAGATAGAAGCTCAGGAAAGGCAACTTGGAGAACACCTTGGAGTGGAACACACCATCTCTCTACACCCCATACCCAATTTGTAGGCCTAATGCAGCGTAGTTTCCAACAACTACTAAATGAGAGAATGAAGATCGAAGCATTGGCGAGGAAACCTGGAGAACACCTTGGAGGGGAACACACCATCTCTCTACACCCCATACCCATTTTGTAGGCCTAATGCAGTGTAGTTTCCAACAACTACTAAACGAGAGCATGAAGATCGAAGCAATGGAGAGGAAACCTGGGGAACACCTTGGAGTGGAACACACCATCTCTCTACACCCCATACCCATTTTGTAGGCCTAATGCAGTGTAGTTTCCAACAACTACTAAACGAGAGCATGAAGATCGAAGCAATGGAGAGGAAACCTGGGGAACACCTTGGAGTGTAACACACCATCTCTCTACACCCCATACCCAATTTGTAGGCCTAATGCAGCGTAGTTTCCAACAACTACTAAACGAGAGCATGAAGATCGAAGCATTGGCGAGGAAACCTGGGGAACACCTTGGAGTGGAACACACCATCTCTCTACACCCCATACCCATATTGTAGGCCGAATGCAGTGTAGTTTCCAACAACTACTAAACGAGAGCCTGAAGATAGAAGCTCAGGAAAGGCAACCTGGAGAACACCTTGGAGTGGAACACACCATCTCTCTACACCCCATACCCAATTTGTAGGCCTAATGCAGCATAGTTTCCAACAACTACTAAACGAGAGAATGAAGATCGAAGCATTGGCGAGGAAACCTGGGGAACACCTTGGAGTGGAACACACCATCTCTCTACACCCCATACCCATTTTGTAGGCCTAATGCAGTGTAGTTTCCAACAACTACTAAACGAGAGCATGAAGATCGAAGCAATGGAGAGGAAACCTGGGGAACACCTTGGAGTGGAACACACCATCTCTCTACACCCCATACCCAATTTGTAGGCCTAATGCAGCGTAGTTTCCAACAACTACTAAACGAGAGCATGAAGATCGAAGCATTGGCGAGGAAACCTGGGGAACACCTTGGAGTGGAACACACCATCTCTCTACACCCCATACCCATATTGTAGGCCGAATGCAGTGTAGTTTCCAACAACTACTAAACGAGAGCCTGAAGATAGAAGCTCAGGAAAGGCAACTTGGAGAACACCTTGGAGTGGAACACACCATCTCTCTACACCCCATACCCAATTTGTAGGCCTAATGCAGCGTAGTTTCCAACAACTACTAAATGAGAGAATGAAGATCGAAGCATTGGCGAGGAAACCTGGAGAACACCTTGGAGGGGAACACACCATCTCTCTACACCCCATACCCATTTTGTAGGCCTAATGCAGTGTAGTTTCCAACAACTACTAAACGAGAGCATGAAGATCAAAGCAATGGAGAGGAAACCTGGGGAACACCTTGGAGTGGAACACACCATCTCTCTACACCCCATACCCATTTTGTAGGGCTAATGCAGTGTAGTTTCCAACAACTACTAAACGAGAGCATGAAGATCGAAGCAATGGAGAGGAAACCTGGGGAACACCTTGGAGTGTAACACACCATCTCTCTACACCCCATACCCAATTTGTAGGCCTAATGCAGCATAGTTTCCAACAACTACTAAACGAGAGCATGAAGATCGAAGCATTGGCGAGGAAACCTGGGGAACACCTTGGAGTGGAACACACCATCTCTCTACACCCCATACCCATATTGTAGGCCGAATGCAGTGTAGTTTCCAACAACTACTAAACGAGAGCCTGAAGATAGAAGCTCAGGAAAGGCAACCTGGAGAACACCTTGGAGTGGAACACACCATCTCTCTACACCCCATACCCAATTTGTAGGCCTAATGCAGCATAGTTTCCAACAACTACTAAACGAGAGAATGAAGATCGAAGCATTGGCGAGGAAACCTGGGGAACACCTTGGAGTGGAACACACCATCTCTCTACACCCCATACCCATTTTGTAGGCCTAATGCAGTGTAGTTTCCAACAACTACTAAACGAGAGCATGAAGATCGAAGCAATGGAGAGGAAACCTGGGGAACACCTTGGAGTGGAACACACCATCTCTCTACACCCCATACCCAATTTGTAGGCCTAATGCAGCGTAGTTTCCAACAACTACTAAATGAGAGCATGAAGATCGAAGCATTGGCGAGGAAACCTGGGGAACACCTTGGAGTGGAACACACCATCTCTCTACACCCCATACCCATATTGTAGGCCGAATGCAGTGTAGTTTCCAACAACTACTAAACGAGAGCCTGAAGATAGAAGCTCAGGAAAGGCAACTTGGAGAACACCTTGGAGTGGAACACACCATCTCTCTACACCCCATACCCAATTTGTAGGCCTAATGCAGCGTAGTTTCCAACAACTACTAAATGAGAGAATGAAGATCGAAGCATTGGCGAGGAAACCTGGAGAACACCTTGGAGGGGAACACACCATCTCTCTACACCCCATACCCATTTTGTAGGCCTAATGCAGTGTAGTTTCCAACAACTACTAAACGAGAGCATGAAGATCGAAGCAATGGAGAGGAAACCTGGGGAACACCTTGGAGTGTAACACACCATCTCTCTACACCCCATACCCATTTTGTAAGCCTAATGCAGTGTAGTTTCCAACAACTACTAAACGAGAGCATGAAGATCGAAGCAATGGAGAGGAAACCTGGGGAACACCTTGGAGTGTAACACACCATCTCTCTACACCCCATACCCAATTTGTAGGCCTAATGCAGCGTAGTTTCCAACAACTACTAAACGAGAGCATGAAGATCGAAGCAATGGAGAGGAAACCTGGGGAACACCTTGGAGTGTAACACACCATCTCTCTACACCCCATACCCAATTTGTAGGCCTAATGCAGCGCAGTTTCCAACAACTACTAAACGAGAGCATGAAGATCGAAGCATTGGCGAGGAAACCTGGGGAACACCTTGGAGTGGAACACACCATCTCTCTACACCCCATACCCATATTGTAGGCCGAATGCAGTGTAGTTTCCAACAACTACTAAACGAGAGCCTGAAGATAGAAGCTCAGGAAAGGCAACCTGGAGAACACCTTGGAGTGGAACACACCATCTCTCTACACCCCATACCCATTTTGTAGGCCTAATGCAGCATAGTTTCCAACAACTACTAAACGAGAGAATGAAGATCGAAGCATTGGCGAGGAAACCTGGGGAACACCTTGGAGTGGAACACACCATCTCTCTACACCCCATACCCAATTTGTAGGCCTAATGCAGCGTAGTTTCCAACAACTACTAAATGAGAGAATGAAGATCGAAGCATTGGCGAGGAAACCTGGAGAACACCTTGGAGGGGAACACACCATCTCTCTACACCCCATACCCATTTTGTAGGCCTAATGCAGTGTAGTTTCCAACAACTACTAAACGAGAGCATGAAGATCGAAGCAATGGAGAGGAAACCTGGGGAACACCTTGGAGTGGAACACACCATCTCTCTACACCCCATACCCAATTTGTAGGCCTAATGCAGCGTAGTTTCCAACAACTACTAAACGAGAGCATGAAGATCGAAGCATTGGCGAGGAAACCTGGGGAACACCTTGGAGGGGAACACACCATCTCTCTACACCCCATACCCATTTTGTAGGCCTAATGCAGTGTAGTTTCCAACAACTACTAAACGAGAGCATGAAGATCGAAGCAATGGAGAGGAAACCTGGGGAACACCTTGGAGTGGAACACACCATCTCTCTACACCCCATACCCATTTTGTAGGCCTAATGCAGCGTAGTTTCCAACAACTACTAAACGAGAGCATGAAGATCAAAGCAATGGAGAGGAAACCTGGGGAACACCTTGGAGTGTAACACACCATCTCTCTACACCCCATACCCAATTTGTAGGCCTAATGCAGCGTAGTTTCCAACAACTACTAAACGAGAGCATGAAGATCGAAGCATTGGCGAGGAAACCTGGGGAACACCTTGGAGTGGAACACACCATCTCTCTACACCCCATACCCATATTGTAGGCCGAATGCAGTGTAGTTTCCAACAACTACTAAACGAGAGCCTGAAGATAGAAGCTCAGGAAAGGCAACCTGGAGAACACCTTGGAGTGGAACACACCATCTCTCTACACCCCATACCCAATTTGTAGGCCTAATGCAGCATAGTTTCCAACAACTACTAAACGAGAGAATGAAGATCGAAGCATTGGCGAGGAAACCTGGGGAACACCTTGGAGTGGAACACACCATCTCTCTACACCCCATACCCAATTTGTAGGCCTAATGCAGCGTAGTTTCCAACAACTACTAAATGAGAGAATGAAGATCGAAGCATTGGCGAGGAAACCTGGAGAACACCTTGGAGGGGAACACACCATCTCTCTACACCCCATACCCATTTTGTAGGCCTAATGCAGTGTAGTTTCCAACAACTACTAAACGAGAGCATGAAGATCGAAGCAATGGAGAGGAAACCTGGGGAACACCTTGGAGTGGAACACACCATCTCTCTACACCCCATACCCATTTTGTAGGCCTAATGCAGTGTAGTTTCCAACAACTACTAAACGAGAGCATGAAGATCGAAGCAATGGAGAGGAAACCTGGGGAACACCTTGGAGTGTAACACACCATCTCTCTACACCCCATACCCAATTTGTAGGCCTAATGCAGCGTAGTTTCCAACAACTACTAAACGAGAGCATGAAGATCGAAGCATTGGCGAGGAAACCTGGGGAACACCTTGGAGTGGAACACACCATCTCTCTACACCCCATACCCATATTGTAGGCCGAATGCAGTGTAGTTTCCAACAACTACTAAACGAGAGCCTGAAGATAGAAGCTCAGGAAAGGCAACCTGGAGAACACCTTGGAGTGGAACACACCATCTCTCTACACCCCATACCCAATTTGTAGGCCTAATGCAGCATAGTTTCCAACAACTACTAAACGAGAGAATGAAGATCGAAGCATTGGCGAGGAAACCTGGGGAACACCTTGGAGTGGAACACACCATCTCTCTACACCCCATACCCATTTTGTAGGCCTAATGCAGTGTAGTTTCCAACAACTACTAAACGAGAGCATGAAGATCGAAGCAATGGAGAGGAAACCTGGGGAACACCTTGGAGTGGAACACACCATCTCTCTACACCCCATACCCAATTTGTAGGCCTAATGCAGCGTAGTTTCCAACAACTACTAAACGAGAGCATGAAGATCGAAGCATTGGCGAGGAAACCTGGGGAACACCTTGGAGTGGAACACACCATCTCTCTACACCCCATACCCATATTGTAGGCCGAATGCAGTGTAGTTTCCAACAACTACTAAACGAGAGCCTGAAGATAGAAGCTCAGGAAAGGCAACTTGGAGAACACCTTGGAGTGGAACACACCATCTCTCTACACCCCATACCCAATTTGTAGGCCTAATGCAGCGTAGTTTCCAACAACTACTAAATGAGAGAATGAAGATCGAAGCATTGGCGAGGAAACCTGGAGAACACCTTGGAGGGGAACACACCATCTCTCTACACCCCATACCCATTTTGTAGGCCTAATGCAGTGTAGTTTCCAACAACTACTAAACGAGAGCATGAAGATCGAAGCAATGGAGAGGAAACCTGGGGAACACCTTGGAGTGGAACACACCATCTCTCTACACCCCATACCCATTTTGTAGGCCTAATGCAGTGTAGTTTCCAACAACTACTAAACGAGAGCATGAAGATCGAAGCAATGGAGAGGAAACCTGGGGAACACCTTGGAGTGTAACACACCATCTCTCTACACCCCATACCCAATTTGTAGGCCTAATGCAGCATAGTTTCCAACAACTACTAAACGAGAGCATGAAGATCGAAGCATTGGCGAGGAAACCTGGGGAACACCTTGGAGTGGAACACACCATCTCTCTACACCCCATACCCATATTGTAGGCCGAATGCAGTGTAGTTTCCAACAACTACTAAACGAGAGCCTGAAGATAGAAGCTCAGGAAAGGCAACCTGGAGAACACCTTGGAGTGGAACACACCATCTCTCTACACCCCATACCCAATTTGTAGGCCTAATGCAGCATAGTTTCCAACAACTACTAAACGAGAGAATGAAGATCGAAGCATTGGCGAGGAAACCTGGGGAACACCTTGGAGTGGAACACACCATCTCTCTACACCCCATACCCATTTTGTAGGCCTAATGCAGTGTAGTTTCCAACAAATACTAAACGAGAGCATGAAGATCGAAGCAATGGAGAGGAAACCTGGGGAACACCTTGGAGTGGAACACACCATCTCTCTACACCCCATACCCAATTTGTAGGCCTAATGCAGCGTAGTTTCCAACAACTACTAAATGAGAGCATGAAGATCGAAGCATTGGCGAGGAAACCTGGGGAACACCTTGGAGTGGAACACACCATCTCTCTACACCCCATACCCATATTGTAGGCCGAATGCAGTGTAGTTTCCAACAACTACTAAACGAGAGCCTGAAGATAGAAGCTCAGGAAAGGCAACTTGGAGAACACCTTGGAGTGGAACACACCATCTCTCTACACCCCATACCCAATTTGTAGGCCTAATGCAGCGTAGTTTCCAACAACTACTAAATGAGAGAATGAAGATCGAAGCATTGGCGAGGAAACCTGGAGAACACCTTGGAGGGGAACACACCATCTCTCTACACCCCATACCCATTTTGTAGGCCTAATGCAGTGTAGTTTCCAACAACTACTAAACGAGAGCATGAAGATCGAAGCAATGGAGAGGAAACCTGGGGAACACCTTGGAGTGGAACACACCATCTCTCTACACCCCATACCCATTTTGTAGGCCTAATGCAGTGTAGTTTCCAACAACTACTAAACGAGAGCATGAAGATCGAAGCAATGGAGAGGAAACCTGGGGAACACCTTGGAGTGTAACACACCATCTCTCTACACCCCATACCCAATTTGTAGGCCTAATGCAGCGTAGTTTCCAACAACTACTAAACGAGAGCATGAAGATCGAAGCATTGGCGAGGAAACCTGGGGAACACCTTGGAGTGGAACACACCATCTCTCTACACCCCATACCCATATTGTAGGCCGAATGCAGTGTAGTTTCCAACAACTACTAAACGAGAGCCTGAAGATAGAAGCTCAGGAAAGGCAACCTGGAGAACACCTTGGAGTGGAACACACCATCTCTCTACACCCCATACCCAATTTGTAGGCCTAATGCAGCATAGTTTCCAACAACTACTAAACGAGAGAATGAAGATCGAAGCATTGGCGAGGAAACCTGGGGAACACCTTGGAGTGGAACACACCATCTCTCTACACCCCATACCCATTTTGTAGGCCTAATGCAGTGTAGTTTCCAACAACTACTAAACGAGAGCATGAAGATCGAAGCAATGGAGAGGAAACCTGGGGAACACCTTGGAGTGGAACACACCATCTCTCTACACCCCATACCCATTTTGTAGGCCTAATGCAGTGTAGTTTCCAACAACTACTAAACGAGAGCATGAAGATCGAAGCAATGGAGAGGAAACCTGGGGAACACCTTGGAGTGTAACACACCATCTCTCTACACCCCATACCCAATTTGTAGGCCTAATGCAGCGTAGTTTCCAACAACTACTAAACGAGAGCATGAAGATCGAAGCATTGGCGAGGAAGCCTGGGGAACACCTTGGAGTGGAACACACCATCTCTCTTAACACCCCATACCCATTTTGTAGGCCTAATGCAGTGTAGTTTCCAACAACTACTAAACGAGAGCATGAAGATCGAAGCAATGGAGAGGAAACCTGGGGAACACCTTGGAGTGGAACACACCATCTCTCTACACCCCATACCCATTTTGTAGGCCTAATGCAGTGTAGTTTCCAACAACTACTAAACGAGAGCATGAAGATCGAAGCAATGGAGAGGAAACCTGGGGAACACTTTGGAGTGTAACACACCATCTCTCTACACCCCATACCCATATTGTAGGCCTAATGCAGCGTAGTTTCCAACAACTACTAAACGAGAGCATGAAGATCGAAGCATTGGCGAGGAAACCTGGGGAACACCTTGGAGTGGAACACACCATCTCTCTTAACACCCCATACCCATTTTGTAGGCCTAATGCAGTGTAGTTTCCAACAACTACTAAACGAGAGCATGAAGATAGAAGCAATGGAGAGGAAACCTGGGGAACACCTTGGAGTGTAACACACCATTTCTCTACACCCCATACCCAATTTGTAGGCCTAATGCAGCGTAGTTTCCAACAACTACTAAACGAGAGCATGAAGATCGAAGCATTGGTGAGGAAACCTGGGGAACACCTTGGAGTGGAACACACCATCTCTCTACACCCCATACCCATTTTGTAGGCCTAATGCAGTGTAGTTTCCAACAACAACTAAACGAGAGCATGAAGATAGAAGCAATGGAGAGGAAACCTGGGGAACACCTTGGAGTGTAACACACCATCTCTCTACACCCCATACCCATTTTGTAGGCCTAATGCAGTGTAGTTTCCAACAACTACTAAACGAGAGCATGAAGATAGAAGCAATGGAGAGGAAACCTGGGGAACACCTTGGAGTGTAGCACACCATCTCTCTACACCCCATACCCAATTTGTAGGCCTAATGCAGCGTAGTTTCCAACAACTACTAAACGAGAGCATGAAGATCGAAGCATTGGCGAGGAAACCTGGGGAACACCTTGGAGTGGAACACACCATCTCTCTACACCCCATAACCATTTTGTAGGCCTAATGCAGTGTAGTTTCCAACAACTACTAAACGAGAGCATGAAGATAGAAGCAATGGAGAGGAAACCTGGGGAACACCTTGGAGTGTAACACACCATCTCTCTACACCCCATACCCAATTTGTAGGCCTAATGCAGCGTAGTTTCCAACAACTACTAAACAAGAGAATGAAGATCGAAGCATTGGCGAGGAAACCTGGGGAACACCTTGGAGTGGAACACACCATCTCTCTACACCCCATACCCATTTTGTAGGCCTAATGCAGTGTAGTTTCCAACAACTACTAAACGAGAGCATGAAGATAGAAGCAATGGAGAGGAAACCTGGGGAACACCTTGGAGTGTAACTCACCATCTCTCTACACCCCATACCCAATTTGTAGGCCTAATGCAGCGTAGTTTCCAACAACTACTAAACGAGAGCATGAAGATCGAAGCATTGGCGAGGAAACCTGGGGAACACCTTGGAGTGGAACACACCATCTCTCTACACCCCATACCCATTTTGTAGGCCTAATGCAGTGTAGTTTCCAACAACTACTAAACGAGAGCATGAAGATCGAAGCAATGGAGAGGAAACCTGGGGAACACCTTGGAGTGGAACACACCATCTCTCTACACCCCATACCCATTTTGTAGGCCTAATGCAGTGTAGTTTCCAACAACTACTAAACGAGAGCATGAAGATCGAAGCAATGGAGAGGAAACCTGGGGAACACCTTGGAGTGTAACACACCATCTCTCTACACCCCATACCCAATTTGTAGGCCTAATGCAGCGTAGTTTCCAACAACTACTAAACGAGAGCATGAAGATCGAAGCATTGGCGAGGAAACCTGGGGAACACCTTGGAGTGGAACACACCATCTCTCTACACCCCATACCCATTTTGTAGGCCTAATGCAGTGTAGTTTCCAACAACTACTAAACGAGAGCATGAAGATAGAAGCAATGGAGAGGAAACCTGGGGAACACCTTGGAGTGTAACACACCATCTCTCTACACCCCATACCCATTTTGTAGGCCTAATGCAGTGTAGTTTCCAACAACTACTAAACGAGAGCATGAAGATAGAAGCAATGGAGAGGAAACCTGGGGAACACCTTGGAGTGTAGCACACCATCTCTCTACACCCCATACCCAATTTGTAGGCCTAATGCAGCGTAGTTTCCAACAACTACTAAACGAGAGCATGAAGATCGAAGCATTGGCGAGGAAACCTGGGGAACACCTTGGAGTGGAACACACCATCTCTCTACACTCCATAACCATTTTGTAGGCCTAATGCAGTGTAGTTTCCAACAACTACTAAACGAGAGCATGAAGATAGAAGTAATGGAGAGGAAACCTGGGGAACACCTTGGAGTGTAACACACCATCTCTCTACACCCCATACCCAATTTGTAGGCCTAATGCAGCGTAGTTTCCAACAACTACTAAACCAGAGAATGAAGATCGAAGCATTGGCGAGGAAACCTGGGGAACACCTTGGAGTGGAACACACCATCTCTCTACACCCCATACCCATTTTGTAGGCCTAATGCAGTGTAGTTTCCAACAACTACTAAACGAGAGCATGAAGATAGAAGCAATGGCGAGGAAACCTGGGGAACACCTTGGAGTGGAACACACCATCTCTCTACACCCCATACCCATTTTGTAGGCCTAATGCAGTGTAGTTTCCAACAACTACTAAACGAGAGCATGATGATCGAAGCAATGGAGAGGAAACCTGGGGAACACCTTGGAGTGGAACACACCATCTCTCTACACCCCATACCCATTTTGTAGGCCTAATGCAGTGTAGTTTCCAACAACTACTAAACGAGAGCATGAAGATCGAAGCAATGGAGAGGAAACCTGGGGAACACCTTGGAGTGTAACACACCATCTCTCTACACCCCATACCCAATTTGTAGGCCTAATGCAGCGTAGTTTCCAACAACTACTAAACGAGAGCATGAAGATCGAAGCATTGGCGAGGAAACCTGGGGAACACCTTGGAGTGGAACACACCATCTCTCTACACCCCATACCCATTTTGTAGGCCTAATGCAGTGTAGTTTCCAACAACTACTAAACGAGAGCATGAAGATCGAAGCAATGGAGAGGAAACCTGGGGAACACCTTGGAGTGTAACACACCATCTCTCTACACCCCATACCCAATTTGTAGGCCTAATGCAGCGTAGTTTCCAACAACTACTAAACGAGAGCATGAAGATCGAAGCATTGGCGAGGAAACCTGGGGAACACCTTGGAGTGGAACACACCATCTCTCTACACCCCATACCCATTTTGTAGGCCTAATGCAGTGTAGTTTCCAACAACTACTAAACGAGAGCATGAAGATCGAAGCAATGGAGAGGAAACCTGGGGAACACCTTGGAGTGGAACACACCATCTCTCTACAACCCATACCCATTTTGTAGGCCTAATGCAGTGTAGTTTCCAACAACTACTAAACGAGAGCCTGAAGATAGAAGCTCAGGAAAGGCAACCTGGAGAACACCTTGGAGTGGAACACACCATCTCTCTACACCCCATACCCAATTTGTAGGCCTAATGCAGCGTAGTTTCCAACAACTACTAAACGAGAGCATGAAGATCGAAGCAATGGAGAGGAAACCTGGTGAACACCTTGGAGTGGAACACACCATCTCTCTACACCCCATAGCCATTTTGTAGGCCTAATGCAGTGTAGTTTCCAACAACTACTAAACGAGAGCATGAAGATAGAAGCAATGGAGAGGAAACCTGGGGAACACCTTGGAGTGTAACACACCATCTCTCTACACCCCATACCCAATTTGTAGGCCTAATGCAGTGTAGTTTCCAACAACTACAAAACGAGAGAATGAAGATCGAAGCATTGGCGAGGAAACCTGGGGAACACCTTGGAGTGGAACACACCATCTCTCTACACCCCATACCCATTTTGTAGGCCTAATGCAGTGTAGATTCCAACAACTACTAAACGAGAGCATGAAGATCGAAGCATTGGCGAGGAAACCTGGGGAACACCTTGGAGTGTAACACACCATCTCTCTACACCCCATACCCAATTTGTAGGCCTAATGCAGCGTAGTTTCCAACAACTACTAAACGAGAGCATGAAGATCGAAGCATTGGCGAGGAAACCTGGGGAACACCTTGGAGTGGAACACACCATCTCTCTACACCCCATACCCATATTGTAGGCCGAATGCAGTGTAGTTTCCAACAACTACTAAACGAGAGCCTGAAGATAGAAGCTCAGGAAAGGCAACCTGGAGAACACCTTGGAGTGGAACACACCATCTCTCTACACCCCATACCCAATTTGTAGGCCTAATGCAGCATAGTTTCCAACAACTACTAAACGAGAGAATGAAGATCGAAGCATTGGCGAGGAAACCTGGGGAACACCTTGGAGTGGAACACACCATCTCTCTACACCCCATACCCATTTTGTAGGCCTAATGCAGTGTAGTTTCCAACAACTACTAAACGAGAGCATGAAGATCGAAGCAATGGAGAGGAAACCTGGGGAACACCTTGGAGTGTAACACACCATCTCTCTACACCCCATACCCAATTTGTAGGCCTAATGCAGCGTAGTTTCCAACAACTACTAAACGAGAGCATGAAGATCGAAGCATTGGCGAGGAAGCCTGGGGAACACCTTGGAGTGGAACACACCATCTCTCTTAACACCCCATACCCATTTTGTAGGCCTAATGCAGTGTAGTTTCCAACAACTACTAAACGAGAGCATGAAGATAGAAGCTCAGGAAAGGCAACCTGGAGAACACCTTGGAGTGGAACACACCATCTCTCTACACCCCATACCCATTTTGTAGGCCTAATGCAATGTAGTTTCCAACAACTACTAAACGAGAGCATGAAGATCGAAGCAATGGAGAGGAAACCTGGGGAACACCTTGGAGTGTAACACACCATCTCTCTACACCCTATACCCAATTTGTAGGCCTAATGCAGCGTAGTTTCCAACAACTACTAAACGAGAGCATGAAGATCGAAGCATTGGCGAGGAAACCTGGGGAACACCTTGGAGTGGAACACACCATCTCTCTACACCCCATACCCATATTGTAGGCCGAATGCAGTGTAGTTTCCAACAACTACTAAACGAGAGCCTGAAGATAGAAGCTCAGGAAAGGCAACTTGGAGAACACCTTGGAGTGGAACACACCATCTCTCTACACCCCATACCCAATTTGTAGGCCTAATGCAGCGTAGTTTCCAACAACTACTAAACGAGAGCATGAAGATCGAAGCATTGGCGAGGAAACCTGGCGAACACCTTGGAGTGGAACACACCATCTCTCTACACCCCATACCCATATTGTAGGCCGAATGCAGTGTAGTTTCCAACAACTACTAAACGAGAGCCTGAAGATAGAAGCTCAGGAAAGGCAACCTGGAGAACACCTTGGAGTGGAACACACCATCTCTCTACACCCCATACCCAATTTGTAGGCCTAATGCAGCATAGTTTCCAACAACTACTAAACGAGAGAATGAAGATCGAAGCATTGGCGAGGAAACCTGGGGAACACCTTGGAGTGGAACACACCATCTCTCTACACCCCATACCCATTTTGTAGGCCTAATGCAGTGTAGTTTCCAACAACTACTAAACGAGAGCATGAAGATCGAAGCAATGGAGAGGAAACCTGGGGAACACCTTGGAGTGGAACACACCATCTCTCTACACCCCATACCCATTTTGTAGGCCTAATGCAGTGTAGTTTCCAACAACTACTAAACGAGAGCATGAAGATCGAAGCAATGGAGAGGAAACCTGGGGAACACCTTGGAGTGTAACACACCATCTCTCTACACCCCATACCCAATTTGTAGGCCTAATGCAGCGTAGTTTCCAACAACTACTAAACGAGAGCATGAAGATCGAAGCATTGGCGAGGAAGCCTGGGGAACACCTTGGAGTGGAACACACCATCTCTCTTAACACCCCATACCCATTTTGTAGGCCTAATGCAGTGTAGTTTCCAACAACTACTAAACGAGAGCATGAAGATCGAAGCAATGGAGAGGAAACCTGGGGAACACCTTGGAGTGGAACACACCATCTCTCTACACCCCATACCCATTTTGTAGGCCTAATGCAGTGTAGTTTCCAACAACTACTAAACGAGAGCATGAAGATCGAAGCAATGGAGAGGAAACCTGGGGAACACTTTGGAGTGTAACACACCATCTCTCTACACCCCATACCCATATTGTAGGCCTAATGCAGCGTAGTTTCCAACAACTACTAAACGAGAGCATGAAGATCGAAGCATTGGCGAGGAAACCTGGGGAACACCTTGGAGTGGAACACACCATCTCTCTTAACACCCCATACCCATTTTGTAGGCCTAATGCAGTGTAGTTTCCAACAACTACTAAACGAGAGCATGAAGATAGAAGCAATGGAGAGGAAACCTGGGGAACACCTTGGAGTGTAACACACCATTTCTCTACACCCCATACCCAATTTGTAGGCCTAATGCAGCGTAGTTTCCAACAACTACTAAACGAGAGCATGAAGATCGAAGCATTGGTGAGGAAACCTGGGGAACACCTTGGAGTGGAACACACCATCTCTCTACACCCCATACCCATTTTGTAGGCCTAATGCAGTGTAGTTTCCAACAACAACTAAACGAGAGCATGAAGATAGAAGCAATGGAGAGGAAACCTGGGGAACACCTTGGAGTGTAACACACCATCTCTCTACACCCCATACCCATTTTGTAGGCCTAATGCAGTGTAGTTTCCAACAACTACTAAACGAGAGCATGAAGATAGAAGCAATGGAGAGGAAACCTGGGGAACACCTTGGAGTGTAGCACACCATCTCTCTACACCCCATACCCAATTTGTAGGCCTAATGCAGCGTAGTTTCCAACAACTACTAAACGAGAGCATGAAGATCGAAGCATTGGCGAGGAAACCTGGGGAACACCTTGGAGTGGAACACACCATCTCTCTACACCCCATAACCATTTTGTAGGCCTAATGCAGTGTAGTTTCCAACAACTACTAAACGAGAGCATGAAGATAGAAGCAATGGAGAGGAAACCTGGGGAACACCTTGGAGTGTAACACACCATCTCTCTACACCCCATACCCAATTTGTAGGCCTAATGCAGCGTAGTTTCCAACAACTACTAAACAAGAGAATGAAGATCGAAGCATTGGCGAGGAAACCTGGGGAACACCTTGGAGTGGAACACACCATCTCTCTACACCCCATACCCATTTTGTAGGCCTAATGCAGTGTAGTTTCCAACAACTACTAAACGAGAGCATGAAGATAGAAGCAATGGAGAGGAAACCTGGGGAACACCTTGGAGTGTAACTCACCATCTCTCTACACCCCATACCCAATTTGTAGGCCTAATGCAGCGTAGTTTCCAACAACTACTAAACGAGAGCATGAAGATCGAAGCATTGGCGAGGAAACCTGGGGAACACCTTGGAGTGGAACACACCATCTCTCTACACCCCATACCCATTTTGTAGGCCTAATGCAGTGTAGTTTCCAACAACTACTAAACGAGAGCATGAAGATCGAAGCAATGGAGAGGAAACCTGGGGAACACCTTGGAGTGGAACACACCATCTCTCTACACCCCATACCCATTTTGTAGGCCTAATGCAGTGTAGTTTCCAACAACTACTAAACGAGAGCATGAAGATCGAAGCAATGGAGAGGAAACCTGGGGAACACCTTGGAGTGTAACACACCATCTCTCTACACCCCATACCCAATTTGTAGGCCTAATGCAGCGTAGTTTCCAACAACTACTAAACGAGAGCATGAAGATCGAAGCATTGGCGAGGAAACCTGGGGAACACCTTGGAGTGGAACACACCATCTCTCTACACCCCATACCCATTTTGTAGGCCTAATGCAGTGTAGTTTCCAACAACTACTAAACGAGAGCATGAAGATAGAAGCAATGGAGAGGAAACCTGGGGAACACCTTGGAGTGTAACACACCATCTCTCTACACCCCATACCCATTTTGTAGGCCTAATGCAGTGTAGTTTCCAACAACTACTAAACGAGAGCATGAAGATAGAAGCAATGGAGAGGAAACCTGGGGAACACCTTGGAGTGTAGCACACCATCTCTCTACACCCCATACCCAATTTGTAGGCCTAATGCAGCGTAGTTTCCAACAACTACTAAACGAGAGCATGAAGATCGAAGCATTGGCGAGGAAACCTGGGGAACACCTTGGAGTGGAACACACCATCTCTCTACACTCCATAACCATTTTGTAGGCCTAATGCAGTGTAGTTTCCAACAACTACTAAACGAGAGCATGAAGATAGAAGCAATGGAGAGGAAACCTGGGGAACACCTTGGAGTGTAACACACCATCTCTCTACACCCCATACCCAATTTGTAGGCCTAATGCAGCGTAGTTTCCAACAACTACTAAACAAGAGAATGAAGATCGAAGCATTGGCGAGGAAACCTGGGGAACACCTTGGAGTGGAACACACCATCTCTCTACACCCCATACCCATTTTGTAGGCCTAATGCAGTGTAGTTTCCAACAACTACTAAACGAGAGCATGAAGATAGAAGCAATGGCGAGGAAACCTGGGGAACACCTTGGAGTGGAACACACCATCTCTCTACACCCCATACCCATTTTGTAGGCCTAATGCAGTGTAGTTTCCAACAACTACTAAACGAGAGCATGATGATCGAAGCAATGGAGAGGAAACCTGGGGAACACCTTGGAGTGGAACACACCATCTCTCTACACCCCATACCCATTTTGTAGGCCTAATGCAGTGTAGTTTCCAACAACTACTAAACGAGAGCATGAAGATCGAAGCAATGGAGAGGAAACCTGGGGAACACCTTGGAGTGTAACACACCATCTCTCTACACCCCATACCCAATTTGTAGGCCTAATGCAGCGTAGTTTCCAACAACTACTAAACGAGAGCATGAAGATCGAAGCATTGGCGAGGAAACCTGGGGAACACCTTGGAGTGGAACACACCATCTCTCTACACCCCATACCCATTTTGTAGGCCTAATGCAGTGTAGTTTCCAACAACTACTAAACGAGAGCATGAAGATCGAAGCAATGGAGAGGAAACCTGGGGAACACCTTGGAGTGTAACACACCATCTCTCTACACCCCATACCCAATTTGTAGGCCTAATGCAGCGTAGTTTCCAACAACTACTAAACGAGAGCATGAAGATCGAAGCATTGGCGAGGAAACCTGGGGAACACCTTGGAGTGGAACACACCATCTCTCTACACCCCATACCCATTTTGTAGGCCTAATGCAGTGTAGTTTCCAACAACTACTAAACGAGAGCATGAAGATCGAAGCAATGGAGAGGAAACCTGGGGAACACCTTGGAGTGGAACACACCATCTCTCTACACCCCATACCCATTTTGTAGGCCTAATGCAGTGTAGTTTCCAACAACTACTAAACGAGAGCCTGAAGATAGAAGCTCAGGAAAGGCAACCTGGAGAACACCTTGGAGTGGAACACACCATCTCTCTACACCCCATACCCAATTTGTAGGCCTAATGCAGCGTAGTTTCCAACAACTACTAAACGAGAGCATGAAGATCGAAGCATTGGCGAGGAAACCTGGGGAACACCTTGGAGTGGAACACACCATCTCTCTACACCCCATACCCATTTTGTAGGCCTAATGCAGTGTAGTTTCCAACAACTACTAAACGAGAGCATGAAGATCGAAGCAATGGAGAGGAAACCTGGTGAACACCTTGGAGTGGAACACACCATCTCTCTACACCCCATACCCATTTTGTAGGCCTAATGCAGTGTAGTTTCCAACAACTACTAAACGAGAGCATGAAGATCGAAGCAATGGAGAGGAAACCTGGGGAACACCTTGGAGTGTAACACACCATCTCTCTACACCCCATACCCAATTTGTAGGCCTAATGCAGCGTAGTTTCCAACAACTACTAAACGAGAGCATGAAGATCGAAGCATTGGCGAGGAAACCTGGGGAACACCTTGGAGTGGAACACACCATCTCTCTACACCCCATAGCCATTTTGTAGGCCTAATGCAGTGTAGTTTCCAACAACTACTAAACGAGAGCATGAAGATAGAAGCAATGGAGAGGAAACCTGGGGAACACCTTGGAGTGTAACACACCATCTCTCTACACCCCATACCCAATTTGTAGGCCTAATGCAGTGTAGTTTCCAACAACTACAAAACGAGAGAATGAAGATCGAAGCATTGGCGAGGAAACCTGGGGAACACCTTGGAGTGGAACACACCATCTCTCTACACCCCATACCCATTTTGTAGGCCTAATGCAGTGTAGATTCCAACAACTACTAAACGAGAGCATGAAGATCGAAGCATTGGCGAGGAAACCTGGGGAACACCTTGGAGTGTAACACACCATCTCTCTACACCCCATACCCAATTTGTAGGCCTAATGCAGCGTAGTTTCCAACAACTACTAAACGAGAGCATGAAGATCGAAGCATTGGCGAGGAAACCTGGGGAACACCTTGGAGTGGAACACACCATCTCTCTACACCCCATACCCATATTGTAGGCCGAATGCAGTGTAGTTTCCAACAACTACTAAACGAGAGCCTGAAGATAGAAGCTCAGGAAAGGCAACCTGGAGAACACCTTGGAGTGGAACACACCATCTCTCTACACCCCATACCCAATTTGTAGGCCTAATGCAGCATAGTTTCCAACAACTACTAAACGAGAGAATGAAGATCGAAGCATTGGCGAGGAAACCTGGGGAACACCTTGGAGTGGAACACACCATCTCTCTACACCCCATACCCATTTTGTAGGCCTAATGCAGTGTAGTTTCCAACAACTACTAAACGAGAGCATGAAGATCGAAGCAATGGAGAGGAAACCTGGGGAACACCTTGGAGTGTAACACACCATCTCTCTACACCCCATACCCAATTTGTAGGCCTAATGCAGCGTAGTTTCCAACAACTACTAAACGAGAGCATGAAGATCGAAGCATTGGCGAGGAAGCCTGGGGAACACCTTGGAGTGGAACACACCATCTCTCTTAACACCCCATACCCATTTTGTAGGCCTAATGCAGTGTAGTTTCCAACAACTACTAAACGAGAGCATGAAGATCGAAGCAATGGAGAGGAAACCTGGGGAACACCTTGGAGTGTAACACACCATCTCTCTACACCCCATACCCAATTTGTAGGCCTAATGCAGCGTAGTTTCCAACAACTACTAAACGAGAGCATGAAGATCGAAGCATTGGCGAGGAAGCCTGGGGAACACCTTGGAGTGGAACACACCATCTCTCTTAACACCCCATACCCATTTTGTAGGCCTAATGCAGTGTAGTTTCCAACAACTACTAAACGAGAGCATGAAGATCGAAGCAATGGAGAGGAAACCTGGGGAACACCTTGGAGTGGAACACACCATCTCTCTACACCCCATACCCATTTTGTAGGCCTAATGCAGTGTAGTTTCCAACAACTACTAAACGAGAGCATGAAGATCGAAGCAATGGAGAGGAAACCTGGGAAACACTTTGGAGTGTAACACACCATCTCTCTACACCCCATGCCCAATTTGTAGGCCTAATGCAGCATAGTTTCCAACAACTACTAAACGAGAGCATGAAGATCCAAGCATTGGCGAGGAAACCTGGGGAACACCTTGGAGTGGAACACACCATCTCTCTTAACACCCCATACCCATTTTGTAGGCCTAATGCAGTGTAGTTTCCAACAACTACTAAACGAGAGCATGAAGATAGAAGCAATGGAGAGGAAACCTGGGGAACACCTTGGAGTGGAACACACCATTTCTCTACACCCCATACCCAATTTGTAGGCCTAATGCAGCGTAGTTTCCAACAACTACTAAACGAGAGCATGAAGATCGAAGCATTGGTGAGGAAACCTGGGGAACACCTTGGAGTGGAACACACCATCTCTCTACACCCCATACCCATTTTGTAGGCCTAATGCAGTGTAGTTTCCAACAACTACTAAACGAGAGCATGAAGATCGAAGCAATGGAGAGGAAACCTGGGGAACACCTTGGAGTGGAACACACCATCTCTCTACACCCCATACCCATTTTGCAGGCCTAATGCAGTGTAGTTTCCAACAACTACTAAACGAGAGCATGAAGATCGAAGCAATGGAGAGGAAACCTGGGGAACACCTTGGAGTGTAACACACCATCTCTCTACACCCCATACCCAATTTGTAGGCCTAATGCAGCGTAGTTTCCAACAACTACTAAACGAGAGCATGAAGATCGAAGCATTGGCGAGGAAACCTGGGGAACACCTTGGAGTGGAACACACCATCTCTCTACACCCCATACCCATTTTGTAGGCCTAATGCAGTGTAGTTTCCAACAACTACTAAACGAGAGCATGAAGATCGAAGCAATGGAGAGGAAACCTGGGGAACACCTTGGAGTGGAACACACTATCTCTCTACACCCCATACCCATTTTGTAGGCCTAATGCAGTGTAGTTTCCAACAACTACTAAACGAGAGCATGAAGATCGAAGCAATGGAGAGGAAACCTGGGGAACACCTTGGAGTGTAACACACCATCTCTCTACACCCCATACCCAATTTGTAGGCCTAATGCAGCGTAGTTTCCAACAACTACTAAACGAGAGCATGAAGATCGAAGCATTGGCGAGGAAACCTGGGGAACACCTTGGAGTGGAACACACCATCTCTCTACACCCCATACCCATTTTGTAGGCCTAATGCAGTGTAGTTTCCAACAACTACTAAACGAGAGCATGAAGATAGAAGCAATGGAGAGGAAACCTGGGGAACACCTTGGAGTGGAACACACCATTTCTCTACACCCCATACCCAATTTGTAGGCCTAATGCAGCGTAGTTTCCAACAACTACTAAACGAGAGCATGAAGATCGAAGCATTGGTGAGGAAACCTGGGGAACACCTTGGAGTGGAACACACCATCTCTCTACACCCCATACCCATTTTGTAGGCCTAATGCAGTGTAGTTTCCAACAACTACTAAACGAGAGCATGAAGATCGAAGCAATGGAGAGGAAACCTGGGGAACACCTTGGAGTGGAACACACCATCTCTCTACACCCCATACCCATTTTGTAGGCCTAATGCAGTGTAGTTTCCAACAACTACTAAACGAGAGCATGAAGATCGAAGCAATGGAGAGGAAACCTGGGGAACACCTTGGAGTGTAACACACCATCTCTCTACACCCCATACCCAATTTGTAGGCCTAATGCAGCGTAGTTTCCAACAACTACTAAACGAGAGCATGAAGATCGAAGCATTGGCGAGGAAACCTGGGGAACACCTTGGAGTGGAACACACCATCTCTCTACACCCCATACCCATTTTGTAGGCCTAATGCAGTGTAGTTTCCAACAACTACTAAACGAGAGCATGAAGATCGAAGCAATGGAGAGGAAACCTGGGGAACACCTTGGAGTGGAACACACTATCTCTCTACACCCCATACCCATTTTGTAGGCCTAATGCAGTGTAGTTTCCAACAACTACTAAACGAGAGCATGAAGATCGAAGCAATGGAGAGGAAACCTGGGGAACACCTTGGAGTGTAACACACCATCTCTCTACACCCCATACCCAATTTGTAGGCCTAATGCAGCGTAGTTTCCAACAACTACTAAACGAGAGCATGAAGATCGAAGCATTGGCGAGGAAACCTGGGGAACACCTTGGAGTGGAACACACCATCTCTCTACACCCCATACCCATTTTGTAGGCCTAATGCAGTGTAGTTTCCAACAACTACTAAACGAGAGCATGAAGATAGAAGCAATGGAGAGGAAACCTGGGGAACACCTTGGAGTGTAACACACCATCTCTCTACACCCCATACCCATTTTGTAGGCCTAATGCAGTGTAGTTTCCAACAACTACTAAACGAGAGCATGAAGATAGAAGCAATGGAGAGGAAACCTGGGGAACACCTTGGAGTGTAGCACACCATCTCTCTACACCCCATACCCAATTTGTAGGCCTAATGCAGCGTAGTTTCCAACAACTACTAAACGAGAGCATGAAGATCGAAGCATTGGCGAGGAAACCTGGGGAACACCTTGGAGTGGAACACACCATCTCTCTACACCCCATAACCATTTTGTAGGCCTAATGCAGTGTAGTTTCCAACAACTACTAAACGAGAGCATGAAGATAGAAGCAATGGAGAGGAAACCTGGGGAACACCTTGGAGTGTAGCACACCATCTCTCTACACCCCATACCCAATTTGTAGGCCTAATGCAGTGTAGTTTCCAACAACTACTAAACGAGAGCATGAAGATAGAAGCAATGGAGAGGAAACCTGGGGAACACCTTGGAGTTTAACTCACCATCTCTCTACACCCCATACCCAATTTGTAGGCCTAATGCAGCGTAGTTTCCAACAACTACTAAACGAGAGCATGAAGATCGAAGCATTGGCGAGGAAACCTGGGGAACACCTTGGAGTGGAACACACCATCTCTCTACACCCCATACCCATTTTGTAGGCCTAATGCAGTGTAGTTTCCAACAACTACTAAACGAGAGCATGAAGATCGAAGCAATGGAGAGGAAACCTGGGGAACACCTTGGAGTGGAACACACCATCTCTCTACACCCCATACCCATTTTGTAGGCCTAATGCAGTATAGTTTCCAACAACTACTAAACGAGAGCATGAAGATCGAAGCAATGGAGAGGAAACCTGGGGAACACCTTGGAGTGTAACACACCATCTCTCTACACCCCATACCCAATTTGTAGGCCTAATGCAGCGTAGTTTCCAACAACTACTAAACGAGAGCATGAAGATCGAAGCATTGGCGAGGAAACCTGGGGAACACCTTGGAGTGGAACACACCATCTCTCTACACCCCATACCCATTTTGTAGGCCTAATGCAGTGTAGTTTCCAACAACTACTAAACGAGAGCATGAAGATAGAAGCAATGGAGAGGAAACCTGGGGAACACCTTGGAGTGTAGCACACCATCTCTCTACACCCCATACCCAATTTGTAGGCCTAATGCAGCGTAGTTTCCAACAACTACTAAACGAGAGCATGAAGATCAAAGCATTGGCGAGGAAACCTGGGGAACACCTTGGAGTGGAACACACCATCTCTCTACACCCCATAACCATTTTGTAGGCCTAATGCAGTGTAGTTTCCAACAACTACTAAACGAGAGCATGAAGATAGAAGCAATGGAGAGGAAACCTGGGGAACACCTTGGAGTGTAACACACCATCTCTCTACACCCCATACCCAATTTGTAGGCCTAATGCAGCGTAGTTTCCAACAACTACTAAACAAGAGAATGAAGATCGAAGCATTGGCGAGGATACCTGGGGAACACCTTGGAGTGGAACACACCATCTCTCTACACCCCATACCCATTTTGTAGGCCTAATGCAGTGTAGTTTCCAACAACTACTAAACGAGAGCATGAAGATAGAAGCAATGGAGAGGAAACCTGGGGAACACCTTGGAGTGTAACTCACCATCTCTCTACACCCCATACCCAATTTGTAGGCCTAATGCAGCGTAGTTTCCAACAACTACTAAACGAGAGCATGAAGATCGAAGCATTGGCGAGGAAACCTGGGGAACACCTTGGAGTGGAACACACCATCTCTCTACACCCCATACCCATTTTGTAGGCCTAATGCAGTGTAGTTTCCAACAACTACTAAACGAGAGCATGAAGATCGAAGCAATGGAGAGGAAACCTGGGGAACACCTTGGAGTGGAACACACCATCTCTCTACACCCCATACCCATTTTGTAGGCCTAATGCAGTGTAGTTTCCAACAACTACTAAACGAGAGCATGAAGATCGAAGCAATGGAGAGGAAACCTGGGGAACACCTTGGAGTGTAACACACCATCTCTCTACACCCCATACCCAATTTGTAGGCCTAATGCAGCGTAGTTTCCAACAACTACTAAACGAGAGCATGAAGATCGAAGCATTGGCGAGGAAACCTGGGGAACACCTTGGAGTGGAACACACCATCTCTCTACACCCCATACCCATTTTGTAGGCCTAATGCAGTGTAGTTTCCAACAACTACTAAACGAGAGCATGAAGATCGAAGCAATGGAGAGGAAACCTGGGGAACACCTTGGAGTGGAACACACCATCTCTCTACACCCCATACCCATTTTGTAGGCCTAATGCAGTGTAGTTTCCAACAACTACTAAACGAGAGCATGAAGATCGAAGCAATGGAGAGGAAACCTGGGGAACACCTTGGAGTGTAACACACCATCTCTCTACACCCCATACCCAATTTGTAGGCCTAATGCAGCGTAGTTTCCAACAACTACTAAACGAGAGCATGAATTTCGAAGCATTGGCGAGGAAACCTGGGGAACACCTTGGAGTGGAACACACCATCTCTCTACACCCCATACCCATTTTGTAGGCCTAATGCAGTGTAGTTTCCAACAACTACTAAACGAGAGCATGAAGATAGAAGCAATGGAGAGGAAACCTGGGGAACACCTTGGAGTGTAACACACCATCTCTCTACACCCCATACCCATTTTGTAGGCCTAATGCAGTGTAGTTTCCAACAACTACTAAACGAGAGCATGAAGATAGAAGCAATGGAGAGGAAACCTGGGGAACACCTTGGAGTGTAGCACACCATCTCTCTACACCACATACCCAATTTGTAGGCCTAATGCAGCGTAGTTTCCAACAACTACTAAACGAGAGCATGAAGATCGAAGCATTGGCGAGGAAACCTGGGGAACACCTTGGAGTGGAACACACCATCTCTCTACACCCCATAACCATTTTGTAGGCCTAATGCAGTGTAGTTTACAACAACTACTAAACGAGAGCATGAAGATAGAAGCAATGGAGAGGAAACCTGGGGAACACCTTGGAGTGTAACACACCATCTCTCTACACCCCATACCCAATTTGTAGGCCTAATGCAGCGTAGTTTCCAACAACTACTAAACAAGAGAATGAAGATCGAAGCATTGGCGAGGAAACCTGGGGAACACTTTGGAGTGGAACACACCATCTCTCTACACCCCATACCCATTTTGTAGGCCTAATGCAGTGTAGTTTCCAACAACTACTAAACGAGAGCATGAAGATAGAAGCAATGGAGAGGAAACGTGGGGAACACCTTGGAGTGTAACTCACCATCTCTCTACACCCCATACCAAATTTGTAGGCCTAATGCAGCGTAGTTTCCAACAACTACTAAACGAGAGCATGAAGATCGAAGCATTGGCTAGGAAACCTGGGGAACACCTTGGAGTGGAACACACCATCTCTCTACCCACCATACCCATTTTGTAGGCCTAATGCAGTGTAGTTTCCAATTACTACTAAACGAGAGCATGAAGATAGAAGCAATGGAGAGGAAACCTGGGGAACACCTTGGAGTGTAACAAACCATCTCTCTACACCCCATACCCAATTTGTAGGCCTAATGCAGCGTAGTTTCCAACAACTACTAAACAAGAGAATGAAGATCGAAGCATTGGCGAGGAAACCTGGGGAACACCTTGGAGTGGAACACACCATCTCTCTACACCCCATACCCAATTTGTAGGCCTAATGCAGCGTAGTTTCCAACAACTACTAAACGAGAGCATGAAGATCGAAGCATTGGCGAGGAAACCTGGGGAACACCTTGGAGTGGAACACACCATCTCTCTACACCCCATACCCATTTTGTAGGCCTAATGCAGTGTAGTTTCCAACAACTACTAAACGAGAGCATGAAGATAGAAGCAATGGAGAGGAAACCTGGGGAACACCTTGGAGTGTAACTCACCATCTCTCTACACCCCATACCCAATTTGTAGGCCTAATGCAGCGTAGTTTCCAACAACTACTAAACGAGAGCATGAAGATCGAAGCATTGGCGAGGAAACCTGGGGAACACCTTGGAGTGGAACACACCATCTCTCTACACCCCATACCCAGTTTGTAGGCCTAATGCAGTGTAGTTTCCAACAACTACTAAACGAGAGCATGAAGATCGAAGCAATGGAGAGGAAACCTGGGGAACACCTTGGAGTGGAACACACCATCTCTCTACACCCCATACCCATTTTGTAGGCCTAATGCAGTGTAGTTTCCAACAACTACTAAACGAGAGCATGAAGATCGAAGCAATGGAGAGGAAACCTGGGGAACACCTTGGAGTGTAACACACCATCTCTCTACACCCCATACCCAATTTGTAGGCCTAATGCAGCGTAGTTTCCAACAACTACTAAACGAGAGCATGAAGATCGAAGCATTGGCGAGGAAACCTGGGGAACACCTTGGAGTGGAACACACCATCTCTCTACACCCCATACCCATTTTGTAGGCCTAATGCAGTGTAGTTTCCAACAACTACTAAACGAGAGCATGAAGATCGAAGCAATGGAGAGGAAACCTGGGGAACACCTTGGAGTGGAACACACCATCTCTCTACACCCCATACCCATTTTGTAGGCCTAATGCAGTGTAGTTTCCAACAACTACTAAACGAGAGCATGAAGATCGAAGCAATGGAGAGGAAACCTGGGGAACACCTTGGAGTGTAACACACCATCTCTCTACACCCCATACCCAATTTGTAGGCCTAATGCAGCGTAGTTTCCAACAACTACTAAACGAGAGCATGAAGATCGAAGCATTGGCGAGGAAACCTGGGGAACACCTTGGAGTGGAACACACCATCTCTCTACACCCCATACCCATTTTGTAGGCCTAATGCAGTGTAGTTTCCAACAACTACTAAACGAGAGCATGAAGATAGAAGCAATGGAGAGGAAACCTGGGGAACACCTTGGAGTGTAACACACCATCTCTCTACACCCCATACCCATTTTGTAGGCCTAATGCAGTGTAGTTTCCAACAACTACTAAACGAGAGCATGAAGATAGAAGCAATGGAGAGGAAACCTGGGGAACACCTTGGAGTGTAGCACACCATCTCTCTACACCACATACCCAATTTGTAGGCCTAATGCAGCGTAGTTTCCAACAACTACTAAACGAGAGCATGAAGATCGAAGCATTGGCGAGGAAACCTGGGGAACACCTTGGAGTGGAACACACCATCTCTCTACACCCCATAACCATTTTGTAGGCCTAATGCAGTGTAGTTTCCAACAACTACTAAACGAGAGCATGAAGATAGAAGCAATGGAGAGGAAACCTGGGGAACACCTTGGAGTGTAACACACCATCTCTCTACACCCCATACCCAATTTGTAGGCCTAATGCAGCGTAGTTTCCAACAACTACTAAACAAGAGAATGAAGATCGAAGCATTGGCGAGGAAACCTGGGGAACACCTTGGAGTGGAACACACCATCTCTCTACACCCCATACCCATTTTGTAGGCCTAATGCAGTGTAGTTTCCAACAACTACTAAACGAGAGCATGAAGATAGAAGCAATGGAGAGGAAACCTGGGGAACACCTTGGAGTGTAACTCACCATCTCTCTACACCCCATACCAAATTTGTAGGCCTAATGCAGCGTAGTTTCCAACAACTACTAAACGAGAGCATGAAGATCGAAGCATTGGCTAGGAAACCTGGGGAACACCTTGGAGTGGAACACACCATCTCTCTACCCACCATACCCATTTTGTAGGCCTAATGCAGTGTAGTTTCCAATTACTACTAAACGAGAGCATGAAGATAGAAGCAATGGAGAGGAAACCTGGGGAACACCTTGGAGTGTAACAAACCATCTCTCTACACCCCATACCCAATTTGTAGGCCTAATGCAGCGTAGTTTCCAACAACTACTAAACAAGAGAATGAAGATCGAAGCATTGGCGAGGAAACCTGGGGAACACCTTGGAGTGGAACACACCATCTCTCTACACCCCATACCCATTTTGTAGGCCTAATGCAGCGTAGTTTCCAACAACTACTAAACAAGAGAATGAAGATCGAAGCATTGGCGAGGAAACCTGGGGAACATCTTGGAGTGGAACACTCCATCTCTCTACACCCCATACCCATTTTGTAGGCCTAATGCAGTGTAGTTTCCAACAACTACTAAACGAGAGCATGAAGATAGAAGCAATGGAGAGGAAACCTGGGGAACACCTTGGACTGTAACACACCATCTGTCTACACCCCATACCCAATTTGTAGGCCTAATGCAGCGTAGTTTCCAACAACTACTAAACGAGAGCATGAAGATCGAAGCATTGGCGAGGAAACCTGGGGAACACCTTGGAGTGGAACACACCATCTCTCTTCACCCCATACCCATTTTGTAGGCCTAATGCAGTGTAGTTTCCAACAACTACTAAACGAGAGCCTGAAGATAGAAGCTCAGGAAAGGCAACCTGGAGAACACCTTGGAGTGGAACACACCATCTCTCTACACCCCATACCCAATTTGTAGGCCTAATGCAGCGTAGTTTCCAACAACTACTAAACGAGAGCATGAAGATCGAAGCATTGGCGAGGAAACCTGGGGAACACCTTGGAGTGGAACACACCATCTCTCTACACCCCATACCCATTTTGTAGGCCTAATGCAGTGTAGTTTCCAACAACTACTAAACGAGAGCATGAAGATCGAAGCAATGGAGAGGAAACCTGGGGAACACCTTGGAGTGGAACACACCATCTCTCTACACCCCATACCCATTTTGTAGGCCTAATGCAGTGTAGTTTCCAACAACTACTAAACGAGAGCATGAAGATCGAAGCAATGGAGAGGAAACCTGGGGAACACCTTGGAGTGTAACACACCATCTCTCTACACCCCATACCCAATTTGTAGGCCTAATGCAGCGTAGTTTCCAACAACTACTAAACGAGAGCATGAAGATCGAAGCATTGGCGAGCAAACCTGGGGAACACCTTGGAGTGGAACACACCATCTCTCTACACCCCATACCCATATTGTAGGCCGAATGCAGTGTAGTTTCCAACAACTACTAAACGAGAGCCTGAAGATAGAAGCTCAGGAAAGGCAACCTGGAGAACACCTTGGAGTGGAACACACCATCTCTCTACACCCCATACCCATTTTTTAGGCCTAATGCAGTGTAGTTTCCAACAACTACTAAACGAGAGCATGAAGATCGAAGCAATGGAGAGGAAACCTGGGGAACACCTTGGAGTGGAACACACCATCTCTCTACACCCCATACCCATTTTGTAGGCCTAATGCAGTGTAGTTTCCAACAACTACTAAACGAGATCATGAAGATCGAAGCAATGGAGAGGAAACCTGGGGAACACCTTGGAGTGGAACACACCATCTCTCTACACCCCATACCCATTTTGTAGGCCTAATGCAGTGTAGTTTCCAACAACTACTAAACGAGAGCATGAAGATAGAAGCAATGGAGAGAAAACCTGGGGAACACCTTGGAGTGTAACACACCATCTCTCTACACCCCATACCCAATTTGTAGGCCTAATGCAGCGTAGTTTCCAACAACTACTAAACGAGAGCATGAAGATCGAAGCATTGGCGAGGAAACCTGGGGAACACCTTGGAGTGGAACACACCATCTCTCTACACCCCATACCCATTTTGTAGGCCTAATGCAGTGTAGTTTCCAACAACTACTAAACGAGAGCATGAAGATCGAAGCAATGGAGAGGAAACCTGGGGCACACCTTGGGGAGGCAGACACCGTTAGTAGGCCCTACCAAAGTTATACCCCCAATGCAGTTTTAAAATTCCTAGAGGCTGAAAACAAGACTATTGACGCTCAGCTTTTTTCAAAGGAACACAGCTGAATTGAGTGGCGCAGACAGACACAGGTAGTAGGACTTAAACCAAAAATGTGGCTCACTGCAGCTTAAAAAAGTTACAGGGGTACACAGGCAGCATTGCTCTGGGCAGTGGAGGACAATTTCAATAGTGGACCGCAGACAGACTTTGTACGCCTACTATTAAAAAAAGGATGCTCTATGCAATTAAAAATAGGTTCCAGGGGTCCACGGGCAGCAGTGGTGTGGTCAGTGGAGGAGTATTGGAAGGAGGGACCGCAGACAGGCGTAGTAGGCCTAACATAACAAAATTAGGCTGTAGACACTGTAAAATTGGTTCCAGAGGTACACAGGCAGCAGTGGTGTGGTCAGCGGAGGAAAATTGGAATTAGGGACTGCAGACAGACTTTGTAGGCTGTCCCCTGTGGACCATGCATCCAACACATTAACCCTGTGCGCCGTAATGGACACGTAACTTTTTGTGGACATGCCTACTGGTCCATGCGTCTCTTGTCAGGTGCACCTTTCTACTGTTTGATTGCCTGAGTGCTATGACAATGCAGACTTTTTCATGCCGCTGGAGGGCTGGGATGGCTTTTCTAGCAAAAGAAATGTCGACTGGGTAGCTTGAACCATGGTACAGCGTAGTTCATCTGGGCTTTCTAAATATAAAACAAAGAAAAAAAGGAGGCTACATGCACTTTCAGCTGGGTTCCAGGGGTACACGGCCAGCATTGGTCTGGTCAGTGGAGAACTATTGGAAGGAAGGACCGCAGACAGGCTTCAAAGGCCTAACATAATAACAGATGGCTGTAGGCAATTTTAAATTGGTTCCAGGGGTACACGAGCAGCAGTGGTGTGGTCAGTGGAGGCCTAGTGGATGGAGTGACCGCAAACAGGCATCGAAGGCCTAACATAATAACAGATGGCTGTAGGCAATTTTAAATTGGTTCCAGGGAAACACGGGCAGCAGTGGCCTGGTCAGTGTAGTAGTAGTAGAAAGAACGGACCGCAGACAGGCTTCGAAGGCCTAACATAAAAAAAATTGGGCTGGCTGTAGGCAATTTTAAATTGGTTCCAGGGGTACACGGGCAGCAGTGGTGTGGTCAGTGGAGGCCTAGTGGAAGGAGTGACCGCAGACAGGCATCGAAGGCCTAACATAATAACAGATGGCTGTAGGCAATTTTAAATTGGTTCCAGGGGAACACGGGCAGCAGTGGCCTGGTCAGTGTAGTAGTAGTAGAAAGAACGGACCGCAGACAGGCTTCGAAGGCCTAACATAATAAAATTGGGCTGGCTGTAGGCAATTTTAAATTGGTTCCAGGTGAACACGGCCAGCAGTGGCCTGGTCAGCGGAGGATGATTGTAATGAGTGTCTGCCAGTTAGTAGTCCAAAACAATACATAAATGTGAATGTCTCACATTAAAATCCAGCGAAAACACTAAAGGGTGCAATCTTTAGGTACAGGGGTGGGATCCTCTGCGTTGTTTCTGACCTACTGATTTGACGCAAAGTTTTTACTTTGGTAAATAGAGGACACTGCCCCTGACTATGTTAAATACCATTATACATGTCAACACAATGGTATTGTCAGTGGCAGGAATGGAAGGATGTCAGCGCATAGTCTAAACATTGGTGGAAGTGTGAGAGATAATTGTGGAAGTGGCAGAGCAATGTTTGACCTGGGGGTGGGTGAACTCTCTTGTGGACGGCGGTAGAGGCCCAGGGCCCCTCATGTTACAAAAGTTTGTCTGACGTTGCGTTGGGTGCGCACCACCACCGCCAGAGACAGTTTAGTGTACTATGAGGGACCCAGTGGCAGTGCTGTCGACCAAAAGCGGGCACACCCACCTCTTCAGACAAACAGCACTCTCACGGGTGCTTCCGCCAAGTCGCGATACCACGGCCCCGTGTGGGGAGTTTGGCCATTTAGGGAGGTGTAAACATGTCGTATGCTGGACAATCAGCTGCTGCAAATTAAGACATTTGAAAAGTCATTCACAGTAGTCCACAGGCAAGAGCTTTTCTAAGGAAAGCTAGGTGTCGCCCGGGCAAGGTGGGGAAAAAGAATTCGAAATCCAGTTGTGGTTCATTTTAATGAATGTTAGACCATCAACATTTTGTGTAGCCAGACGAGTCCTTTTTTCGGTTAATATTGAACCTGCAGCACTGAATACTCTTTCTGATAGGACACTAGCTGCCGGGCAAGCAAGCTCCTGCAATGCATATTCCGCCAATTCTGGCCAGGTGTCTAATTTTGATGCCCAGTAATCAAATGGGAATGACGGTTGAGGGAGAACATCGATAAGGGATGAAAAATAGTTTGTTACCATACTGGACAAATGTTGTATCCTGTCACTTTCAAATGATGCAGCAGTACCTGTCCTGTCTGCGGTCATAGCAAAATCACTCCACAACCTGGTCAGAAAACCCCTCTGTCCAACGCCACTTCTGATGTGTGCACCCCTAACACTCCTGGTCTGCTGCCCCCTGGAGCTTGTGTGAGAACGATCACGGGCGCTGTGTGCTGGGAATGCCTGAAGCAAACGGTGAACAAGAGTTGATTGTTTTGTTGCTAATATTAGTTCCAAGTTCTCATGTGGCATAATATTTTGCAATTTGCCTTTATAGCGAGGATCAAGGAGGCAGGCCAACCAGTAATCGTCATCGTTCATCATTTTATTAATGCGTGTGTCCCTTTTGAGGATACGCAAGGCATAATCCGCCATGTGGGCCAAAGTTCCAGTTGTCAAATCTGCGGTTGTGCTTGGTTGAGGTGCAGTTGCAGGCAAATCTACGTCACTTGTAACATAGTAACATAGTAACATAGTTAGTAAGGCCGAAAAAAGACATTTGTCCATCCAGTTCAGCCTATATTCCATCATAATAAATCCCCAGATCTACGTCCTTCTACAGAACCTAATTGTATGATACAATATTGTTCTGCTCCAGGAAGACATCCAGGCCTCTCTTGAACCCCTCGACTGAGTTCGCCATCACCACCTCCTCAGGCAAGCAATTCCAGATTCTCACTGCCCTAACAGTAAAGAATCCTCTTCTATGTTGGTGGAAAAACCTTCTCTCCTCCAGACGCAAAGAATGCCCCCTTGTGCCCGTCACCTTCCTTGGTATAAACAGATCCTCAGCGAGATATTTGTATTGTCCCCTTATATACTTATACATGGTTATTAGATCGCCCCTCAGTCATCTTTTTTCTAGACTAAATAATCCTAATTTCGCTAATCTATCTGGGTATTGTAGTTCTCCCATCCCCTTTATTAATTTTGTTGCCCTCCTTTGTACTCTCTCTAGTTCCATTATATCCTTCCTGAGCACCGGTGCCCAAAACTGGACACAGTACTCCATGTGCGGTCTAACTAGGGATTTGTACAGAGGCAGTATAATGCTCTCATCATGTGTATCCAGACCTCTTTTAATGCACCCCATGATCCTGTTTGCCTTGGCAGCTGCTGCCTGGCACTGGCTGCTCCAGGTAAGTTTATCATTAACTAGGATCCCCAAGTCCTTCTCCCTGTCAGATTTACCCAGTGGTTTCCCATTCAGTGTGTAATGGTGACATTGATTCCTTCTTCCCATGTGTATAACCTTACATTTATCATTGTTAAACCTCATCTGCCACCTTTCAGCCCAAGTTTCCAACTTATCCAGATCCATCTGTAGCAGAATACTATCTTCTCTTGTATTAACTGCTTTACATAGTTTTGTATCATCTGCAAATATCGATATTTTACTGTGTAAACCTTCTACCAGATCATTAATGAATATGTTGAAGAGAACAGGTCCCAATACTGACCCCTGCGGTACCCCACTGGTCACAGCGACCCAGTTAGAGACTATACCATTTATAACCACCCTCTGCTTTCTATCACTAAGCCAGTTACTAACCCATTTACACACAATTTCCCCCAGACCAAGCATTCTCATTTTGTGTACCAACCTCTTGTGCGGCACGGTATCAAAAGCTTTGGAAAAATCGAGATATACCACGTCCAATGACTCACCGTGGTCCAGCCTATAGCTTACCTCTTCATAAAAACTGATTAGATTGGTTTGACAGGAGCGATTTCTCATAAACCCATGCTGATATGGAGTTAAACAGTTATTCTCATTGAGATAATCCAGAATAACATCCCTCAGAAACCCTTCAAATATTTTACCAACAATAGAGGTTAGACTTACTGGCCTATAATTTCCAGGTTCACTTTTAGAGCCCTTTTTGAATATTGGCACCACATTTGCTATGCGCCAATCCTGCGGGACTTGTGTCCCTCAAAAAACCAGAACCCGGCCTTGCCACGCCACCAATTTCCAGTGCCCCCGGGAAAGCTTCCTCATTAAAAATATACTCATCCCCATCATCCTCCTCGTCCTCCACCTCCTCTTCGCCCGCTACCTCGTCCTGTACACTGCCCTGACCAGACAATGGCTGACTGTCATCAAGGCTTTCCTCTTCCTCTGGTGCAGACGCCTAATCCTTTATGTGCGTCAAACTTTGCATCAGCAGACGCATTAGGGGGATGCTCATGCTTATTATGGCGTTGTCTTCACTAACCAGCCGTGTGCATTCCTCAAAACACTGAAGGACTTGACACATGTCTTGTATCTTCGACCACTGCACACCCGACAACTCCATGTCTGCCATCCTACTGCCTGCCCGTGTATGTGTATCCTCCCACAAAAACATAACAGCCCGCCTCTGTTCGCACAGCCTCTGAAGCATGTGCAGTGTTGAGTTCCACCTTGTTGCAACGTCTATGATTAGGCGATGCTGGGGAAGGTTCAAAGACCGCTGATAGGTCTGCATACGGCTGGAGTGTACAGGCGAACGGCGGATATGTGAGCAAAGTCCACGCACTTTGAGGAGCAGGTCGGAGAAACCAGGATAAGTTTTCAATAAGCACTGCACCACCAGGTTTAAGGTGTGAGCCAGGCAAGGAATGTGTTTCAGTTGGGAAAGGGAGATGGCAGCCATGAAATTCCTTCCATTATCACTCACTACCTTGCCTGCCTCAAGATCTACTGTGCCCAGCCACGACTGCGTTTCTTCCTGCAAGAACTCGGACAGAACTTCCGCGGTGTGTCTGTTGTCGCTCAAACACTTCATAGCCAATACAGCCTGCTGACGCTTGCCAGTAGCTGCCCCATAATGGGACAACTGGTGTGCAACAGTGACAGCTGACGATGGAGTGGTTTGGCGACTGCAGTCTGTGGAAGAGCTCTCGCTTCTGCAGGAGGACGAGGAGGAGGAGGAGGGGGTGCGAACGCCTACAGCCAACTGTTTCCTAGACCGTGGGCTAGGCACAACTATCCAGAAATTGCTGTCCCCTGTGGACCCTGCATCCATTACATTCACCCAGTGTGCCGTGATGGACACGTAACGTCCCTGGCCATGCCTACTGGTCCATGCATCTGTAGTCAGGTGCACCTTTGTACTCACAGATTGCCTGAGTGCATGGACGATGCGCTGTTTAACATGCTGGTGCAGAGCTGGGATGGCTTTTCTGGAAAAAAAGTGTCAACTGGGTAGCTCGTAGCGTGGTTCAGCGTACTCCATCAGGGCTTTGAAAGCTTCGCTTTCAACTAACCGGTAGGGCATCATCTCTAACGAGATTAGTCTAGCTATGTGGGCGTTCAAACCCTGTGTACGCGGATGCGAGGATAAGTACTTCCTTTTTCTAACCAGAGTCTCATGTAGGGTGAGCTGGACTGGAGAGCTGTAGATCGTGGAACTAGCGGGTGTGCCGGTGGCCATGGCAGACTGAGAGACTGTTGGAGACGGTATTGTTTCCGCCGGTGCCCTAGATGCAGTATTTCCTCCTACAAAACTGGTGATTCCCTGACGCTGACTGCTTTGGGCTGGCAAAGAAACCTGCACAGATACTGCCGGTGGTGCGGAAAATGGTGGCCTTACAGTGACGGAAGGGATGTTGCGTTGCTGACTAGCTTCATTGGCCGAGGGTGCTACAACCTTAAGGGATGTTTGGTAGTTAGTCCAGGCTTGCATGGTGGTTAAATGTCTATGCATGCAACTTGTATTGAGACTTTTCAGATTCTGACCTCTGCTTAAGCTAGTTGAACATTTTTGACAGATGACTTTGCGCTGATCAATTGGATGTTGTTTAAAAAAATGCCAGACTGCACTCTTCCTAGCATCGGATCCCTTTTCAAGAATTGCAGACTGAGCTTTAACCGGATGGACACGCTGTCCTCCAACAGTTTTTTGCTTTGCCACGCGTTTTGGGCCAGATACGGGCCCGGCAGATGGAACCTGTTGCGATGTTGATGCCTGCTGCGGCCCCTCCTCCTCCGCTTCAGAACTACTGCCGCCTGCACCCTGTTCCCCCAATGGCTGCCAATCGGGGTCAACAACAGGGTCATCTATTACCTCCTCTTCTACCTCGTGTGCAACTTCGTCTGTGTCACCGTGTCGGTCGGTGGTATAGCGTTCGTGATGAGGCAACATAGTCTCATCAGGGTCTGATTGTGGATCAGTACCCTGAGAGGGCAATGTTGTGGTCTGAGTCAAAGGGCCAGCATAGTAGTCTGGCTGTGGCTGTGCATCAGTGCACTCCATGTCAGAATCTACTTGTAATGGGCATGGCCTGATAACTGTTTCACTTTCTAAGCCAGGGACGGTATGTGTAAAGAGCTCCTGGAGTAACCCGTTGTGTCGCCTGCTGCATCCTTCTCTTGTTGTTGTTTTTGCTGAAGAGGACAAGGAAGCGACTTGTCCCTGACCGTGAACATCCACAAACGACACGCTGCTTTTACATTTATCAGTTTCAGAAGAGGAGGCAAAAGAGCTAGAGGCTGAGTCTGCAAGGTAAGCCAAAACTTGCTGTTGCTGCTCCGGCTTTAAAAGCGGTTTTCCTACTCCCAGAAAAGAGAGCGTTCGAGGCCTTGTGTAGCCAGACGACGAACCTGGCTCCACAGCTCCAGACTTAGGTGGAATATTTTTTTTCCCACGACCACCTGATGCTCCACTACCACTACCATCATTACCAGCTGACAATGAACGCCCACGGCCACGACCTCTTGCACCAGACTTCCTCATTGTTTTATAAACTTAACCAAAGTAACTTTATTTGTTGCTGTCAAACAACTTACACGGTGAGCTATAACTTCTGTTTGATTTCAATATCCCTTTACAGGTTGGTGATACCACAAGGAAAATCAGGCACAATGTTACACACTCTGTTTTCTGTGGCACCAAATCACAGAGATGCCACACACGCAGGACTGTCACTCAAGCACAAATGTCAATATTAATCTCCCACCTATTTTGATTTTTTTCAGGGAGACTTTATAAACAAAATAAAATAAAATAATTTTTTCAGGAATAATTTAGAAACCAAATAAAATAAAATGATTTTTTCAATGACAATTTAGAAACCAAAAAAAAAAAAAAAAAAGGCTTTCTATGCCCCACTGAGTGACAGATGGCACACACAGGAGTCAGGAGTGGCCCACAAGCCCAGAGGCCAATATTTTTCTCCCACTGATTGATGTAGTGATTTTTTCAGGTAGATTTTAGAACCCAAATCAAGCAAAAAAATTAATAGGCTTTCTATGGCCCACAATTTGAGAGAGAGAGAGAGAGATGGCACACCCAGGAGTCAAGACTGGCACACAAGCAGAAAGGGCAATATTAATCTCCCACCTAATTTTTTTTTTTCAGGGAGACTTTATAAACAAAATAAAATAAAATGATTTTTTCAGGAATAATTTAGAAACCAAATAAAATAAAATGATTTTTTCAATGACAATTTAGAAACCAAATTAAAAAAAAAAAAAAAAAAAAAAAGGCTTTCTATGGCCCACTGAGTGAGAGATGGCACACACAGGAGTCAGGAGTGGCACACAAGCCCTGAGGCCAATATTTTTCTCCCACTGATTGATGTAGTGATTTTTTCAGGTAGATTTTAGAACCCAAATCAATCAAAAAAATTAATAGGCTTTCTATGGCCCACTGAGTGAGAGATGGCACACACAGGAGTCAGGAGTGGCCCACAAGCCCAGGGGGCAATATTTTTCTCCCACTGATTGATGTAGTGATTTTTACAGGTAGACTTTAGAACCCAAATCAAGCAAAAAAATAAATAGGCTTTCTATGGCCCACAATTTGAGAGAGAGAGAGAGAGAGAGAGAGAGATGGCACACCCAGGAGTCAAGACTGGCACACAAGCAGAAAGGGCAATATTAATCTCCCACCTATTTTTTTTTTTTTCAGGGAGACTTTATAAACAAAATAAAATAAAATGATTTTTTCAGGAATAATTTAGAAACCAAATAAAATAAAATGATTTTTTCAATGACAATTTAGAAACCAAATAAAAAAAAGGCTTTCTATGCCCCACTGAGTGACAGATGGCACACACAGGAGTCAGGAGTGGCCCACAAGCCCAGAGGGCAATATTTTTCTCCCACTGATTGATGTAGTGATTTTTTCAGGTAGATTTTAGAACCCAAATCAAGCAAAAAAATTAATAGGCTTTCTATGGCCCACAATTTGAGAGAGAGAGAGAGAGATGGCAAACCCAGGAGTCAAGACTGGCACACAAGCAGAAAGGGCAATATTAATCTCCCATCTATTTTTTTTTTTCAGGGAGACTTTATAAACAAAATAAAATAAATTGATTTTTTCAGGAATAATTTAGAAACCAAATAAAATAAAATGATTTTTTCAATGACAATTTAGAAACCAAATAAAAAAAAAAAAAAAGGCTTTCTATGGCCCACTGAGTGAGAGAGGGCACACACAGGAGTCAGGAGTGGCCCACAAGCCCAGGGGGCAATATTTTTCTCCCACTGATTGATGTAGTGATTTTTACAGGTAGACTTTAGAACCCAAATCAAGCAAAAAAATAAATAGGCTTTCTATGGCCCACAATTTGAGAGAGAGAGAGAGAGAGAGAGAGAGATGGCACACCCAGGAGTCAAGACTGGCACACAAGCAGAAAGGGCAATATTAATCTCCCACCTATTTTTTTTTTTTTCAGGGAGACTTTATAAACAAAATAAAATAAAATGATTTTTTCAGGAATAATTTAGAAACCAAATAAAATAAAATGATTTTTTCAATGACAATTTAGAAACCAAATAAAAAAAAGGCTTTCTATGCCCCACTGAGTGACAGATGGCACACACAGGAGTCAGGAGTGGCCCACAAGCCCAGAGGGCAATATTTTTCTCCCACTGATTGATGTAGTGATTTTTTCAGGTAGATTTTAGAACCCAAATCAAGCAAAAAAATTAATAGGCTTTCTATGGCCCACAATTTGAGAGAGAGAGAGAGAGATGGCAAACCCAGGAGTCAAGACTGGCACACAAGCAGAAAGGGCAATATTAATCTCCCATCTATTTTTTTTTTTCAGGGAGACTTTATAAACAAAATAAAATAAATTGATTTTTTCAGGAATAATTTAGAAACCAAATAAAATAAAATGATTTTTTCAATGACAATTTAGAAACCAAATAAAAAAAAAAAAAAGGCTTTCTATGGCCCACTGAGTGAGAGAGGGCACACACAGGAGTCAGGAGTGGCACACAAGCCCTGAGGCCAATATTTTTCTCCCACTGATTGATGTAGTGATTTTTTCAGGTAGATTTTAGAACCCAAATCAAGCAAAAAATTAATAGGCTTTCTATGGCCCACAATTTGAGAGAGAGAGAGAGAGAGATGGCACACCCAGGAGTCAAGACTGGCACACAAGCAGAAAGGGCAAAATTAATCTCCCACCTATTTTTTTTTTTTCAGGAAGACTTTATAAACAAAATAAAATAAAATGATTTTTTCAGGAATAATTTAGAAACCAAATAAAATAAAATGATTTTTTCAATGACAATTTAGAAACCAAAAAAAAAAAAAAAGGCTTTCTATGCCCCACTGAGTGACAGATGGCACACACAGGAGTCAGGAGTGGCCCACAAGCCCAGGGGGCAATATTTTTCACCCACTGATTGATGTAGTGATTTTTACAGGTAGACTTTAGAACCCAAATCAAGCAAAAAAGTTAATAGGCTTTCTATGGCCCACAATTTGAGAGAGAGAGAGATGGCACACCCAGGAGTCAAGACTGGCACACAAGCAGAAAGGGCAATATTAATCTCCCACCTATTTTTTTTTTTTCTTCAGGGAGACTTTATAAACAAAATAAAATAAAATGATTTTTTCAGGAATAATTTAGAAACCAAATAAAATAAAATGATTTTTTCAATGACAATTTAGAAACCAAATAAAAAAATAAAAAAAAGGCTTTCTATGGCCCACTGAGTGAGAGAGGGCACACACAGGAGTCAGGAGTGGCACACAAGCCCTGAGGCCAATATTTTTCTCCCACTGATTGATGTAGTGATTTTTTCAGGTAGATTTTAGAACCCAAATCAAGCAAAAAAATAAATAGGCTTTCTATGGCCCACTGAGTGAGAGATGGCACACAAAGGAGTCAGGAGTGGCACACAAGCCCTGAGGCCAATATTTTTCTCCCACTGGTTGATGTAGTGATTTTTTCAGGTAGATTTTAGAACCCAAATCAAGCAAAAAAATAAATAGGCTTTCTATGGCCCACTGAGTGAGAGATGGCACACACAGGAGTCAGGAGTGGCACACAAGCCCTGAGGCCAATATTTTTCTCCCACTGATTGATGTAGTGATTTTTTCAGGTAGATTTTAGAACCCAAATCAAGCAAAAAAATTAATAGGCTTTCTATGGCCCACTGAGTGAGAGATGACACACACAGGAGTCAGGAGTGGCACACAAGCCCTGAGGCCAATATTTTTCTCCCACTGATTGATGTAGTGATTTTTTCAGGTAGATTTTATAACCCAAATCAAGCAAAAAAATAAATAGGCTTTCTATGGCCCACTGAGTGAGAGATGGCACACACAGGAGTCAGGAGTGGCACACAAGCCCTGAGGCCAATATTTTTCTCCCACTGATTGATGCAGTGATTTTTTCAGGTAGATTTTATAACCCAAATCAAGCAAAAAAATTAATAGGCTTTCTATGGCCCACTGAGTGAGAGATGACACACACAGGAGTCAGGAGTGGCACACAAGCCCTGAGGCCAATATTTTTCTCCCACTGATTGATGTAGTGATTTTTTCAGGTAGATTTTATAACCCAAATCAAGCAAAAAAATAAATAGGCTTTCTATGGCCCACTGAGTGAGAGATGGCACACACAGGAGTCAGGAGTGGCACACAAGCCCTGAGGCCAATATTTTTCTCCCACTGATTGATGTAGTGATTTTTTCAGGTAGATTTTATAACCCAAATCAAGCAAAAAAATAAATAGGCTTTCTATGGCCCACTGAGTGAGAGATGGCACACACAGGGATGGCACTCTAGCAGAAATGCCAATCTTAATCTCCCACAAAAAAAAAAAAAAAACAGGGACTGTCCTACAATTACAATCTCCCTGCAGTAATCTCAGCCAGGTATGGCAGGCAGCAATAAGGAGTGGACTGATGCACAAATTAAATAAAAAGTGTGGACAAACAAAAAAGATAGATGTGCAGAAAGGAAGGAACAAGAGGATTTGTGCTTTGAAAAAAGCAGTTGGTTTGCACAGCGGCGTACACACAGCAATGCAGCTATCAGGGAGCCTTCTAGGGCAGCCCAATGAGCTACAGCGCTGAGGAAAAAAAAATGTAGCTTCCACTGTCCCTGCACACCGAAGGTGGTTTTGGACAGTGCAAATCGCTACAGCACAAGCGGTTTGGTGGTTAATGGACCCTGCCTAACGCTATCCCTGCTTCTGACGAAGCGGCAGCAACCTCTCCCTAAGCTCAGATCAGCAGCAGTAAGATGGCGGTCGGCGGGAACGCCCCTTTATTGCCCCTGTGACGCCGCAGACAGCAAGCCAATCACTGCAATGCCCTTCTCTAAGATGGTGGGGACCAGGACCTATGTCATCACGCTGCCCACACTCTGTGTTCACCTTCATTGGCTGAGAAATGGCGCTTTTCACGTCATTGAAACGCGACTTTGGCGCGAAAGTCGCGTACCGCATGGCCGACAACGCACAGGGGTCGGATCGGGTTTCATGAAACTCGACTTCGCCAAAAGTCGGCGACTTTTGAAAATGTTCGACCCGTTTCGCTCAACCCTACTTAGCACTCTAAGTGCAGTACTTTTTGGTGAAGTAACTGAGCTGGGTACCCGGTGTTCCAATCACACTGTGTGGCCTTAACACTGTGTTTATGGTAATGCTCGCTGTTTTGTTTAGTCATTATTCACACTAGCAGCAGGGTTCTTCCCTGCACGGTGGACCCCGGGTCGCGATTGCACTTTATTTTATATTTTATTTAATGCAATCTGCCAACCCTAACAGTATGTATGTCATTAATGGGTAAAAAAAGCAGCACGACACAACAATAGGACCAAATGTCAGCCTCAATAAACCTAGTTAAACAGCTTCTAAGGAGTTCGGGCAATATCATGCAGTAAATGGAATGCTTGCTGAATAAACAGTGCAGCGAGAATGTCCAATACAGAAAGAAGGCAGCACTCACTGTACCAGTCATGGTTCTTTATTCAAAAGAGGAATTACACCTAGCAGCGGGGAAAAGAGGCGGAGACAATGAAAGGACTTTCGCCGTTTTGCGCAGCTAGCGCTTCCATTGGTCCAAGGTCAGCACGAAATGGCCGTAGTCCTTTCCTTGTCTCCACCTCTTCTCTCCACCGCTATGTGTAATTCTGCTTTTAATTAAAGAACCACGACTGGTATGGTGAATGTATGCATGTGTTTTAAGATCTCTGGAATATTGGGACTACTTTAAATTACTTTTCACATAAAATATCACAGCTATTCTTATGCCTCATACAGCATAAATCTTCTCCACATTTCCACCTTTATGGGGTGGGGATTTTTTCTTTTACTCTTTGATACCTCTATATGCACAGTGCCTTAAAAAGTATTCATATCCCATTAACTTTTTCACATTTTTCACGTTACATCCACAAATGTAAATGTACACTGCTCAAAAAAATAAAGGGAACACTAAAATCCCACATCCTAGATATCACTGAATGAAATATTTCAGTTTTAAATCTTTATTCATTACATAGTAGAATGGTTGAGAACAATAAAACCTAAAAATTATCAACGTAAATCAAAACTAATATCCCACGGAGGCCTGAAGTTGAAGTGATGCTCAAAATCAAAGTGGAAATTAAAGTTACCTGGAATAAAGTATCCGCCAACTCCTGGACAGTCTGTGATGCAACGTGACTTTTGTGGATGGTGCGAGACAAGATGTCCCAGATGTGTTCAATCGGATTTAGGTCTGGGGAATGGATGGGCTAGTCCATAGCTTCAATGCCTTCATCTTGCAAGAACTGCTGACACACTCCAGCCACATGAGGTCTGGCATTGTCCTGGATTAGGAGGAAACCAGGGCCAACCGCAACAGCATATGGTCTCACAAGGGGTCTGAGGATCTCATCTCGGTACCTAATGGCAGTCAGGCTACCTCTGGTGAGCACATGGAGGGCTGTGCGGCCCTCCAAAGAAATGCCACCCCACACCATTACTGACCCACTGCCAAACCGATCATGCTGAAGGATGTTGCAGGCAGCAGATCGCTCTCCATGGTGTGCTCAGTGTGAACCTGCTTTCATCTGTGTAGAGCACAGGGTGCCAGTGGTGAATTTGCCAATCCTGGTGTTCTGTGGAAAATGCCAAGTATCCTGCATGGTGTTGGGCTGTGAGAACAACCCCCATCTGTAGACGTTGGGCACTCAGAACATCCTTATGGAGTCATTTTCTAACTGTTAGTGCAGACACATGCACATTTGTGGCCTGCATTGCTCTGACAGTGCTCCTCCTGTTTCTCCTTGCACAAAGGCTGAGGTAGCGGTCCTGCTGCTGGGTTGTTGCCCTCCTACAGCCCCCTCCACATCTCCTGGTGTACTGGCCTGTCTCCTGGTGGCACCTTCAGCCTCTGTACCGTACGCTGACAGACACAGCAAACCTTCATGCCACAGCTCGCATTGATATGCCATCCTGGAGGAGTTGCACTAGTTGAGCCACTTGTGTGGGTTGTAGAGTCTTTCTCATGCTACCACGAGTGTGAAAGCACAACCAACATTCAAAAGTGACAAAAACATCTGCCAGAAAGCATTGGTACTGAAATGTGGTCTGTTGTCCCCACCTGCAGAATCACTCCTTTATTGAGTGTGTCTTGATAATTGCCAATAATTTCCATCTGTTGTCTATTACATTTTTACAACAGCATGTGAAATTGATTGTCAAACAGTGTTGCTTCCTAAGTGGACAGTTTGATTTCACAGAAGTTTGATTCACTTGGAGTTATATTCTGTTGTTTAAGTATTTCCTTTATTTTTTTTTGAGCAGTGTATATATCTAAAAATTGAGGCATGCACTTTTATTAGTCCTCATTTAGTCTGATAGCCCAAAATAGAATCCTGAGTGTCCAATTGCTTCCTGAAGTCAAATAATTAGTAAATTGGGTCCACCTTTATGTAACTTATTCTCAGTGTAAATACAGGTCTTCTGTAAAGGGCTCAGAGGTTTGTTTTAGATCATTAGGGTTCAAATAGCATAATGAAAGCAAAGTAAAACATTAGTCAGGTCAGGGATAAAGATGTGGAGAACAGTGCAAAAGTTTTACTTTCTTTAAAAATAGCCCAAGCTCTGGGCATCTCAAAGAGCACTGTTTCCAGCCATCTTACAAAAATGGAAAAAGTATGGCAAACTGCAAATCTACGAAGGCATGGCCATCCTCCTAAGCAGATTTCCAAACAAGGAGAGCACTAATTAGAGAAACGGCCAAGAGAGGCTTGTAGAAACTCTGGAAGAGTGGCAGAGATCCACAGCTCAGGTAGGAGAATCTGTCCACAAAAATGTATTAGTCTTGTACTCCAAAGATCTGGCCTTTATGAAAGAGTGGGAAGAAGAAAGTCATTTTTGAAAGCAAAGCATAAAAAGTATGGTTTGCAGTTTGCAAAAAATCATGTAAAGTACACAGCTAGCATGTCGATGAAGGTGCTCTGGTCAGATGAGATCAAAGTAGAACTGTTTGCCCTAAATGCAAAATGCTATGTGTTGTGAAAAATTGATACTGCACATCACCCTGAAAACACCATTCCCCCCATCAAACATGGTGGTTGCAACATCATGCTGTGGAGATGCTTTTCTTCAGCAACTTCAGCAGGTAGAGAGAAGCTGGTTAGAGATTATGGAAAGATGTACAGAAATATAAATCCTAAAGGAAACCTGTTAGACGCTGTAAGAGACTTATTAAACAGGACAGAGGACATCTACACCATATCAATATCACACTGTGCCTAGCAAAAAAAAATTGATCTACAGTGAATAAATTGACACCAACCTCAATATTGCAAAGCTTGGTTGGAAAATGCACATGGGGAGAGAAAAGAGAGAGAGAGAATTCCATTGACAATTAGAACTTCCATCATGTGGGAATGAGAGGACCCCGCTCATTATAAAAGCTACGTAATACAGAAGTGAGATAGAAAAAGTGAGTGAGAGAGGTAGGAACTGGCTGTGCATTAGTGCTTACACACTACAGGAGAGGGAGACTTACTCAGTGATGGAAAATTACTTTGTGATACAAACTATGCTCCGCTAGGAAATGCTGATTTGTGATGGCCCCAGAACCACTGTACAAGGTATGATAATCTACTAGATGATCTCTGTAGGGCATTATGAAGAAGCCCCCATGGTCATTCAAAAAGACAGCAGTGTGGGAAAAGGTGCCAAGCAAGTTTTCATTTGGGGAGAAATCGAATTTCAAAAAAATTAAATTTGTGTAAACCAGGGACTTTTTGGAAATTCAGCTTGAATTCAGTTTCAAACTCAATCTTTTGAAGGCTGACCTGCGACCATTTGCAGATTACTACTCTTATATTCTTGACTACTTCAGCCATTTAGCATATTCAATGTCTGGAGTTTTTTAACAAAGTTTTAGGACTTAAATTTCTCCATTACTTAAGTGTGACTCTCAGTATCCTATCCGCTATACTATGTGGTGTAATAGTTAAAATTCAAAATGGGGAAGCCTGCATTTGAGGTTCAGTCAGTTTTGTCTTAATGATTCAAGCTTCTGCAATGTATAAAAAGGCAACAGACTTTTTTTGTCGATTAGAGCAAATCGAATTGCAAATTGTTCAAATTTGCCAAAACCTGAGAATTTCATGACATTTGTCTCATATCAAAATTGCATTGAATCTATTTAGGTATTTGTGAAGTGACCAGGAGACTAGATAGGAGGGATAAAGAGAGAGTAATTGAATGTGGTCACCATCTAATCTTGTCATCGAGTCTGTCTGGGATTCCATGAAGAGACTGAACGATTTGCACCTGCCTAACACATGCACAGAAGATTTTATGTTAGTTGTGCAAGATCCTTGGAACAGCATCTCTACTTAATTACCTCAAAAGCTGTGTACAAAAGCATCTGAAAGGATAGATGCTATTTTGAAAGCAAAGGGTGGTCACACCAAATATTGATCTGATCTACATTTCTCTCATTTGTTCACTTTGCATTTTGTTAACTGATAAAAAAAATACTTCAATTTTTAAATGTTTTTTATTTGTCCTGCATTCTTTCCACACCTGGTCAACATTTTTGCACAGGACTTTTTATGTATTAATATGTTTATAGGCATTATATTTATATGTGTGTGCTACAGTGAGGAAAATAAGTATTTATTAAGCCACCAATTGTGCAAGTTCTCACACTTAAAAAGATGAGAGAGGCCTGTAATTGACATCATAGGTAGACCACAACTATGAGAGTCAGAATAAGAAAATAAATCCAGAAAATCACATTGCCTGTTTTGGTAAGATTTATTTAGCAAATTTTGATGGAAAATAAGTATTTGGTCACCTAAAAACATGCAAGATTTCTGGCTCTCACAGACCTGTAACTTCTTCTTTAAGAGGCTCCTCTGTCCTCCACTCATTACCTGTAGTAATGGCACCTGTTTGAACTTGTTATCAGTATAAAAGACATCTGTCCACAGCCTCAAGCAGTTCCACTCCAAACTCCACTATGGTGAAGACCAAAGTGTTGTCAAAGCACACCAGAAACAAAATTGTAGCCCTGCACCAAGCTGGGAAGACTGAATCTGCAATAGGCAAGCAGCCTGGTGTGATGAAATCAACTGTGGGAACAATGATAAGAAAATGGAAGACATAGAAGACCAATGATAATCTCCTTTGATCTGGGGCTCCGTGCAAGATCTCACCCGGTAGGGTCAAAATGATCACAAGAATCATGAGCAAAAATCCCAGAACCACACGGGGGCCTAGTGAATGAACTGCAAAGAGCTGGGACCACCGTAACAAAGGCTACCATCAGTAACACACTACACCGCCAGGGACACAGATACTGCAGTGCAAGACGTGTCCCCCTGCTTAAGCGAGTACATCACAAAAGGAGGACAAAAAGAGGAAAAAACCTCCACTATTGTAGAAAAAACACCAAAAAAAGGCAAAAAATGCTTACCTGTCTAGGCCTCAAATCTAATGCACTATCATGGTGCAGCGGACCCAGGGAATGATGGCGACTACACAGGTGCGTTAATACCAAATGAGACAGCCAGCCTACAATCAGGGATTGGCTGTTTGACACAACAGTGCAAACAGATAATCTGCATCTATATCATAGCCTATTTATTATCGCCCTGTGGCGGGCTGCACAGTGCTAACTGTACTGCGTCCTGTGCTAACAGAGGCCCCAATTTACAAAGCCATCTGTGCCCAACTGCACCTCAAAAAGTTAAAATAAATAAAGTGCACAAGAACATATCAAAATATGTAAGGTATTAATTAATATTATTGCCACAATACGTAAGCCGGAAACCCACATTAAGGATCCTCACACTTGCCAGTCTTACTCTATCAGCAAAAACCACAAAAAGAGGACAAAAAGAGGAAAATACCTCCACTATTCTAGACAAAACACCAAAAAACATGCAAAGATGCTTACCTGTCTAGGCCTAAAATCAAATGCACTATCATGGTGCAGTGGGCCCGAGTAAAGATGGCGACTACACAGGTGCGTTAAGCCAGTACATGTCCGGGCCCATCTGAAGTTTTCTAGAGAGCATTTGGATTATCCAGAAGAGTATTGGGAGAATGTCATATGGTCTGATGAAACCAAAGTAGAACTGTTTGGTAGAAAAAAAAACGTGTCATGTTTGGAGGAGTCAGAATGCTGAGTTGCATTTAAAGAACACCATACCCCACTGTTCAGTGGCATGTAAAAATGTGGACACTCCTGGTAAAAATTATTGTTATTGTGAACAGTTAATCAACTTGAAGATGCAATGATCTCTAAAAGGCCAAAAGTTAAAGATGACACATTTCCTTTGAATTTTCCTTTGTATCCTTTTGATATCTAAACTATCATTTTTTACATTTTAAAAATTAAAAAAAATAGGCTTATGCAAAAGTTTGGGCAACCTTGCAGATTTGTGTACTCAAATAACTTCTACCAAGGTTTCAGACCTTAATTAGCCTGTTAGGATTATGACTTGTTCACTATCATTGTTGGGAAAGGCCATGTGATGCAAATATCTCAGCTTCGTAAAAACCTAGCTTCTGCTAACCGCAGCAATGGGTTCTTCTAATCAGCCTCCTTGAACTCTGAAAATGAAAATAGTGGAGGTCCACAAAGCAGGAGAAGGCTATAAGAAGATATCAAAATGTTTTCAAGTTGTCCTTTCCACAGTTTGAAATGTAATTAAGAAATGGCAGTTAGCAGGAACAGTAGAAGTCGAAATAAGGTCTTAATGACCAAGCTAAATTTCAGCAATAGCTGCTTGTATGATTGCTAGACAGGCAAATCAGAACCCCCACTTGACTGCAAAAGACCATCAGAAATATTTAGCAGTCTCTAGAGTTGTGGTACATTGTTTTACTGTTCAGAGACACCTGCCTAAATATGACTGTCATGGAAGAGTCATCAGAAGAAAACCTCTCTTGCTGCCTCACCATAAAAATCAGCATCAGAAGTACGCAAAAGAACATCTAAACAAGCCTGATTTGTTTTAAAAACAAGTCCTTTGGACCGATGAGGTTAAAAAAGAAGTCTCTGGCCACAATAATCAAAAGTATGTGTGAAGAAAAAAAAGGGCACAACATTTCAAGAAAAGAACACCTTGCCAAGGATTAATTATGTGTAGCAGCCAATGGCACAGGGAACATTTTCACGGGTAGAGGGAAGAAAGGATTCAAAGAAATTTCAGTAAAAATTCTTGATGCACATAGCACCATCTCTAAAAAGCTGAAGTTGAAAAAAGGATGGCTTCTATAAATGGATAATGATTCTAAACACATGTCCACAATAGACTACCTCAAAAGAGGCAAGCTGTAGGTTTCACAATGTCCCTCCCAGTCTCCTGATCCGAACATCATTGAAAATCTGTGGCTAGACCTCAAAATGGCAGTGCAGGCAAGACGACCCAGGAATGTCACAGAACTGGAAGGAATATTCCAAGAAAGAATAGATAACAATCCCTCAAACAAGAATTTAAAGACTCTTAACTGGCTACAATAAACGTTTTCAATCTGTGATACTTTTAAAAAATGGTTATACTAGGTACTAACCATGTAGAGTGCCCAACTTTTCCAGTGACCTATTTTCCATTTTGTATTTTTTTTTTATGTAAAAGATGAAAATATATATATATTTTTTTTACCTAAAATGCAAAGTAAATGTGTCATTTTTTTCATTCCATTTCATATGATGTTTTCTACTTTTCCCCATCACTATTATAATTTTTTCCCTACTTTGCTATTCCTAAATAAAAGTTTATTCTCTGTCATTTTGATTGAATTATATATTTTTGTAACACACGTGAAGCTTTGTTCTGGGAGATTTCCATTCCTTTATCCATCATCCTTAACCAGCACCAGTCTGTCCTCTAACTATAGCCAGGTCTAAGTTATATGTTCCTGGTGACCTGATGTGGTTTCCACATTCATACCATTGATTGAAACATAAATGGTTTGAGTGACTCGCTGCCCTAATGACACAGGCTTGGTAATTTCACGTCATTGAATGTGAGTTTGTATGGCAGATGGGATATTTCTCAATGACAAATACACATGTTTTGATAAAGGCGTTTTTCATTCAACAATCATTTTTAACATTTTTATATAAATACTTGATTTTACATTTTTATTTCTCTGGATGGTTCCTATTATTGTTTATTTGTAGATTTGTTACATACATGGTGTGTTTATTTGTACTGTATTTAATCATTGTGTTGCTTTTGCTTCATGAACTTTGACTTGTCATGTGCCCTGCTTGGCATGTTTTTTAAAAAAGAAAAAAAAAATCAGACCGCTAATAAGAATGTGCAGATCTGTCGATCCACTTGTAAGGTTTTATTCTGAGGAAGAGGCCCAACATGACCTCAAAACGTGACTATTTACGACTTTTAACCTGTTTTGAAATAAAGCCTTGAAGAATATCATCTGCCATCCATCTTTATCAGCAACGCAGATTTGGACATATACACCCAGTTTCACCTTTATCCTTGGTCTTTGGAACTGTGTCCTGCAGCAGCTTATCTATGCATCTCCCCGGTGCACCTCATGTTTTTAACCAGTTAAGCTCTCCAGATTTTCTACTTCTATCGTTAATTTTAGGCCTTTTAGAGATCATTTAATCTTCAGCTTGCTTAACTGTTCACGATAGCAGTAATTTTGTCAAGTGGTGCCTAAACTTTTACATGTCATTGTGTAATGCTATTTACTGTGAGACACCAAATGGACCACTCCACCTGTTTTCCCCCATTGTGCACACCTCATTTTGCAGAACACTAAACAAGGAGTAAAAAGTCAAAATCAAAATTAACCCCTCTGTGACCTTAGACGTACTATCCCGTCGAGGTGCCCTGGGCTTATCTGACCCTGGACGGGATAGTACGTCATAGCCGATCGGCCGCGCTCACGGGGGAAGCGCGGCCGATCGCGGCCGGGTGTCAGCTGCTTATCGCAGCTGACATCCGGCACTATGTGCCAGGAGCGGTCACGGACCGCCCCCGGCACATTAACCCCTGGCACACCGCGATCAAAGATGATCGCGATGTGCCGGCGGTGCAGGGAAGCACCGCGCAGGGAGGGGGCTCCCTGCGGGCTTCCCTGAGCCCCCCGCAGCAACGCGATGTGATCGCGTTGCTGCGAGGGTCTCCTCACCTCCCTCCCTGCTCGAGCCCCGGATCCAAGATGGCCGCGGATCCGGGTCCTGCAGGGAGGGAGGTGGCTTCACATAGCCTGCTCAGAGCAGGCACTGTGAAGCCTGCAGCGCTGCATGTCAGATCAGTGATCTGACAGAGTGCTGTGCAAACTGTCAGATCACTGATCTGTGATGTCCCCCCCTGGGACAAAGTAAAAAAGTAAAAAAAAAATTTTCCAAATGTGTAAAAAAAATAAAAAAAAATATTCCAAAATAATGAAAAAAAATAAAAAAATATTATTCCCATAAATACATTTCTTCATCTAAATTAAAAAAAAAAACCAATAAAAGTACACATATTTAGTATCGCCGCGTCCGTAACGACCCGACCTATAAAACTGTCCCACTAGTTAACCCCTTCAGTAAACACCGTAAGAAAAAAAAAAAAAAAACGAGGCAAAAAACAACGCTTTGTTATCATACCGCCGAACAAAAAGTGGAATAACACGCGATCAAAAGGACAGATATAAATAACCATGGTACCGCTGAAAGCGTCATATTGTCCCGCAAAAAAAGAGCTGCCATACAGCATCATCAGCAAAAAAATAAAAAAGTTATAGTCCTGAGAATAAAGCGATGCAAAAATAATTATTTTTTCTGTAAAATAGTTTTTATCATATAAAAGCACCAAACCATAAAAAAATGATATAAATGAGGTATCGCTGTAATCGTACTGACCCGAAGAATAAAACTGATTTATCAATTTTACCAAACGCGGAACGGTATAAACGCCTCCCCCAATAGAAATTCATGAATAGCTGGCTTTTGGTCATTCTTCCTCACAAAAATCGGAATAAAAAGCGATAAAAAAATGTCACGTGCCCAAAAATGTTTTCAATAAAAACGTCAACTCGTCCCGCAAAAAACAAGACCTCACATGACTCTGTGGACCAAAATATGGAAAAATTATAGCTCTCAAAATGTGGTATTGCAAAAAATATTTTTTGCAATAAAAAGGGTCTTTCAGTGTGTGACGGCTGCCAATCATAAAAATCCGCTAAAAAACTCGCTATAAAAGTAAATCAAACCCCCCTTCATCACCCCCTTAGTTAGGGAAAAATAAAAAAAAATGTATTTATTTCCATTTTCCCATTAGGGCTAGGGTTAGGGCTAGGATTAGGGTTAGGGTTAGGGCTAGGGTTAGGGCTAGGGTTAGGGCTAGGGCTAGGGTTAGGGCTAGGGTTAGGGCTAGGGTTAGGGTTAGGGCTAGGGTTAGGGCTAGGGTTAGGGCTAGGGTTAGGGTTAGGGCTAGGGTTAGGGCTAGGGTTAGGGTTAGGGCTAGGGTTAGGGCTAGGGTTAGGGCTAGGGTTAGGGTTAGGGTTAGGGCTAGGGTTAGGGCTAGGGTTAGGGTTAGGGCTAGGGTTAGGGTTATGGTTAGGGCTAGGGTTAGGGCTAGGGTTAGGGCTAGGGTTAGGGTTAGGGTTGGGGCTACAGTTAGGGTTGGGGCTAAAGTTAGGGTTAGGGTTTAGATTACATTTACAGTTGGGAATAGGGTTGGGATTAGGGTTAGGGGTGTGTCAGGGTTAGAGGTGTGGTTAGGGTTACCGTTGGAATTAGGGTTAGGGGTGTGTTTAGATTAGGGTTTCAGTTATAATTGGGGGGTTTCCACTGTTTCGGCACATCAGGGGCTCTCCAAACACGACATGGCGTCCGATCTCAATTCCAGCCAATTCTGCGTTGAAAAAGTAAAACAGTGCTCCTTCCCTTCCGAGCTCTCCTGTGTGCCCAAACAGGGGTTTACCCCAACATATGGGGTATCAGCGTACTCAGGACAAATTGGACAACAACTTTTGTGGACCAATTTCTCCTGTTACCCTTGGGAAAATACAAAACTGGGGGCTAAAAAATAATTTTTGTGGGAAAACAAAAAGATTTTTTATTTTCACGGCTCTGCGTTATAAACTGTAGTGAAACACTTGGGGGTTCAAAGTTCTCACAACACATCTAGATAAGTTCATTGAGGGGTCTAGTTTCCAATATGGGGTCACTTGTGGAGGTTTCTACTGTTTAGGTACATTAGGGGCTCTGCAAACGCAATGTGACGCCTGCAGACCAATCCATCTAAGTCTGCATTCCAAATGATGCTCCTTCCCTTCCGAGCCCTCCCATGCGCCCAAACGGTGGTTCCCCCCCACATATCGGGTATCAGCGTACTCAGGACAAATTGGACAACAACATTTAGGGTCCAATTTCTCCTGCTAACCTTGGAAAAATACAAAACTGGGGGCTAAAATATAATTTTTGTGGAAAAAAAAATATTTTTTATTTGCATGGCTCTGCGTTATAAACTGTAGTGAAATACTTGGGGGTTCAAAGCTCTCACAACACATCAAGATGAGTTCCTTAGGGGGTCTACTTTCCAAAATGGTGTCACTTGTGGGGGGTTTCTACTGTTTAGGTACATTAGGGGCTCTGCAAACGCAATGTGACGCCTGCAGACCATTCCATCTAAGTCTGCATTCCAAATGGCGCTCCTTCCCTTCCGAACCCTCCCATGCGCCCAAACGGTGGTTCCCCCCCACATATGGGGTATCAGCGTACTCAGGACAAATTGGACAACAACTTTTGGGGTCCAATTTCTCCTGTTACCCTAGGGAAAATACAAAACTGGGGGCTAAAAAATAATTTTTGTGGGAAAAAAATTTTGTTTTATTTTTATGGCTCTGCATTATAAACTTCTGTGAAGCCCTTGGTGGGTCAAAGTGCTCACCACACATCCAGATAAGTTCCTTAGGGGGTCTACTTTCCAAAATGGTGTCACTTGTGGGGGGTTTCAATGTTTAGGCACATCAGTGGCTCTCCAAACGCAACATGGCATCCCATCTCAATTCCTGTCAATTTTGCATTGAAAAGTCAAACGGCGCTCCTTCCCTTCCGAGCTCTCCCATGCGCCCAAACAGTGGTTTACTGCCACATATGGGGTATCAGCGTACTCGGGACAAATTGGACAACAACTTTTGAGGTCCAATTTCTTCTCTTACCCTTGGAAAAATAAAAAATTGGGGGCAAAAATATAATTTTTGTGAAAAAATATGATTTTTTATTTTTACGGTTCTGCATTATAAACTTCTGTGAAGCACTTGGTGGGTCAAAGTGCTCACCACACCTCTAGATAAGTTCCTTAGGGGGTCTACTTTCCAAAATGGTGTCACTTGTGGGGGGTTTCAATGTTTAGGCACATCAGTGGCTCTCCAAACGCAACATGGCGTCCCATCTCAATTTCTGTCAATTTTGCATTGAAAAGTCAAACTGCGCTCCTTCCCTTCCGAGCTCTCCCATGCGCCCAAACAGTGGTTTACTGCCACATATGGGGTATCAGCGTACTCAGGACAAATTGGACAACAACTTTTGAGGTCCAATTTCTTCTCTTACCCTTGGAAAAATAAAAAATTGGGGGCAAAAATATAATTTTTGTGAAAAAATATGATTTTTTATTTTTACGGTTCTGCATTATAAACTTCTGTGAAGCACTTGGTGGGTCAAAGTGCTCACCACACATCCAGATAAGTTCCTTAGGGGGTCTACTTTCCAAAATGGTGTCACTTGTGGGGGGTTTCAATGTTTAGGCACATCAGTGGCTCTCCAAACGCAACATGGCGTCCCATCTCAATTCCTGTCAATTTTGCATTGAAAAGTCAAATAGCGCTCCTTCCCTTCCGAGCTCTCCCATGCGCCCAAACAGTGGTTTACTGCCACATATGGGGTATCAGCGTACTCAGGACAAATTGGACAACAACTTTTTGGGTCCAATTTCTCCTGTTACCCTTGGTAAAATAAAACAAATTGGAGCTGAAGTAAATTTTTTGTGTAAAAAAGTTAAATGTTCATTTTTATTTAAACATTCCAAAAATTCCTATTAAACACCTGAAGGGTTAATAAACTTCTTGAATGTGGTTTTGAGCACCTTGAGGGGTGCAGTTTTTAGAATGGTGTCACACTTGGGCATTTTCTATCATATAGACCCCTCAAAATGACTTCAAATGAGACGTGGTCCCTAAAAAAAAATGGTGTTGTAAAAATGAGAAATTGCTGGTCAACTTTTAACCCTTATAACTCCCTAACAAAAAAAAAAATTGGTTCCAAAATTATGCTGATGTAAAGGAGACATGTGGGAAATGTTACTTATTAAGTATTTTGTGTGACATATCTCTGTGATTTAATTACATAAAAATTCAAAGTTTGAAAATTGCGAAATTTTCAAAATTTTCGCCAAATTTTCGTTTTTTTCACAAATAAACGCAGGTACTATCAAAGAAATTTTACCACTATCATGAAGTACAATATGTCACGAGAAAACAATGTCAGAATCACCAGGATCCGTTGAAGCGTTTCGGAGTTATAACCTCATAAAGGGACAGTGGTCAGAATTGTAAAAATTGGCCTGGTCATTAACGTGCAAACCACCCTTGGGGGTAAAGGGGTTAAAAGCTTGGACACAAATGAATGTTTGCATTCTATGATCTGGATTGTATGGTTTTTCACAATAGCTTGGATTTGTAATGAGCTGGTTAAATAATAATTATGTATATTCATTTGTGTAAATGTTTTTAATTATGATTATGGCTTTTTACTCCTTGTTTAGCATTTCCATGACAATGGAGTTTTGACCAAGAAGAGGAATCCTGACCAAGAGGAGTTCTGACCAAGAAGTGTATTCCTTTCACTATAAATAGCTTGATAAATGGCTGTTTGAGGCTGAAACATCCAATTTTACTTTTGTATTTTGTAATTATTAAAAATTTTTTGAGGAAAACAACCCACACCTTGGATACTTATGCTTTGTTCCAAATAGTCCACTGTTATGACCTGGTGGTTAGGACAATAATGGACCTGGTGGTTAAGAGCACACGGAAAGACCTGATAGTTACAATGATACAGGACAAGCTCTGGGAAGTGGAAACTTTGCTGACCGCAATCTCTAATCCTATCACACACACTAGAAATAGCCGTGGATTGCTCCTAACGCTCCCTATGCAACTCGTCACAGCCTCAGAACTAGCTAGCCCTAAAGATAGAAAAATAAAGCCTACCTTGCCTCAGAGAAATTCCCCAAAGGAAAAGGCAGCCCCCCACATATAATGACTGTGACTAAAGATGGAAATCACAAACACAGAGATGAAATAGATTTTAGCAAAGAGAGGCCCGACTTACTGAACAGACAGAGGATAGGAAAGGTAACTTTGCGGTCAGAACAAAAACTACAAAAAACCACGCAGAGTGCGCAAAAAGACCCTCCGCACCGACTCACGGTGCGGAGGTTCCACTCTGCATCTCAGAGCTTCCAGCAAGCAAGACAAAATCAAAATAGCAGGCTGGACAGAAAAATAGAAAACAAAATAATACTAGCAGGAACTTAGCTTCTGCTGGAGTAGACAGGTCACCAGAGAGATCCAGGAGTGAACTAGACCGATACTGGAACATTGACAGGTGGCCTGGAGCAATGATCAAAGTGGAGTTAAATAGAGCAGCCCGCTAACAAAATAACCTCGTCACCTGTGGAAGGAAACTCAGAAGCAGCAACTCCACTTACAGCCACCAGAGGAAGTCCATGGACAGAACCAGCCGAAGTACCATTCATGACCACAGGAGGGAGCTTGACGACAGAATTCACAACAGTCCACATGGTCACAAAAATTATGCTTAGAAAGAAAGATGCACATTAGCTACCAAAGTTTTGATAAGAATCAAACATGAAGTGACCATGAACTCATTATCTTCCAGTGTTGTCATATTGAAGAACTGCAACCTCCCTAGTATGCTCAGAAGTACAATGTTTACAGTACTTGGAGACATAACCATGGTAATAAAGGCTGAAACATGAACATCACTGAACAAAACACATAAGTTGAAAAAAAGATTGAGCTAAGAAATATCTGTATACAGATTTTTTAAAGGTATTATGGACTGATGAGATGAGAGTGATTATTGTCAGAGTAGATGGATGGGCATGTGGCTAGATTAAGTAATGAGCACAGACCACCAGTTTTATTCAGAGTCCAGAAAGGTTGAGGTGGAGTACTTGGGCTAGTATTATTAAAAGTGAGCTAGTTAGTTTGACTTTTCTGGTTTAAGATCGACTCAAAATCAACTCCAAAATCTGCTATCAGTTCCTTGAAGGCACATTCTTCAAGCAGTCACAGGATAAAGTCTGCATCTTTCAAAAAGCCTATGATTATTATACAGGACAATGCTCCATCGCATGCTTTTGGAGCGCCCACGAGGGCGATGGGGATACTAGGTACCGGGACAGTTCTTAAGGGGGATGTGTCACGGCAGCAGTGACCTGGTCCATGGGCGTCCAATAAAAGGGGATGAAGAAAATAGGAATAAAGTTTATAAAGTTCGCTTGTGATGCCACCTGTGGTATTCGGCATATAAGGGACTAGCTATTAAACCCGTTCTACGCCCGGGTGGCAAGCATTTATATTGGTATATGGTCTCCATCCTGGAATGTGCTGCTCCCATCATGCGCCCCCTTCCTGTCATGTGCAGCCCCCATCCTGCACCCTCATCCTGTTTTTTGCACCTCCATCTTGTCATGTGCTACTCTTCTGGTGCCCTCACCCTGTCATGTGCTCCCATCCAGCACCCCCATCCTGTCATGTGCTCCCATCCAGCACCCCCATCCTGTCATGTGCTCCCATCCAGCACCCCCATCCTGTCATGTGCTCCCATCCAGCACCCCTATCCTGTCATGTGCTCCCATCCAGCACCCCCATCCTGTCATGTGCTCCCATCCAGCACCCCCATCCTGTCATGTGGTGGTCCCAGGTCCCATCCTGGAACCCCTCCTGTCATGTGCTGCACCCATCCTGCGCCCCCATTCTGTCATGTGCTGCACCCATCCTGCACTGCCATTTTGTCATGTGCTGCACCCATCCTGCACCCCCATTCTGTCATGTGCTGCTCCCATCTCTCTCTCTCCTGCTCTACAGCCTGAGTGCAGCTGTGTATAGCCTGAGTGCGGCTGTGTATAGCCTGCCTGCCTGTACTGCCTGAGGGCGGCTGTGTATAGCCTGAGTGCGGCTGTGTATAGCCTGCCTGCCTGTACTGCCTGAGGGCGGCTGTGTATAGCCTGAGTGCGGCTGTGTATAGCCTGCCTGCCTGAGGGCGGCTGCGTATAGCCTGAGTGCAGCTGTGTAAAGCCTGCCAGCCTGTACTGCCTGAGGGCGGCTGTGTATAGCCTGAGTGTGGCTGTGCATAGCCTGCCTGCCTGTACTGCCTGAGGGCGGCTATACTTACAGCCTGAGACTGAGTGTGGCTATATAAGATACAGCACCCTTGAAGCCAGCACAACGGAGGGCTGACTCCGCCCACACTTGTCACATGGTGGTGACATCATCGAAGGTCCTGGAGCTGCAGAGCACGGAGCCCCCATGGCCGGTATATTAGGAGGGATACAGGGGTGTGAGGAGCCCCCATGACCAGTATGTTGCGGGTATGCAGGGGAGCACGGAACCTCCATGGCCGGTATATTGGGGGAGGATAAGGAAGATGTTGTGCTGGTCCCCGGCTGCATTACTCTGTCTGTGGGGTCCTGGCTGCGCAGGTGCATCGCACTTGCGCAGTCTATAAAGGCTTCGGACAGAGTGACGCTCCCACCATTATATTATAGATGTTAGCTGACGCTGCAGTTCAGATCCTCTGGGGCAGATGGTGATACAGCAGACTTGTTATAGCTCTCCAGAGGTAGAGCTAACCCCAGGGCACATATAGTGTGGAAGATGATAAGATAATGGTGATTGTAGTGCAGGGCAGGTGTACAAATAACACAAGGACACAGTGAGGTGCATTTTCCAATGCTTTACCCACAGTTCTCCAGTGCACAAACGCCAGCTTGGTGCTGTGTCCTTCAGGTTGGTGGTCCAGCACTCTCTCAGGTAAATTGGGATGCACCTTTCCAGGACTCCTTTCATATGTCTTTCTCTGGCCCAATAATGAATCATGAAAAATACAAATCTCTTGCCTATTGATTGGGCACAAAATATGTATGTGTATCTACAGTCATGTCCGAAAGTTTTGGCACCCTGGAAATTAGACTCAATCTCTGTCTCGATCTCACCAAGCTTATGCCGGTCCAGACCCTTTAACAATGTCATAAAGCCTAGGTAGCAATTAGTAGACAGCTCCTCCCACTTATTTTTGAATTCCTCATCCACAATAGGGAATGACGGGAAAACTTGGATCCTCAGTCCACGGGGGATAAGACCCCCTTCCAAATAATTTTCAATCAAAGTGTGGTTCCACCATACCCTCATCCTCTTTTTCAGAAGATCTTTTAAGCATATAATGGTCTCCTGCAAGACACCATTCGACCCCTCCAAGCCCCCATTACAACCATCCATCTTTCTTATGAATTTCGTCTGATCACTTGTCTATTTGTTGTCTGCTGAACCTTTTTATCTATATTATTGTTGGATTATGTGATTTACTCTTATTATAGTATTGCACCCCGCCATCTTATTTAACCCCTTAGTGACAGAGCCAATTTGGTACTTAATGACCAGGCCAATTTTTGCAATTCTGACCACTGTCACTTTATGAGGTTATAACTCTGGAACGCTTCAACGGATCCCGCTGATTCTGAGATTGTTTTTTTGTGACATATTGTACTTCATGTTAGTGGTAACATTTCTTCGATATTACTTGCGATTATTTATGAAAAAAACGGAAATATGGCGAAAATTTTTAAAATTTTGCAGTTTTCAAACTTTGTATTTTTATGCCCTTAAATCAGAGAGATATGTCATAAAAAATAGTTAATAAATAACATTTCCCACATGTCTACTTTACATCAGCACAATTTTGGAAACAAAATTTTTTTTTGTTAGGGAGTTATAAGGGTTAAAAGTTGACCAGTAATTTCTCATTTTTACAACACCATTTTTTTTTAGGGACCACATCACATTTGAAGTCATTTTGAGGGGTCTATATGATAGAAAATAATGAAGTGTGACACCATTCTAAAAACTACACCCCTCAAGGTTCTCAAAACCACATTCAAGAAGTTTATTAACCCTTTACGTGCTTCACAGGAACTGAAACAATGTGGAAGGAAAAAATGAACATTTAACTTTTTTTTGCAAACATCTTAATTCAGAACCATTTTTTTTATTTTCACAAGTGTAAAAACAGAAATGTAACCATAAATTTTGTTATGCAATTTCTCCTGAATACGCCAATACCCCATATGTGGGGGTAAACCACTGTTAGGGCGCACCGCAGAACTTAGAAGTGAAGGAGCGCCGTTTGACTTTTTCAATGCAGAATTGGCTGGAATTGAGATCGGACACCATGTCACATTTAGAGAGCCCCTGATGTACCTAAACAGTGGAAACTCCCCACAAGTGACACCATTTTGGAAACTAGACCCCTTAAGGAACTTATCTAGATGTGTGGTGAGCACTTTGAACCCCCAAGTGCTTCACAGAAGTTTATAACGTAGAGCCGTGAAAATAAAAAATCGCTTTTGTTTACACAAAAATGATCTTTTTGCCCACAAATTCTTATTTTCACAAGGGTAACAGGAGAAATTAGACCACAAAAGTTATTGTGCAATTTCTCCTGAGTACGCTGATACCCAATATGTGGGGGTAAACAACTGTTAGGGCGCACCGCAGAGCTTGGAAGAGAAGGAGTGCCGTTTTACTTTTTCAATGTAGAATTGGCTGGAATTGAGATTGGACGCCATGTCGCGTTTGGAGAGCCCCTGATGTGCCTAAACAGTGGAAACCCCCCACAAGTGACACCATTTTGGAAACTAGACCCCTTAAGGAACTTATCTAGATGTGTGGCGAGCACTTTGAACCCCCATGTGCTTCACAGAAGTTTATAACGTAGAGCCGTGAAAAAAAAAATTTGCATTTTTTCTACAAAAATGATCTTTTTGCCCACAAATTTTTATTTTCACAAGGGTAACAGGAGAAATTAGACCACAAAAGTTGTTGTGCAATTTCTCCTGAGTACGTCGATACCCAATATGTGGGGGTAAACCACTGTTTGGGCGCACCGCAGAGCTTGGAAGAGAAAGAGTGCCGTTTTACTTTTTCAATGTAGAATTGGCTGGAATTGAGATCGGACGCCATGTCGCGTTTGGAGAGCCCCTGATGTGCCTAAACAGTAGAAATCCCCCACAAGTGACCCCATTTTGGAAACTAGACCCCCCATGGAACTTATCTAGATGTGTGGTGAGAACCTTGAATGCCCAAGTGCTTCACAGAAGTTTATAATGCAGAGCCGTGAAAATAAAAAATATTTTTTTTTTCCACAAAAAAGATTTTTTAGCCACCAAATTTTTATTTTCACAAGGGTAACAAGAGAAACTGGACCCCAAAAGTTGTTGTCCAATTTGTCCTGAGTATGCTGGTACCCCATATGTGGGGGTAAACCACTGTTTGGGCGCATGGCAGAGCTCGGAAGGAAGGAGCGCCGTTTTGGAATGCAGACTTTGATAGAATGGTCTGCGGGTATTATGTTGCGTTTGCAGAGCCCCTGATGTACCTAACCAGTAGAAACCCTCCACAAGTGACCCCATTTTGGAAACTAGACCCCCCAAGGAACTTATCTAGATGTGTGGTGAGAACTTTGAATGCCCAAGTGCTTCACAGAAGTTTAGAATGCAGAGTCATGAAAATAAAAAATATTTTTTTTTCCACAAAAAAGATATTGTAGCCCCCAAGTTTTTATTTTCACAAGGGTAACAGGAGAAATTGGACAGCAATAGTTGTTGTCCAATTTATCCCGGGTACGCTGATGCGCCATATGTGGCGGTAAACCACTGTTTGGGCGCACGGCAGAGCTCGGAAGGGAAGGAGCGCCTTTTTGGAATGCAGACTTTGATAGAATGGTCTGTGGGCATTATGTTGCGATTGCAGAGCCCCTGATGTACCTAACCAGTAGAAACCCTCCACAAGTGACCCCATTTTGGAAACTAGACCCCCCAAGGAACTTATCTAGATGTGTGGTGAGAACTTTGAATGCCCAAGTGCTTCACAGAAGTTTAGAATGCAGAGTCGTGAAAATAAAAAATATTTTTTTTTCCACAAAAAAGATATTGTAGCCCCCAAGTTTTTATTTTCACAAGGGTAACAGGAGAAATTGGACTGCAATAGTTGTTGTCCAATTTATCCCGAGTACGCTGATGCGCCATATGTGGCGGTAAACCACTGTTTGGGCGCACGGCAGAGCTCGGAAGGGAAGGAGCGCCTTTTTGGAATGCAGACTTTGATAGAATGGTCTGTGGGCATTATGTTGCGATTGCAGAGCCCCTGACAGGGGCGGATTATCAGAGGGTCAATATGGGCGGTAGCCCAGGGCCCAGTGGTCTGGGGGGGCCCTGGGCTACCGCACTGTTGACCCTCTGATCATCTGTTATTCGAATGCCGCTGCCGGCGGCCGCCGCCGGCATTTATGTGCCCGCCCCCGGCCCCCTGCCGTAGCCGGTGGGCAGAGAGAGGGGGCCCGCATGGGGCCCCTTCTCATCTGCTCACCGGGCCCCTTCCGGCGCTGCCTGCGGCGGTTTCCTATTGACGTGCGGGCACGCGCCCGCACGTCAATAGTTAACACCAGCCGCCAGCGGCCAGCCAATTGGAGGCTGGCGGCTGATGTCGGCCGCAGGCGCACACGTCGCCGGCGTCTGACGTCATTGTCAGTCGCCGGCGAGTGTGCTCTGTTGGAGGGAGCTCACCGCGGCGCTGGAGCGAGGACAGATGAGGAGACTTTGTTGTTTTTTTTTTTTTTTTTACAACGGTGGACTGGACACACTGAGGGCAATGCTGGAGGACACTGGGGCAGATGGCTGGAGGACACTGGGGCAGATGGCAGGAGGACACTGGGGCAATGCTGGAGGACACTGGGGCAGATGGCTGGAGGACACTGGGGCAGGTGGCTGGAGGACACTGGGGCAATGCTGGAGGACACTGGGGCAATGCTGTAAGACACTGGGGCAGATGGCTGGAGGACACTGGGGCAATGCTGGAGGACACTGGGGCAATGCTGGAGGACACTGGGGCAGATTGCTGGAGGACACTGGGACAATGCTGGAGGACACTGGGGCAATGCTGGAGGACACTGGGGCAGATGGCTGGAGGACACTGGGGCAGATGGCTGGAGGATACTGGGGCAGATGGCTGGAGGACACTGGGGCAGATGGCAGGAGGACACTGGGGCAGATGGCTGGAGGACACTGGGGCAGATGGCTGGAGGACACTGGGGCAGATGGCTGGAGGACACTGGGGCAGATGGCAGGAGGACACTGGGGCAATGCTGGAGGACACTGGGGCAGATGGCTGGAGGACACTGGGGCAATGCTGGAGGACACTGGGGCAATGCTGGAGGACAATGGAGCAGATGGCTGGAGGACACTGGGGCAATGCTGGAGGACACTGGGGCAATGCTGGAGGACACTGGGGCAGATTGCTGGAGGACACTGGGGCAATGCTGGAGGACACTGGGGCAATGCTGGAGGACACTGGGGCAGATGGCTGGAGGACACTGGGGCAGATGGCTGGAGGACACTGGGGCAGATGGCTGGAGGACACTGGGGCAGATGGCTGGAGGACACTGGGGCAGATGGCTGGAGGACACTGGGGCAGATGGCTGGAGGACACTGGGGCAGATGGCAGGAGGACACTGGGGCAATGCTGGAGGACACTGGGGCAGATGGCTGGAGGACACTGGGGCAATGCTGGAGGACACTGGGGCAGATGGCTGGAGGACACTGGGGCAGATGGCTGGAGGACACTGGGGCAGATGGCTGGAGGACACTGGGGCAGATGGCTGGAGGACACTGGGGCAGATGGCTGGAGGACACTGGGGCAGATGGCTGGAGGACACTGGGGCAGATGGCTGGAGGACACTGGGGCAGATGGCTGGAAGACACTGGGGCAGATTGTTGGAGGACACTGGGACAATGCTGGAAGACACTGGGGCAATGCTGGAGGACACGGGCAGATGGCTGGATGACACTGGGGCAATGCTGGATGACACTGGGGCAGATTGCTGGATGACACTGGGACAGATTGCTGGATGACACTGGGGCAGATTGCTGGATGACACTGGGGCAGATTGCTGGAGGACACTGGGGCAATGCTGGAGGACACTGGGGCAATGCTGGAGGACATTGGGGCAGATTGCTGGAGCTGGAGGACACTGGGGCAATGCTGGAGACACTGGGGGAAATGCTGGACTTACTGGGGAAGATTTCTGGACACACTGGTGGTAATATTCTGGACACACTGTCTGGGGGCAATGCTGGACGCACTGGGGCAGATTGCTGGACACACTGTCTGGGGGCAATGCTGGACACACTGGGGGCAATATGCTGGAGACACTGGGGCAGATTGCTGGACACTGGGGCAATATGCTGGACATACTGGGGCAGATTGCTGGACACAATGGGGGCAGGACTGGAGGCATGGGCAGAATGTAGACACGGGGCATGATTGGAGACACGGGGCAGAATTAAAGACATGGGGCAGGATTGGATCATGTGGCAGGATGGATACGATGGAGACATATGGGGCAGGATGTGGAGATCATATGGGGTAGAATGGATACTCATGAGGGCAGGATGCGAGAACATATGGCTGGAGCCAGGAATGAGACACACGGGGCCAGGATGTGGAATATTATTACCATAGGGGCTAATTTAGGGATATTATTACTGCAGTGATGTATTTATTTTATTTTTTGAGTATACTGTTTTAAATGGGGGGCGGTCCTGTTACTGTGCAGAGTGACACTATATCACCTTTTTTTCTTCATGTGGTGTAATGTAGAAGTTGTGAAAATTAAGTAATGTGTTCTGCAAGCGGAGCTCGAGATAACTGTGTTATTTCCTGCAGAAACGAGTCCTGGCTGGGAGAAATGATGGCGGTCTGTGCTGGCTGAAAGATGAAGGACTTCACCTAGAGACGTCACTGGTGAGTCAGTGTTACCTATACACTGACACTATACAATGTATACTATATTGAGCTCCTGTGTATAATACCACCAGTGATCTCTGTATTACCTCTACACAGACACTGCATACTAAGTACAGATCTCCTGTGAATACTGGCACTTATGGTGATAGTATTGTGTTGTTGTTTTTTACTGATCAGTATTGTAGTATTCAGTCACTGTGTGGTGGTAATATGTGGTCTGGAAATGGTGTTGTGGTATTTGTCCCTTGTATGTGATATTATTCGATCACTGTGGTTGTAATTTGTGGTCTGGTCATGGCGCGGTGGTATTTGATCCTTGTATGTAATATTATTCGATCACTGTGGTTGTAATTTGTGGTCTGGTCACGGTGCGGTGGTATTTGTTCCTTGTATGTGATATTATTGGTCAAAATATACCTAAATTGTATTGCAGATTCTAACAAATATTTAATAGGTTACAGTAGAGTAGGGCCCGGCCATTTTTCTGGAATAATCTGGTTCGGGTATATCATGACCCCCGTCACATGACCCCCGTCACATGACCCCCGTCACATGACCCCCGTCACATGACCCCCGTCACATGACCGGGGGGGGCCCACAGTGTCTGAACAGCCCGGGGCCCTGGCTACCCTTAATCCACCCCTGGCCCCTGATGTACCTAAACTGTAGTAACCCCCCACAAGTGACCCCATTTTGGAAACTAGACCCCCCAAGGAACTTATCTAGATGTGTGGTGAGAACTTTGAATGCCCAAGTGCTTCACAGAAGTTTAGAATGCAGAGTCGTGAAAATAAAAAATATTTTTTTTTTCACAAAAAAGATTTTGTAGCCCCCAAGTTTTTATTTTCACAAGGGTAACAAGAGAAATTGGACCCCAGAAGTTGTTGTCCAATTTATCCCGAGTATGCTGATGCCCCATATGTGGGGGTAACCCACTGTTTGGGCGCACGGCAGAGCTCAGAAGGGAGGGAGCACCATTTGACTTTTTGAGCGCAAAATTGGCTGTCGTGTTTGGAGACCCCCTGATGTACCTAAACAGTGGAAAGCCCCCAATTCTAGCTCCAACCCTAACCCCAACACACCCCTAACTCTAATCCCAACCTCATCCATAATCCTAATCACTAACCCTAACCATAATCACAACCCTTACCCCAAAACAACCCTAATGTCAACCCTAACCATAACCCTAATCAAAACCCTAAATCCAACACACCCCTAATCCTAATCTCAACCCTAACCTCAAACCTAACCCTAATCCCAATACACCCCTAATCACAACCCTAACCTTAACCCTAATCCCAAATCTAACCCTAATCCCAAGCGTAACCCTAATGCCAACCCTAACCCTAATACGAACCCTAATCCAAACCCTAACCCTAATCCCAGCTCTAACCCTAACTTTAGCCCCAACCCTAGCCCTAACTTTAGCCCCAACCCTAACCCTAGCCCTAGGGCTACTTTCACACTTGCGTCGTTTGGCATTCCGTCGCAATCCGTCGTTTTGGACAAGAAACGGATCCTGCAAATGTGCCCGCAGGATGCGTTTTTTGCCCATAGACCTGTATTGCCGACGGATCGTGACGGATGGCCACACGTCGCGTCCGTCGTGCACTGGATCAGTTGTGTTTAGGCGGAGCGTCGGCACAAAAAAAGTTCAATGAAACGTTTTTTTGTACGTCGCATCCGCCATTTCTGACCGCGCATGCGTGGCAGTAACTCCACCCCCTCCTCCCCAGGACATAGATTGGGCAGCGGATGTGTTGAAAAACTACAGCTGCTGCCCACGTTGTGCACAATTTTCACAACGTGCGTCGGTATGTCGGGCCGACGCATTGCGACGGCCCCGTACCGATGTAAGTGTGAAAGAAGCCTAACCCTAAGTTTAGCCCCAACCCTAACCCTAAATTTAGCCCCAACCCTAACCCTAAATTTAGCCCCAACCCTAGCCCTACACCTAACCTAACCCTACCCCTACCCCTAACCTAACCCTACCCCTAACCCTACCCCTAACCTAACCCTAACCTAACCCTAACCCTACCTTTAACCCTACCCCTAACCATAACCCTACCCCTAACCTAACCCTACCCCTAACCCTACCCCTAACCTAACCCTACCCCTAACCTAACCCTACCCCTAACCCTACCCCTAACATAACCCTAACCCTACCCCTAACCCTACCCCTAACCCTAACCTAACCCTACCCCTAACCCTACCCCTAACCTAACCCTACCCCTAACCTAACCCTAACCCTACCCCTAACCTAACCCTACCCCTAACCCTAACCTAACCCTACCCCTAACCCTACCCCTAACCCTACCCCTAACCTAACCCTAACCTAACCCTACCCCTAACCCTACCCCTAACCCTACCCCTAATTTTAGCCCCAACTGCTGTTCTCCTGCCGGCCGGCAGATGGAGACAGATGGCGGGCGCACTGGGCATGCGTCCGCCATGTTCTCCTGCCGGCGGCCAGGAGGAGCAGCAAGAGGATCCAGGGACCTAGGTGAGTATGCTAGGGTCCCCGAATCCCCCTATTTCTCTGTCCTCTGATGTGCGATCACATCAGAGGACAGAGAATTACACTTTACTTTTTTTTTTCTTTTTTTTTTTTGCGGTCGCCGGTAAACAGTTAATTACCGGCGATCGCAAAACAGGGGTCGGTAATACCGACCCCGATCGTGCTCTTTGGGGTCTCGGCTACCCCCGGCAGCCGAGACCCCAAAGATTCTCCCGGTGCCGGCCGGCGGGCGCACTGCGCATGCGCCCGCCATTTTGAAGATGGCGGCGCCCACCGGGAGACACGAGGAGCATCGGGGGAGCTAGGTGAGTATTGGGGGGCCTCCTGGGACCCCTTTTCTCTGTCCTCCGATGTGCGATCACATCGGAGGACAGAGAAATTAAAAAGAGATCGCTTTTTTTTTTTTTTTTGCGATCGCCGGTAAACGGTTAATTACCGGCGATCGCAAATGCGGGGTGGGTTAAAAACCCCCCGAATCATGTTCTCTGGGGTCTCGGCTACCCTCGGCAGCCGAGACCCCGGAGAAAATCGGCCTCTGGGGGGCGCTATGGACTTTTTCCACAGCGCCGTTAATTAACGGCGCTGTGGTTTAAGTACCCTTAGCGGCCGCCGTTAAAAGGCGTATCGGCGGTCGCTAAGGGGTTAAACATCGCCCCCTCTATGTGAGTCTACAGTCCGGATCCCCTTTTTATGCTGTTTGTGTTAATTTGTATTTTTCTTTCTTTTTTTTTATTCTAGTTTTATTCTAGTTACCTTCAAGTTGCTCTGATCTGTAGCACGTTGTATTATCTGGAAACAGAATGGATTATATCTACTGCTGGAGGCTGTACTTCCAACTAATTTGCATAGATGGGTATGTCATATGTGAATTTTGTGTGTTGTGGCATTTTCTGTAATCATGTATACTTTCTATTTTTTGGTGTTGCTTCATATATGGTCAGAATAAGCAGCATACCTTGTCCCATTCAGTAGGACTTATATTTTGCTTGTGCTATGCCACTCTATATTGTATTGCTGGTAGCAACAGACCTATGATGCCACTTCACCATTCATATGTTTTGCCATGGCCTCACACAGTTAATTGACAACTGCCTGTACTCTGGTGGGTACCATTTTGGTACAAGTACTATTACCTCTCCATAGCGGTGGCACGTATGCACTGTGTGGGTCCCTCCCACTCCCTGTAGAGGATACAGACTTCAGCACGAACGCTTTTCTGGAGACTAAGCTCCCTTAAACATGATTAAGGGAGCTTAGTCTCCAGAAACGCGTTGAGATTCTTACCCATATGGTTCGTGCTGAAGTCTGTATCCTCTATGTTCAAAGTTTGTGAATAAAGAAAACTCGTTTTTACGGATTCGGTGAAGCTGGACATTCTCTTCTTATTAGGACTGGTATCTACCATGGACCATATGGCATGGTATCTATGATGGTCTTTATACAGAGACTAGATTGTGGCCCGATTCTAATGCATCGGGTATTCTAGAATATGCATTTGCCCGTAGTATATGGACAATGATGATTCCAGAATTCGCGGCAGACTGTGCCCGTTGCTGATTGGTCGAGGCAACCTTTATGACATCATCGTCGCCATGGCAACCATTATGACATCATCGTCACTGTGCCCGTTGCTGATTGGTCGAGGCCGCCAGGCCTCGACCAATCAGAGACGCAGGATGTCTACGTCCTTTATGACATCATCGTCGCTGTGCCCGTTGCTGATTGGTCGAGGCCTGGCGGCCTCGACCAATCAGAGAGCAGGGATTTCCAGGACAGACAGACAGACAGACAGACAGACGGAAAAACCCTTAGACAATTATATATATAGATTATCTTCAGTAATAGCACGGTCATATGCTAAGGTTCTCCTCCACTATTAGGGGGCGTCACCGAGTTGTAATCAAGGTTACCTGGTTAGGGGCCCACTCAGAGTTTTGGCCCCCTTGAACCAAAACCCTAGCTACGCCTCTAACAATAAACTTGTCTGGAGAGCCAGCAATAACCAAACGTGTACCATGAGCCTGAGCAAGATGCTGGGACCGATATCTGTGCTGAGCAGCAATCACAACAGCTGGACTTGAATGAGACCACAGTACCAGATAATGCTTGGGATTCTTCCCACGCTGCGGGAGAATCCTGACGCCTAACACAGTTTTCAGCCGTGTTCACCAATGAACTGTGTTCTGAGCAAATTCAACATTGACAAATCCCCTGGCCCAGATGGCATAGATCCACGGATACTGAGGAAATTGAGCTCAGTAATTCGCAGACTGCTGTAACTTATATTTTTAGACTATCTTGTAACAGGTGTACTTCCACAGGATTGGAGGATGGCTGATCTGGTAAACCTGACATCAGTAGTGTGCAAAAGTTTTGAGGGCATTTTGAGGGCATTATAAGAGATGGCTTGCAGAAATATATTGCAGAGAATAATATAATAACTGACAACCAGCATGGATTCATGAAAGATAGGTTGTCTCTAACTAACATTTTGTGTTTCTATGAGGAAGTGCAAATCTGGATTTTGGTAATGCAGCTCAATACACAAAACATTGCGGTTTATAGTTAATTTAGACACAAAATGAACAATTGGTGGAGAAAGGTTGAATTTGATGGACCGAAGTCTTTTTTGCAACCTATGTAACTATGTAATAATTATCTTAAAAATCTGGCGTCTGCCATACCACGTAAAGGTAGATTTTGACCACCTATCACAGTCTCCTCGAATAGAGTTAATCAGATCTGGAAAGTTACACTGATATAGTGATCGAAGGTTAGCAGAAAGACGTATATCCAAATAATCCAAATTTCCTTGAGCCCATCTAAAACTAAAGAAGTTTTTAAGATCTTTCACCAGAGTATCAGGAAGGTTGATATTCAAAGCTTGTGATTTTGAAAAGTTACTCTTGAAGTTAGATAATTGCAAGTATATCTGAAATTCAGGCATTAGGTTAGGCAGTAAGATTCTAGAATTGGTTATAAAAAAGAGAAGGTCATCTGCATAAGCCACAATTTTTGCTTGTTTTGGTGAATTCTGATACCTTCAATATCTGTGTTTGCACTTACCTGTGTAAGTAAAGGTTCATTCGATAAAATGAAGATTAACAAGAATAAAGGGCAACTCTGGAGCATGCTATTTTAAATATTAAAAGCGTCTGAAACAATTTTGTTCACCTGATTTCTAGCTGAGGGAGATGATAATAAAGCAAGATCCATTGTAGCATTCTATTTGCTTGGCTTAAATGTCTTAATGTTTCTTTGAGAAATATCCAATTTACCCTATTGAAGGCTTTCTCAGCATCCATGGATAGGAGCATTTAGAGTGTATTAGATAATTTAGCTCTATATATAAGGTTGATAGATTTAGTGGTATTATCTTGTGCTTCATAACCCATCATAAAAACCGCTTTGTCTTGGTGAACGAAACTCACTAACAAAGGAGATAGTCTGGTTGCAAAAACTTTTATATTTAAACTTAAGAAGGAGATAGGATGGCAACTGGAGCATTGTGAAGTGCCTTTCCAAGGTTTATGCAGGGTGGAGAGATTTTGGACATGAAGTTAAATGATGACATTAAGTAGGGAGTAGTGTTGAGCGATACCGTCCGATACTTGAAAGTATCGGTATCGGATAGTATCGGCCGATACCCGAAAAATATCGGATATCGCCGATACCGATATCCGATACCAATACAAGTCAATGGGACATCAAGTATCGGAATGTATCCTCATGGATCCCAGGGTCTGAAGGAGAGGAAACTCTCCTTCAGGCCCTGGGATCCATATTAAAGTGTAAAATAAAGAATTAAAATAAAAAATATTGTTATATTCACCTCTCCGGCGGCCCCTGGACATCAGCGGGAGGATCCGGCGTCCGGCACGGCTTCTTTCTTCAAAATGCGCGCCTTCAGGACCTGTGGAATGACGTCCCGGCTTCTGATTGGTCGTGTGCCGCCCATGTGACCGCCACGCGACCAATCAGAAGCCGCGACGTCATTCCTCAGCTAAAGTCCTAGAATGAGCGCCTTCTAGGACCTGAGGAATGACGTCGCGGCTTCTGATTGGTCGCGTGGCGGTCACATGGGCGGCACGCGACCAATCAGAAGCCGGGACGTCATTCCACAGGTCCTGAAGGCGCGCATTTTGAAGAAAGAAGCCGTGCCGGACGCCGGATCCTCCCGCTGATGTCCAGGGGCCGCCGGAGAGGTGAATATAACAATATTTTTTATTTTAATTCTTTATTTTACACTTCCGATACCGATACCCGATATCACAAAAATATCGGATCTCGGTATCGGAATTCCGATACCGCAAGTATCGGCCGATACCCGATACTTGCGGTATCGGAATGCTCAACACTAGTAGGGAGTTAAACGCTCTCTGAGATTTTTATAGTAAAGTAAGGGAAAGTTGTCTGGTCCTGGTGCTTTCCCAGTTTTGGAAGTGGAAGTTGCATGAGTGATCTTCTATGCCGAAATCAGTGTACTAATATCGTCAGGTTTAAGTTAGTCGAGCTTTGCAGTCTTGATGTAATCCTTAATTCGGGCGCGAAACTCCGAAGACATAGATAGGGTTTTTTTTACCATTGACAATATAGAAAGAAGCATAATTTTTCTGAAAGGTGAGGTAAGAGATTGGGTAGGTAGTAATGATCTCCGCTATATACAGTATGTTTTGGCTCTTTGATGTCGTAAGGCTCGCACTAATGATTTACTGCATTTGTTGCAAAACTTATAAAAATGTCACCTACATCTGGCAAGAAAACCTTTCACTTTTTGTTATGGAGGGCACGTAGTTTATCACGTACTTTAACCCCTTCATGACCCAGCCTATTTTGACCTTAAAGACCTTGCCGTTTTTTGCAATTCTGACCAGTGTCCCTTCATGAGGTAATAACTCAGGAACGCTTCAATGGATCCTAGCGGTTCTGAGATTGTTTTTTCGTGACATATTGGGCTTCATGTTAGTGGTAAATTTAGGTCAATAAATTCTGTGTTTATTTGTGATAAAAACGGAAATTTGGCGAAAATTTTGAAAATTTCGCAATTTTCACATTTTGAATTTTTATTCTGTTAAACCAGAGAGTTATGTGACACAAAATAGTTAATAAATAACATTTCCCACACGTCTACTTTACATCAGCACAATTTTGGAAACAAAATTTTTTTTTGCTAGGAAGTTATAAGGGTTAAAATTTGACCAGCGATTTCTCATTTTTACAACGAAATTTACAAAACCATTTTTTTTAGGGACCACCTCACATTTGAAGTCAGTTTGAGGGGTCTATATGGCTGAAAATACCCAAAAGTGACACCATTCTAAAAACTGCACCCCTCAAGGTGCACAAAACCACATTCAAGAAGTTTATTAACCCTTCAGGTGCTTCACAGCAGCAGAAGCAACATGGAAGGAAAAAATGAACATTTAACTTTTTAGTCACAAAAATGATTTTTCAGCAACAATTTTTTTATTTTCCCAATGGTAAAAGGAGAAACTGAACCACGTAAGTTGTTGTCCAATTTGTCCTGAGTACGCTGATACCTCATATATGGGGGTAAACCACTGTTTGGGCGCACGGCAGGGCTTGGAAGGGAAGGAGCGCCATTTGACTTTTTGAATGAAAAATTGGCTGCACTCTTTAGCGGACACCATGTCACATTTGGAGAGCCCCCGTGTGCCTAAAAATTGGAGCTCCCCCACAAGTGACCCCATTTTGGAAACTAGACGCCCCAAGGAACTTATCTAGATGCATAGTGAGCCCTTTAAACCCCCAGATTCTTCACAAATTGATCCGTAAAAATGAAAAAGTACTTTTTTTTCACAAAAAAAGTTTTTTAGCCTCAATTTTTTCATTTTCACATGGACAACAGGATAAAATGGATCCTAAAATTTGTTTGGCAATTTCTCCTGAGTACACCGATACTTCACATGTGGGGGTAAACCACTGTTTGGGCACATGGTAAGGCTCGGAAGGGAAGGAGCGCCATTTGACTTTTTGAATGAAAAATTATCTCCATCGTTAGCGGACACCATGTCGCGTTTGGAGAGACCCTGTGTGCTTAAACATTGGAGCTCCCCCACAAGTGACCCCATTTTGGAAACTGGACCCCCCAAGGAACTTATCTAGATGCCTAGTGAGCACTTTAAACCCTCAGGTGCTTCACAAATTGATCCGTAAAAATGAAAAAGTACTTTTTTTTCACAAAAAATTTATTTTCGCCTCAATTTTTTCATTTTCACATGGGCAACAGGATAAAATGGATCCTAAAATTTGTTGAGCAATTTCTCCCGAGTACGCCGATAGCTCATATGTGGGGGTAAACCACTGTTTGGGCACTCGGCAGGGCTCGGAAGGGAAGGCGCGCCTTTTAACTTTTTGAATGGAAAATTAGCTCCAATTGTTAGCGGACACCATGTCGCATTTGGAGAGCCCCTGTGTGCCTATGCAATGGAGCTCCCCCACAAGTGACCCCATTTTGGAAACTAGACCCCCCAAGGAACTTACCTAGATGCATACTGAGCACTTTAAACCCCCAGGTGCTTCACAGAAGTTTATAATGCAGAGCCATGAAAATAAAAAATAATTTTTCTTTTCTCAAAAATGATTTTTTAGCCTGGAATTTCCTATTTTGCCAATGGTAATAGGAGAAATTGGACCACAAATGTTGTTGTCCAGTTTGTCCTGAGTATGCAGATACCCCATATGTGGGGGTAAACCACTGTTTGGGCGCACGGCAGGGCTCAGAAGGGAAGGCACGCCATTTGGCTTTTTAAATGGAAAATTATCTCCAATCATTAGCGGACACCATGTCGCGTTTGGAGAGCCCCTGTGTGCCTAAACATTGGAGATCCCCCACAAATTACCCCATTTTGGAAACTAGACCCCCAAAGGAACTAATCTAGATGTGTAGTGAGCACTTTGAACCCTCAAGTGCTTCACAGAAGTTTATAACGCAGAGCCGTGAAAATAATAAATACGTTTTCTTTCCTCAAAAATAATTTTTAGCCCAGAATTTTTTATTTTCCCAAGGGTTACAGGAGAAATTGGACCACAAAAGTTGTTGTCCAGTTTCTCCTGAGTACGCTGATACCCCATGTGTGGGGGTAAACCACTGTTTGGGCACACGTGGGGGCTCAGAAGGGAAGTAGTGACTTTTGAAATGCAGACTTTGATGGAATGGTCTGCGGGCGTCACGTTGCGTTTGCAGAGCCCCTGGTGTGCCTAAACAGTAGAAACCCCCCACAAGTGACCCCATTTTGGAAACTAGACCCCCAAAGGAACTTATCTAGATGTGTGGTGAGCACTTTCAACCCCCAAGTGCTTTACAGAAGTTTATAACGCAGAGCCGTGAAAATAATAAATACGTTTTCTTTCCTCAAAAATAATTTTTTAGCCCAGAATTTTTTATTTTCCCAAGGGTTACAGGAGAAATTGGACCACAAAAGTTGTTGTCCAGTTTCTCCTGAGTACGCTGATACCCCATGTGTGGGGGTAAACCACTGTTTGGGCACACGTGGGGGCTCAGAAGGGAAGTAGTGACTTTTGAAATGCAGACTTTGATGGAATGGTCTGCGGGCGTCACGTTGCGTTTGCAGAGCCCCTGGTGTGCCTAAACAGTAGAAACCCCCCACAAGTGACCCCATTTTGGAAACTAGACCCCCAAAGGAACTTATCTAGATGTGTGGTGAGCACTTTCAACCCCCAAGTGCTTTACAGAAGTTTATAACGCAGAGCCGTGAAAATAATAAATACGTTTTCTTTCCTCAAAAATAATTTTTTAGCCCAGAATTTTTTATTTTCCCAAGGGTTACAGGAGAAATTGGACCACAAAAGTTGTTGTCCAGTTTCTCCTGAGTACGCTGATACCCCATGTGTGGGGGTAAACCACTGTTTGGGCACACGTGGGGGCTCAGAAGGGAAGTAGTGACTTTTGAAATGCAGACTTTGATGGAATGGTCTGCGGGCGTCACGTTGCGTTTGCAGAGCCCCTGGTGTGCCTAAACAGTAGAAACCCCCCACAAGTGACCCCATTTTGGAAACTAGACCCCCCAAGGAACTTATCTAGATATGTGGTGAGCACTTTGAACCCCCAAGTGCTTCACAGACGTTTACAACGCAGAGCCGTGAAAATAAAAAATCATTTTTCTTTCCTCAAAAATGATGTTTTAGCAAGCAATTTTTTATTTTCTCAAGGGTAACAGGAGAAATTGGACCCCAGTAATTGTTGCGCAGTTTGTCCTGAGTATGCTGGTACCCCATATGTGGGGGTAAACCACTGTTTGGGCACACGTCGGGGTTCGGAAGTGAGGGAGCACCATTTGAATTTTTGAATACAAGATTGGCTGGAATCAATGGTGGCACCATGTTGCGTTTGGAGACCCCCTGAAGTGCCTAAACAGTGGAAACCCCTCAATTCTACCTCCAACACTAACCCCAACACACCCCTAACCCTAATCCCAACTGTAGCCATAACCCTAATCACAACCCTAACCCCAACACACCCCTAACCACAACCCTAACCCCAACACACCCCTAACCCTAACCACAACCCTAATTCCAACCCTAACCCTAAGGCTATGTGCCAACGTTGCGGATTCGTATGAGATTTTTCAGCACCATTTTTGAAAAATCCGCGGGTAAAAGGCACTACGTTTTACCTGCGGATTTTCCGCGGATTTCCAGTGTTTTTTGTGCGGATTTCACCTGCGGATTCCTATTGAGGAACAGGTGTAAAACGCCGCGGAATCCGCACAAAGAATTGACATGCTGCGGAAAATACAACGCAGCGTTCCCGCGCTGTATTTTCCGCACCATGGGCACAGCGGATTTGGTTTTCCATATGTTTACATGGTACTGTAAACCTGATGGAACACTGCTGCGAATCCTCAGCCAAATCCGCACCGTGTGCACATAGCCTAATTCTAAAGGTATGTGCACACGCTGCGGAAAACGCTGCGGATCCGCAGCAGTTTCCCATGAGTTTACAGTTCAATGTGAACCTATGGGAACCAAAAATCGCTGTACACATGCTGCGGAAAAACTGCACGGAAACGCAGCGGTTTACATTCCGCAGCATGTCACTTCTTTCTGCGGATTCCGCAGCGGTTTTACAACTGCTCCAATACAATCGCAGTTGTAAAACCGCAGTGAAATGCGCAGAAAAACCGCGGTAAATCCACGATAAATTGGCAGCGGTTTAGCACTGTGGATTTTTCAAATCCGCTGCGGAAAAATCCGCATAGGACCAGAATACGTGTGCACATACCGAAACCCTAACCCTACCCCTAACCCTACCCCTACCCCTACCCCTAACCCTAACCCTACCCCTAACCCTAACCCTAGTTCTTACCCCAACCTTAGTGAAAAAAAAAAAAATTCTTTATTTTTTTTATTGTCCCTATCTATGGGGGTGACAAAGGGGGGGGTCATTTACTATTTTTTTTATTTTGATCACTGAGATAGGTTATATCTCAGTGATCAAAATCCACTCTGGAACGAATCTGCCGGCCGGCAGATTCGGCGGGCGCACTGCACATGCGCCCGCCATTTTGGAAGATGGCGGCGCCCAGGAAAGAAGACGGACGGACCTCGGGCGGCCAGGTAAGTATAAGGGGGGGGAGATCAGGGCACGGGGGGGGCGTCGGAGCACGGGGGGGTGGATCGGAGCATGGGGGGGGGTGGATCGGAACACGGGAGGGAGGATTGGAGCACGGGGGAGGATTGGAGCACGGGGTGAGGGATCGCTGTGCGGGGGGGGTGGATCGGAGCACGGGGGGGGGGGGGTCGCTGTGTGCGGGGGGGGATCGGAGTGCGGGGGAGTTTGATTGGAGCGCGGGGGGTGTGATTGGTGCACGGGGGAAGCGGACAGGAGGACGGGGGAGCGGAGCACAGGACGGAGGGGAGCGGACCACAGATCGGGGGGCTGGGGGGGCGATCGGAGGGGTGGGGTGGGTGCACATAAGTGTTTCCAGCCATGGCCGATGATATTGCAGCATCGGCCATGGCTGGATTGTAATATTTCACCAGTTTTTTAGGTGAAATATTACAAATCGCTCTGATTGGCAGTTTCACTTTCAACAGCCAATCAGAGCGATCGTAGCCACGAGGGGGTGAAGCCACCCCCCCTGGGCTAAACTACCACTCCCCCTGTCCCTGCAGATCGGGTGAAATGGGAGTTAACCCTTTCACCCGATCTGCAGGGACGCGATCTTTCCATGACGCATATGCTGCGTCATGGGTCGGAATGGCACCGACTTTCATGACGCAGCGTATGCGTCAAAGGTCGGGAAGGGGTTAAAGACTGTTTTTTCTTTTCAAGACTTCCAAGGGGAGATGCTTATGGTGGGTTTCAAAGTCTTGTAGATGGGATAGAGCAGATGCAACCTCTATTTCTCTCTCCCTCATAAATCTAACCCCATGCTTTATAGTATTTGGAGAGGAGTCAGTGGTGGTGTTTAAAGCAAAGTGTTCGAACAAGGTATGTAAAATCTCCTGAGAGACCACTGGGTCATGTAATAGATATGTGTTTAATTTCTATTGCCATTGATGAGGGATCGAAGAAGGGAGAGAGACATATATCATGAAACATGAGAAAAAGTTATAGAGTCAATATCTGCATTTTGTAAGCATGCGAGATACTGTTGTTTTAAGAAAAATAATCCAACTGCATGAGAGCACAAGAAACAACGACTCTTATTGGCAGTAACATTATTACTGCTGGTCAGAAATCTGTGGTAAAAAAATTTACCACCAATCTCAGAGGGGTCGGCTGATGTGAGTGCAACTCCTTTTAACATTTGGTTTCTCCTTCCATTAACTCCCTTGTGTTCCACTTTGTTGTTTGATGGGTGTATTTTGTATGACTGTTATTTTCAATTATTATCCCTGCCTGTCTTCCCTTGTTTGGCTGGTTAGTGCTATCCTACTTTGGCTTCCCACTTCCCTGGGTTGTGGTGGGGAAAGATAAGGGTTTCATGTCTCCCCTATTTCCTCATAGATTGTAAGCAAATGAGCAGGGCCCTCACTCCTCTTGGTATCAGTTGATATATGTGATTATTGTTATTCTGTAATGTCTTTTATTGTCTGTACAATTTCCCTCTAAAATATAAAGTGCTGCAAAATATGTTGGCACTATAGAAATAAAATTATTACTATTATTATTATTATTATTATTGTATTATAAGGGTTGATTTAGGAGCATAGAATAGCACAAGAACCAGGTGTCTCCACATTCAGGAGTAATTTGTGGGACTAATTTGTGGGACAGAGACAGACCAGTGTGCCCCTAGTTCTAGGGACCTGGTTAGTTCTCACAGTCCCAAAGTACTGTGTGACATTAACACTGGCCCTTACTTTTTTGATCCATCATGGGTCCCGGGGCTGATCTGACAGGGCAACTGCAGCAATCCAGCAACTCACTCTTGATGACTAGGGTTAAGCGAAATGGGTCGGCCATTTTCAGAAGTCGCCGACTTTTGGCAAAGTCGGGTTTCATGAAACCCGACCCGACCCCTGTGTGGGGTAGGCCATGAGGTCGGCAATCTTCTGAATCTGGTATCGGAATTCCGATACCGAGTTCCGATAAGTTTGCAATATCGGAAATCGGTATCGGAATCCATATTTAAGTGTAAAATAAAGAATTAAAATAAAAAATATTGCTATACTTACCCTCTGATGCGCCCTGGTACTAACCGGCAGCCTTCCTTCCTTAGAATCAGCGTGTGAAAGACCTTAGATGACGCCACGGCTTGTGATTGGTCGCGCGACCGCCCATGTGACCGCTCACGCGACCAATCACAAGCCGCGAAGTCACCGAAGGTCCTTCAAGAGCTGATTCTTAGAAAGGAAGGCTGCCGGAAAGAAGCAGGGCGCGTCCGAGGGTGAGTATATTCCTATTAGTTATATACTCACCCTCGGACGCGCCCTGCTTCTTTCCGGCAGCCTTCCTTCCTAAGAATCAGCGCTTGAAGGACCTTCGATGACGTCGCGGCTTGTGATTGGTCGCGTGAGCGGTCACATGGGCGGTCAGCCGACCAATCACAAGCCGCAACGTCATCTAAGGTCGTTCACACGCTGATTCTTAGGAAGGAAGGCTGCCGGTAAGAACCAGGGCGCGTTCGAGGGTGAGTATAGCAATATTTTTTATTTTAATTCTTTATTTTACACTTAAATATGGATCCCAGGGCCTGAAGGAGAGTTTCCTCTCCTTCAGACCCTGGGAACCATTAGAAACCCAATGCACTGCATTGGGTTTCGTGTTTCGGCCGACCCCGACCCCGACTTTTCTATAGGATCGACCGATGTCACTCGACCCGACTTTTGAGAAAGTCGGGTTTCGTGAAACCCGACCCGATCCTATAAAAGTAAAAGTCGCTCAACCCTATTGATGACATATTGATTTATCTGACTTGTGTCACATCAGGTACATGTCAGACAGGTCTTTCAAGTACTCAGGGACAATAAATTATAAGTCGTAACCAGAGACAGGTATGCTCTCGGTTCAGGAGATCCATTTTCTGGCTTATTACTTCTCGCATGGATCCAGCAAAAGTCCAGGCGGTACTGGATTGGGATGGTCCTGAAGACCTAAAATCTTTGCAATGGATTTTAGTTTTTTTCTGCCACTACCATAAGTTCGTCAACAACTTTTCAGTGGCGTCCAAACCTCTGATGGATATGACCAGAAAAGTGATGGACTTTTTCCAATGGTCCAGTCTGGCCAGTTAGGCATTTGATACTTTAAAGAAATATTTTGCTTCTGTGCCAATACTTATACAGCCTGATGTTACTCAGACATTCAAAGTAGAGGTTGATGTGTCTGAAGAAGTGGTTGGAGCTGTATTGTTGCAGGGCACATCTCCAAGTTAATGGCGTTCATGTGCATACTATTCAATGAATCTGTTGTCCGCTGAGAAAAACTATGACATTGGTAATAATATGCAACTCTTGGCAATTAAATGTGCTTTTGAAGAGTGGTAACATTTCTTGGAGAGAGCAGTACTTTTGGTAATGGTAAATCATCGATCATTGAAATCTTTTGCATTTGGAATCAGCAAAGCATCTGACACATTGATTGACAATATTGTGATTGTTTTTCACCAGATTCAACTTTTTTGTGGCCCACAGCAGGGTGATAAGAAAATTAAGGGGTATGTTTTATCTCGTGTCCTTAGGGAGGAGATAATTGTGAACTGGTTCCTATACTGCAGAAAAGGTTGCATCTATATGTATCTGGAGAGGGAGGTCCTTGGGGCTCAGAGGAATGCTACTACTGCCTGTCCATCAGGTAAACTGTTTACTTTGTGAATCTCCATCTTAAAATTTTAAGTGAAGATCATGATTCGGTCTTGGCTGGACATCCAGGCTGTAAATCACCACAGATCTTCTTACTTGTCATTTTTAGGCCCCTTTCACACATCAGTTTTTTTACATCAGTCACAATCCGCCGAATTTTGAAACAAACGGATCCGGCGAATGTTGCCGCCAGATCCATTTTTTTCTCATAGACTTGCATTAGCGACGGATTGCGATAGATAGCCTCACGTTTCATCTGTGGTTCATTGGATCTGTTGAAAATTGTTTATCCGGCGGCGGGAAAAAATGGACAAAGTAGCGTTTTTTGCCTCCGGTGAATAACCGGACAGCGACGTTTTTTTAAACTGCGCATGCTCCAATTTAATTAGGATGCAATTGGCCAGCACCCAATTAGGAAAGGTATATAAAGCCTGCCAGGTAGGGCTTCACTCATCCATGTACCAGCCAGCCAGCAAGCAAGACACAGAGCTACAACCTGCCGCCAGAGCTAAAACCTGCCACCAGAGCTAAAACCTGCCAGCCAGAGCAAAAACCCCAGCAGCAGGCCAGCAGCCAGCCAACCAATGTCTTCTTCTTGGAGCCCTCCCTCGCAACGTCAGTGCTGTGAGGTAAATAAATATATATTTTCTTTTTGGTGATGTTCATATATATATATAAATATATATATATATTTTATTAATCTATAATTCTTGTTTAACAGGAAGCTCCAGCATCAGAGGTGCTTCCAGAAGAAGAAGGATGGGGTGGAGAAACACCCAGAGCGGGCTCACATTTTGTAAGCTTCTCACATGCATCACAGAGCCACATCATCACAGCCATCACATTACACACAACACATAAAAAAACAGATCATTACAGGCATCACAGTACACACAACACATAAGCCTACATCCAAGCACATAATGCGTTTTTTTTGTCTTCCAATTCTGGGGCCCGACTTTTTTTTTTGCATTTTTCCACTTCATGTTAATGATTTGAGTGTAATGTTTTTGTTTTTTGTCTTTTTTAACAGGCTTCACAGCATGTTCCCGACTCTGATGGGTTGAGGAGGCCGGTCTAGATATCGACCTCCTCATCGATCTAGTCCAAGAGCGGGAGCCGGTATCGAAGATGGGGACCGCAGCCACACTGATCTTGGTGTGACCTGTTTGCTCGGGGAGGAAGTCTGCCATGAAGTTGTTGAACATTATGATGACCTTAACCCCTTAGTGACAGAGCAAATTTGGTACTTAATGACCAGGCCAATTTTTGCAATTCTGACCACTGTCACTTTATGAGGTTATAACTCTGGAACGCTTCAACGGATCCCGCTGATTCTGAGATTGTTTTTTTGTGACATATTGTACTTCATGTTAGTGGTAAAATTTCTTCGATATTACTTGCGATTATTTATGAAAAAAACGGAAATATGGCGAAAATTTTTAAAATTTTGCAATTTTCAAACTTTGTATTTTTATGCCCTTAAATCAGAGAGATATGTCACGAAAAATAGTTAATAAATAACATTTCCCACATGTCTACTTTACATGAGCACAATTTTGGGAAACACTTTTTTTTTGTTAGGGAGTTATAAGGGTTAAAAGTTGACCAGCAATTTCTCATTTTTACAACACCATTTTTTTTTAGGGACCACATCACATTTGAAGTCATTTTGAGGGGTCTATATGATAGAAAATAATGAAGTGTGACACCATTCTAAAAACTACACCCCTCAAGGTTCTCAAAACCACATTCAAGAAGTTTATTAACCCTTTACGTGCTTCACAGGAACTGAAACAATGTGGAAGGAAAAAATGAACATTTAACTTTTTTTTGCAAACATCTTAATTCAGAACCATTTTTTTTATTTTCACAAGTGTAAAAACAGAAATGTAACCGTAAATTTTGTTATGCAATTTCTCCTGAATACGCCAATACCCCATATGTGGGGGTAAACCACTTTTTGGGCGCACCGCAGAACTTAGAAGTGAAGGAGCGCCGTTTGACTTTTTCAATGCAGAATTGGCTGGAATTGAGATCGGACACCATGTCACGTTTAGAGAGCCCTTGATGTGCCTAAATAGTAGAAACCCCCCACAAGTGACACCATTTTGGAAACTAGACCGCGTAAGGAACTTATCTAGATGTGTGGTGAGCACTTTGAACCCCCAAGTGCTTCACAGAAGTTTATAACGTAGAGCCGTGAAAATAAAAAATCGCTTTTGTTTTCACAAAAATGATCTTTTCACCCACAAATTCTTATTTTCACAAGGGTAACAGGAGAAATTAGACCACAAAAGTTGTTGTGCGATTTCTCCTGAATACGTCGATACCCCATATGTGTGTAATGTAGAGCCATGAAAAAAAAAATTGCATTTTTTCTACAAAAATGATTTTTTGCCCACAAATTTTTATTTTTACAAGGGTAACAGGAGAAATTAGACCACTAAAGTTGTTGTGCAATTTCTCCTGAGTACACTGATACCCAATATGTGGGGGTAAACCACTGTTTGGGCGCACCGCAGAGCTTGGAAGAGAAGGAGTGCCGTTTTACTTTTTCAATGTAGAATTGGCTGGAATTGAGATTGGACGCCATGTTGCGTTTGGAGAGCTCCTGATGTGCCTAAACAGTGGAAACCCCCCACAAGTGACACCATTTTGGAAACTAGACCCCTTAAGGAACTTATCTAGATGTGTGGCGAGCACTTTGAACCCCCATATGCTTCACAGAAGTTTATAACGTAGAGCCGTGAAAATAAAAAATTGCAATTTTTCTACAAAAATGATCTTTTTGCCCACAAATTTTTATTTTCACAAGGGTAACAGGAGAAATTAGACAACTAAAGTTGTTGTGCAATTTCTCCTGAGTACGTCGATACCCAATATGTGGGGGTAAACCACTGTTTGGGCGCACCGCAGAGCTTGGAAGAGAAAGAGTGCCGTTTTACTTTTTCAATGTAGAATTGGCTGGAATTGAGATCGGACGCCATGTCGCGTTTGGAGAGCCCCTGATGTGCCTAAACAGTAGAAATCCCCCACAAGTGACCCCATTTTGGAAACTAGACCCCCCATGGAACTTATCTAGATGTGTGGTGAGAACCTTGAATGCCCAAGTGCTTCACAGAAGTTTATAATGTAGAGCCGTGAAAATAAAAAATATTTTTTTTTCCACAAAAAAGATTTTTTAGCCCCCAAGTTTTTATTTTCACAAGGGTAACAAGAGAAATTGAACCCCAAAAGTTATTGTCCAATTTGTCCTGAGTATGCTGGTACCCCATATGTGGGGGTAAACCACTGTTTGGGCGCACAGCAGAGCTCGGAAGGAAGGAGCACCGTTTTGGAATGCAGACTTTGATAGAATGGTCTGCGGGTATTATGTTGCCTTTGCAGAGCCCCTGATGTACCTAACCAGTAGAAACCCTCCACAAGTGACCCCATTTTGGAAACTAGACCCCGCAAGGAACTTATCTAGATGTGTGGTGTGAACTTTGAATGCCCAAGTGCTTCACAGAAGTTTGGAATGCAGAGTCGTGAAAATAAAAAATATTTTTTTTCCACAAAAAAGATATTGTAGCCCCCAAGTTTTTATTTTCACAAGGGTAACAGGAGAAATTGGACTGCAATAGTTGTTTTCCAATTTCTCCTGAGTACGTCGATACCCAATATGTGGGGGTAAACCACTGTTTGGGCGCACCGCAGAGCTTGGAAGAGAAAGAGTGCCGTTTTACTTTTTCAATGTAGAATTGGCTGGAATTGAGATCGGACGCCATGTCGCGTTTGGAGAGCCCCTGATGTGCCTAAACAGTAGAAATCCCCCACAAGTGACCCCATTTTGGAAACTAGACCCCCCATGGAACTTATCTAGATGTGTGGTGAGAACCTTGAATGCCCAAGTGCTTCACAGAAGTTTATAATGTAGAGCCGTGAAAATAAAAAATATTTTTTATTTCCACAAAAAAGATTTTTTAGCCCCCAAGTTTTTATTTTCACAAGGGTAACAAGAGAAATTGGACCCCAAAAGTTATTGTCCAATTTGTCCTGAGTATGCTGGTACCCCATATGTGGGGGTAAACCACTGTTTGGGCGCACAGCAGAGCTCGGATAGAAGGAGCACCGTTTTGGAATGCAGACTTTGATAGAATGGTCTGCGGGTATTATGTTGCGTTTGCAGAGCCCCTGATGTACCTAACCAGTAGAAACCCTCCACAAGTGACACCATTTTGGAAACTAGACCCCCCAAGGAACTTATCTAGATGTGTGGTGTGAACTTCGAATGCCCAAGTGCTTCACAGAAGTTTGGAATGCAGAGTCGTGAAAATAAAAAATATTTTTTTTCCACAAAAAAGATATTGTAGCCCCCAAGTTTTTATTTTCACAAGGGTAACAGGAGAAATTGGACTGCAATAGTTGTTGTCCAATTTATCCCGAGTACGCTGATGCACCATATGTGGGGGTAAACCACTGTTTGGGCGCACGGCAGAGCTCGGAAGGGAAGGAGCGCCTTTTTGGAATGCAGACTTTGATAGAATGGTCTGTGGGCATTATGCTGCGATTGCAGAGCCCCTGATGTACCTAAACTGTAGTAACCCCCCACAAGTGACCCTGATTTTGGAAACTAGACCCCCCAAGGAACTTATCTAGATGTGTGGTGAGAACTTTGAATGCCCAAGCGCTTCACAGAAGTTTAGAATGCAGAGTCGTGAAAATAAAAAATATTTTTTTTTTCACAAAAAAGATATTGTAGCACCCAAGTTTTTATTTTCACAAGGGTAACAAGAGAAATTGGACCCCAGAAGTTGTTGTCCAATTTATCCCGAGTACGCTGATGCCCCATATGTGGGGGTAACCCACTGTTTGGGCGCACGGCAGAGCTCGGAAGGGAGGGAGCACCATTTGACTTTTTGAGCGCAAAATTGGCTGTCGTGTTTGGAGACCCCCTAATGTACCTAAACAGTGGAAACCCCCCAATTCTAGCTCCAACCCTAACCCCAACACACCCCTAACCCTAATCCCAACCTGATCCATAATCCTAATCACTAACCCTAACCATAATCACAACCCTTACCCCAAAACAACCCTAATGTCAACCCTAACCATAACCCTAATCAAAACCCTAAATCCAACACACCCCTAATCCTAATCTTAACCCTAACCTCAAACCTAACCCTAATCCCAATACATCCCTAATCACAACCCTAACCTTAACCCTAATCCCAACCCTAACCCTAATCCCAGCTCTAACCCTAACTTTAGCCCCAACCCTAGCCCTAACTTTAGCCCCAACCCTAACCCTAGCCCTAAGGCTACTTTCACACTTGCGTCGTTTGGCATTCCATCGCAATCCGTCGTTTTGGACAAGAAACGGATCCTGCAAATGTGCCCGCAGGATGCGTTTTTTGCCCATAGACTTGTATTGCCGACGGATCGTGACGGATGGCCACACGTCGCGTCCGTCGTGCACTGGATCAGTTGTGTTTTGGCGGACCGTCGGCACAAAAAAAGTTCAATGAAACGTTTTTTTGTACGTCGCATCCGCCATTTCTGACCGCGCATGCGTGGCCGTAACTCCGCCCCCTCTTCCCTAGGACATAGATTGGGCATCGGATGCGTTGAAAAACTACAGCTGCTGCCCACGTTGTGCACAATTTTCACAACGTGCGTCGGTATGTCGGGCCGACACATTGCGACGGCCCCGTACCGACGTTAGTGTGAAAGAAGCCTAACCCTAAATTTAGCCCCAACCCTAACCCTAAATTTAGCCCAACCCTAACCCTAAATTTAGCCCCAACCCTAGCCCTAACCCTAGCCCTAACCCTAGCCCTAGCCCTAACCCTAGCCCTAACCCTAACCCTACCCCTAACCCTAACCCTACCCCTAACCCTACCCCTACCCCTAACCCTACCCCTAGCCCTACCCCTAACCCTACCCCTAACCCTACCCCTAATTCTACCCCTAACCCTAACCCTAGCCCTAACCCTAACCCTAGCCCTAATCCTACCCCTAACCCTAACCCTACCCCTAACCCTAACCCTAATTTTAGCCCCAACTGCTGTTCTCCTGCCGGCCGGCAGATGGAGACAGATGGCGGGCGCACTGCGCATGCGCCCGCCATTTTCTTCTACCGGCGGCCAGGAGGAGCAGCAAGAGGATCCAGGGACACAGGTGAGTATTGTAGGGTCCCCGAATCCCCCTATTTCTCTGTCCTCTGATGTGCGATCACATCAGAGGACAGAGAATTACACTTTACTTTTTTTTTTTTTTTTGCGGTCGCCGGTAAACAGTTAATTACCGGCGATCGCAAAACAGGGGTCGGTAAAACCGACCCCGATCATGCTCTTTGGGGTCTTGGCTACTCCCGGCAGCCGAGACCCCAAAGATTCTTGCGAGGCCGGCCGGCGGGCGCACTGCGCATGCGCCCGCCCTATTGAAGATGGCGGCGCTCACCGGGAGACACGAGGAGCATCGGGGGAGATAGGTGAGTATTGGGGGGCTACCTGGGACCCCTTTTCTCTGTCCTCCGATGTGCGATCACATCGGAGGACAGAGAAATTAAAAAGAGATCGCGTTTTTTTTTTTTTTTGCGATCGCCGGTAAACGGTTAATTACCGGCGATCGCAAATGCGGGGTGGGTTAAAAAAAACCCCGAATCATGTTCTCTGGGGTCTCGGCTACCCCCGGCAGCCGAGACCCCGGAGAAAATCCGACTCTGGGGGGCGCTATTCACTTTTTCCACAGCGCCGTTAATTAACGGCGCTGTGGTTTAAGTACCCTTAGCGGCCGCCGTTAAAAGGCGTATCGGCGGTCGCCAAGGGGTTAAGGTTCGGGCCCAGAATTAAAGTCATAAGTATTAATAGTTCAGTAACTTATGTTGCTGGATGTAATGTGTCATATCTTAACCCCTTAATCCCATATGACGTACTATCCCGTCCAGGTGACCTGGGACTTAATTCCCATGGACGGGATAGTACGTCATATGCGATCGGCCGCGCTCACGGGGGGAGCGCGGCCGATCGCGGCCGGGTGTCAGCTGCCTATCGCAGCTGACATCCGGCACTATGTGCCAGGAGCGGTCACGGACCGCTCCCGGCACATTAACCCCCGGCACACCGCGATCAAAGATGATCGCGGTGTGCCGGCGGTGCAGGGAAGCATCGCGCAGGGAGGGGGCTCCCTGCGGGCTTCCCTGAGACGATCGGTACACGGTGATGTGCTCACTGTGTACCGAGCGTCTTCTCCCTGCAGTCCCCGGATCCAAAATGGCCGCCGGGCTGCATCCGGGTCCTGCAGGGAGCACTTCCGGGTCAGGATCAGGCTGCAGCTGCAGCTCTAATCCTGCCCGGCTGTATGTCAGATCACCGATCTAACAGAGTGCTGTGCACACTGTCAGATCGGTGATCTGTGATGTCCCCCCCTGGGACAAAGTGAAAAAGTAAAAAAAAAAATTTCCACACTTGTAAAAAAAAATAAAAAAAAAATTCCTAAATAAAGCAGAAAAAAAAAAATATTATTCCCATAAATACATTTCTTTGCATAAAAAAAAACAAAAAAAACAATAAAAGTACACATATTTAGTATCGCCGCGTCCGTAACGACCCGACCTATAAAACTGGCCCACTAGTTAACCCCTTCAGTGAACACCGTAAGAAAAAAAAAAAAAAAACGAGCCAAAAAACAACGCTTTATTATCATAACGCTGAACAAAAAGTGGAATAACACACGATCAAAAAGACGGATATAAATAACCATGGTACCTCTGAAAACGTCATCTTGTCCCGCAAAAAACGAGCCGCCATATAGCATCATAACCAAAAAAATAAAAAAGTTATAGTCCTGAGAATAAAGCGATGCCAAAATAATTATTTTTTCTATAAAATAGCTTTTATCGTATAAAAGCGCCAAAACATAAAAAAATGATATAAATGAGGTATCGCTGTAATCGTACTGACCCGAAGAATAAAACTGCTTCATCAATTTTACCAAACGCGGAACGGTATAAACGCCTCCCCCAAAAGAAATTCATGAATAGCTGGTTTTTGGTCATTCTGCCTCACAAAAAATCGGAATAAAAAGCGATCAAAAACTGTCACATGTCCGAAAATGTAACCGATAAAAACGTCAACTCGTCCCGCAAAAAACAAGACCTCACATGACTCTGTGGACCAAAATATGGAAAAATTATAGGTCTCAAAATGTGGAGACGCAAAAACTTTTTTGCTATAAAAAGCGTCTTTTAGTGTGTGACGGCTGCCAATCATAAAAATCCGATATAAAAAACTCGCTATAAAAGTAAATCAAACCCCCCTTCATCACCCCCTTAGTTAGGCTAGGTTCACATTGCGTTAATGGGTTAACGCTAACGGACAGCGTTGCACGGCAAAAATGTCACAATTAACGCCGTGCAACGGGTCCGTTAGCACAACCATTGACAGCAATGTGATTTTCGGGTGTAGCGCATCGCTAGAGCGTGCCATTTTCGGCTCGCGCTAGCAAGGTGCCGTTCTTTTGTGGCGCGCCTCAGACGCTGCTTGCAGCGTCCGCGGCGCGCCCGAGGTCCGATCCCCGATCTTCCAGAGCGGGGACGTTAACGCGACCACTAAACACGACACCTAAAAAGACATTGCGTTAGCGCAATCCGCTAGTGCTAAACGGATTTCCCTAATGCAATGTGAACCTAGCCTTAGGGAAAAATAATAAAATTAAAAAAAATGTATTTATTTCCATTTTCCCATTAGGGTTAGGGTTAGGGCTAGGGTTAGGGCTAGGGTTAGGGTTAGGGTTTGTATTACATTTACGGTTGGGATTAGGGTTGGGATTAGAATTAGGGGTGTGTCAGGGTTAGGTGTGTGGTTAGGGTTACAGTTGGGATTAGGGTTAGGGGTGCGTTTGGATTAGGGTTTCAGTTATAATTGGGGGTTTCCACTGTTTAGACACATCAGGGGCTCTCCAAACGCGACATGGCGTCCGATCTCAATTCCAGCCAATTCTGCATTGAAAAAGTAAAACAGTGCTCCTTCACTTCCGAGCTCTCCCGTGCGCCCAAACAGGGGTTTACCCCAACATATGGGGTATCATCGTACTCGAGACAAATTGGACAACAACTTTTTGGGTCCAAGTTCTCTTGTTATCCTTGGGAAAATAAAAATTTGGGGGGCTAAAAATCATTTTTGTGGGAAAAAAAAGGATTTTTTATTTTCACGGCTCTGCGTTGTAAACTGTAGTGAAACACTTGGGGGTTCAAAGTTTTCACAACACATCTAGATAAGTTCCATGGGAGGTCTAGTTTCAATATGGGGTCACTTGTGGGTGGTTTCTACTGTTTGGGTACATCAGGGGCTCTGCAAATGCAACGTGACGCCTGCAGACCAATCCATCTAAGTCTGCATTCCAAATGGCGCTCCTTCCCTTCCGAGCTCTGCCATGCGCCCAAACAGTGGTTCCCCCCCACATACGGGGTATCAGCGTACTCAGGACAAATTGAACAACAACTTTTGGGGTCCAATTTATTCTGTTACCCTTGTAAAAATACAAAGCTGGGGGCTAAAAAATCATTTTTGTGAAAAAAAAAAAGAATTTTTATTTTCACGGCTCTGCGTTATAAACTGTAGTGAAACACTTAGGGGTTCAAAGTTCTCACAACACATTTAGATAAGTTCCTTGGGAGGTCTAGTTTCTAATATGGGGTCACTTGTGGGGGGTTTGTACTGTTTGGGTACATCAGGGGCTCTGCAAATGCAACGTGACTCCTGCAGACCAATCCATCTAAGTCTGCATTCCAAATGGCGCTCCTTCCCTTCCGAGCTCTGCCATGCGCCCAAACAGTGGTTCCCCCCCACATATGGGGTATCAGCGTACTCAGGACAAATTGGACAACAACTTTTGGGGTCCAATTTATTATGTTACCCTTGTGAAAATACAAAACTGGGGGCTAAAAAATAATTTTTGCGAAAAAAAAAAAAAATTATTTTAACGGCTCTGCGTTATAAACTGTAGTGAAACATTTGGGGGTTCAAAGCTCTCAAAACACATCTAGATAAGTTCCTTATGGGGTCTAGTTTCCAAAATGGTGTCACTTGTGGGGGGTTTTAATGTTTAGGCACATCAGGGGCTCTCCAAACCAACATGGCGTCCCAACTTAATTCCAGTCAATTTTGCATTGAAAAGTCAAATGGCGCTCCTTCCCTTCCGAGCTCTGCTATGCACCCAAAAAGTGGTTTACCCCCACATATGGGGTATCGTCGCACTCAGGACAAATTGCACAACAACTTTTGTGGTCTAATTTCTTCTCTTACCCTTGGGAAAATAAAAAATTGGGGGCGAAAAGATCATTTTTGTGAAAAAATAAGATTTTTTATTTTTACGGCTCTGCATTATAAACTTCTGTGAAGCACTTGTTGGGTCAAAGTGCTCACCACACATCTAGATAAGTTCCTTAAGGGGTCTACTTTTCAAAATGGTGTCACTTGTGAGGGGTTCCAATGTTTAGGCACATCAGGGGCTCTCCAAACGCAACATGGCGTCCCATCTCAATTCCAGTCAATTTTGCATTGAAAAGTCAAATGGCGCTCCTTCCCTTCCGAGCTCTGCCATACGCCCAAACAATGGTTTACACCCATATATGGGGTATCAGCGTACTCAGGACAAATTGGCCAACAATTTTTGAGGTCCAATTTCTTCTCTTACTCTTGGGAAAATAAAAAATTGGGGGCGAAAAGATCATTTTTGTGAAAAAATATGATTTTTTATTTTTACGGCTCTGCATTATAAACTTCTGTGAAGCAATTGGTGGGTCAAAGTGGTCACCACACATCTAGATAAGTTCCTTAGGGTGTCTACTTTCCAAAATGGTGTCACTTGTGGGGGGGTTTCAATGTTTAGGCACATCAGTGGCTCTCCAAACGCAACATGGTGTCCCATCTCAATTCCTGTCAATTTTGCATTTAAAAGTCAAATGGCGCTCCTTCCCTTCCGAGCTCTGCCATGCGCCCAAACAGTGGTTTACTCCCACATATGGGCTATCAGCGTACTCAGTACAGATTGTACAACAATGTTTGGCATCCATTTTATCCTGTTACCCTTGGTAAAATAAAACAAATTGGAGCTGAAATAAATTTTGTGTGAAAAAAAGTTAAATATTCATTCTTATTTAAACATTCCAAAAATTCCTGTGAAACCCCTGAAGGGTTAATAAACTTCTTGAATGTGGTTTTGAGCACCTTGAGGGGTGCAGTTTTTAGAATGGTCTCACACTTGGGTATTTTCTATCATATAGACCCCTCAAAATGACATCAAATGAGATGTGGTCCCTAAAAAAAAATGGTGTTGTAAAAATGAGAAATTGCTGGTCAACTTTTAACCCTTATAACTCCCTAACAAAAAAAAATTTTGGTTCCAAAATTGTGCTGATGTAAAGTAGACATGTGGGAAATGTTACTTATTAAGTATTTTGCGTGAGATATCTCTGTGATTTAAGGGCATAAAAATTTAAAGTTGGAAAATTGCGAAACTTTCTAAATTTTCGCCAAATTTCCGTTTTTTTCACAAATAAACGCAAGTTATATCGAATAAATGTTACTACTAAAATGAAGTACAATATGTCACGAGAAAACAATGTCAGAATCGCCAAGATCCGTTGAAGCGTTCCAGAGTTATAACCTCATAAAGGGACAGTGGTCAGAATTGTAAAAATTGGCCCGGTCATTAACGTGCAAACCACCCTCGGGGCTTAAGGGGTTAACCAATTTGTGCTTTTTTTTTTTTTTTTGGAAGTGCTTTGAGCAGCAAGGTGGATTGCAGCTGAGGGGAAAAAGAAAAAAAAATCTTTAAATCTCCAGCTTAGCGAGTGTGATCTGAGCGTAAGTGTGAAAATAAAATAAAAGGCGTAGGCCTTGAAATATGTTGTTGCTATGATATGTTGCTATGTATGTTGCTAAGGGGTGATATTATTTTAATGTATAAATATATGAGGGGACAGTTCAAAGACCTTTCTGATGATCTTTTTAATCATAGACCTGAGATAGGGACAAGGGGGCATCCTTTACGTCTGGAGGAAAGAAGGTTTAAGCATAATAACAAATGCGGATTCTTTACTGTAAGAGCAGTGAGACTATGGAACTCTCTGCCGTATGATGTTGTAATGAGTGATTCGTTGCTTAAATTTAAGAGGGGACTGGATACCTTTCTGGAAAAGTATAATGGTACAGGGTATATATACTAGATTCCTTGATAGGGCGTTGATCCAGGGAACTAGTCTGATTGCCGTATGTAGAGTCGGAAAGGAATTTTTACCCAATGTGGAGCTTACTCTTTGTAGGGCATGTTAGGTTAGGCTATGGGTTGAACTAGATGGACTTAAAGTCTTCCTTCAACCTTAATAACTATGTAACTATGTGTCCTAACCAATTTGTGCTTTCACTTTGCAGGGGAAAGAGTTATCAAGTGGTGGCGGTCACTCACAGATCGCTTCAAGAAGGAGTTCCACAAGGAGATGCAGGCCCCAAGTGGATTGGGAGGATACAGGAGCAAGTACAAGTATGCTAGAGCCCTGTCGTTCCTCCCATCAACTATGGTTAGCGGAAGGTAAATATTCCCCACCCCCTTTACTAAGTAAAACTGTTTACATGTGTAACCTTTACTTTTTGGTTTCAGCCAGGGCCAAGCAATAACAATATATTAATTACATTTTTTTTCTTTGTTCCACAGCACTATCTGCAGTACTCGGGAGCCTGCAGAGTTGAACCCTTCTGAAGCGATCCCAAAGGAGTCCGCCACCAGTGACCACTTTGACAGACCCAACCCTTCTGAACCTTCCCTGCATTCCCTCACATCTGGTCCCTTGGTCCCCTCCACCAGCGCTGGAGCATCCTGGCCGACTTCGTTACATGAAGCTGTAGGTGACGAGGTTGCTTTTTCTTTACCCCACCCTTCTGACACTGACACTGCTGCCACCTCTAGAACACCTTTGGGTTTGGGGCAGCAGTACCAGAGGGGTCAGGAAAAGAGCTATGTGCCTAAGTGCATCCTTCCTGAACTCACTCAAACTGTGCATAGACAAGCTATCTCCTGACCAGCAGATGCATGTAATGCAAGCCTGCCAGTTTGCCCTAGCTCAGGTTAGCTCCCAAGCCCCTCCACCTGCCTCGGTAATTCCTCCTGCACCTGCCCCCCTCCAGCCACTGTCCCTCCTCCCCCTCCTATACAATAACAGCTTTCTGCCCTGTACCAGATTCCTGCCCTGCACCAGCTACCTTCCCCGTACCAGCTTTCTGCCCCATACCAGCTGCCAACCATCTGTGCCTCCACTTTCTGCCCAACATCTACTGCCTGCCCAACATGTACTCCCTGCCCACTGCCACCAGTCTCCTTCCACACCCATTATGCCCCAAACACAACCCTCTTCTCCACCCACCACCTCTTCTGCCTCCCATTCCCTCCACTCCACCTCTCAAACCTTACAAATTCCCATCCCTACTCCCATTTTTTTGATCACCAATTCTTTCTCCACCACTTCACATTCTGTTTTACCTTCTGATCCGTCACCACCACAATCCTCTCTCCACACTCCCACTGGCAAAGTGGTCCGATCTGGCAGCCCCTCCAGTACTATCTCCACTCCACACTACCTTAACTTATAAATGTTTTATAAAATTTGTAAATATTTTTTTTTCAAAAACTTTGTCTTTTTTTTAATTATAAGGTAAAATACTTTGGGTAAAACAAGGTACAATACTTTGGGTAAAACAGGTACAATACTTTGGGTAAAACAGGTACAATACTTTGGGTAAAACCCAACCACGTACAATACTTTGGGTAAAACCCAACCAGGTACAATACATTGGGTAAAACAGGTACAATACTTTGGGTAAAACCCAACCAGGTGCAATACTTTGGGTAAAACCCAACAAGGTCCAATACTTTGGGTAAAACAAGGTCCCATACAGGGCCGGCTCCAGGTTTTTGAGGGCCCCGGGCGAAAGAGTCTCAGTGGGCCCCCCCTTTAACACATACCCCGATTCATGATCGCATATAAACACAGCCATGTAGTATATAACACTGCCCACATAGTATATAGCAGCCCATGTAGTATATAGCAGCCCACGTAGCATATAGCAGCCCATGTAGTATATAGCACAGCCCACGTACAGGGCCGGCTCCAGGTTTTTGAGGGCCCCGGGCGAAAGAGTCTCAGTGGGCCCCCCCTTTAACACATACCCCGATTCATGATCGCATATAAACACAGCCATGTAGTATATAACACTGCCCACATAGTATATAGCAGCCCATGTAGTATATAGCAGCCCACGTAGCATATAGCAGCCCATGTAGTATATAGCACAGCCCACGTACAGGGCCGGCTCCAGGTTTTTGAGGGCCCCGGGCGAAAGAGTCTCAGTGGGCCCCCCCTTTAACACATACCCCGATTCATGATCGCATATAAACACAGCCATGTAGTATATAACACTGCCCACATAGTATATAGCAGCCCATGTAGTATATAGCAGCCCACGTAGCATATAGCAGCCCATGTAGTATATAGCACAGCCCACGTAGTATATAGCAGCGCAGCCCACGTAGTATATAGCAGCCCACGTAGTATATAGCAGCGCAGCCCACGTAGTATATAGCAGCGCAGCCCACGTAGTATATAGCAGCGCAGCCCACGTAGTATATAGCAGCGCAGCCCACATAGTATATAGCAGCGCAGCCCACGTAGTATATAGCAGCGCAGCCCACGCAGTATATAGCAGCGCAGCCCACGTAGTATATAGCAGCGCAGCCCACATAGTATATAGCAGCGCAGCCCACGTAGTATATAGCAGCGCAGCCCACGTAGTATATAGCAGCACAACCCACGTAGTATATAGCAGCGCAGCTCACGTAGTATATAGCAGCGCAGCCCACGTAGTATATAGCAGCGCAGCCCACATAGTATATAGCAGCGCAGCCCACGTAGTATATAGCAGCGCAGCCCACGTAGTATATAGCAGCGCAGCCCACGTAGTATATAGCAGCGCAGCCCACGTAGTATATAGCAGCGCCACTCACTCAGGCACTGGTAGGACTAGGAGCTCCTCCTGAACCTGCCTCATAACTTCAGCAGCATGGCAGCCAGTCAGGGGCGGAGATCAGAGCAGGAGAACGTGCTCTCTCCGCCCATAAACAATGTCACACTGGCTGCCTTCTCTTAACCCCTATTTGTGCCTGCCTGGCTGCACTGACTGAGTGAGAAGATGCTTGTGTCAGAGCTGGCACATAGGGGTTAAGAGAACGCAGCCAGCAGTGACTTTGTGGGCAGAGAGAGCATGTTCTCCTGCTCTGCTCTCCCAGCTGTATCTATGACAGCGTGAGTGGGCCCCCCTCTCTCTCTAGGGCCCCGGCATTTGCCCAGTGCGCCGGGTGCTGACGCCGGCCCTGCCCACGTAGTATATAGCAGCGCAGCCCACGTAGTATATAGCAGCCCACGTAGTATATAGCAGCGCAGCCCACGTAGTATATAGCAGCGCAGCCCACGTAGTATATAGCAGCGCAGCCCACGTAGTATATAGCAGCGCAGCCCACGTAGTATATAGCAGCGCAGCCCACGCAGTATATAGCAGCGCAGCCCACGTAGTATATAGCAGCGCAGCCCACGCAGTATATAGCAGCGCAGCCCACATAGTATATAGCAGCGCAGCCCACATAATATATAGCAGCGAAGCCCACGTAGTATATAGCAGCGCAGCCCACGTAGTATATAGCAGCGCAGCCCACATAGTATATAGCAGCACAGCCCACGTAGTATATAGCAGCGCAGCTCACGTAGTATATAGCAGCGCAGCCCACGTAGTATATAGCAGCGCAGCCCACATAGTATATAGCAGCGCAGCCCACGTAGTATATAGCACTGGCCACATAGTATATAGCAGCGCAGCCCACGTAGTATATAGCAGCGCAGCCCACGTAGTATATAGCAGCGCAGCCCATGTAGTATATAGCAGCGCAGCCCACGTAGTATATAGCAGCGCCACTCACTCAGGCACTGGTAGGACTAGGAGCTCCTCCTGAACCTGCCTCATAACTTCAGCAGCATGGCAGCCAGTCAGGGGCGGAGATCAGAGCAGGAGAACGTGCTCTCTCCGCCCATAAACAATGTCACACTGGCTGCCTTCTCTTAACCCCTATTTGTGCCTGCCTGGCTGCACTGACTGAGTGAGAAGATGCTTGTGTCAGAGCTGGCACATAGGGGTTAAGAGAACGCAGCCAGCAGTGACTTTGTGGGCAGAGAGAGCATGTTCTCCTGCTCTGCTCTCCCAGCTGTATCTATGACAGCGTGAGTGGGCCCCCCTCTCTCTCTAGGGCCCCGGCATTTGCCCAGTGCGGCGGGTGCTGACGCCGGCCCTGGTCCCATACTTTGGGTAAAACAAGGTCCAATACTTTGGGTAACAAGGTCCAAGGTCCAAGACAAAGCTTTCAAACTATCTCATCCTGCCAGTGTATTCTTCCTTGAGGTGAAATAAAATATTCTGCAAATTTGTCCATCATTCTGGAAAATGACACAGAACTTCTAAAAATATGATAATCATTCAAGGTGGTTTCAGCGAAGTTGTCATCCATGGCAATCTGTTCCTTGCATATTATGAAATTGTGCAGGACCACACAAGCTTTCAACACCTCATCCACAGTGTCAGTCTTCATGTTAATAGCGGTCAACAGAACACACCATATGGATATTAGAATGCCAAAAGCACACTCCACCATCCTTCGTGCTTGTGTTAGGCCGTAATTAAAAACTCTTTTAGTTGGCATCAATCCACTACTTCAGCAGGTGTTCTGAGAGTTGGAACACTTCCTCTCCAACACATAAAAATGGCATTGGTGGCCCAGAGGTTTCAGGAAGTGGTCTTGGTGGTGGAAATTCGAAGTTGGTTCCTTATAAATAGCGCTGCATTGCAGACACTTTAAAAACTTGAGAATCATTGGAGCGGCCATAGGCCCCAATATCAACCCCTAGAAACTTGTATTGTGCATCTACAATTGCCATGAGAACAATGGAGAAATATTTCATGTAGTTGAAATATTCAGAGCCAGATGCAGCAGGTTTCACGATACGAATATGGTTCTCATCCACTGCACCAAAGCATTTGAGAAACGGACAAATCTTTTGGAAATTTTCGGCAATGTCCAGCCAACTCTCCATTTTGGGATGTGGGATAAATTCTTCATGTAAGCAGTCCCACAATGCGCGGCAGGTGTGCTTAACAATCCCCGATATGGTGGAAATCTCGAGTCTGAATTGAAAATGGAGTGAGGAACGGGATTCGCCGCTTGCAAGGAATGTGTGAAAAAATGCAAGGCTATAATTACTACAAAATACCAGCAACAGCCCTACAGTTAGAAGTCAGCTTTAACAGTAGGCGATACACTAAAAATGGCTTACCAAAGAGTCACCATCAAACGCTCCGCCATTGAAATTGAGAAGCGGCAATACATGTCACTTCTACGGATGAAATGTTCAATCCGTTCAACCAAAAAATCAAAGTTCTCCACTATCATATGACCATAGCTGAAAAACTTCTCGGGGTTTCCTTTTAACTCCATGTATAATGTAGAATACACCCCACGTGTCATTCTCTGTGATGTGATTGGGTGGATCCAAAAATGCATGATGCTCCGTCTTTCTCGCTCCTTTTCCAGAACAATCTAGTTCAAACGATTCGCCTCAAAAGTGAATTCCACATAAATCTTCAGAATGTTTGCATCACGCCTTCCATCTTTGCCACTTGTTCTACAACCTGTCAAATATGGGCTGTAGAAACACTATATATATATATATATATATATATATATATATATATATGTGTGTGTTTTCAATAGCCAATAAAGTTTGGGAGCCTCCCATGGGCAATTTAAAAAAAAAAATGAATTCATTGTAATCCGACGTAGAACGGATAAAAAAAAGTAAGAAACAGATTAAAAACTGAGGCCATTTTTTGGCAGTATTCGCTAGTCCTATTCAGCGAAAAAAGGATCCATTGCATCAGTTTTTCTCAATTTACGATGGATCCGTTGATCCGTCTAGCCAACAGATTGTGACTGACGGCAAAAAACTGGGTGGCCTGGGTGCACCAGGATGTTTGGGAAAATATAGCTGCCCGCAATATGCATTTTAAGACAGTACGTACTCATCCGTCTGGGGCTCTTCAGACTTTGGAAAGTCAGTGCAGACCATGGACTCATTTGTCGTTAGATTTAATCACAGACCTACTCCATCACAGTTAATACTGTTATTTTCAGTAAGATGGCTCATTTCATTGTGCTACCCACTTTACCTAATGCCAAGACCTTGGCACAAATATTTACCAAAGAAATCATGAAGTTATATAGGATTCCTTCTGATACTGTTTCCGACCGAGGGGTGCAATTTATTTTCAATATCTGGAAAGCATTCTGTGCCTATTTTGGGGTCCATCTTTCATTTTTTTCCACTTTTCATTCACAGTCTCATGGGCAAGCTAAACGTGTGAACCACCACCTTTAACCCCATTACCCCCAAGAGTGGTTTGCATGTTAAAGGGAACCTGTCACCCCAAAAATCGCGGGTGAGTTAAGCCCACCGGCATCAGGGGCTTATCTACAGCATTCTGTAATGCTGTAGATAAGCCCCCGATGTTACCTGAAAGAGGAGAAAATGACGTTAGATTATACTCACCCAGGGGCGGTCCCGCTGCTTGTCAGGTCGGATGGGCGTCTCTGGTCCGCTGCGGCGCCTCCCATCTTCATTACAAGACATCCTCTTCTGATCTTCAGCCACGGCTCCGGCGCAAGCGTACTTTGCTCTGCCCTGTTGAGGGCAGACAAAGTACTGCAGTGCGCAGGCGCCGGGCCTTTGACCTTTCCGGCGCCTGCGCACTGCAGTACTATCCTCTGCCCTCAAGAGGGCAGAGCAAAGTACGCCTGCGCCGGAGCCGTGGCTGAAGATCAGAAGAGGACATCTCGTAATGAAGATGGGAGGCGCCACAGTGGACCGGAGACGCCCATCCGACCGGACCAGCAGCGGGACCGCCCCTGGGTGAGTATAATCTAACGTCTTTTTCTCCTCTTTCAGGTAACATCAGGGGCTTATCTACAGCATTACAGAATGCTGTAGATAAGCTCCTGATGCCGGTGGGCTTACCTCACCCGTGATTTTCGGGGTGTCAGGTTCCCTTTAAAGACCAAGCCAATTTTTATAATTATGACTAGTGTCCCTTTATGAGAAAATAACTGTGGAACGCTTCAATGGATTCCAGTGATTCTGACACTGTTTTTTTCAAGACATACGGTACGTCATATCAGTAGTAACATTTCTTTGATATGACTTGCGTTTATTTGTGAAAAAATGGAAATTTGGCGAAAATTTTGAAAATTTTGCAATTTTCCAATTTTGAATTTTCATGCCCTTAAATCACAGAGATATGTCACACAAAATACTTAATGAGTAACATTTCCCACATGTCTACTTTACATCAGCACAATTTTAAAACCATTTTTTTGTTAGGAAGTTATAAGGGTTAAATTTAAACAGCGATTTCTCATTTTTACAACACCATTTTTTTTAGGGACCACATGAAATTTGAAGTAACTTTGAGGGGTCTATATGATGGAAAATACCCAAAAGTTTCCCCCCAAAATTACTAAGTTTAACAGGAGAAATTGGACTCCGATAGTTATGCAATTGGACCTGAGAAGGGAAGGAGTACCGTTTGATTTTTCAATGCAAAATTGGCTGTAATTGAGATCGGACACCATGTCGCGTTTAGAGAGCTGCTGATGTGCCTGAACAGTGGAAACCCCCCACAATTGACACCAATTTGGAAACTAGACCCCCGAAGGAACTTATCTAAATGTGTGGTGAGCATTTTGAACCCCCAAGTGCTTGTTAGGGCTGACGGAATGCACCAAATAATTATAAGGATTGTATAAGGTGCTTTCGCAGCCTGGGGTCCACCGTGCAGAGTTGACACCTGCTGCTCGGTAATGGCGGACAGTATATGGCGGTATAATGTGAACACACATGGGTTAGCTTCACCCAGAATGTAAGGAAGCGAACCCTGTTGCGTCACAGGGCCGCAATACCGCACAGAGAGTGCAAGCAAGGAGTCACAGAACTCTGCCCCAAGACTCAGGGTCAGAGTTCCTCGAGACCTCTTGTTCTCGACACCGCTACAGTGGTGTCAGGAGAAAACTAAAAATAGATTTAGCACAATGGTTGCGTGCAGCACCGCTCTGGCGAACACCACTAACTGCCCTAACTAGGGACAGATAAGCGCACTAGATGCGCATTGGTGCTGCACTGGGTAACGCTGCTGATTGACGCTATAGATAGTGCCTGGTGCTGGATGGCACTAACTGGTGCAAGACAGCTCCAACATGCGTGAGCATTCATCAACACTAGGGATGGGAATGATTCGGAGCTTTCACCAGAACAGGCATGCATCCACACACACACAATAATTGATTTAAACTAAACTGAACCTTTTATATCTGTAGCCTTCCAGGACCTTCCTAGTGCTCTAATCGAAGCTGCTACAGGACCTGAGCATGTAACCCCCGACCAGGAATGAGAGGTCGTCCCGTGGGCATGCTCAGTAGAAGAAAAGCAGGAGTTAGTCCCTGGAACGTCTGCTCACCGCTAGTGTTGAGCGATACCGTCCGATACTTGAAAGTATCGGTATCGGATAGTATCGGCCGATACCCGAAAAATATCGGATATCGCCGATACCGATATCCGATACCAATACAAGTCAATGGGACATCAAGTATCGGAATGTATCCTCATGGATCCCAGGGTCTGAAGGAGAGGAAACTCTCCTTCAGGCCCTGGGATCCATATTAAAGTGTAAAATAAAGAATTAAAATAAAAAATATTGTTATATTCACCTCTCCGGCGGCCCCTGGACATCAGCGGGAGGATCCGGCGTCCGGCACGGCTTCTTTCTTCAAAATGCGCGCCTTTAGGACCTGTGGAATGACGTCCCGGCTTCTGATTGGTCGCGTGCCGCCCATGTGACCGCCACGCGACCAATCAGAAGCCGCGACGTCATTCCTCAGGTCCTAGAAGGCGCTCATTCTAGGACTTTAGCTGAGGAATGACGTCGCGGCTTCTGATTGGTCGCGTGGCGGTCACATGGGCGGCACGCGACCAATCAGAAGCCGGGACGTCATACCACAGGTCCTAAAGGCGCGCATTTTGAAGAAAGAAGCCGTGCCGGACGCCGGATCCTCCCGCTGATGTCCAGGGGCCGCCGGAGAGGTGAATATAACAATATTTTTTATTTTAATTCTTTATTTTACACTTCCGATACCGATACCCGATATCACAAAAATATCGGATCTCGGTATCGGAATTCCGATACCGCAAGTATCGGCCGATACCCGATACTTGCGGTATCGGAATGCTCAACACTACTCACCGCTGATCAATGCTGGTTGCAAAGGCTGAGCCCGGAATGGCAGCTGTAACCAAACACACAGTATCTGTTTGAGCCAGACGCTGGGACCGACGTCTCTGATGAGTAGGCTCCACTGCAGCTGAAAGAAAATGGGAGACTGCAGTGGACATGGTTCAAGATTCCCCCTGTGCAGCGGTGGGAACTTGACACCTAACATTACCCCCCCTCCTAGGGCCCTTTCCTTGGACCTTGCTACGCTCGAAGGCAGCAATCACCTGCAGAGCCTGAATGTGCTCAACAGGCTCCCAGGACCTGTCCTCTGGGCCATAACCCTTCCAATCCACCAAATAGAATTTTTTGCCACATACCACCTTACACCTCCTGTCTGGGCAGATGACTCGGAAAACCGGGACATGTGAACGGGCTTTAGGAGGGACAGATGGTGGACCACAGGGTTAACCTGTTCCAGGACCTTGAAGGGACCCAAGTAGCGAGGCGCAAACTTAGTGGACTCAACTCGCAGCCTGATATTGCAGGCAGAGAGCCACACAAAGTCACCAGGATCAAAGGTTGGAGTGGGGCACCGATGTGCATTGGTGGAAGCCCTCATTCTCTCCTTGGAGGCCCGGATAACATCCTGTGTGTGGTCCCAAATGTCACGTACCTCCACAGCCTAGTCTGCCACCCTGGAGTCGATGGAAACATGGGTATGTGCACAGGAACCCACAGATGCTGGCCAAAGTTAGGGCGGAAAGGGGTCTGCCCAGTGGAGTCGGCTATGGCGTTGTTCAGTGCAAACTCTGCCCATGGTAGCAAGGATGCCCAGTCATCCTGCCTGGCTGAAGCAAAATGTCGCAGGTACGTGACCAGGGTCTGGTTGGCCCTCTCTACCAACCCATTCATCTCAGGATGGAATGCTGAAAAAAGATTCAGCTCGATGCTAAGTAGATGAGAAAGCTCTCTCCAGAACCAAGACGCAAACTTTGGACCTTGGTCACTGACAATTTTGTCTGGAATACCGTGTAGGCGAAAAATATGCTTGATAAACAACGCTGCCAAGGCCCATGCAGAAGGTAGCCGTGGAAGAGGCACCAAGTGCACCATTTTGGAAAAGTGGTCGGTGACTACTCAAATAATGGTGAAGTTACTGGACTTGGGTAAGCCCACCACAATGTCCATCCCGACCATTTCCCAGGGCCTGTCTGCCACCGGCAGGTTGTAAAGTAACCCAGCAAGCCGTTGTCGAGGAGACCTTTTCTTGGCGCAGGTGACACACGCCCGAATATGGGCCACCAGTACGTCCTCATCAGAAGCTCAGATATCCTCTTAGTCCCAAAATGGCCACCCACCCTGGACGAGTGAGCCCAAGAGAGGACCTCCAGTTGCAAATTAGATGGCACAAAAATCTTGCCTGGGGGCACAGACTCTAGTGAAAATGGAGCCATGGTCCTCAGACTCTCCGAAGGGACAGATAACCAAGGCTCTTCCTCCTCCTCCACTGATGATACTACAGAGTGGGAGAGAGTGTTGGCACGGATGTTCATCTCCCCGGAAAGATAATGGGGAGTGTGGTGGAAATGTGAGAAGAACAAGAGCCATCTAGCCTGGCGGGAATTCAGCCGCTGGGCAATCTGCAAGTAAACCAAATTTTTGTGGTCGGTATAGACTTGGAAGGGAAAATGAGCCCCTTCCAGGAGGTATCTCCACTCCGAGAAGGCCAACTTCATGGCTAGGAACCTCCTGTCCCCAATGAAATAATTCCTCTCCGCCTGTGTGAAGGTCTTAGAGAAAAAGAAGCAAGGATGCTTCCGACCTTTAGCATCCTTTTGGAATATGACTACTCCAGCACTGACAGATGAGTCATCCACCTCCATTATAAAAAGTTTATCTACATCGAGGTGATGTAGAAAGGGAGCGCTAGCAAAGTGTGACTCAATAGAGAAGAAGGCCTTGGAGACCTTCTCCGACCACAATTTGGGATTTGCTCCCTTCTTGGTTAGCGCTACCAAGGGAGCTACAAAAGTTGAGAAGTAGGGAATGAACTGGCGATAATAGTTAATGAACCCCATAAAGCACTGCACAGCTATGAGAGAATGGGGTTCTTGCCAGTCCATCACAGCCTGTAGCTTGGCAGGATCCATAGCCAATCCCTGGGCGGAGATGATATAGCCCAAGAAAGGTAAAGACTCCTGCTCAAACACACACTTCTCCAACTTGGCATAGAGGGAGTTTGCCCGTAGGAGGTCAAAGACTTTGCAAACAACTCTCCGGTGGGAGTCTATATCTGGAGAGTAGATGAGAATATCATCCAGATACATTACGACCGAGGTGAATAACAGATGCCGGAAGATGTTGTTCTCAAAGTCTTGGAAAATGGCAGGAGCATTACAATGCCCAAAGGGCATCACCAGATATTCATAGTGCCCATCCCTGGTGTTAATTGCCACTTCCATTCATCCCCCTCATGGATGCGAATCAGGTTGTAAGCACCCCGCAGATCAAGCTTAGTAAATACCCTTGCTCCCCACAACCTATCGAAGAGCTCAGATATCAGGGGCAGAGGATACTTGTTCTTAACGGTGATGGTGTTAAGACCCCTGTAATCTGTTCATGGACGAAATTCTCCATTCTTCTTCTGCACGAAGAAGAACCCCGCCCCTACAGGTGACACTGACTTCCTAATGAATCCTTTTGCCAGATTCTCCTGGATGTATGGGGTCATCGCTAGGGTTGAGCTAAACGGATCGTTCATTTTCAAAAGTCTCCGACTTTTGGCAAAGTCGGGTTTCATGAAACCCGACCCGATCCCTGTGTGGGGTCGGCCATGCGGTACGCGACTTTCGCGCCAAAGTCGCGTTTCGTATGACGCGCTTGGCGCCATTTTTTTCAGCCAATGAAGGAGCGTGGGCAGAGTGATGACATAGGTCTTAGGGGCGTGGACGCCTATCGCCATGTTGTCGCTTGTGCGCTGTAGCGATTTGCACTGTGTAACACCAGCTTTTCAGTTCAGGGACGGACGGAGGGGGAGAGAGAGAGAGAGAACAAAAAAAAACCAAAAAATTCCCATTGACTTTGCATTGGGTTTCGTGTTTCGGTAGATCCTCGACTTTTCGCCACAATCGGCCGATTTCACTCGACTCGACTTTTGAGATAGTCGGGTTTCGCGAAACCCGGCTCGACCCTAAAAAAGTCAAGGTCGCTCAACCCTAGTCATCGCCTCCGTCTCCGGGAGAGATAAGGGATAGACTCGACCCCAGGGAAACTCTGTACCAGGCAAGAGGTCAATAGAACAGTCATAGGGGCGGCGGGGCGGAAGGGTCTCCGCAGCCCTCTTGGAGAAAACGTCTGCATAAGGCCAATAGTGCTTGGGGAGAGAGGAAAGATCTGCGGGTACTTCAGTAGTAGCAACTAGGGTTGAGCGACCTTCACTTTTATAGGATCGGGTCGGGTTTCACGAAACCCGACTTTTGGAAAAGTCGGGTCGAGTGAAATCGGCCGATCCTATAAAAAAGTCGGGGTCGAGGTCGGCCGAAACTCGAAACCCAATGCAGTGCATTGGGTCTCCATGGTTCCCAGGGTCTGAAGGAGCGGAAACTCTCCTTCAGGCCCTGGGATCCATATTTAAGTGTAAAATATAGAATTAAAATAAAAAATATCCTTATACTTACCCTCTGACGCGCCCTGGTACTAACCGGGAACCTTCCTTCCTTAGAATCAGCCTTCCAGGACCTTCAGTGACGTCGCGGGTGACGTCGCGGCTTGTGATTGGCCGCGCGGCCGCCCATGTGACCGCTCGCGCGGCCAATCACAAGCCGCGACGTCACCCGCGACGTCACCGAAGGTCCTGGAAGGGCTGATTCTTAGGAAGGAAGGCTGTCGGAAGGAAGCAGGGCGCTACCGAGGGTGAGTATATTCCTATTAGGTATATACTCACCCTCGGAAGCGCCCTGCTTCCTTCCGACAGCCTTCCTTCCTAAGAATCAGCCCTTCCAGGACCTTCGGTGACGTCGCGGGTGACGTCGCGGCTTGTGATTGGCCGCGCGAGCGGTCACATGGGCGGCCGCGCGGCCAATCACAAGCCGCGACGTCACCGCGACGTCACGGCAAGGTCCTAGAAGCACGGATTCGAAGGAGGAAGGCTGCCGGTTAGTACCAGGGCGCGTCAGAGGGTAAGTATTGCAATATTTTTTATTTTAATTCTATATTTTACACTTTAATCTGAATTCCGATACCAATTCCCGATACCTTAAACATATCGGGAATCGGGATCGGAATTCCGATTCCAGATTCAAAAGATCGCCGACTTCATGGCCGACCCCCCACTGGGGTCGGGTCGGGTTTCATGAAACCCGACCTTGCCAAAAGTCGGCGACTTTTGAACAATTTCGACCCGTTTCGCTCAACCCTAGTAGCAACCTGAACGCACTCCCTTCAGACATCTACCCTCACAGGATTCACTCCATCCCAGAATTCTCCCAGAGGACCACTCTATATGAGGAGAGTGGTAGCATAGCCATGGTATCCCTAACAGGACCTCATCAATTCCCTTGGGAATGTCTAGCAGGGAGATAATTTCCTGATGGGATGGCAACATAGAAAGAGTAAATGGGATGGTCTGCTGTGTTATCTGCGAGGGCAGTGTCGACCCATTCACCACTCGTACGGTCACTGGTTTGGTGACCATCACCAGAGGTATTGCGTACCGATGGGCAAAGGCAGAAGGCATGAAGTTGCCCTCCGCCCCAGAATCCACGCAAAGCTCAACCATATGAGTTGATGGGCATAAGGTAATTGTCCCCTTGAAGGACGATTTGGAGGAAAATGTCACCATGTCTAGTGTACCTCCTCCTACAACCACTAGACGCTGACATTTTTCCGACTGCTGGGGACATTTCCTGGCATAATGTCCCAACTGCTGGCAGAGAGGACAGACCTTGAGTGCACGGGCGGTCCGGGGCTTAGACCCCGCTCGTGACACCTCCATTTCCTCATGTGGCTCGGACGCCTGAATCGGAGATTCCAGAGGTTTGGCGAATGTGGGAGCCAGTCTGTTAGGGGTCAAGTTCCTGCCTCTACACAGGGGGAATCTCAAGCCATCTCTGCTGCGGTCTCCCATTCTTCTCCTGCCGCAGTGGAGCCTGCTAAGCGGAGGCGTCGGTCCCAGCGTCATGCTCAGTCTGACACTGTGCGAAGGGTTACTGCTGTCCTTCCAGCTTCTGCCATTGTAGCCAGTACTGGTCAGCAGTGAGCAGACGTCTTTGGGACTAAGTCCATCACCGTTAAGAATAAATATCCTCTGCCCCTGATATCTGAGCTTTTTGATAGGCTTCAGGGAGCAAGGGTGTTTACTAAACTAGATCTGCGGGGTGCTTACAACCTGATTCACTTCCGTGAGGGGGACGAATGGAAGACGGCTTTTAACACCAGGGATGGGCACTATGAATATCTAGTGATGCCCTTTGGGCTCTGTAATGCCCCAGCCGTTTTCCAAGATTTTGTAAACGTTATCTACCTTGGATATGCTCACCACCTCGGTCGTAGTCTACCTGGATGATATTCTCATCTACTCTCCAGATATTGACTCCCACCAGAGAGATGTTTGCAGAGTCTTCGACCTCTTACGAACTAACTCCCTGTACGCCAAGTTGGAGAAATGTGTGTTTGAGCAGGAGTCTTTACCTTTCCTGGGCTATATCATCTCCGCCCAAGGATTGGCTATAGATCCTGCTGAAGTACAGGCTGTGATGGACTGGCAAGAACCACATTCCCTTAAAGCGGTGCAGCGCTTTATGGGGTTCATTAACTATTATCGCCAGTTCATTCCTCATTTCTCAACTTTGGTAGCTCCCTTGGTAGCCCTCACCAAGAAGGGAGCAAATCCCAAATTGTGGTCTGTGGAGGCTTTCACTTCTATTAAATCTCATTTTGCTAGCGCTCCCATTCTACATTGCCCCGATGTAGATAAGCCATTTATAATGGAGGTGGATGCCTCTTCCGTTGGTGCTGGAGCAGTCCTCTTCCAAAAGGATGCTCAAGGTCGGAAGCATCCTTGCTTCTTCGTTTTCAAAACCTTCACACCAGCGGAGAGGAATTATTCCATCGGGGACAGGGAGTTGCTAGCAATTAAGTTAGCCTTCTCAGAGTGGAGACATCTCTTGGAGGGGGCTCGTTTTCCCTTCCAAGTATTCACAGACCACAAGAATTTGGTTTATTTACAGACCGCCCAGCGGCTAAATTCTCACCAGGCCAGATGGTCCTTGTTCTTCTCTCGGTTCCATTTCACCCTCCATTTTCTTTCCGGGGAGAAGAACATTCGTGCCGACGCTCTCTCCCACTCCGTTGTATCCTCTGAGGAGGAGGAAGAGGAGCCTCGGCTTATTGTCCCTTCCAAGAGCCTGAGAACTGTGGCCCCGGTTTCGCTAGAGTCTGTGCCTCCGGGCAAGAGTTTTGTACCATCCAGTTTGCGTCCGGAGGTTCTCTCTTGGGCTCACTCGTCTAGGGTGGGTGGACATTTTGGGACCAAAAGGACATCTGAGCTACTGGCGAGGACATATTGGTGACCGCATATGGCCCGTGATGTTGCAGACTATGTTCGGGCATGTGTCTCCTGTGCCAGGAACAAGTCTCCTCATCAACGGCCTGCTGGGTTGCTTCATTCCCTGCCGGTGGCAGACAGACCCTGGGAGATGGTCGGGATGGATTTTGTGGTGGGCTTACCCAAGTCTTGTAGCTAGGGTTGAGCGAAACGGGTCGGCCATTTTCAGAAGTCGCCAACTTTTGGCAAAGTCGGGTTTCATGAAACCCGACCCGACCCCTGTGTGGGGTCGGCCATGAAGTCGGCGATCTTCTGAACTGGAATCGGAATTCCGATACCGATTCCCGATATGTTTAAGATATCGGGAATTGGTATCGGAATTCAGATTTAAGTGTAAAATAAAGAATAAAAAAAAAAAATATTGCTATACTCACCCTCGGACGTGCCCTGGTTCTCACCGGGAGCCTTCCTTCCTAAGAATCAGCGCTTGTAGGACCTTTCGATGACGTCGCGGCTTGTGATTGGTCGCGTGAGCGGTCACATGGGCGTCACGCGACCAATCAGAAGCCGTGACGTCATCGAAAGGTCCTTCAAGCGCTGATTCTTAGGAAGGAAGGCTGCGGGTTACAACCAGGGCGCGTCCGAGGGTGAGTATATACCTATTATACCTATTATACCTGTCCGAGGGTGAGTATAGCAATATTTTTTATTTTTATTCTTTATTTTACACATTAATATGGATCGCAGGGCCTGAAGGAGAGTTTCCTCTCCTTCAGACCCTGGGAACCATTAGAAACCCAATGCACTGCATTGGGTATCGTATTTCGGCCGACCCCGACTTTTCTATAGGATCGGCCGATTTCACTTGACCCGACTTTTGAAAAAGTCAGGTTTCGTGAAATCCGACCCGATCCTATAAAAGCAAAAGTCGCTCAACCCTACTCGTAGCTGCACAATTATTTTTCCAAAATGGTGCACTTGGTGCCTCTTCCACAGCTACCTTCTGCACGGGCTCTGGCAGTGTTGTTTATCAAACACATATTTCGCCTACATGGTATGCCGGACAAAATTGTCAGTGACCGGGGTCCCCAGTTTGCGCCTCGATTCTGGAGAGAGCTTTGTCGTCTACTCAGCATTGAGTTGAATCTCTCCTCAGCTTATCATCCCGATACGAATGGGTTAGTAGAGAGGGCCAAACAGACCTTGGTCACATATCTTTTTTTTCCTCTTAATATTTATTTTATTTTCAAAAAGTGACACATAACAACAAAAACATGAATTATTTCCATTACAAATTATAATTACATAAAAAAAAAATAATAATTTTTAACAGCTATGTTAACCCCTTCGTGACCCAGCCTATTTTGACCTTAAAGACCTTGCCGTTTTTTGCAATTCTGACCAGTGTCCCTTTATGAGGTAATAACTCAGGAACGCTTCAACGGATCCTAGCGGTTCTGAGATTGTTTTTTCGTGACATATTGGGCTTCATGTTAGTGGTAAATTTAGGTCAATAAATTCTGCGTTTATTTGTGATAAAAACGGAAATTTGGCGAAAATTTTGAAAATTTCGCAATTTTCACATTTTGAATTTTTATTCTGTTAAACCAGAGAGATATGTGACACAAAATAGTTAATAAATAACATTTCCCACATGTTTAATTTACATCAGCACAATTTTGGAAACAAAATTTTTTTTTGTTAGGAAGTTATAAGGGTTAAAATTTGACCAGCGATTTGTCATTTTTACAACGAAATTTACAAAACCATTTTTTTTAGGGACCACCTCACATTTGAAGTCAGTTTGAGGGGTCTATATGGCTGAAAATACCCAAAAGTGACACCATTCTAAAAACTGCACCCCTCAAGGTACTCAAAACCACATTCAAGAAGTTTATTAACCCTTCAGGTGCTTCACAGCAGCAGAAGCAACATGGAAGGAAAAAATGAACATTTAACTTTTTAGTCACAAAAATTATCTTTTAGCAACAATTTTTTTATTTTCCCAATGGCAAAAGGAGAAACTAAACCATGAAAGTTGTTGTCCAATTTGTCCTGAGTACGCTGATACCTCATATATGGGGGTAAACCACTGTTTGGGCGCACGGCAGGGCTTGGAAGGGAAGGAGCGCCATTTGACTTTTTGAATCAAAAATTGGCTCCACTCTTTAGCGGACACCATGTCAAGTTTGGAGAGCACCCGTGTGCCTAAAAATTGGAGCTCCCCCACAAGTGACCCCATTTTGGAAACTAGATGCCCAAGGGAACTTATCTAGATGCATAGTGAGCACTTTGAACCCTCAGGTGCTTCACAAATTGATCTGTAAAAATGAAAAAGTACTTTTTTTTCACAAAAAAATTCTTTTAGCCTCAATTTTTTCATTTTCACATGGGCAACAGGATAAAATGGATCCTAAAATGTGTTGGGCAATTTCTCCTGAGTACACCAATACCTCACATGTGGGGGTAAACCACTGTTTGGGCACATGGTAAGGCTCGGAAGGGAAGGAGCGCCATTTGACTTTTTGAATGAAAAATTATTTCCATCGTTAGCGGACACCATGTCGCATTTGGATAGCTCCTGTGTGCCTAAACATTGGTGCTCCCCCACAAGTGACCCCATTTTGGAAACTAGACCCCCCAAGGAACTTATTTAGATGCCTAGTGAGCACTTTAAACCCTCAGGTGCTTCACAAATTGATCTGTAAAAATGAAAAAGTACTTTTTTTTCACAAAAAAATTCTTTTCGCCTCAATTTTTTCATTTTCACATGGGCAGTAGGATAAAATGGATCATAAAATTTGTTGGGCAATTTCTCCCGAGTACGCCGATACCTCATATGTGGGGGTAAACCACTGTTTGGGCACTCGGCAGGGCTCGGAAGGGAAGGCGCGCCATTTGACTTTTTGAATGGAAAATTAGCTCCAATTGTTAGCGGACACCATGTCGTGTTTGGAGAGCCCCTGTGTGCCTAAACATTGGAGCTCCCCCACAAGTGACCCCATTTTGGAAACTAGACCCCCCAAGGAACTTATCTAGATGCATATTGAGCACTTTAAACCCCCAGGTGCTTCACAGAAGTTTATAACGCAGAGCCATGAAAATAAAAAATAATTTTTCTTTCCTCAAAAATGATTTTAGCCTGGAATTTCCTATTTTGCCAAGGATAATAGGAGAAATTGGACCCCAAATATTGTTGTCCAGTTTGTCCTGAGTACGCTGATATCCCATATGTGTGGGTAAACCACTGTTTGGGCGCACGGCAGGGCTCGGAAGGGATGGCACGCCATTTGGCTTTTTAAATGGAAAATTAGCTCCAATCATTAGCGGACACCATGTCACTTTTGGAGAGCCCCTGTGTGCCTAAACATTGGAGATCCCCCAGGAATGACCCCATTTTGGAAACTAGACCCCCAAAGGAACTAATCTAGATGTGTGGTGAGGACTTTGAACCCCCAAGTGCTTCACAGAAGTTTATAACGCAGAGCCATGAAAATAAAATAAAAAAATTATTTTCTCAAAAATGATCTTTTAGCCTGCAATTTTTTATTTTCCCAAGGGTAACAGGAGAAATTTGACCCCATAAGTTGTTGTCCAGTTTCTCCTGAGTACGCTGATACCCCATATGTGGGGGTAAATCACTGTTTGGGCACATGCCGGGGCTCGGAAGTGAAGTAGTGACGTTTTGAAATGCAGACTTTGATGGAATGCTCTGTGGGCGTCACGTTGCGTTTGCAGAGCCCCTGATGTGGCTTAACAGTAGAAACCCCCCACAAGTGACCCCATTTTGGAAACTAGACCCCCAAAGGAACTTATCTAGATGTGTGGTGAGCACTTTAAACCCCCAAGTGCTTCATAGAAGTTTATAATGCAGAGCCGTGAAAATAATAAATACGTTTTCTTTCCTCAAAAATAATTTTTTAGCCCAGAATTTTTTATTTTCCCAAGGGTTACAGGAGAAATTGGACCCCATAAGTTGTTGTCCAGTTTCTCCTGAGTACGCTGATACCCCATATGTGGGGGTAAACCACTGTTTGGGCACATGCCGAGGCTCGGAAGTGAAGTAGTGACGTTTTGAAATGCAGACTTTGATGGAATGCTCTGTGGGCGTCACGTTGCGTTTGGAGAGCCCCTGATGTGGCTTAACAGTAGAAACCCCCCCACAAGTGACCCCATTTTGGAAACTAGACCCCGAAAGGAACTTATCTAGATGTGTGGTGAGCACTTTGAACCCCCAAGTGCTTCATAGAAGTTTATAATGCAGAGCCGTGAAAATAATAAATACGTTTTCTTTCCTCAAAAATAATTATTTAGCCCAGAATTTTTTAATTTTCCCAAAGGTAACAGGAGAAATTTGACCCCAATATTTGTTGTCCAGTTTCTCTGGAGTACGGTGATACCCCATATGTGGGGGTAAACCACTGTTTGGGCACACGTTGGGGCTCGGAAGTGAAGTAGTGACGTTTTGAAATGCAGACTTTGATGGAATGCTCTGCGGGCGTCACGTTGCGTTTGCAGAGCCCCTGATGTGCCTAAACAGTAGAAACCCCCCACAAGTGACCCCAGTTTGGAAACTAGACCCCGAAAGGAACTTATCTAGATGTGTGGTGAGCACTTTGAACCCCGAAGTGCTTCATAGAAGTTTATAATGCAGAGCCGTGAAAATAATAAATACGTTTTCTTTCCTCAAAAATAATTATTTAGCCTGCAATTTTTTATTTTCCCAAGGGTAACAGGAGAAATTGGACCCCAATAGTTGTTGTCCAGTTTCTCCTGAGTACGCTGATACCCCATGTGTGGGGGTAAACCACTGTTTGGGCACACGTCGGGGCTCAGAAGGGAAGTAGTGACTTTTGAAATGCAGACTTTGATGGAATGGTCTGCGGGCGTCACATTGCGTTTGCAGAGCCCCTGGTGTGCCTAAACAGTAGAAACCCCCCACAAGTGACCACATTTTAGAAACTAGACCCCCCCAGGAACTTATCTAGATATGTGGTGAGCACTTTGAACCCCCAAGTGCTTCACAGACGTTTACAACGCAGAGCCGTGAAAATAAAAAATCATTTTTCTTTCCTCAAAAATGATGTTTTAGCAAGCATTTTTTTAGATTCACAAGGGTAACAGGAGAAATTGGACCCCAGTAATTGTTGCGCAGTTTATCCTGAGTACACTGATACCCCATATGTGGGGGTAAACCACTGTTTGGGCACACGTCGGGGCTCGGAAGTGAGGGAGCACCATTTGACTTTTTGAATACGAGATTGGCTGGAATCAATGGTGGCGCCATGTTGCGTTTGGAGAGCCCTGATGTGCCTAAACAGTGGAAACCGCTCAATTCTAACTCCAACACTAACCCCAACACACCCCTAACCCTAATCCCAACTGTAGCCATAACCCTAATCACAACCCTAACCACAACCCTAATTCCAACCCTAACCCTAAGGCTATGTGCCCACGTTGCGGATTCGTGTGAGATATTTCCGCACCATTTTTGAAAAATCCGCGGGTAAAAGGCACTGCGTTTTACCTGCGGATTTTCCGCGGATTTCCAGTGTTTTTTGTGCGGATTTCACCTGCGGATTCCTATTGAGGAACAGGTGTAAAACGCCGCGGAATCCGCACAAAGAATTGACATGCTGCGGAAAATACAACGCAGCGTTTCCGCGCTGTATTTTCTGCACCATGGGCACAGCGGATTTGGTTTTTCATATGTTTACATGGTACTGTAAACCTGATGGAATACTGCTGCGAATCCGCAGCGGCCAATCCGCAGCCAAATCCGCACCGTGTGCACATAGCCTAATTCTAAAGGTATGTGCACACTGCGGAAAACGCTGCAGATCCGCAGCAGTTTCCCATGAGTTTACAGTTCAATGTAGACCTATGGGAAACAAAAATCGCTGTACACATGCTGCGGAAAAACTGCACGGAAACGCAGCGGTTTACATTCCGCAGCATGTCACTTCTTTGTGCGGATTCCGCAGAGGTTTTACAACTGCACAAATAGAAAATCGCAATTGTAAAACCGCAGTGAAATACGCAGAAAAAAACGCGGTAAATCCGCCATAAATCCGCAGCGGTTTAGCACTGCGGATTTATCAAATCCGCAGCGGAAAAATCCGCAGAGGACCAGAATACGTGTGCACATACCGAAACCCTAACCCTAGCCCTAACCCTACCCCTAACCTTACCCCTAACCCTAGCCCTAACCCTAGCCCTAACCCTACCCCTAACCCTAGCCCTAACCCTAGCACTACCCCTAACCCTACCCCTAACCCTACCCCTAACCCTAACCCTACCCCTAACCCTAACCTTAGCCCTAACCCTACCCCTACCCCTAACCCTACCCCTAACCCTAACCCTACCCCTAACCCTAACCCTACCCCTAACCCTAACCCTATTCTAACATTAGTGGAAAAAAAAAATTTCTTTATTTTTTTATTGTCCCTACCTATGGGGGTGACAAAGGGGGGGGGGGTCATTTATTATTTTTTTTTATTTTGATCACTGAGATATAATCTATCTCAGTGATCAAAATGCACTTTGGAACGAATCTGCTGGCCGGCAGATTCGACGGGCGCACTGCGCATGCGCCTGCCATTTTGGAAGATGGCGGCGCCCAGGGAGAAGACGGACGGGACCCCGGCAGGATCGGTAAGTATGATGGGGTGAGGGGGGACCACGGGGGGGGATCGGAGCACAGGGGGGGGAATCGGAGCGCGGCAGGCGTGGAACGGAGCACGGGGGGGCGTGGAACGGAGCACGGGGGGCTGGAACAGAGCACGGGGGGGTGGAACGGAGCACGGGGGTGGATCGGAATGCAGGGGGGGTGATTGGAGCACGGGGGGTGATTGGAGCACGGAGGGAGCGGACAAGAGCACGGGGGGGAGCGGAGCACTGGATGGAGGGGAGCCGGAGCAGTGTACCGGCCAGATCGGGGGGCTGGGGGGGCGATCGGTGGGGTGGGGTGGGGGCACATTAGTATTTCCAGCCATGGCCGATGATATTGCAGCATCGGCCATGGCTGGATTGTAATATTTCACCCGTTATAATAGGTGAAATATTACAAATCGCTCTGATTGGCAGTTTCACTTTCAACAGCCAATCAGAGCGATCGTAGCCACGAGGGGGTGAAGCCACCCCCCCTGGGCTAAACTACCACTCCCCCTGTCCCTGCAGATCGGGTGAAATGGGAGTTAACCCTTTCACCGGATCTGCAGGGACGCGATCTTTCCATGACGCCACATAGGCGTCATGGGTCGGATTGGCACCGACTTTCATGACGCCTACGTGGCGTCAAAGGTCAGGAAGGGGTTAAGACAAATAATATTTACTCACAGTCAAGGTTTGCCAAATCTTTGCTACCTTTTTTCTCCTAGTGCGAGACTGAGACAACATTAATTCATATTTACAGTTCACATTCAGCTTTTCGGTCAACTCTTTTATGGTTGGAGGAGAAGTCTCCTTCCATTTTCTAGCCAACAGTATCCGAGCCGCTATCAATATATGTGATATCAACCCTCTAATTTGTTTAGAAAATATTTCCAAACCGATGTGTAAAATCGCCATTGAGGGAGTAATTTGTACCACTACCCCCGTAATCTCCATAATCAGCTTCAACACACCGCCCCAGAAGGATAAAAGCTTCGGGCACGAGTACCAGATATGTCTCTGGTTGCCTACTAGTCCACATCCTCGCCAACATACATTGGAGGATTGCGGATTAAATTTTGCAATTCTCTCTGGGCATAGATACCATCTCATTTGAGTTTTCTTTAATTGTTCCACGTGATTTATACAAAATGACACTCTCTTAACCTCCTTTATGCTATTTCCCCATAGTTTTAATTCCAATACCTCCCCTAACTCTAATTCCCATTTTTTCATATAGGGCAGTTTAATCTCTTCCACTGGATTAATTAAAGCTCTATAAAACACTGATATTCCTTTTATAATTGGACCTGCTGTTACTATAAGTTTTCCCATCTTTCCCTCTCCCGTAGTACCAGAGTGTCTCGCTATTACAATTTTATTTAGAAAATTCCTAATTTGTAAATACTGATAAAAATATTTTCGTATTCCAATATATTTATTAGCCAATTGATCAAAAAGGATTACTCCAGTGATTTCCATTATATCTGCTAAGGTTTGTATACCTGCCCCTCGCCATTGTTGGAGGTTTAAATAAGGAATATGGGGCTCAATGGCATATATTGATAATGTTTCACATGGTATCCCTAGCAGCGAGGGCAATAACAGTCTCCATAACCAGATTGCCGCCTGCATTGTTGGCAATAAGGGGGAGGTGGGTCCAGTTTGTATTAACTCTGTCTCTAGCGCCAGACGCGTGGAACCCCGTCTAGAATAAAATTTTTCAATCTGCATCCATCTGTGGTTTCCAGTCATCTGCCACCATTCTTTTAAACCCACTAATATTGAGGCTCTATGATATGCCATTAGATCCGGAACTCCCATCCCCCCTTCTTCCATAGGTAGATATAATAACGCCCTTGCTACGCGTGGTTTCTTATATGCCCATATGTATTTACTAGCTAATAATTGTAGATCATAAATATATTTTTTTGGTATACTTAGGGGGAGGGTTCTGAAATAATACAAGATCTTTGGTAAGGCTATCATTTTGAAAGCATTAATACGGGCTATCCAGGAAGTGGTGATTTTATGCATATCTTCTAGTAAAATTTTAATTTGTGTATGTAGATTTGTAAAATTTAGTTTTATTATCTGATCTGTAGTTGTCAACATTATCCCTAAGTACGGAATTCCTTCTTTTAACCACTGGAATGAAAATAATTTCTTCATATCTTGTATGGACTCTATTGATATTGCCACCGGAAGGATTGATGATTTATTCAGGTTTAATTTATAGAATGATATCTCACTGAATTCCTTCAGCTCCTCTAAGACTGTCGATAAGGACTGCTTGATGTTCACACAAGAAATAATAATATCATCCGCATAAAGACTTATTTTATGAGCTTCCTTTCCTACCATTACCCCTGAAATTAAAGGCGAAATCCTAATCCTTTCCGCCAATGGTTCCATACATAGGACAAAAATTATTGGGGACAGGGGGCAGCCCTGTCGTGTCCCGTTTGTTATGTAAAAAGGTTCCGACAGAGCGCCCACCGTCCACACTCTCGCCGAAGGGGCCGCATATATAGCTAAAATAGCTACGAGAATTGATCCTCCCAACCCAAATTTTTCCAGAACTGCCCGGACATAACCCCAGTGCACCCTGTCAAAGGCCTTCTCTGCGTCCAATGACAGGAATGCACTGGGGAAGCCAGACAGCTCCGCAATCCGAACTAGATCTATCATTCGGCGTATTCCATCTTTCGCCTCTCTACCCCTCACAAACCCTACCTGGTCTGATGAGACCAGATCTGGAATGATCTGATTTAAACGTGAGGCTAACATTTTAGTAAAAAATTTTATATCGGTGTTCAAGAGAGCTATAGGTCTAAAATTTTCTGGGGTTGTGAGTGTTTTGCCGGGTTTCGGTAAAGTAATAATAGTAGCCTCCAAATTAACTTTCTCGATTGACCCCTCATCCCTCCACCTCGAAAATATTCTCAACATAAAAGGAACCAACTCCTCCTGAAAAATTTGGTAATAATAGTTAGGAAATCCATCCGGCCCAGGAGCGCTAGCCCTTTTAGATTGTTTTATGATCAAAATAATTTCTTCTTTTGTGAAGGGAGCATTCAAATAGCTCAATTGCTCATCTGAAATCTTAGGGAGATTCACGGATCCGAGATAATTTTTTATTCCCTGCATCGAGGGTTGTGGGATCCCCGGGTCACTCCCCAGATTATACAGCTTTATATAATATTTAACAAATTCTTCAGCTATTCCCATAGGATTTCTCACATAAGACCCATCTGACTTCAAATATATTCAATCCTATTTTTTATCTCTCTTTTTTTTATTCTTTGCGCAAGGAGGACCCCCCCTTTATCCCCAGCAGAATACCACTTCATTTTTAATTTACGCATGTTATATGCATACGCAGACAGCATTGAATCTCGTAATTTAAATCTGATTGAAAATATTTCAGCAGTGATTGAAGGAGTAACCGCCTTCTTGTTAATAGATTCTAAGGTTTGCAATCTGCCCAGAAGTTCTCTTTTCTCCTTCTCCTTTCCTTGTTTCAGAATAGAAGCTTGTTGTAAAAACACCCCCCTTATAACCGCTTTATGTGCCATCCACAATGTTTCATCATTGATCTCCCAATTGTCATTTTGGTCAAAATATTCCCTTACTGCAGAACCTACTATCGAAGATACCCTTTCATTCAGGAGCATTTCCTCATTCATGCGCCACCTGAATATTGGCGCTTGTTGGTGAGACAATGAGATCTTAAGATATATAGGAGCATGATCCGACCATGTTATCAGACCAATTCTTGCTTCCATACTCCTTAATAAAATGTTATCATCCACCAGGAAATAATCTATTCTGCTGTATGTGTGGTGTCGGTGGGAGAAAAAAGTATAATCTCTTTCTGATGCTTGAACATATCTCCAATAATCATGATAGTGGAATTCGAGTGCTAATGATCTCAACTCCCCTCGACTCCGCTCACCCCCTCGAGAACTATCCATCTCTCTATTCATAGGAAGATTAAAATCCCCACAAACTATTTTACCTCCTTTTCCAACTGCCTGTATTTTTTTAAATACCTTTCTAATAAATTTTCCTTGGCCCCTATTCGGAGCATATATTGTCGCTAATGTATGAATTATCCCATTTAAAGTACAGGACAAAATCAAAAATCTCCCTTCTGAGTCTACATATGTCTGTAACACTTTACATGCCACTGTATGTTTAATTATAATACAGACCCCACATTTTTTGACCGTATTATTAGAAGAAAAAAATATGTGGAAACTAATCATGGTGAAATCTCCTATTATCTATTTCAAGCAGATGTGTCTCCTGTAAACAAATTATTTCTGCTTGTGATTTTAACACCTCTGACCAGACCATGCTCCTTTTACTAGGGGAATTCATGCCTTTAACATTTAATGACATTATTTTAATACTCATTACAACATATATATATCTTCTGTTATAAAGTCCTCCTCCTCCTTACCCTTTGAACTAATCCTATTAAATACACTAATCTCTGTAATATCCAATGCTATAAAACAAGCAGATATCTCCGTCTCACAGACCCAGACAAAAAAAAAAAAAAAACAGACCAAACAAAAAAAAAACAAAAAAAAAAACACTGCAAAAAAAAACACTGCAAAAAAAAAAAAAAACCAACATACAATCAGAGCCCTATGGTTGATCACAAGTACCATAGGGGAGGCCCTGTACCTCGGGCAGCGGGCAGAGAAAAAAAACATCTGCCTTGTTGGGGTCTGGAAAACAAAATTTGTCTCCACTTAATGTCTCGAGGAGCGGCCACGAGGCCTACATTCTCGCCACTTTAGACTTAAACTTTAAACTTTATTCCAGTCATTTACTGCTTTCTTCCCTTTTTCCACTCTAGCAGGGGGACATGCGATTTTCCACACCGCTAGTTTCTCCTCAGCTGATTTAGGTGAGACGCAGGCCACTATATTACCTTCATATATTATATGGAGTTTCACAGGATTAAACCCCCATTTATATCTAATATTAGCGTCTCTCAAGGCTGCGCATATATGTGCATACTCTCTGCGCTTTGCCAATGTTGCTGCAGATAAGTCTAAATACACCTGTAACCCTTGAAATTCCGTTGGAAGTATAAGGGGCTTTCTTGTTTGTTGTATGAATGCTTCCTTGGTGGGAAAACGCAACAGTCTGACCAAAGTGTCTCTAGGATATGTAGAATCCAGGTGTCTTGGTCTTGGAATCCTGTGAACCCTTTCAATAACCAATTCTGTAGGCGAAAAGTCAGGTAGTACCACAGCCAAAAATCTTGACATAAAAAGAGCCAGCTGTTTATCTATTATGTCCTCCGGGATACCTCGAACTCTAATGTTCTGCCTTCTGGACCTGTCTTCTAAATTGTTTAATTTGTCATGCACCTTAGACAACTCACTTTTTAAAATCTCATTTTCGTCCACAAGGGCATTAATAGTTGTCGTATATTCCCCCATTTTAGACTCTATATGAGCTGTTCTGTCTCCCAGAGAATCCACATCTTTCCTCATTTCATTTAGCATTTCATACAAATCTTCTTTTAGTGATGCCCGCACTGTAGCTATAAACTCATTCATATCCCCTTTTGTAAATGGGGCTGAGCTGCTACTGCTGCAACTGCTGCTCCCATTGTGCTGGGATGGTGCAGTGCTTCTCCCATTTCTCCCCTGCGGGGAGTGTGGGTCTCTAGGTGGAGTAGCTGAGATTACCTTTCCCCTTGCATGTACCGTCTGGCCTCCTGGATAGAAGTCCGGCAGTCTAGGAGGTGATGTTTGTTTACTCTTCCCTCGGGTCATCATGTAATTGTAGATGATAAGCAGTAATCAGATTCCTCTGACAGGATCAACTAGCGTTCAGTACAGCTCCGTGAAAAGAGAGGCAGCTATAGTACAGGCAGCTGTAATAAAAAGTCCTTGGCGGCTGAGAAACTCTATGAAGCCGGCATGAGCTGCTGACAGCCTCGTGGCTTGGAACCCTCACAGACTAGGCGTCGGTCACATTCAGCATCCGGTCACACCCCACTCCCTTGGTCACATAGCTTTGACATTTTGTCTCAGCCAGGCAGGATGACTGGGCATCCTTGCTACCGTGGGCGGAGTTTGCACTGAATAATGCTGTAGCCGACTCCACCGGACAGACCCAATTCCTCCTAAACTATGGTCAGCATCCGTGGTTACCCGTGCCCGTGTCTTCCACCGACTCCAGGGTGGCAGACTGGGCTGTGGAGGCGCGGGACATTTGGGACCGCACTCAGGATGCCAATCAGGTCTCCAAGGACAGAATGAGGTCCTCCGGTGATGCACATCGGCACCCCACTCCGACTTTTGCTCCTGGCGACTTAGTGTGGCTCTCCGCCCTTAACATCAGGCTGCGAGTTGAGTCTACTAAGTTTGCTCCATGCTACTTGGGCCCTTTCAAGGTTCTCGAACAGGTTAATCCAGTGGTCTACCATCTGGCCCTTCCGCCACGTCTGAGTATCACCGACACCTTTCATGTGTCCCTCTTGAAGCCCGTATACATGTCCTGGTTTTCCGAGTGATCTGCCGGGACATCGGGTTCGTCTACAGATGATTATGAGGTGAATGCTATTTTGGGGTGCAAGGTGGTACGTGAAAAAAAAATTTATTTGTTGGACTGGAAGGGTTATGGTCCTGAGGACAGGTCCTGGGAGGCTGCTGAGAATATTCGGGCTCCGCAGCTCATTGCTGTCTTCGAGCGTGGCGAGGTCCAAGGAGGGGGGGCCTAGGAGGGGGGTAATGTTAGAGGTCGAGTTCCTGCCTCTGCACAGGGGGAATCTCGATCCATCTCCGCTGTGGTCTCCCATTCTTCTCCTGCTGCAGTGGAGCCTGCTCAGCGGAGGTGTCGGTCCCAGCGCCATTCTCAGTCTGACACTGTGCGAAGGGTTACTGCTGTCCTTCCAGCTTCTGCCATTGTAGCCAGTACTGGTCAGCAGCGAGCAGACATCTTTGGGACTAAGTCCTACTTTTCCCCTTCTGAGCATGCCCAGGGTAAGATCTCTCATTGGAGATCAAGGGTCACATGCTCAGGTACTGCAGCTATTCCCATTGGTACACTAGGAAGGTCCTGAAGTTGTTCAAGCTCTGTGGCAGTTTCCCATTGGTCCTTTTTTGGAAGGTCCTGTAGTTGCTGCAGCTATATAAGGTGCGCATGTCCACACGGCCATGCGCTATTATCTTTCTGAGTTATGTGCTTTGCTCCAGTGTGGTCATGTGAGATTGTATTCAGGGACCCGGCTGAAATAAGCCCCTAGAATACCGGCACCTCCGGTGAGGAGATTGTGTGTTTGAGTGTATTCAGGGACCTGGCTGAAATAAGCCCTTAGAATACCGGCACCTCTGGTGAGGAGATTGTGTGCATGTATGACCACTGACTGCTCTCTGTTGGGCAGTTAGCCTGTGCTCCTGTGAAGTCTAACAGGGCGCAGTGCTTTCCTTTCGCGGCTACTCTGTGAAGTAACAGAGCTAGTCTATACCGCCAAATAGTGCCACCATTTACTAGCAGCAGGTTCTCCTGCACGGTGGACCCCGGGCAGCGAACGCATCAATAATAATAAACATCTACATTTACTCAGTGCGTTCCGCTAGCCCTAACACAGTCGAAACCTCTGCCTACATTAGGCTCGCTACAACCTTCGCTCATTAAAACGAAGGTCGATGCAGGTAGATATAGCTATTAGCTCCTCCAGTGTGGCAGGAATCTCCCTAGTGGCCAAGGTGTCCTTAACATGGTCAGCCAGTCCTTTCCAGAATACAGGGATGAGGACTTTATCTGGCCACTCCAGCTCAGATGCCAAAGTCCAGAAGTGGACAGCAAAATGACTGACCATGGACGAACCCTGTGTCAATGCCAGCAGTTGGAGTGCCGTATCATGGGTGACACGAGGTCCCAAAAAGACCTGTTTCAGAGTGCCCAAGAACCGCAGAGCACTCTGCACCACATGATTGTTATGCTCCCACAGCGGCGTTGACCACTCCAACGCCCTGTCCGACAGGAAGCATATCATAAATCCCACCTTAGCCCACTCTGTGGGAAAATGTGCAGCCAGGAGCTCAAGATGTATCGCAAACTGGCTCATGAATCCCCAACACAGTTTACTGTCACCAGCAAACTTGTCTGGCAACGGGAGATGGGATAATGTCAGAGCAGGGGTGGCAGTGAACAAAGTGGCTGCAGCCACGCTAGCAGCCTGAACAGCAACTGCGGTAACATCAATGGCTGAGGTTGTGCTCTCGAGAGCTGCCAACCTGCCCTCCAGCTGCTGGATATACCACTGTAGTCGCTGTTCGTCCGCCATTACTAGCCAGACCCTGGTGCCCGGGGTCCACCGTGCAGAGATGACACCTGCTGCTCGGTAATGGTGGACAGTATATGGCGGTATAATGTGAATACACACGTATTAGCTTCACCCAGTATGTAAGGAAGCGAACCCTGTTGCATCACAGGACTGCAATACCGCACAGAGAGCGCAAGAAAGGAGTCACAGAACTCGCTAAAGTGGTGTCAGGAGTAAACTAAAAATAGATTTAGCACACTGGGTGCATGCAGCGCCGCTCTGGCGAACACCACTAACTGCCCTAACTAGGGACAGGTAAGCGCACTGGTTGTGCACGGTGCTGCACTGGCTAACGCTGCTGAATGACACTATAGATTGTGCCTGATGCTGGATGGCACTAACTAGCGCTAGACAGCTCCAACATTTGCGAGCATTCATCAACACTAGGGATGGGAATGATTCGCAGCTTTCACCAGAACAGGCATACATCCACACACACACAATAATTGATTTAAACTAGCGCATGGCCGAGCGGCCATGCAAACCTTTTATATCTGTAGCCTTCCAGGACCTTCCTAGTGCTCTAATCGAAGCTGCTACAGGACCTGAGCATGTGACCCCCGACCAGCATTGAGAGTTCATCCCGTGGGCATGCTCAGTAGAAGAAAAGCAGGACTTAGTCCCTGGAACGTCTGCTCGCCGCTGATCAATGCTGTTTACAAGGGCTGAGCCTGGAATGGCATATGTAACCAAATGCACAGTATCTGTTTGAGCCAGAATCTGGGACCGGCATCTCTGCTGAGCAGGTTCCATTGTGGCTGAAGGAGAATGGGAGACTGCAGCGGACATGGTACGAGATTCAACCTGTGCATAGGTGGAAGCTAGACACCACAGTGCTTCACAGAAGTTTATAAGGTTGAGCCATAAAAAAATCATATTTTTTTGCCCCCAATTTTTTAATTTCCCAAGGGTAACAGGATAAATTGGACCCCAATACTTATTGTGCAATTTGTCCCGAGTATGCTGATACCCCATATGTGGAGGCAAACCACTGTTTGGGTGCATGGCAGAGCTCAGAAGGGAAGGAGCGCCAGATTTTACTGTTATGATTTGCAGATGCCATGACCCATTGGGAGAGCCCATGAAGTGCTAAAATAGCAGAACCCCCATAAGTGACCCTGTTATGAACTGGTGATTCAGAAACACAATGGACCTGGTGGTTAAGAGCACACAAAGTGACCTGATAGTTACTAACAACATAGGATGAGCTCTGAGACGTGGGAACTCTGCTGACCGCATTCCCTAATCCTATCACACCACACTAGAGGTAGCCGTGGAGCGCTCCTGACCAGACCTAGGCGCCTCGGGCACAGCCTGAGAAACTAGCTAGCCCTGAAGATAGAAAAATAAGCCTACCTTGCCTCAGAGAAATTCCCCAAAGGAAAAGGCTGCCCCCCACATATAATGACTGTGAGTAAAGATGAAAATACAAACACAGAGATGAAATAGGTATTAGCAAAGTGAGGCCCGACTTACTGAATAGACCGAGGATAGTAAAGATAGCTTTGCGGTCAGCACAAAAACCTACAAACAACCACGCAGAGGGCGCAAAAAGACCCTCCGTACCGACTAACGGCACGGAGGTGCTTCCTCTGCGTCCCAGAGCTTCCAACAAGCAAGAAAAACCAATATAGCAAGCTGGACAGAAAAAATAGCAAACAAAAGTAACACAAGCAGAACTTAGCTTATGCAGGGCAGACAGGCCACAAGACGATCCAGGAGAGAGCAAAACCAATACTGGAACATTGACTGGAGGCAAGGAACAAAGAACTAGGTGGAGTTAAATAGAGCAGCACCTAACGACCTAACCTCGTCACCTGAGGAAGGAAACTCAGAAGCCGCAGCCCCACTCACATTCACCAGATGAAGCTCATGGACAGAACCAGCCGAAGTACCACTCATGACCACAGGAGGGAGCTTGACCACAGAATTCACAACATGACCCCATTTTATGAACTACACCTCTCAATGAATTCATCTAGTGGTGCAGCGATGATATTGACACCATTGGTGTGTCACAGAATTTTATACCATTGGGCAGTGGGGACAAAATAACTACATTTTTACCAATAAAATTTTGTTTTAGCCAAAGATTTTACATTTTCACACAAGAAGGGATAAAAATGGCAACTAAATTTGTCCCACAATTTCTACTTAACATGGCAATACCCCATATGTGGCTGTACAGCGCTAGTTAGCCATGCAGAGATACTTTATTTACAGCACAGGAGAGGCAGATGAATACTCCCATTCGTGGCTCCTGCTGTCACTGTTATTAGCAGCAGCAGGGGTAGGCTGATGGAAGTGAGGCTGCCGTAACACTAGCAGTATTTGGTCAGTATTTTCCATCAGTATCTGCAAGCCAAAACCAGGAGTGGGTGATAAATGCAGAAGTGGTGCATAAGATTCTATTATACTTTTCCTCTGTTTGTTCCACTTCTAGTTTTGGCTTACAGATACTGATGGAAAATACTGACCAACTACTGCTAGTGTGACAGCAGCCTCATAGTTCCATCAGCCGCCGCTTGCAGTCTCTTTTATTACGTAAATGTAACTCTCATCATTCTCCCATGATAGCACCGATCAGCGGCAGAGCACAGTAGAATGATGAGAGCCGGGTCCAGCACCCGCTGCTGGGGAGCTGCGCTTACTGTAACCCTTCTTCCCTGGTGCCCTTCCTTGTGATACTGATGCGGCACACGCATGCCACACGTGTGCCGCAAGTATTAGGCCGGCATCACACACAACGTAAAACAATACGGTCCGTATATTACGGCCGTAATACGCTGAAAAGTCCCGAAAAAAGTGGTCCGTAGCTCCTCCGTAGGCAGGGTGTGTCAGCGTTTTTTGCGCATGGCATCCTCCGTATGTAATCCGTATGGCATCCGTACTGCGTGGTTTTCTCGCAGGCTAGCAAAACCAACATACCGCTATAGAAGTGATCCATGTGTCCCAAAAAGAAAAGAAAATATATATATACTGTCTATATATATATATATATATATATATATATATATATGTCAGTAGACACATATATTAGAGAGAAAAGCCGGTAATTCAGTGCGGTGTACAGTAAAATCACACTGACAGCTTACAGTAGAATAGGTAGAATAAATGTGTACACATAGAATAGGTATATATATATATATATATATATGCCAGTGAGACACATATATGTATATATATTAATATTTATTCCAGCGCTATACAGCTTGAAAGCCGGTAATTCAATTACCGGCTTTTTCTTTCTCCTTCCTAAAACCCGACATGATTTGAGACATGGTTTACATACAGTAAACCATGTCTTCTTTCCATTTTTTTTGCAGATTCCACACTACTAATGTCAGTAGTGTGTATCTGCAAAATTTGACCGTTCTAGCTCTTAAAATAAAGGGTTAAATGGCGGAAAAAATTGGCGTGGGCTCCCGCGCAATTTTCTCCGCCAGAGTAGTAAAGCCAGTGACTGAGGGCAGATATTAATAGCCTGGGGAGGGTCCACGGTTATTGGCCCCCCCCTGGCTAAAAATATCTGCCCCCAGCCACCCCAGAAAAGGCACATCTGGAAGATGCGCCTATTCTGGCACTTGGCCACTCTCTTCCCATTCCCGTGTAGCGGTGGGATATGGGGTAATGAAGGGTTAATGCCACCTTGCTATTGTAAGGTGACATTAAGCCTAATTAATAATGGAGAGGCGTCAATTATGACACCTATCCATTATTAATCCAATTGTAGTGAAGGGTTAAATAAAACACAAACACATTATTTAAAATTATTTTAATGAAATAAAAACAATGGTTGTTGGGAGCTTTCTAAGTAATTTCCCACGATCTATGAACAGCCAGCAGAGGGCGCCTCACCGCAAATGAAGCTAAATATAGATCATTGATCTATTTTTAGCCTCATTCCCTGGGGTTTTGCAGCGAGGAGCAGCCTGCATTAGCACAGCTCCTTGCTGCAAAATGTTTTAACCCCTTCAGAAGGATTTACATCGTTGGACGTTACAGATCTGCGGAGGGTAAGTATATTGTTGGTTTATTATGTTTTTTTACTCACAGAACGAGGGTCTTCAGTGACTGAATTGGGCGTTGAATAAAATACTGCAACAACCATTGTTTTTATTTCATTAAAATAATTTTAAATAATGTGTTTGTGTTTTATTTAACCCTTCACTACAATTGGATTAATAATGGATAGGTGTCATAATTAGTGTTGAGCGATACCGTCCGATACTTGAAAGTATCGGTATCGGATAGTATCGGCCGATACCCGAAAAATATCGGATATCGCCGATACCGATATCCGATACCAATACAAGTCAATGGGACATCAAGTATCGGAATGTATCCTCATGGATCCCAGGGTCTGAAGGAGAGGAAACTCTCCTTCAGGCCCTGGGATCCATATTAAAGTGTAAAATAAAGAATTAAAATAAAAAATATTGTTATATTCACCTCTCCGGCGGCCCCTGGACATCAGCGGGAGGATCCGGCGTCCGGCACAGCTTCTTTCTTCAAAATGCGCGCCTTCAGGACCTGTGGAATGACGTCCCGGCTTCTGATTGGTCGCGTGCCGCCCATGTGACCGCCACGCGACCAATCAGAAGCCGCGACGTCATTCCTCAGGTCCTAAAAGGCGCTTATTCTAGGACTTTAGCTGAGGAATGACGTCGCGGCTTCTGATTGGTCGCGTGGCGGTCACATGGGCGGCACGCGACCAATCAGAAGCCGGGACGTCATACCACAGGTCCTGAAGGCGCGCATTTTGAAGATAGAAGCCGTGCCGGACGCCGGATCCTCCCGCTGATGTCCAGGGGCCGCCGGAGAGGTGAATATAACAATATTTTTTATTTTAATTCTTTATTTTACACTTCCGATACCGATACCCGATATCACAAAAATATCGGATCTCGGTATCGGAATTCCGATACCGCAAGTATCGGCCGATACCCGATACTTGCGGTATCGGAATGCTCAACACTAGTCATAATTGACGCCTCTCCATTATTAATTAGGCTTAATGTCACCTTACAATAGCAAGGTGGCATTAACCCTTCATTACCCCATATCCCACCGCTACACGGGAATGGGAAGAGAGTGGCCAAGTGCCAGAATAGGCGCATCTTCCAGATGTGCCTTTTCTGGGGTGGCTGGGGGCAGATATTTTTAGCCAGGGGGGGGCCAATAACCGTGGACCCTCTCCAGGCTATTAATATCTGCCCTCAGTCACTGGCTTTACTACTCTGGCGGAGAAAATTGCGCGGGAGCCCACGCCAATTTTTTCCGCCATTTAACCCTTTATTTTAAGAGCTAGAACGGTCAAATTTTGCAGATACACACTACTGACATTAGTAGTGTGGAATCTGCAAAAAAAATGGAGAGAAGACATGGTTTACTGTATGTAAACCATGTCTCAAATCATGTCGGGTTTTAGGAAGGAGAAAGAAAAAGCCGGTAATTGAATTACCGGCTTTCAAGCTGTATAGCGCTGGAATAAATATTAATATATATACATATATGTGTCTCACTGACATATATATATATACATATACCTATTCTATGTGTACACATTTATTCTACCTATTCTACTGTAAGCTGTCAGTGTGATTTTACTGTACACCGCACTGAATTACCGGCTTTTCTCTCTAACAGCGCTGCGTATTTCTCGCAAGTCACACTGCTTGTCCGTGTGTAATCCATATTTTTCACGCTTCCATAGACTTTCATTGGCGTATTTCTTGCGCAGTACGGTGACAAACGCAGCATGCTGCGATTTTGTACGGCCGTAGAAAGCCGTATAATACTGATCAGTAAAATACGGCAAATAGGAGCAGGGGCATAGAGAATAATTGTGCCGTATTTTTTGCGAGTTTTACGGACGTAGATTCTGCGCTCTTACGTCCGTAAAACTCGCATGTGTGACGGCGGCCATGGACACTGACATCTCTGGTACAAGAAATATCAGGACATGTGAAAGAGACCTTAAAGTGGGTTTTTATGTTTGGCTGCTGTCACACACTAAAAGACATTTTTTATTGCAAAAAAATATTTTTTCCATTACCATATTTTGAGAGCTGTAATTTTTTCATATTTTAGCTGAAAGATTCATGTGAGGACTCGTTTTTTGCAGAACGAGTTGAAGTTTTTATGGGTACCATGTTCGGGCACATGACATTTTTTGATTGCTTTCTATTCCGATTTTTGGGAGGCAGAATTAACAAAAACCAATTCATAAATGTCTTTTGGGGGAGAGTTTATACCATTCCGTGTGTGGTAAAATTGATAAGGCAATTTTATTCTTCGGGTTAGTATGATTACAGCAATACCTTATTTATATCTTTTTTATGTTTGGGTGCTTTTATATAATAAAAACTATTTTATATAAAAAAAATTTATTTTTGCATCCCTTTATTCTAAGAGCTTTAACTTTTTTTATTTTTTCACTGATGGAACTGTATGGGGGCTTGTTTTTTGTGGGACAAGATTAAGTTTTCAATGGTACCATGTTTATTTATATCCATCTTTTTGATAGCGTGTTATTCCACTGTTTGTTCGGGGATATGATAATAAAACATTGTTTTTTACCTTGTATTTTTTTTAAGGTGTTCACTAAAGGAGTTAACTAGTGGTATGGTTTCATAGGTCGGATCATTGCGGATGCGGCAATACCAAATATGTGCACTTTTATTGTCTAGATTTTTTTTTAATTAAAATAATTATTTAGAGATAGAATAAATATTGATTTTTTTTATTATTTTTGTTTTTTTTTAAAATATTTTTACAATTATTTCATTTTCTTTTTACTTTGTCACTATGGGACAATCATTTTTTTCAGGCTGATCGCTTCTAAGGCATGCAGATGAAACAGCATCTGCACGCCAAATAAGGTTGCACGGACAGGGAGGCTTGGTGATCATGCACTGGACGTGATCACCAACTTTCCTAGCTCTGGTGACCCGCATATTATCATGACAACAACGTGTCACCATAGCAATGATCGGGATTCCGCGTCACGCCATGGTGACCCGGTCCAAAGGCAGAGAGGCTGTCAGCCCCTTTGCCGATTTCCGGAATGCTGCAATTGTGTTCGATCGCAGTATTTCTGGGGTTAAAGTGCCAGGATCAGTCTGTGACCACACCTGGCAAATAGTGCCAGTTGCCAGCTGTCATAATCAGCTGACTCCCAGGGCCGATCAGCCGCGATACCCCCGTAATCGCAGCCAATTGCTCTGACGTACTATTCCATCCATGGTCAAATTGGGCCGGGTCACATGGACGGAATAGTACATCTGATGTCAGAAATGGGTGAACAGTTATTGTTGATCATTTCTTGCTTGGTTCCTTGATCTCTTCAGTATCTGATACACTGCTGGAAGAGTTACAGTGCTGAAGAGAGAATGTGAGTACCAGCATCTGACATACATGCGATCAGGTTGATCTTGTATTTTCACACTCAGATAAACCCTGTCCTGAGACTGCAGAGGTCCCTCTTAGAAGGGGGGTTACTGTCATGGGAGGGGCAAGAATATAGTGGCGTCTGGTTTCATGAACTCTTGCACTGGTTAGAAGCACTTCACCATATCATTAAAGAATGCAGATTTTTTCCTTCCTGGCAGCGCAAGGGTTAATATGCTCAGTTGAAACACCTGGAGATTTCCTATCTGAATTGTTTCAGCTGTTTAGTGTTGGCCGCTCCCCTCTTCTATATATGCTCACCTCTGGCATTTAAAAATTGCCAGTGTTAGTTCTGACTGTCTGGTTTTTAGTTGGAGGTGTAGTTTGTGGTTCGAGATGATGTTTGGAGATTTGTTCAGGAGAGTTTTGCTGGGAGTTTTGTTTGTGTGCACATACTCATCCTCTCCAATTTGGTTTCTCCTTCCATGTATTCCCCTATGTTCCACTGTCACTGTTCCTGTCTGTCTTCCCTTTTTTATCTGGTTAATGTCATCCTATACAGTTCGGCTTCCCACCTCCCTGGGTGGGGAAAGGGACCGATAAGGGCTGATTTAGGAGCATAGCAACGCATATGATCTCGGCATGACCATCTTCAGGAGTAATCTGGGAGACAGGGATAAACTAGGGTGTCCCTAGTTCTTTGGACCTGGTTAGCGCCCACAGTCGCAAGGCAATGCGTGACAATATCCTTATTAATGATGCTATTAATCTACATATATAATTGCCAGTTGGGACCTCCGGCCGCTGTCCCCAAATCCCATAAGGCACCGCACCCACAGAAATCAGTGCAGCCAGGAGCATGGCCCCTCCCCTACTGTACAGACAAGGCTGCTGGTTGCTAGGAGATGGCAGAGGCCTCTGCCGCCTGTAGTGAGAGGCGGGAGCGCTGACATTACGTGTCCTGCGGCGGAGCACGGCAATAGGAAGGGAGGTAGGAGGAGAGTGTGTCCTGTCCTCACTGATATCATATATACCGCACAGTACACAGCGCAGACCGCTGGTGGCATTATCTACCACTACACTGATTCTCTGTATACACAGCATACAATGCTCTGCCTTATATACAAGACTTCCTCCAATAACTCCCGTGCGCCCCCCCAGTGGACAGGTGTTGTCTGGTTACAGTGGAGTAGAGTGGCAACTAATAGCTGACCTTACTACACCCACAGAGGATGCCCCCCAGCTTACAGCGGCAGAGGCTGCCTCTCCCAGCTTACACTCACAGAGGCTGCCCCCCAGCTTACACCCACAGAGGCTTCACCTCAGCTTACACCAGGGGAGGCTGCCTCCCCCAGCTTACACCTTTGGAGGCTGTCTCCCCCAGCTTAAACCTGTGGAGGCTGCCTCCCCCAGCTTACACCCACGGAGGCTGCCTCCCCCAGCTTACATCTATATAATCACCATTTGGGACTTCTGGCTGCTGTCCCCAAATCCCTTAAGGTACTGCGGCAGTGTCACTTGCGCCTGCGCAAGTGACATACATGTCTTCGCTATTCCAGCATATGCTGCGCCTGCGTGGGGAATAGCAGAGATGTTAGTTTCACCCCACTCCCGATGCGATAGCATGGAGTCTATTTCTAGTACACGTATAAAGATGACATAGGTAACATGAATATGGAAATCACCCTTCTCAAAGATATAATTCTTTACAAAATTTGGAGACATGAAATGGCTAGTATTAGGTAAGACCATGGATAGGTTCTCCCTACTTTTTATATAGGGAAAGTGTAACTCAAGTCAGCTTATTTAAAATGATCTAAACATATCACCCCAACCCAGATACATACTAAGTTATCATGTAGGGAAGAACCCATTTTCAAGGAGTATGTCTACAAAAAAGCAAAGTGGTCTTTTATGAAAATATACAAACAAGCAAGTCATCAGCAGTCACAACTTATAAAAAATCTCCTTGCAAGGGATTACATCCCTCGATGTATCCTCTTCTGCTCCTTGGCTGTTTGAGATGGACTGCATAATTTGAAGGCTGTTTCTCTTCCTTCTTGGGGTACTTTAGGGGGTCAGTCTATAATGAGCCAAGTAGAGATTGGACAAGGAGATATTTCAACAGAAGGAATTTAAAAAATCCATTTTAGGCTTTGTTTCCACGGCCGGATTACATCCAGATTCGCTGTGCATTAAACGCTGCATACAGCTGCGGCGCCCAATCCGCAGCTTCCAGATGTTGCAGCCTAGTCCAGGGGATTTTATGAAATCTCATCTCCACTATGCGTACGAACACGCATTCGGCGGCCCTGCATTTTCGGACATGTGACGCATCTTTTTAGACCACAGCATCTCTATTTACCTTGTGGCGACACTCTGTCTCCGCAAAGTAAATAACACAGTCCTATGTATAGGCTGCGGCGATTCCGGATGTCTTCAATGAACACATCTGGAATGACCGTGCGTACAGAAGGGGGCGGCACTTTGGGCGGCGCGGGGTTTCTGCTCTGTCCAAAGCACCGACAATACGGCCCGTGGAGACGTACCCTAAGTCCTCCATTTTTTTTTAAAACGTAGTGGGAACCATTTTTCCTTACAATAAAGTGAAAGGGATGTCCCCCGCGGTATGAGGCCCCACTGTCTTTGATTTTAAGTAGAAGAGGCTCAAGTTGTGTTCTCATTTATAAGGTGCGACTAGAAATGTCAGGAAACAAGCAGATCTTGGCCTTCTCCATGGAGACCGCTCCATGGGACCATACATGTCGCAATATAGCTTACTTGTCGGTAAAATAATGTAATATGCATAACGCACCCCGCTTTGCAGCCTTATTTACATGATTCTCCATCTGAAAATCTGGAATATTGGCATGTATGGATATCTGTTTTCTGCAGTACATCTGTGTGCACTGACCTACAGGCACTTCTGTTCAGGACAAGACTTCATGAGTGTATGGGACACCTACAGAAGCACCTAACTTCTTTTAATTGCCGTAATGTACTGACAGGCAGTAAAACTCTTTGTGCGCGCATTGTATTGACAGAATACAAACTGCCCGTGTCCTGTGGGGGTGTCTCCACATCAATACATCTGTGTGCTGTGTAGAGAATAGATTCAATTACATTGGTACCTCTTACCCTTGGGATCTACAATGTAAGTATTCTCTCAAACTGATACATACTGTCAAAATGTCATGATTTCAAGAACAAAAACACTAATACAAAAATGGAACATGTACATCTTAGTTACATAACCGTGTACATGGTTTGTTTAATTGGTAATGTAACATTTGAACCTTATTTCCCCCAATATTTGTAAAATATTGCCATCTAGTGGTATGCTGGAAACTTACAACTGCGTTATCTACAATGTTTGATTTGCATTCTATTCTGCAAGTTTTTCTTATTTTCTGTGTTCAATATCCATTCAGGCCAGTTCCCAATCAGTTTCCAATATTTTATATCTTTTTATACAGATCAACAGATAAAAGGTGCATTTTTAAAGTAAAATACTTGGTAATTCTTGATTCATTTTGAGGGAGGGAGGATGCGAAATTCAAGATATATTGTGTGGCAGAACATTAACCCCACTTGAGTTAAACATATTCACTGTTGCAAATATAAAATGATGAACTAAAAATGGAGCTTTCCTCTAACCGTTTTAGAATATTTTCTTTTTTTTTCATTTTCTTTAAATCGCTTATTTACTTTTGAAAACATTTTCTACAAGTTTGTATTTGCAGTTAAAAATGATTTCATTACACAGTTTGCTTTCTATAGTCTCTGTCTTGTGCTGTTTATTGCTGAATTATTTAATTGAGATGCTGTCAGCTAGCTAGAGAGAGTTTAACATTTTTATGGTTTTCTGAGCTCCTCCCACGTGATTTATGACAACAGACTATGAAAAATGTGAAAATTTTGGGCAACAGATGAGCATGCATGTAAAAGTCAAATAAACTGAATGGCAAAAACAATTTTTAGCCCTAAATACATGCATTGAAAAATGTGTCCATAGGTGGGTAATTGCTTCAATGAAAGCAAGGAAGCTCACTATTGGCTTCCAGCAATGGAGTATTGTATTGAAAATCTAATTAATTTTCCATGTTTGTGCTAATATATGAGCAAAAATGATATCAGACTTTTTTCAAGTTCTAAAACTAGATAAATGAGACTAAATAATCAAATGTTTAAAAAATATTACACTTTGTAAAAAATGTTATCAAGGAAAAGAATCCAAAATCATGTTTGTGAATGGCTACGTTATATATAAACCTTTTCGATTAGCACATAATTTGAATGTGAAATTTGATTTTGGTGTCTTTAATAAGTAGGATGACTAATAGAGAGGAGCGAACAAGTTCGGAAAACGTTTGCCAATTTCAAATTTGGCACGAACATAGCACATTCGGATCCGTGTCTGCTTTCAGGAGCATTTTTACTCATCATCATCATCATCATCAGTCAGCAAAATTCAGTCACAGTTAGGTACATCATCACGTTTTCACTAATGCTATTGTTATTACTTTATCTAGGATAGTGGTGCTGTATGATGGGCAGGGGGGAGATGGATATGTGTTTAATGAGGGGAGTGGGTGTGGAGGTGATAGAAGAGTATGTGGAGAAGTTAGTGGAGCGCTCTTTTTTTTTTTCCTTAATTTCATGTGTTTTGATTCCGGCAGTCTATCAGGGCGCAGAAACCATCCACAACGTCATGACGCAAGGTGTTCTGTGATTGGCTGCCAAAGTCACATGTACGGTTGTGCCCAAAAGTTGACATACCCTGGCAGAATGTTTGCTTTCTTGGCCTTTTTTCAGACAACATGAATGATAACACCAAAACTTTTTCTCCACTCATGGTTAGTGGTTGGGTGAAGCCATTTATTGTCAAACTACTGTGTTTTTTCTTTTTAAAGCATAACGACCACCCAAAATATCCAAATGACCCTGATCAAAAGTTCACATACCCAATTTCTTAATACCGTGTATTGCCCCCTATAACATCAATGACAGCTTGATGTCTTTTGTGGTAGTTGTGGGTGAGGTTCTTTATTTTCTCAGATGGTAAAGCTCCCCTCTCCTCTTGGCAAAAAAAAATCCAGTTCCTGTAAATTCCTGGGCTGTCCAGCATGAACTGCGCACTTGAGATCTCCCCAGAGTGGCACAATGACATTGAGGTCAGGAGACTGAGATAGCCACTCCAGAACCTTCACTTTGTTCTGCTGTAGCCAATGACAGGTCGACTTGGTCTTGTGTTTTGGATTGTTGTCATGTTGGGACGTCCAAGTACGTCCCATGCGCAGCTTCCAGACTGATGATTGCAAATTTGCCTCCAGTATTTGCTGATAATGTGCTGCATTCATCTTTTCTTTGACAAAGTTTCCTGTGCCTTTGTAGCTCACACATCCTCAAAACATTAGTGATCCACCTCCATGCTTTACAGTAGGAATGGTGATCCTTTCATCATAGGCCTTGTTGATCCCTCTCCAAATGTAACATTTATGAATGTGGCCAAAAAGTTCAATTTTAGTGTGATTACTCCAAATTACCTTGTTCCAAAAGTTTCAGGCTTGTCTCTGTGCTGTTTTGCATATTGTAGGCAAAATACTTTGTGGCTTTCTTCTGGCGACTCAACCATGCAGCCCATTTCTCTTCAAGTGCCTCCTTATTGTGCATCTTGAAACAGCCACATCACTAGTTTTCAGAGAGTCCTATATTTCAGCTGATGTTATTTGTGACATTTGCTCAGTAATGGCTTTCTTCTGGCGATTCTACCAGGGCGGCATGGTGGCGCAGTGGTTAGCACAGCAGCCTTGCAGCGCTGGAGTCCTGGGTTCAAACCCCACCAAGGACAACATCTGCAAGGAGTTTGTATGTTCTCTCCGTGTTTGCGTGGGTTTCCTTCCACATTCCAAAGACATACTGATAGGGAATTTAGATTGTGAGCCTCATCAGGGACAGTGATGATAATGTGTGCAAAATGTAAAGCGCTGCGGAATATGTTAGCGCTATATAAAAATAAAGATTATTATTATTCTACCATGCAGCCCATTTTTCTTCAAGTGCTTCATTATTGTGCATCTTGAAACAGCCACACTGCTAGTTTTCAGATAGTCTGGTGTTTCAGCTGATGTTACTTGAGGGTTTTTCTTTGAATCACGAACAATTTTCATAACATTTGTGGATGAAATTTTAGTTGGTCTACCTGACCGTGGTTTCGTTTTAACAGAGCCCCTGATTTTCCATTTGTTAATCACAGTTTGAACACTGCTGACTGGCATTATCAATTCCTTGGATATTCTTTTTGTATCCCTTTCCTATTTTATACAATTCAACTACCTTTTCCCTTAGATCCATTGACAATTCTTTTGCTTTCCCCATGACTCACAATCCAGAAACATCAGTGGCTGGATGAAAGATGCAAGAGTCTGTCTAGATCCCAGAAACTCACTCAGCTTTTATGCACACAATGATTACAAGTAAAGAGGTCACAGGTGAGGATGTTACCTTTAGTAGCCATTCAAACCCTTTTGCATCAATTTCTGTGCATGCTATCAGGCCAAAATCACCAGGGTTTGTAAACTTTTGATCAGGGCCATTTGGATGTTTTGGTTGTCATTATGATTTAAAAGGACAAAACACAGTAGTTTGGCAATAAATGGCTTCACCCAACCACTAACCATGAATGGAGAAAAAATGTTGGTGCTATTATTATTATTTATTATTATAGCGCCATTTATTCCATGGTGCTTTACATGTGAGGAGGGGTATACATAATAAAAACAGGTACAATGATCTTGAACAACTGGTACAGGAGGAGAGAGGACCCTGTCTGCGAGGGCTCACAATCATCATTCATATTCTCTGAAAAAGGCCAAGAAAGCAAAAATTCTGCTGGAGTATGTAAACTTTTGAGCACAACTGTACCTAGCCATATACAAAGCGGACATCTTATTTTTCTGGTGCCATTATCTCAGTGTCACAGTGCAGAGAAGTCTCTCCTGACAGTGCTGGTGCTGAAAGTGAACTTGTCAGTGAAATAGCTAGGATCCTTTCCTCTGTGAAATCGATCTTCCAGCACTGAAGTAGATTGTGCAAAAACTGTGTGGCAGTCTCCAGAAGGCCGTATTTCCTACTCCAAATCATTTGTGCTAAAACTGTGTTTCAGTGGCAAATCAGAAGACCCGATTTCCACTTAAAAATTGGTAGATCTAATATTGGGGTGCAGCCACATGGCCCAATTAGCTACTTCAAATCGTTTGTGAGACAACTCAGTTTCAGTGCCAAATCAGAAGTCTACATTTTAAAACATAAATTCTTTATTCTAATACATTGCCCTGAAACAATGACACATTTTGGCGGAACAATATTTTGGGCTGGTAATATTTTTTGCCATTCTGGAGTCCATACTTGAAAATAAAAATTGCTTGTGCTAATAGCATGTTCCTGAAACAAGGCCACATTTAAGTATATAAATATTTAGTGCTACTAGTTTTTCTCCAGCTAGGAATCAACATTTGTGAATCTACATTGTTTTGACTAATAGCGTGCTACAGAAAACAGGCTACATTTCAGTATATAAATCCTTAGTGTTAATTGTGTCGACACATTTCACGTTTCAGCATGGAGCAGGGCTGGGGACAAAGCTTGGAGCAGCATTTCTAGCTTAACCCCTTTCTGCCATCAGACGTACTATTCCGTCCATGTGGGGTGGGCTTTACTTCCCAAGGACGGAATAGTACGTCATGCCCTTTAATGCGACACTGCGACTTAAGTCGCAGTGATCGCATTAAAATTCCGACGCCATCTTACCTGCAGGAAGATGGTGTCGGCATCCTAGGGCCTGTCGCCGCCCCCCCGGCATCCCGATCGCTGTGATTGGCTGCTCAATTCTGAGCAGCCAATCGCAGCCTTTCTCATTGTTTCAGCCAATCAATTTGGCTGAAACAGTGAGGTCCCAGCCTAGGATCGAGTACCGATGTACTCGATCCTAGGCCAGTGCCTGGCAGTGCCAGGCATGGGCCCACACCCCCCCAGGATTGGCGCGATCGAGATCGATCGATCGCGCCAATCGCAGGGCACAGCGGCGGTGTTACCGCTCTGTGCCCTGCCTGTCCCTGCGCGCTCTGCAGCCCCGGGCCATGGCTCCGGATCCCCTGCCATGGCTCCGGAGCATTCAACGCTGATTGGTGCGATCGACGATCACATCGATCGCGCCAATTGCAGGACACAGCGGCGGTGTTACCGCCGCTGTTACCACCGCTGTGTCCTGCCTACCTGCGCGCTCTGCAGCCCCCTGTTCCCTGCCTCTGGACCGGCATCCTTCTAGTCTGATTGGTGCGATCGATGTGATCGTCGATCGCGCCAATCACAGGGCACAGCAGCGGTGTGACCGCGCTGTGCCCTGATGGTGACCTGCCGGTGACCTGCCGGTCACCTGCCGGTCACCTGCCTGTCACCTGCCTGTCACCTGCTGGTGACCTGCTGGTGACCTGCCTATGATCGGAGCTGTGAGCTCCGATCATAGGCTGGTGCATAGCAACACCAGCGTCACCAGGGCCTTCTTTGATTGGTGGGATCGATGTGATCATCGATCCCACCAATCACAGGTCACAGCAGCGGTGTGACCGCTCTGTGACCTGTCTCACCTGCCCCTGACCTGTGTAACTGCTCTGAAGGAATCCTCACACTTGGTGAGGATTCCTTCAGAGCGGTCACGCTGCGAGATCCCCTCCTGTGCTGAGACTTGTGGTGCCACAGTAGCCTGTGACACCACAATTCTTGCTAAAGAAAGAAGAGAGAAGAAAGAAGAGAGAAGAAAGAAGAGAGACTACAAACCGTAAGTGTTGATACCCCGATCTCGGCCCGATCTCTATTCATTCTCCCATCCCCCCCTTCTCCCATCCCCCCTTCTCCCATCCCCCCTTCTCCCATCCCCCTCCTTGCGCCGTGTCCGTGCCCAAATTTAGCAGCCGCCGAGCGTTGATTGGTGACGCAGTTCACCTATCAACACTCGTGCTCGCTTTTTTTTCACCCCCTTAGCGCCGCCGAGCGTTGATTGGTGACGCAGTTCACCTATCAACACTCGTGCTCACTTTTTTTTCCCCATCCCCGTGCGCTCCCCCAGCCGCCGCGTCTAATCCGTGCCTTTTCTTTTTTTTTTCACCATCCCCGTGCGCTCCCCCAGCCGCTGCGTCTAATCCGTGCCTTTTCTTTTTTTTTTCCCCAGCCCCGTGCGCTCCCCCAGCCGCTGTGTCTAATCCGTGTCTTTCCTTTTTTTTTTTTCCCCCATCCCCTTGCGCTCCCCCAGCCGCCGCGTTTAATTTGTGCCTTCCCTTTTCTTTTCTTTTTTTTTTCCCATCTCCGTGCGCTCCCCCAGCCGCTGCGTCTAATCCGTGCCTTTTCTTTTTTTTTTTCCCCCATCCCCTTGCGCTCCCCCAGCCGCCGCGTGTAATCTGTGCCTTCCCTTTTCTTTTTTTTTTTTTTTCCCCATCTCTGTGCGCTCCCCCAGCCGCTGCGTCTAATCCGTGCCTTTCCTTTTTTTTTTTCCCCATCCCCTTGCGCTCCCCCAGCCGCCGCGTTTAATTTGTGCCTTCCCTTTTCTTTTTTTTTCCCATCTCCGTGCGCTCCCCCAGCCGCCGCGTTTAATTTCTGCCTTCCCTTTTCTTTTCTTTTTTTTTTCCATCTCCGCGCGCTCCCCCAGCCGCTGCGTCTAATCCGTGCCTCTTCTTTTTTTTTTTCCCCCATCCCCTTGCGCTCCCCCAGCCGCCGCGTGTAATCTGTGCCCTCCCTTTTCTTTTTTTTTTTTTTCCCCATCTCTGTGCGCTCCCCCAGCCGCTGCGTCTAATCCGTGCCTTTCCTTTTTTTTTTTTTCCCCATCCCCTTGCGCTCCCCCAGCCGCCGCGTTTAATTTGTGCCTTCCCTTTTCTTTTCTTTTTTTTTTCCCATCTCCGTGCGCTCCCCCAGCCGCTGCGTCTAATCCGTGTCTTTCCTTTTTTTTTTTTTTCCCCATCCCCTTGCACTCCCCCAGCCGCCGCGTTTAATTTGTGCCTTCCCTTTTCTTTTCTTTTTTTCTTCCCATCTCCGTGCGCTCCCCCAGCCGCTGCGTCTAATCCGTGCCTTTTCTTTTTTTTTTTCCCCCATCTCCTTGCGCTCCCCCAGCCGCCGCGTGTAATCTGTGCCTTCCCTTTTCTTTTTTTTTTTTTTCCCCATCTCTGTGCGCTCCCCCAGCCGCTGCGTCTAATCCGTGCCTTTCCTTTTTTTTTTTTCCCCATCCCCTTGCGCTCCCCCAGCCGCCGCGTTTAATTTGTGCCTTCCCTTTTCTTTTTTTTTCCCATCTCCGTGCGCTCCCCCAGCCGCTGCGTCTAATCCGTGTCTTCCCTTTTTTTTTTTTCCCCATCCCCTTGCGCTCCCCCAGCCGCCGCGTTTAATTTCTGCCTTCCCTTTTCTTTTCTTTTTTTTTCCCATCTCCGTGCGCTCCCCCAGCCGCTGCGTCTAATCCGTGCCTCTTCTTTTTTTTTTTCCCCCATCCCCTTGCGCTCCCCCAGCCGCCGCGTGTAATCTGTGACCTCCCTTTTCTTTTTTTTTTTTTTCCCCATCTCTGTGCGCTCCCCCAGCCGCTGCTTCTAATCCGTGCCTTTCCTTTTTTTTTTTTTCCCCATCCCCTTGCGCTCCCCCAGCCGCCGCGTTTAATTTGTGCCTTCCCTTTTCTTTTCTTTTTTTTTTCCCATCTCCGTGCGCTCCCCCAGCCGCTGCGTCTAATCCGTGTCTTTCCTTTTTTTTTTTTTTCCCCCATCCCCTTGCGCTCCCCCAGCCGCCGCGTTTAATTTGTGCCTTCCCTTTTCGTTTCTTTTTTTTTTCCCATCTCCGTGCGCTCCCCCAGCCGCTGCGTCTAATCCGTGCCTTTTCTTTTTTTTTTCCCCCATCTCCTTGCGCTCCCCCAGCCGCCGCGTGTAATCTGTGCCTTCCCTTTTCTTTTTTTTTTTTTTTCCCCATCTCTGTGCGCTCCCCCAGCCGCTGCGTCTAATCCGTGCCTTTCCTTTTTTTTTTTTCCCCATCCCCTTGCGCTCCCCCAGCCGCCGCGTTTAATTTGTGCCTTCCCTTTTCTTTTTTTTTCCCATCTCCGTGCGCTCCCCCAGCCGCTGCGTCTAATCCGTGTCTTCCCTTTTTTTTTTTTCCCCATCCCCTTGCGCTCCCCCAGCCGCCGCGTTTAATTTCTGCCTTCCCTTTTCTTTTCTTTTTTTTTCCCATCTCCGTGCGCTCCCCCAGCCGCTGCGTCTAATCCGTGCCTCTTCTTTTTTTTTTTCCCCCATCCCCTTGCGCTCCCCCAGCCGCCGCGTGTAATCTGTGCCCTCCCTTTTCTTTTTTTTTTTTTCCCCATCTCTGTGCGCTCCCCCAGCCGCTGCGTCTAATCCGTGCCTTTCCTTTTTTTTTTTTTCCCCATCCCCTTGCGCTCCCCCAGCCGCCGCGTTTAATTTGTGCCTTCCCTTTTCTTTTCTTTTTTTTTTCCCATCTCCGTGCGCTCCCCCAGCCGCTGCGTCTAATCCGTGTCTTTCCTTTTTTTTTTTTTTCCCCCATCCCCTTGCGCTCCCCCAGCCGCCGCGTTTAATTTGTGCCTTCCCTTTTCTTTTCTTTTTTTTTTCCCATCTCCGTGCGCTCCCCCAGCCGCTGCGTCTAATCCGTGCCTTTTCTTTTTTTTTTTCCCCCATCCCCATGCGCTCCCCCAGCCGCCGCGTGTAATCTGTGCCTTCCCTTTTCTTTTTTTTTTTTTTTCCCCCATCTCTGTGCGCTCCCCCAGCCGCTGCGTCTAATCCGTGCCTTTCCTTTTTTTTTCTTCCCCCATCCCCTTGCGCTCCCCCAGCCGCCGCGTTTAATTTGTGCCTTCCCTTTTCTTTTCTTTTTTTTCCCATCTCCGTGCGCTCCCCCAGCCGCTGCGTCTAATCCGTGCCTTTTCTTTTTTTTTTCCCCCATCCCCTTGCGCTCCCCCTGCCGCCGCGTCTAATCTGTGCCTTCCCTTTTCACATCCCCGTTCGCACACCCAGCAGCCGCCGAACTCTGATAAGTGAACCGTGTCACTTATCAGAGCTCTCGTGCCTGGCGTTTTTTCCACATCCCCGTTCGTACACCCAGCAGGCGCCGAAATTTGATAAGTGACGCGGTTCACTTATCAGAGCTAGGGCCTGCTGTTTTAGACTTTTCCTTTCACAGGTATTTTTTTCTCCCCTTTGCTTTTTTTTTCCTTTAGCTTTTTCTTTTTAGAATAGTTTGCACCAAACACTATCCCCCCACACGTACACAGTTACCAATAAAGTACACAAAAGCACCATACTGACAAAAAAATGTCCCGTTCGTCCCAACAGCGCTATTCAGCGGAGGAGGCATATGCTTTCCTTGCCTCCGACACTGATAGCGAGGGAGAGGATCCCACTTTTCTTTATTTTTCTGATTCTTCCTCATCCTCTTCCTCATCCTCTTCCCCCTCCTCATCTTCCTCCTCCGGCCCTGCGGAACCGCCACGCAGACGCCGCAGGACAGAAGAAGTGCCCATCATTCATGAAGATGAAGATGAGGCAGGGCCCACTCCTGAAGATGAACCAGCGCGCCCCTCTTCGGACCCCGTATGGACCTCGCCCCCCGAAAATTACGAGCCACTGATTCCTGATTTTGTGGCAGAATCAGGAATCAGGTTTGACACCACCAGCCTCACAGAAATAGACTTTTTCAAAGTCTTTTTCTCTGAGGATTTTGTTAACCTCATGGTGGAGCAAACCAATTTGTACGCTCGTCAATTTTTGGAGCAAAACACTGGTTCATCATATTCCAACTGGTCTCCTGTAGACGCAGTTGAGATGATGCAGTTTTGGGGCCTGATGCTCCATATGGGGCTCCTGAAGAAGCCAGAAGTTCGGCAATATTGGAGTGTTGATATTTTATTCAACACTCCAGTGTTCCGAATGGTCATGGTCCGAACGCGTTTTGAGGCCATCCACAAGTTCCTGCATTATTCCGATAATGCACAGTGTCCCGCACGAGATGACCCCAACTTTGACCGTCTGTTCAAAGTTCGGCCTGTCATCGAACACTTCAACAAAAAGTTCGGTGAAGTGTACGTGCCCAAAAGGGACATCTGCGTGGATGAGTCCTTGGTTCATTTTAAGGGGCGGCTCGGATTCCGTCAATACCTGCCCAGCAAGAGGGCCAGGTACGGAATCAAACTCTACAAGCTGTGTGAGAGTACCTCAGGGTACACCCACAGCTTTAGAGTCTACGAGGGGAAGGACAGCAGGATTGAACCGCCTGAGTGTCCCCCTGTCCTGGGAGTGAGTGGGAAAATAGTGTGGGATTTGGTGCACCCACTGCTGGATAAAGGTTATCACCTCTACACTGATAACTTTTATTCCAGCATCCCACTCTACAAATCCCTCTCTGCGCGAGGTACCGCAGCCTGCGGTACTGTCCGCAAAAATCAGAGAGGCCTCCCAAAGACGCTACTTGGGCAGATGCTCAGAAAAGGTGAGAGCAGAGCCCAATGTAGCGACCACCTGCTGATGGTCAAGTACAAGGACAAGAGGGATGTCCTTCTCTTGACCACCATACACGGTGATGGCAGTGCCCTCAGCACTGTACGGGGTACCTCTACACAGGTCTGCAAACCGGACTGTGTACTGGGGTACAACAAAAACATGGGGGGCGTTGATCTCTCCGATCAACTCCTCCAACCATACAGTGCTTTGAGGAAGGCCAAGGTGTGGTACAAAAAGCTGTCCGTGCACATCGTACAAATGGCAATGCTCAACGCTTTCCTGCTGTCACGATGTGCACGCCACAGCGATACGTCGTACCTTCAGTTCCAGGAGGTAGTGGTTAAGGCCCTGTTATTTGGCACGAGGGAAGGAGCTGGCCCCAGTACTTTCGGAACTGAAGGTGCTCGTGTCGTACCAGGTCAGCATTTCCCGGGGGAGGTCCCGCAAACTGCAAAAAGAGGTAAGTCGCAAAAAAGGTGCCGAGTGTGTTACAAAAGGGGAATACGCAAGGACACCATTTATCAATGCGACACCTGCCCCGAAAAACCTGGCCTGTGTATGAAGGATTGCTTCAGAGTGTACCACACCTCCATGCACTACTAATTTACTTTACAGTAGATTAGTTCCAAAAAGGGGGCACATCTATGTAAGTTCATTGGGGGTCTAGTTTACAAAATGTCACTTGTGGGTTTTTTTTACTGTTTGGGCACATCAGGGGCTCTGCAAACGGAACATGACGCCTGCAGACCATTCCATCAAAGTCTGCTTTCCAAAACGTCACCACATCCCTTCCGAGCCCCGACGTGTGCCCAAACAGTATTTTTTCCCACATGTGGGGTATCACCGTATTCAGGACAAATTGGACAACAACTTTTGGCGTCCAATTTCTCCTGTTACACTTGGGAAAATTAAAAATTGGGGACTAAATGATCATTTTTGTAGGAAAAAATAGGATATTTCATTTTCACGCCCGGGCATTATAAATTTAAGTGAAACACTTGGTGGTTCAAAATTGTCACCACACACCTAGATAAGTTCCAAATTAGGTCTAGTTTCCAAAATGGGGTCACTTGTAGGGGATTTCTACTGTTCAGGCACATCAGGGGCTCTGCAAACAGAACATGATGTCCGCGTACCATTCCATCAAAGTCTGCTTTTCAAAACGTCACTACTTCCCTTCCGAGCCCCGAAGTGTACCCAAACAGTAGTTTTCTCCCACATGTGGGGTATCAGCGTACTCAGGACAAATTGGACAACAACTTTTGGGGTCCAATTTCTCCTGTTACACTTGGGAAAATTAAAAATTGGGGACTAAATGATCATTTTTGTGGGAAAAAATAGGGTTTTTTTTTTTCACGCCCGGGCATTATAAACTTTCGTGAAGCACTTGGGGGACAAAAGTGCTCACAACACATCTAGATAAGTTCCTTAAAGGGTCTAGTTTCCAAAATGGGGCCACTTGTGGGGGTTTTCCACTGTTTAGGCACATCAGGGGCTTGCCAAACGCGACATGGCGTCCGATCTCAATTCCAGCCAATTTTAGCTTGAAAATGTCAAACGGCTCTCCTTTCCTTCTGAGCCCTGCCATGCGCCCAAACAGTGGTTCCCCCCTACATATGGGGTATCAGCGTACTCAGGACAAATTGGACAACAACTTTTGGGGTCCAATTTCTTCTTTTACCCTTGAGAAAATAAAAAATTGGGGACTAAACGATCATGTTTGTGGAAAAAATAGGATTTTTTATTTTCACGCCTGGGCATTATAAACTTTCGTGAAGCACTTGGGGGATAAAAGTGCTCACGACACATCTAGATAAGTTCCTTAAAGGGTCTAGTTTCCAAAATGGGGTCACTTGTGGGGGTTTTCCACTGTTTAGGCACATAAGGGGCTTGCCAAACGCGACATGGTGTCCGATCTCAATTCCAGCCAATTTTAGCTTGAAAATGTCAAACGGCGCTCCTTTCCTTCTGAGCCCTGCCATGCGCCCAAACAGTGGTTCCCCCCTACATATGGAGTATCAGCGTACTCAGGACAAATTGGACAACAACTTTTGGGGTCCAATTTCTCCTTTTACCCTTGAGAAAATAAAAAATTGGGGACTAAACGATCATGTTTGTGGAAAAAATAGGATTTTTTATTTTCACGCCCGGGCATTATAAACTTCCGTGAAGCACTTGGGGGATAAAAGTGCTCACGACACAACTAGATAAGTTCCTTAGGGGGTCTAGTTTCCAAAATGGGGTCACTTGTGGGGGTTTTCCACTGTTTAGGCACATCAGGGGCTTGCCAAACGCAACATGGCGTCTGATCTCAATTCCAGCCAATTTTAGCTTGAAAATGCCAAACGGCGCTCCTTTCCTTCTGAGCCCTGCCATGCGCCCAAACAGTGGTTCCCCCCTACATATGGGGTATAAGCGTACTCAGGACAAAGTGGACAACAACTTTTGTGGTCCAATTTCTCCTTTTACCCTTGAGAAAATAAAAAATTGGGGACTGAACGATCATGTTTGTGGAAAAAATAGGATTTTTTATTTTCACGCCCGGGCATTATAGACTTTCGTGAAGCACTTGGGGGATAAAAGTGCTCACGACACATCTAGATAAGTTCCTTAAAGGGTCTAGTTTCCAAAATGGGGTCACTTGTGGGGGTTTTCCACTGTTTAGGCACATCAGGGGCTTGCCAAACGCGACATGGCGTCCGATCTCAATTCCAGCCAATTTTAGCTTGAAAATGTCAAACGGCTCTCCTTTCCTTCTGAGCCCTGCCATGCGCCCAAACAGTGGTTCCCCCCTACATATGGGGTATCAGCGTACTCAGGACAAAGTGGACAACAACTTTTGGGGTCCAATTTCTCCTTTTACCCTTGAGAAAATAAAAAATTGGGGACTAAACGATCATGTTTGTGGAAAAAATAGGATTTTTTATTTTCACGCCCGGGCATTATAAACTTTCGTGAAGCACTTGGGGGATAAAAGTGCTCACGACACATCTAGATAAGTTCCTTAGGGGGTCCAGTTTCCAAAATGGGGTCATTTGTGGTGGTTTTCCACTGTTTAGGCACATCAGGGGCTCGCCAAACGCGACATGGCGTCCGATCTCAATTCCAGCCGATTTTAGATTGAAAATGTCAAACGGCGCTCCTTTCCTTCTGAGCCCTGCCGTGCGCCCAAAAAGTGGTTCCCCCTCACATGTGGGGTATCAGCGTACTCAGGACAAATTGGACAACAACTTCTGAGGTCCATTTAATCTTTTTACCCTTGGGAAATTAAAAGAATTATTGCTGAAAGATCATTTTTGTGACTAAAAAGTAAAATGTTAATTTTTTCCTTCCATGTTGCTTCTGCTGCTGTGAAACACCTGAAGGGTTAATCAACTTCTTTAATATGGTTTTGCGCACCTTGAGGGGTGCAGTTTTTAGAATGGTGTCACTTTTGGGTATTTTCTGCCATATAGACCCCTCAAAATGACTTCAAATGTGAGGTGGTCCCTAAAAAAATGGTTTTCTAAATTTTGTTGTAAAAATGAGAAATTGCTGGTCAACTTTTAACCCATATAACTCCCTAACAGAAAAAAATTTTGGTTCCAAAATTGTGCTGATGTAAAGTAGACATGTGGGAAATGTTACTTATTAAGTATTTTGTGTGACATATCTCTGTGATTTAATTGCATAAAAATTCAAAGTTGGAAAATTGCGAAATTTTAAAAATTTTCGCCATATTTCCGTTTTTTCACAAATAAACGCAGGTAATATCAAAGAAATTTTACCATTATCATGAAGTACAATATGTCACGAGAAAACAATGTCAGAATCACCGGGATCCGTTGAAGCGTTCCAGAGTTATAACCTCATAAAGGACAGTGGTCAGAATTGTAAAAATTGGCCCGGTCCATAACGTGCAAACCACCCTTGGGGGTAAAGGGGTTAAACATTGATCAGGAATAGGTGTATTAGTGTCATTTATAGGCCTGGTGGTCTGAGAGTCCTGCCAAATTCAGGCAAGACACATCAAGCAGACCCAACTTGGAATCCAATAGGCACCAGGAAAAGTGGCACAAATTTATTTTATTTATTTATTTATGTAACTCACTTTTATAGCGTCATTAACTCTCCATCAGGAGCAACTGATCTGACAAGCGCTGCTCTTTTAATTTTGTTTTTATCTGCTCACCAGATTGTTATGAAATCACCAACCCCCCAATACCTTCCTGACTCTTGATGCTTTGTGCAACCTAATATCGCAGTTGCACTGCAGAGAGTCAGGAGAGCAGATATAACTGTGCTGGCTTCTCATACACATTGTTCCTGCACACGTCACATTATATAAGGTAGGTATTTTATGTTTTAGTCATCACAATTGTTAATTTAGCTTTTTTTATGAATGGATAGTGCAAAGTTTGTGGATATTTCATAGAAATAAGTAAGGTGTCGCTTACAAATGAAAGTGTGATTTTCAGGCACATTGTTCCCTAACACATATTCTCTTGCTTCAGATTATCTGCTGAAATGGGGAGGAAAATGTGTGATTTGTCAGAACCCCTTCATGTTGATGAAGCGAAGATGCTGTTAGATGATGATGATGGTGATGATGATGCAGACCCCCATACTGCATGAGGATTTAGGAGAAGAAAGTGAGACTGATTCTCATGATGAGGTGGAAGTATGTGAAATTGATTCTAAAACAGAGCAAGATGGTGAGAATCATGAGGAGGAAGAAAATATAGAAACATATTATATGCGAAGAGATTAAAAAAAGTTGCAATAAGTCACCCCATGCAGACTAAATCTAGGGAACCTCAAAACATTCTCACTCACCTTCCTGCAGTTAAAGGAACAGCAAGGAAAGCTAAAACTGCAGCTGAATGCTGGAATAGTTTATTCACAGATGACATTCTGGACTCTATTGTCACATGCACAAATCAATATATAGACATTATAAAGTTCATCTGCAACAGAATCATCAAGCCCACAGATGAAATAGAACTGAAGGCTTTTTTGGATTGTTCTACCTTGCAGGAGCTTAGAGGGCAAATTGCCCAAGTTTCGAGGAATTTGGGGGTATAAATGGTGATGGAATAGAAAAAATTTACCTTGCTATGTGTTTAAAAAGATTCAAGATTCTAATTTGTTGCATTTGGTTTGATGACAGAACTACCCGAACCCAACATAAAACAATTTGGGATCTCTTCCAAAAATTGCCCAGGGTAGAGCGTATTGATGAAATACTCCCTGGTTTTTGTGGCAGATGTGTATTTTGTCAATACATTCCATCAAAGCCTAGTAAAGATGGAATTAAAATGTATGCCCTTGTTGATGCCAGGAAGACCTATACATAGGGTTGAGCGAAACGGGTCGGCCATTTTCAGAAGTCGCCGACTTTTGGCAAAGTCGGGTTTCATGAAACCCGACCCGACCCCTGTGTGGGGTCGGCCATGAGGTCGGCGATCTTCTGAATCTGGTATCGGAATTCCGATACCGAGTTCCGATATGTTTGCAATATCGGAAATCGGTATCGGAATCCATATTTAAGTGTAAAATAAAGAATTAAAATAAAAAATATTGCTATACTTACTCCCTGACGCACCCTGGTACTAACCGGCAGCCTTCCTTCCTTAGAATTAGCGCGTGAATGACCTTAGATGACGTCGCGGCTTGTGATTGGTCGCGCGACCGCCCATGTGACCGCTCACGCGACCAATCACAAGCCGTGACGTCACCGAAGGTCCTTCAAGCGCTGATTCTTAGGAAGGAAGGCTGCCGGAAAGAAGCAGGGCGCGTCCGAGGGTGAGTATATACGTAATAGGAATATACTCACCCTCGGACGCGCCCTGCTTCTTTCTGGCAGCCTTCCTTCCTAAGAATCAGCGCTTGAAGGACCTTCGGTGACGTCGCAGCTTGTGATTGGTCACATGGGCGGTCGCGCGACCAATCACAAGCCGCGACGTCATCTAAGGTCATTCACGCGCTGATTCTAAGGAAGGAAGGCTGCCGGTTAGTACCAGGGCGCGTCAGAGGGTAAGTATAGCAATATTTTTTTATTTTAATTCTTTATTTTACACTTAAATATGGATCCCAGGGCCTGAAGGAGAGTTTCCTCTCCTTCAGACCATGGGAACCATTGGAAATCCAATGCACTGCATTGGGTTTCGTGTTTCGGCCGACCCCGACCCCGACTTTTTTATAGGATCGGCCAATTTCACTCGACCCGACTTTTGAAAAAGTCGGGTTTTCGTGAAACCTGACCCGATCCTATAAAAGTAAAAGTCGCTCAACCCTACCTACACATACTACCTTGAAATTTATGCATGACAGCAGCCAGAAGGACCATACTGTGTCAGTAACAAACCCAATGATGTTGTGAAAAGAATGACTGAGCCCTTATTAGGATAGTGTCTAACAGCTGACAATTGATTTTCAAATTGTGATCTGATTAATAATCTGGAAATGCAGAATCTTTCATATGTAGGCACTGTAGTAAAAAATAAAAAAGAATTGCCACCATAGTTAGTAAATGTGAAAGGGAGAAAACTGTACCGCAGTATGTTTGCATTCAATAATGGAAAGGTTTTGGTTTCCTATGTACCGCGTGAAAAGAAAAATGTCATCCTTGTCTCAACGCTTCATGTTGATCGATTCTGGGTCTGAAGCACAAAAAAACAGAAATAATTATCTTTTATAATGCAACTAAAGGGGCTGTTGATACAGCTGATCAGATGTGCTCAACTTTCAGCGTCAGCAGAAACTCCAGGCCCTGGCCAATGGTCATATTTTTCACTATGTTGAATTTGGGTGATAGAAAATCACAAGTGATTTACCTTGAAAACCAGCTTGAACCACTCTGTAGAAGAGCCTATCTCAAAAAATTGGCCAATGAACCAGTGCTTGGACAGCTACGCAGGAGAAGTATGAAAACTGTCGGTATCCGCTTTAGCCTTCAAGTTCAGCTCAAAAGATTCCGCCCAGAAGATGATAGTAAAAATCTACCACCTCCCAATAGAAGGAGATGCACCATGTGTACTATGGAAAGTGGACACAGAAGTCTTTCTAATTATGAAGGTCACAAATGTCATAATGCAATGTGCCTGACACATGCAAAAATGATTTGCAATTCTTGCTCTTTGCTCTGCAAATGAGATTTTTCTGGTGAACCTTTACCATCTAATTCTGAATGAATATGTGTCTACTAACATTTTCGGTATCTTAAACTTTTTCTCCTGTATTTACTTTTTAATAATAGTTATGCATGTAAACTGGGGGCTATTTGGCGGGAGTTGTGAAATGTGTGTACTTTTAAAGTTATTACTTTTATGGTAAGTAAATGGGATTTTTTAATTATTTTACTCACTTATATAACACCATTAATTATCAAGCGCTTTATAGACATTTTCGGCACTGTTGCTATGTAAATCTCCTATCAGCTTATCTTTGGAGTGTGGGAGAAATCCAGAGTAACCAAAGGAAACCCACACAAACATGGCGAGAACATAAAAACTCCTTGCAGATGTTTTCCTTGGTGGGGTTTTAACACAGGATCCCAGTGCTGCAAGGCTTCAATGCTAACCACTAAACCACTGTGCTGCCTCTGCCTCTAACACTGCTGCTATAAGTGGAACATCAGATTCCAAAATTAATAATCTATTCAATATATGTGGGTGCTGTTGACGAAGCAATTAAGACGAGTATTTAAATTAAAAAAGTTGTATGGTTTTTTAGGGCAATTTTCTGGCCTACCCAGGTCAGTAGCCCAAAAAGCAAGATTATTGCTTATCTGTGTGATTTGTTTTTTTTTTGTTATTACGGTACTCCCCTTTACCCTCCTTTCTCCCAGTTTTCCCTTTCCACTCCCCTCTCTTCTCCAGTCTTTCTTTCGTACAGAAGTTGCATTTTAGTATATTACAAATGCATTATTAATGTTTTAAAAATTGTTATTAAAGATATTTGAAAAACACTGCTGCTTCTAAAGTTTTTGCATTTACAACTCGATGTTACCATTGCTGGAATTCTATAACTGCAATGCACACTGTGTGACTCACTGCTGTCTTGTGAAAAATCACTCTTAAGATTGTCTACAAGTGTGTTTCAATACTCCAGAGTGCGAGCATCCCTTTTGAAGGGGTGAAGCATCTAGCAAAATTTACTCTTGTATCGCGGATCTAACAGAGTGGTAATCAAGTAATCAGTACTATTTCTAATCCTAACAATACAGCAAACAATCATGTTGACACATAGTGCAGCAAGAAGGTGAACATGTGTCGGCCGCTTACATGAGGTCCATGTACATAGTTGTGTTGGCAGTGGGGAAAGACTTAAGCTTGTTTCCTCTGTCCTCTCCCACCAGCCATGGACAACAGAGAATGGATCATTATCCTCTTCATCTCCTGACTGCTATCAACTCTTTCTCCTCATCCTCCTCCATATGTTCCTTTGCTCCTGTACTTTTACTAACAATTTGTCTGCTACGTTGAGCCCTGTTGTGAATTCCGCTCTTGGGCTCCCTCCGGTGGTTGTAAGTGGCACTTTTGTGAGTTCTTCTCTTGGGCTCCCTCTTGTGGTTTCTAGTGGTATGGCTGCTCCTTGGAGTTAGCTGTCATCAGCTGCCTCCACTTATCGTCTCTTCTGCTCGGCTATTTAAGTCTGGCTCTATCTTCAGCCAGGGCCACTTGTAAATGGTTCCTGGTTGGATTCACATCTCTTTGGAGTTCCCTGTTATCCTGACCAGTTCAGCTAAGCTAAGTTTTTGCTTGCCCTTTTCTGTCCATAGATTGTGGACTTATCCATTCTGTGCTTTCTATGTTTGTCCAGCTTATTAGTGTGAATTAATTCTGTCTTGCTGGAAGCTCTGGGAGGCAGATTTGCCCTCCACACCTTTAGTCAGGTGTGGAGATTTTTTGTAAACTCTGCGTGGATTTTTGTAGTGTTTTATACTGACTGCACAGTATTCCATCCTGTCCTATCTATCAAGCTAGACTGGCCTCCTGTGCTCATCCTGGTTTCATTCTGTGTATGTCTTTTCCCTCTCCACTCACAGTCATTATTTGTGGGGGGCTAATCTATCCTTTGGGGATTTTCTCTGAGGCAAGATAGCTTTCCTGCTTCTGTCTTTAGGGGTAGATAGCTCTTAGGCTGTGACGAGATGCCTAGGGAGAGTTAGGAGCATTCCACGGCTACTTCTAGTGTTGTGTTGAGCTTAGGGACTGTGGTCAGTACAGTTACCACTTCCTTCAGAGCTCGTTTCATGTTGCTCCTAGACCACCGTATCATAACAGTACAAGTGGCCAAAAATGAATTAAATGCATCTCAAAAGAAGGAAAAGAAAGTTCTGAACCATTTTTTTTTCTGTGCTCTAGTTTGTCTTTTTTTCTTTTCCTCTTGATATCTGGGTGGTTCAGGATATATGCTTTGGCATGGATGTTCAGGGTTTGTTTTCTCGTGTGGATCAACTTGCTGCAAGAGTACAGAGTATCCAGGATTATGTTGTCCAGACTCTGGCTTTAGAGCCCAGAATTCCTACTCCTGATTTGTTTTTTGGGGACAGATCCAAGTTTTTGAGCTTTAAAAATAACTGCAAATTGTTTTTTGCTTTGAAACCCCGCTCTTCTGGTGATCCCATTCAGCAAGTAAAAATCATCATATCCTTGCTGCGTGGTGACCCTCAAGACTGGGCTTTTTCTCTTGAAACAGGGGATCCGGCATTATTGAATGTAGATGCATTTTTTCAAGCGCTCGGATTATTGTATAACAAACCTAATTCTGTGGATCATGCGGAAAAAAACCTGTTGGCCTTGTGTCAAGGTCAGGAAGCGGCAGAGTTATACTGCCAGAAATTTAGAAAATGGTCTGTGCTCACTAAATGGAATGAAGAGGCTCTGGCTGCTATTTTCAGAAAAGGTCTTTCTGAAACCCTTAAAGATGTTATGGTGGGCTTTCCTACGCCTGCCGTTTTGAGCGAATCTATGTCTCTAGCCATTCAGATTGATCAGCATCTGCGCAAGCGCAAAGCTGTGCACCATATGGCAGTATCCTCTGAGCAAAGTCCTGAACCTATGCAATGTGATAGGATTTTGACTAGAATAGAACGGCAGGAATTCAGACGTCAGAATAGGCTGTGTTTTTACCTTGGTGATTCGGCTCATGTTATCTCTGATTGCCCTAAGCGTACTAAGAGAGTCGCTAGGTCTGTTACCATTAGTACTATACAGCCTAAATTTCTCTTATCTGTGACCCTGATTTGCTCATTGTCGTCCTTTTCTGTCATGGCATTTGTGGATTCAGGCGCTGCCCTGAACTTAATGGACTTAGAATTCGCCAGGCGCTGTGATTTTTCCTTGCAGCCTTTGCAGAGCCCTATTCCTTTGAGGGGCATTGATGCTACACCCTTGGCCACGGATAAACCTCAGTACTGGACACAGATGACTATGTACATGGCTCCTGCACATCAGGAAGATTGCCGTTTTCTGGTGTTGCATAACCTGCATGATGTTGTTGTACTGGGATTTCCATGGTTACAGGAACATAATCCGGTGCTGGATTGGAAAACTATGTCGGTGACTAGTTGGGGTTGTCTAGGAGTACATAGTGACATTCTTTTGATGTCAATTTCCTCTTCCCCCTCTTCTGAGGTCCCTGAGTTTTTGTCGGATTTCCAGGATGTATTTGATGAGCCCAAGTCCAGTTCCCTTCCTCCGCACAGAGACTGTGATTGTGCTATTAACTTGATTCCTGGTTGTAAGTTCCCTAAGGGCCGACTTTTCAATCTGTCTGTGCCAGAGCATGCCGCCATGCGGAGCTATGTTAAGGAATCTTTGGAGAAGGGGCATATTCGGCCCTCTTCGTCACCATTGGGAGCGGGTTTCTTTTTTGTTGCTAAGAAGGATTGCTCCTTGAGACCCTGTATAGATTATCGTCTTCTTAATAAGATCACGGTCAAATTCCAATACCCCTTGCCTTTGCTTACTGATTTGTTTGCTCAGATTAAGGGGGCTAGTTGGTTTACTAAGATTGACCTCCGAGGTACATATAATCTTGTTCGCATTAAACAGGGTGACGAATGGAAAACTGCATTTAATATGCCCGAAGGCCATTTTGAATACCTTGTGATGCCATTTGGGCTCTCTAATGCTCCATCTGTGTTCCAGTCTTTCATGCATGATATTTTCTGCAATTATCTTGATAAATTCATGGTCGTATATTTGGATGATATTTTGATTTTTTCCGATGAATGGGAGTCTCATGTGAAGCAGGTCAGGATGGTGTTCCAGATCCTTCGTGATAATGCTTTATTTGTGAAGGGGTCTAAGTGCCTATTCGGAGTTCAGAAGGTCTCTTTTTTGGGTTTTATTTTTTCTCCCTCGTCTATAGAAATGGATCCTGTTAAGGTCCAAGCTATTCATGACTGGATCCAACCCACATCTGTGAAGGGTCTTCAAAAATGTTTGGATTTTGCTAATTTCTATCGCCGTTTCATTGCCAACTTTTCCAGTGTGGTTAAGCCCCTTACTGATTTGACGAAGAAAGGCGCTGATGTGACGAATTGGTCCTCTGAGGCTGTTAAGGCCTTTCAGGAGCTTAAACGCTGATTTACTTCTGCCCCTGTGTTGCGTCAACCGGATGTTTCTCTTCCTTTTCAGGTTGAGGTCGACGCTTCTGAGATTGGGGCAGGGGCCGTTTTGTCTCAGAGGGAGTCTGATGGTTCTTTGATGAAACCGTGTGCTTTTTTTCCAGAAAGTTTTCGCCTGCGGAACGCAATTATGATGTCGGCAATCGGGAGTTGTTGGCTATGAAGTGGGCGTTTGAGGAGTGGCGACATTGGCTTGAGGGAGCTAAACACCGTGTTGTGGTCCTGACCGATCATAAGAATCTGATTTACCTCGAGTCGGCCAAGCGGCTGAATCCTAGACAGGCTCGATGGTCCCTGTTTTTCTCCCATTTTGATTTTGTGGTCTCGTATCTTCCGGGATCTAAGAATGTTAAGGCTGATGCCCTCTCTAGGAGTTTTTCGCCTGATTCTCCTGGAGTCCTTGAGCCGGTTTGCATTCGTAAGGAGGGGGTGATTCTTTCTGCTATCTCCCCTGATTTGTGGCGTGTGCTTCGGGAATTTCAGGCTGATAGGCCTGACCGCTGTCCAGTGGGGAAGCTGTTTATTCCTGATAGATGGACAAGTAAGGTAATTTCTGAGGTTCATTGTTCAGTGCTGGCTGGGCATCCTGGGATTTTTGGTACCAGAGATTTGGTTGCTAGGTCCTTTTGGTGGCCTTCCCTGTCGCGGGATTTGCGTGCTTTTGTGCAGTCCTGTGGGACTTGCGCCCGGGCTAAGCCTTGCTGTTCCTGCACTAGTGGGTTGCTTTTGCCTTTGCCGGTCCCTGAGAGGCCCTGGACGTATGTTTCCATGGATTTTATTTTGGATCTTCCTGTTTCCCAGAAGATGTCTGTTATCTGGGTTGTTTGTGACCGGTTCTCTAAAATGGTCCATCTGGTACCTTTGCCTAAGTTGCCTTCCTCCTCAGATCTGGTTCCATTATTTTTTCAGCATGTAGTTCGTTTGCATGGCATTCCGGAGAATATTGTGTCTGACAGAGGTTCTCAGTTTGTCTCTAGATTTTGGCGGGCCTTTTGTGCTTGGATGGGCATTGATTTGCCTTTTTCTTCGGCGTTTCATCCTCAGACTAATGGCCAAACAGAGCGAACTAATCAGACCTTGGAGACCTATTTGAGATGCTTTTTGTCTGCTGATCAGGATGATTGGGTGTCTTTCTTGCCGTTGGCCGAGTTTGCCCTTAATAATCGGGCTAGTTCGGCTACTTTGGTTTCACCTTTCTTTTGTAATTTTGGTTTTCATCCTCGTCTTTCTTCTGGGCAGGTTGAGCCTTCTGATTGTCCTGGTGTTGATTCTGTGGTGGACAGGCTGCAGCAGATTTGGACTAATGTGGTGGACAATTTGACGTTGTCTCAGGAAAGGGCTCAACGCTTTGCCAACCGCCGTCGGTGTGTTGGTCCCCGGCTTCGTGTGGGGGATTTGGTTTGGTTGTCTTCTCGTCATGTTGCTATGAAGGTTTCTTCTCTTAAGTTTAAGCCTCGGTTTATTGGTCCTTATAAAATTTCTGAAATTATTAATCCGGTGTCTTTTCGTTTGGCTCTTCCTGCCTCTTTTGCCATTCATAATGTTTTCCATAGATCTTTGTTGCGGAGATATGTGGTGCCCGTTGTTCCCTCGGTTGACCCTCCTGCCCCGGTGTTGGTTGAGGGAGAGTTGGAATATGAGGTTGAGAAGATTTTGGATTCTCATTTTTCGAGGTGGAGGCTTCAGTATCTTGTCAAGTGGAAGGGTTATGGCCAAGAGGATAATTCTTGGGTTGTTGCCTTTGATGTCCATGCCACCGATTTGGTTTGTGCTTTTCACTTGGCTCGTCCTGATCGGCCTGGGGGCTCTGGTGAGGGTTCGGAGACCCCTCCTCAAGGGGGGGTACTGTTGTGAATTCCGCTCTTGGGCTCCCTCCGGTGGTTGTAAGTGGCACTTTTTTGAGTTCTGCTCTTGGGCTCCCTCTTGTGGTTTCTAGTGGTATGGCTGCTCCTTGGAGTTAGCTGTCATCAGCTGCCTCCACTTATCGTCTCTTCTGCTCGGCTATTTAAGTCTGGTTCTATCTTCAGCCAGGGCCACTTGTAAATGGTTCCTGGTTGGATTCACATCTCTTTGGAGTTCCCTGTTATCCTGACCAGTACAGCTAAGCTAAGTTTTTGCTTGCCCTTTTCTGTCCATAGATTGTGGACTTATCCATTCTGTGCATTCTATGTTTGTCCAGCTTATCAGTGTGAATTAATTCTGTCTTGCTGGAAGCTCTGGGAGGCAGATTTGCCCTCCACACCTTTAGTCAGGTGTGGAGATTTTTTGTAAACTCTGCGTGGATTTTTGTAGTCTTTTATACTGACCGCACAGTATTCCATCCTGTCCTATCTATCAAGCTAGACTGGCCTCCTGTGCTCATCCTGGTTTCATTCTGTGTATGTCTTTTCCCTCTCCACTCACAGTCATTATTTGTGGGGGGCTAATCTATCCTTTGGGGATTTTCTCTGAGGCAAGATAGCTTTCCTGCTTCTGTCTTTAGGGGTAGATAGCTCTTAGGCTGTGACGAGATGCCTAGGGAGAGTTAGGAGCATTCCACGGCTACTTCTAGTGCTGTGTTGAGCTTAGGGACTGCGGTCAGTACAGTTACCACTTCCTTCAGAGCTCGTTTCATGTTGCTCCTAGACCACCGTATCATAACAGAGCCCCCTCGATTGCTGTAATCCATCCACCATGACAGTCCAAACGTTAGAGATATTGTTATCACTTCCACATCCTCCTCTGCTTCTTCCTCTTCTTCTAAGGCCACCACCTCCTCCTGCAGACTTTTCAAAGTATGCTGCAGCATGTATATGACTAGAATATTGATACTGATGATGGCAGCATCAGCGCTAACCACCTTAGTAGCCATTTCGAAAATGTGACAAAGGGTTTAGAGGTCCTTCATCTGTGCCCACTCTGCAAGCGTGATTTGTTACATGTTCATACTGCGCTGGGCCAGACTATGCAAAATGTCATACTTTACCAGGGGTCATTGCTGCAGCCACAGATGCTGCAACATGTGAAGAGTGTAATTCGATGGTGTCTGCACAATGCATATCAACCGGTTAATCGTTAGCCTGAAAGACCTCAGTAGCAATGTAAGTCGATGACCACTAGTGGTATGGATGCCAGAAATGAGCACACAGCGGCTGTACTTTTTTCAGCAGTGCATCCAGGCTGGGATATTGGCAGAGAAATTGCTTTACCACCATGACGTGAGCCATGCAAGGCAAGTATGAAAGGTTGCCCGGCTTAGGTCCGCCACCAGGTTTGCACTGTTATCGCACCAGGTTAAGTCTGCTCCCTTCATAAGGAAGTGACTTAGGTTTTAGCTCACATGGACCTGTGGAAGCACTAATTGTGCGAAACGGACGTTGTCCAGCTCACTCTCCCCGCACCCTCGTCATCTCCGCTTGTCTTTTATGCAAAGTCTGTACATGGATTAAAGACAGATTATAGATATTCACTTCGCAACCTGGGTGAGTGCCGCAATTTTCTACTTTCTTGTGCAAAGTTTTACTGTGCTGTTATGGCTATTGATGCTGAGCACCACGCTCCAGTACTGCATGGATACTGCACGCTGTGGGTCTAAAGAGGTGTATTTAATTCAGCACTCCCAATACTGCAATGTTGAGTCCTGGTGCCGTTCGTCTCTTTGAACTTTTCAATATGTGTGTATACCACTGTACGATCACTACCAACCGCACGATAACCCCACTTAACTCGCTGCCACCACAAATCCTGTTTTTTTTTTAATAAATACAGGTCTTCCATCCCCTCTCCCTCAAAGGAGCAGTCATTTACCATCCCCCAGACTCACCCACCCACTTCCTTGACCACTTCTCTGCCTTGCCGACGCACTTCATGTCCTCAGAATTGACAACTCTTAACCTGGGAGACTTCAACAGACCCACCTCCCAATCTGCATCCCAGTTTCTAGCTCTACCCACTTCTCGTGGTCTCTCACAATTTTCAACCTCTGAGAAACACAAAGACGGTAACACCTCTGATCTGGTCTATGTCCGGCTCTGTTCAATCTCTCACCAAGATAACTCACCTCTTCTCTTTTCTACCCCATAAAATTAGGTCTAACCACAACTTACACATTCTTATATAAAACCCTAAAAAACACATCTATTTAGTGAGGCCTATCAAGTTCCCTAATCAAAGTCCTTTATATATAGCCTATTCTCTACTTCTCTGAACATATTTCGCCATCAAACTCAATCACACCCATAAGCACTACACCTATTGGCTGGTTAACCAAAGGACATGAAGTATATAGACTCAAAAAATATATATAGTTCCATATAAAATTATATGTTTATTGGTGCAATCGTAAGCAACACTAAAATATACAACAAACAAAATATCCAGATATATTAACAGATTAGAAACAGAAACATTTGAGTATAGAGAATGGGTGCAGTAAAAACAGTGTTGCACCACGGATATAGGAAAACTGGATGGGGGGAATTGATATATTGGGGGTCATAAGACCTAGTAACACAAAAAGGATGCTGCCACAGGGCTACAGTAAAGTGCTCAGTGCTCAATCAATACCCTCACAGCTATATGGATTGTGAACGTTACATCAAGTAAAAGGAAACTATCCTATAGTTCAACACATCCACAATAAACAAGGAGTGAACTAGTCCCATATCCCCATCTTACCCTTTTCCTTTTCCATAGTTCACAACATGCGCCCCTACGCGCGTTTCGCCCACAGCTTCGTCAGGGGGCCCGCAGTAGTCATAGTTCACAACACGCGCCCCTACGCGCGTTTCGCCCACAGCTTCGTCGGGGGGCCCGCAGTAGTCGGGATGTCTTGGTGTCAAGCCACTATGTCTCCAAACCCACCACACTATTTGGTGGTGGTGGTGTTAGAAAAGGTTTCTTCCCTTGTGGAAAGTGCTTAGCCTGTAAAAACCATATTAGATCCACGTCCTTCACATCATCGAGTGGCCTCAAGACTTTTGACATTAGAGCTAACATCACATGTACATCTACACCTGTCGTATATTATGCCACGTATAGTTGTAATTTGATATACATCGGGCTCACGTCACGCGAGTTACGGGTTAGAACCCGTTAACACGTGCGTGACATTGAGGCCGCTCGTGATGTGGACGACGTGGAGACTTTAAAGACAATCCCCAGACACTTCAAACTCAAACATAAGTGTAATTCTAAAGAGTTGAGAGTCTGGGGGATTGATTGTGTACATATGGGAATTAGAGGGGGTGATGCTTTGAGGGTGCTTATGCAAAAGGAGTGCCGTTGGATAGTTAATCTCGATACTATGGTCCCTCATGGACTTAATGAGCAGCTTAGTTTTGCATCTTTCTTGTAGTAGTTTGTGTCATCTCTGGATGTAGGATCGCTGGTGTTTTTATTTATTTTAATATATTTGTCTCTTCTTTTTCTTCCTTTTTTCATTTCATTTCTTCTTTTTTATTTATTTTTTATTTTTGTATTCTTGTCCATCTCACACCTATTGGCTGGTGATTAACTCATGCAGCCTTTATCTACCCTCATTTCCTCATGATAACTAGACCATCGTTGTAAATAAGTACCTGCACTTTGTGTCACCCCCATCGCATTGTAGATTGTAAGCTCTTACGAGCAGGGTTGTCATTATTTTTGCTTTAGTTGTAGGATTATTGTTAACTTTGTAACTTATGACTGTTTTATATGAATTGCGGACTTGTAAAGCGAGGGCTGGCAGTTGTGCTGACAGAGGCAGAAGTAGGGTGAACACAGCAAACTGCTGTACTGTTTATGAGGTGCAGGTGCAGATGTTATGATGTATTGAGAAAGATGTGATATGCTGGGCATCTGAGATCCGTTAAAAACAGCAGGCATGTCTACTTCCTAACCAGCTGACAGGCTCTCAGTTACCACAACTGTAGTGGGTAAAAAGGTGAAGGTTCTGCGGATGGAGACCTGTGCAAGAACACTTGCCACATTGCTGGAGTAGAAAGCAGCAGATGTGGATAATGGTGCAGCCAGTAGTTGGGAAGGCCCGCTAATCTGCATTTTAGGGCAAAGAGATTCCTAGACTGAATCATGTTGATCGTGCATATTCCGATTCATGCATGCAATAGGCAAAATACTAGATTTTGTGCCTCTACTTAGTCTTTTTTTTTAATTGGCAGATAACATGAGATGAGTCATCCTTTGTGGTCTCCAAAAAGGGCCAGGCTTGCCAACCCTTGCCGCCCCTGTGAATTTCAAACCGGCAACCACTGCTTGCCACAGCCAGAGTTATGACTGATGATGCAGTGCTTGTTATGGTTGCATCACTCGCTGTCTTTGTGGAAGCTGCAACGAAACCTACTTGAGTTCTTCCTCCTCCACCTCCTCTGATGAGCTACTCAGCTGCATGCCTCTAGGTTCAAATTAAGTGGGATCTATAACTTAATCATCATCCTCTCTGTTCTCCCATTCCTCAATCTGAGAATCACCATTCTCCTCTTCCTGCCCTATTAGCACAGTACAATCCACATGTGCCTCACAAATCTCATTAGGATCATCTCCATTCCCAAGGGTTAACATCTAATGATGAGGGTCTCGATTCTGCTAGGACCCAAATTCATCCATCCCCAGATCCATCTGCCAAAAATATTGCTAATCGGTGCTCCTCTTGATTCAGTGAATCTTTGGAGCAGAACAGTTGTGAAAATGGAATGGAATGTGCAAAAAACTCTGAAGACTTGCTCATCTGTGGTTCCCCACAGTCAGTTTGGCGGTTGGAAAGTTGTGATGTGGATGGAAACAAGAGTAATTGGAGTACCAATTATGAGGACTGTGCTGTGTGATGCTAAGATGGAGGAGAGGTCACTTGATGCAGGGCTTGTCATCCACTGGAGCACATTCTGGACCTCATCAATAAGGCATACCCCTGTGTGGCTGCCAAAAAAAGGGAGTCAAGTAGACTGTCTAGTAACAGAAGTTGTCAAAAAGCAGCGCAATTTTTCACTGCAGCAAAACAAAGCTTCTTCTTGTCTCTCATATCTTCCCTGTCTTACAACATTAAACAGCTATTCAGTACTTTCAATTCTCTTCTCGTTCCCAGCTCTTCTTCACTATCCACTCATCTCAGCTGAAGACTTTGCCTCATTCATTAAGAAGAAGATTGACAACATAAGGCAAAGCTTTTGTGTAAAGTCCGCACAAACCCTCTCATAACTACTCAACTCTCCTCCTCCAAAAACAACTTCGCCATCACGGAAGATGAACTTTCATCTTTACTCTCCAAATCACATCTCACCATCTGTGAACTTTACCCAATCCTGTCCCACCTCATTCCAAACCTTACAACAGTCTTCATCTCCAAACTTACCTACCACTTTAACCTGTCACTAACAACTGTTGTCTTCCCCTCATGCTTCTGACATAACTCGATCACACACATCCTCAAAAAGTACTCGCTTGACCCATCCTTTGTGTATAGCTATCGCCCCATATCACTTCTCCCCTATGCCTCAAAACTAGTGGAACAACAAGTCCATTTTGAACTGTCCTCAAATCTATCCTCCTGCTCTCTCTTTGACTGCTTACAATCTAGTTTGTGGCTAGAGTTATGGTTAGGGTTGGGATTAGGCTGTGTTGGTGTTATAGTTAGAGTTAGAATTTGGGGGTTCCACTGTTTTGGTACGTCAGGTGGTCTCTAAACATGACATAGCACCACCATTGATTCCAGTCAATTTTGCATTTCAAAAGTCAAATAGTGCTAACTCCCATCTGAGCCCTGCCATGCAACTGTAGTATTCCAGCAGGTGCATAAGATGCAGTAACACACAAGAGGCAGAGCAAGAGTTCGCAAGGATTTTATAGAACACAATAATAAACCAAGCAGGAGGTATTATTGTAAAGGTAACAACAGTTCAACTTATCAGTCTCTGGGCCTTGGTAGGAGGAGGCTGGAAGATCCCTCCGTGGCACCACAGGTGGCGTGAGAAGTCTCCAATCCGGTCCCACAGAAAGGCGATGCACTGGCCAGGCACGAGATGTTGTAGAGGTGTTGGTCCGAGGCACGGCAAATGTAGCTAACAGTTCAGCAGACAAGGCCGCAGAAATAGTATGCAGTCCAGCGGTCATGGCCACAGGAACAGGTCGGCACTCAGTAGACACCGCCAAGATAGGACTGAGCGGTGCCTCTGCAGTGGGGAGCGAAATGATTCTCTGAAGTCCATACTGGACACTGTACTGTGCGGGAATCTCTCTGGGCCCTGAGTTATCAGTCGGGATGGCACTGATAACCGGGTGAGGAGGCAGGGATAGCCGCCAAAAGCCTGGTCTTCCCACGCACACCACTATTTAAATAAGACCCGCCCCCATCAGTCAGATCTCCTGAACTGCTCCGGTCAGAAATCTCTTCCCCCCGAAATAATGGTGACAGCCCCGACAGTTCTGGCCCAGACATGCAAGAGGGACCATTAGCCTGGCTCTCCTTCCTACACACCATAACAGTGGCTTTTCCCCACATATGGGGTATCGGCGCACTCAGGAGAAGTTGCACAACAAATGTTGTGGTGCATTTTCTCCTGCTGTTCTTGTGAAAAAAAAATGGTTCCAAAGTAAATTTTTTGTGAAAAAAGTAAAATGTTCATTTTTTCCTTCCACATTGCTTTTTTCTCGTGAAGCACCTGAAGGGTTAATAAACTTCTTGAATGTTTGACATTTGACATAGTGGGAATAACCGAGACATGGTTAGATGAAAGCTATGACTGGGCAGTTAACTTACAGGGTTACAGTCTGTTTAGAAAGGATCGTAAAAATCGGAGAGGAGGAGGGGTTTGTCTCTATGTAAAGTCTTGTCTAAAGTCCACTTTAAGGGAGGATATTAGCGAAGGAAATGAGGATGTCGAGTTCATATGGGTCGAAATTCATGGAGGGAAAAATGGTAACAAAATTCTCATTGGGGTCTGTTACAAACCCCCAAATATAACAGAAACCATGGAAAGTCTACTTCTAAAGCAGATAGATGAAGCTGCAACCCATAATGAGGTCCTGGTTATGGGGGACTTTAACTACCCGGATATTAACTGGGAAACAGAAACCTGTGAAACCCATAAAGGCAACAGGTTTCTGCTAATAACCAAGAAAAATTATCTTTCACAATTGGTGCAGAATGCAACCAGAGGAGCAGCACTTTTAGACCTAATACTATCTAATAGACCTGACAGAATAACAAATCTGCAGGTGGTTGGGCATCTAGGAAATAGCGACCACAATATTGTGCAGTTTCACCTGTCTTTCACTAGGGGGACTTGTCAGGGAGTCACAAAAACACTGAACTTTAGGAAGGCAAAGTTTGACCAGCTTAGAGATGCCCTTAATCTGGTAGACTGGGACAATATCCTCAGAAATAAGAATACAGATAATAAATGGGAAATGTTTAAGAACATCCTAAATAGGCAGTGTAAGCGGTTTATACCTTGTGGGAATAAAAGGACTAGAAATAGGAAAAACACAATGTGGCTAAACAAAGAAGTAAGACAGGCAATTAACAGTAAAAAGAAAGCATTTGCACTACTAAAGCAGGATGGCACCATTGAAGCTCTAAAAAACTATAGGGAGAAAAATACTTTACCTAAAAAACTAATTAAAGCTGCCAAAAAGGAAACAGAGAAGCACATTGCTAAGGAGAGTAAAACTAATCCCAAACTGTTCTTCAACTATATCAATAGTAAAAGATTAAAAACTGAAAATGTAGGCCCCTTAAAAAATAGTGAGGAAAGAATGGTTGTAGATGACGAGGAAAAAGCTAACATATTAAACACCTTCTTCTCCACGGTATTCACGGTGGAAAATGAAATGCTAGGTGAAATCCCAAGAAGCAATGAAAACCCTATATTAAGGGTCACCAATCTAACCCAAGAAGAGGTGCGAAACCGGCTAAATAAGATTAAAATAGATAAATCTCAGTACTAAGAGAACTAAGTAATGTAATAGATAAACCATTATTTCTTGTTTTTAGGGACTCTATAGCGACGGGGTCTGTTCCGCAGGACTGGCGCATAGCAAATGTGGTGCCAATATTCAAAAAGGGCTCTAAAAGTGAACCTGGAAATTATAGGCCAGTAAGTCTAACCTCTATTGTTGGTAAAATATTTGAAGGGTTTCTGAGGGATGTTATTCTGGATCATCTCAATGAGAATAACTGTTTAACTCCATATCAGCATGGCTTTATGAGAAATCGCTCCTGTCAAACCAATCTAATCAGTTTTTATGAAGAGGTAAGCTATAGGCTGGACCACGGTGAGTCATTGGACGTGGTATATCTCGATTTTTCCAAAGCGTTTGATACCGTGCCGCACAAGAGGTTGGTACACAAAATGAGAATGCTTGGTCTGGGGAAAAATGTGTGTAAATGGGTTAGTAACTGGCTTAGTGATAGAAAGCAGAGGGTGGTTATAAATGGTATAGTCTCTAACTGGGTCGCTGTGACCAGTGGGGTACCGCAGGGGTCAGTATTGGGACCTGTTCTCTTCAACATATTCATTAATGATCTGGTAGAAGGTTTACACAGTAAAATATCGATATTTGCAGATGATACAAAACTATGTAAAGCAGTTAATACAAGAGAAGATAGTATTCTGCTACAGATGGATCTGGATAAGTTGGAAACTTGGGCTGAAAGGTGGCAGATGAGGTTTAACAATGATAAATGTAAGGTTATACACATGGGAAGAAGGAATCAATATCACCATTACACACTGAATGGGAAACCACTGGGTAACTCTGACAGGGAGAAGGACTTGGGGATCCTAGTTAATGATAAACTTACCTGGAGCAGCCAGTGCCAGGCAGCAGCTGCCAAGGCAAACAGGATCATGGGGTGCATTAAAAGAGGTCTGGATACACATGATGAGAGCATTATACTGCCTCTGTACAAATCCCTTGTTAGACCGCACATGGAGTACTGTGTCCAGTTTTGGCCACCGGTGCTCAGGAAGGATATAATGGAACTAGAGAGAGTACAAAGGAGGGCAACAAAATTAATAAAGGGGATGGGAGAACTACAATACCCAGATAGATTAGCGAAATTAGGATTATTTAGTCTAGAAAAAAGACGACTGAGGGGCGATCTAATAACCATGTATAAGTATATAAGGGGACAATACAAATATCTCGCTGAGGATCTGTTTATACCAATGAAGGTGACAGGCACAAGGGGGCATTCTTTGCGTCTGGAGGAGAGAAGGTTTTTCCACCAACATAGAAGAGGATTCTTTACTGTTAGGGCAGTGAGAATCTGGAATTGCTTGCCTGAGGAGGTGGTGATGGCGAACTCAGTCGAGGGGTTCAAGAGAGGCCTGGATGTTTTCCTGGAGCAGAACAATATTGTATCATACAATTATTAGGTTCTGTAGAAGGACGTAGATCTGGGGATTTATTATGATGGAATATAGGCTGAACTGGATGGACAAATGTCTTTTTTCGGCCTTACTAACTATGTTACTATGTTACTATGTTAATGTGGTTTTGCGCACCTTGATGGGTGCAATTTTTAAAATGGTGTCACTTTTGGGTATTTTCTGTTATAATGACCCCCCAAGCTCACTTCAAATGTGAGGTGGTCCCTAAAAAAATTGTTTTGTATGTTTTCCTGGAAAAATTGAGAAAATGCTGGTCAAATTTTAACCCTTATAACATCCTAATAGAAAAAAATTATGTTTCAAAAATTGTGGTGATTTAAAGTATTCATGTGGGAATTGTTGTTTATTAACTATTTTGTGTGGCATCACTCTCTGATTTAAGTGTGCAAAAATGAAAATTTAGGAAATTGCTAAACTACCACTAACATGAAGTACAATATGTAATGAAAAAACAGCCTCAGAATCAGTGGGATATATTGAAGCATTCCAGAGCTTTAACCTCATAAAGTGACAGTGGTCAGAATTTTAAAAATTGGGTTGGTCTTTAGGAACCAAATTGGCTCTGTCACTAAGGGGTTAATCTGTACGTGTTTAGAAGCAGTTATTGCTGCACATGAGGGTCACAGCAGATATTCAAAGCAAAGGCTCAAATATTGTGCCACAATGTGATATTGAATCACTTTCGCAATAAAAAATGACAATCAAGTATTTTGGCTTTAACTTTTAGGACTTGAGTGAAAATCTGATGTTTTAACACCACTCGAGGATTGACCAATGCCACAATGACATTGACAATAACACATGACACGGATAATGTTATTAGGTCATGCCTCATTGTCTAATGTGAGGATACTATAGAAAAAAAGGAAAGTAGACCCACTGGACCTTGACGATGACCCACCCATGGACGAGCTGACAAGATAGACTGCCCCCTACACAGGGAGAGTTAGGGGCAGGCCCATGGGCGACTATCGCCACAGCAGCTGGGAGACCAAGATGAACAAGAAAGCAATCCACGGAGAAACCGGACTAGCGGGAGTACAAGAGACACTGGATGGGCGGATTAGGCAGGAACACCGAACTAGCGAGAGCGGAGAGGACATGGGACTGGCAGATATGCAGAGACACAGGACAGGCGGGTATGCAGAAACACGGGACTGGCGGGTATGCAGAGACACAGGACTGGCGGATATGCAGAGACACAGGACTGGCAGGTATGCAGAGACACATGACTGGCGGGTATGCAGAGACACAGGACTGGTGGGTATGCTGAGACACAAGACAGGCAGGTATGCAGAGACACAGGACTGGATCTAAAGAGAGAAGGAAAACAACAAGGTGAACGTGGGGCTTAATCATTTGTGATTTCAAGTGTTCTATCAGGCACAGGGGAGAGGAAGGAGGCGATTAAGGCCATGTTCACACAATGCGTTTTTTACTGCGGAACCGCCGCGATCTTGCCGCTGCGGGTCCGCAGCTGTTTTCCATGCAGGGTACAGTACAATGTACCCTATGGAAAACAGGAACCGATGTGCCCACATTGCGGAAATTCACTAAAAAAGCCGCGCTGAATAGCTGCGGTAAAAAAGGACCACGTCACTTCTTTGTGCGGAACTGCAGCGGTTCTGCACCCATTGACCTCTATTGTGAGGGTCAAACCCGCAGTAAAACCCGCAGATGAAAAAAATATCTGCGGGTTTTCTGCGGTTTGTGGTGCAGAACCGCTGCAGCAGGAAGTGCGTGGGCAGAGTGTGGCTGTCCCCCCGTGCCCCAATCCCACCCCCCCATGCTTCGATGCCACCCCCCGTGCTCTGACGCCCCCCCGTGCCCTCATCTCCCCCCCTTATACATACCAGGCCTCCCGGTGTCCGTCCGTCTTCTCCCTGGGCGCTGCCATCTTCCAAAATGGCGGGCGCATGCGCAGTGCGCCCGCCGAATCTGCCGGCCGGCAGATTCGTTCCAGGCACATTTTGATCACTGTGATAACCTCACAGTGATCAAAATAAAAAAAGTAAATGACCCCCCCCCTTTATCACCCCCATAGGTAGTAACAATAATAAAATAAAGAATTTTTTTTTTCCCCCACTACAGTTAGAACTAGGGTTAGGGTTAGGGGTTGGGGTAGGGGTAAGCTTTAGGGGTAGGGGTAGGGTTAGGGTTAGGGGTAGGATTAGGGTATTTTCAGCCATTTTAACCCTAAAAAAACTTCCTAGAAAACACACAGACTCTGCAGAGAAAACTGCATAAAAAACCGCACTAAAAACCGCATCAAAAAACGCACCAAAAACGCACCAAAAAATGCACCTGTGTTTTCTGCCAAGAGCTGCGGTTTTTAGTGCAGAAAAAACATCAGGGAAATCAGGAACGTGTGAACATGGCCTAATAAAGCAGCGCTGCGCAGAACTTCTGTGTGAGAGTCCTCCAAGTTGATAGAGAGGACAGGAAGATAGTGCCAGAAGAAGGTTAGAAAAGCACACGCGCAGTACTGATCCTGGCGTGCATGTGCACCCGACGAGCAGCAGAAGCCGGGAGTGAGCGTTGAGGAGAGGACGCTGCAGCTGAGGAGATGCGCCAGGATGCCGAGGACACCTGAGTATGACAGGGCGCGGGGAGTGGCAGCGGCATGACATCTAATATGCATTCCCCTCCTCCTCCTTCCACTAACAAATGTTATAATTTCATGAACAATACAAGTTCAGCTTTCCAATTGATTTGCAATTCATTACTCAATATTTATATTTCATAAAATCAGATTTTGTTTTTTATTTATTTTTCATAATATACATACTATGGCACACTCATTGATGTTAGCATAATTTACACCTACAAAATATTATGCTTTTTTTGTCAGTATCATATAACATAAAGTATGCTCTAGATATAATTCTGCAGTAATTCTTTGTGACTGCATATTTCTGATTCATTACAGTGTGCATTGTGCAACCAATATGATCCCCCGGTATTTTGAGCACAAGTGAATGGTCACATGACCACAAGAACCTGTTTTGCATTGTTGCAATTTCTCATTTGAGAAAATGAATGACAATCTAATTGGTACGTGACTGTAACTATGCAAATCTCCAAGTTGTGGTCAAGAGAGGCCGTACTGGGTCATGAAGGGAGGCTGACATGATGGGGTTAAGGTGGGAATATAGTGAGCTGGATGGGCATTGGGAAGCTCAGGGTTAACAAGATGTGCAGAGGTGGTGCTGGGGTCAGGACTTAGGGGAGGAGGGGTCAGAGGTGGTGTAAAGGAGGAGTAATATAAAAGGGTCAGCCATCTTACTTGGGGTAGCCATTTTAGGTACCCCTTACCAGTTTTAAGAAGCTCCCACCATCCTTATTTTGTTATTAGATTTCATGGAAGCGGTTTTATTTCTTTGGGTTCTTCATAGAGATGGGAACAATGTAATTTAGGTTACTTGGGTTTTTATTAATATAAATAAAATGTATGTCATGGCAGTTTGGTATGGGCGGGAGGTCCTCGAACTTGGTGGAGTTGGTTAATGGCGGATTGTTCTGGGGGATTCCAAGAGGTTCTGGACCCCCCTGGGTGGCTTCAAGTGTACAGGTGTTTAAATAATCCCTTGGAAGGCATTAAAGGGGACCTGTGGTGAACAGTTTTAGATATTGGCCAAGTTGGTTAATAGGTGCCTCTGAGCTGGAGCATAGCGGCTAGAGGTAAGACACGACCTTGGGCTAAGGTTGGCTTATTAAACCTGCACTTTATAGATTTGGGGCTTCGAGGACCACCCCTTCTGGAAAGTTGTTTTAATTGGTTTTATAATAAATGTTAATAAAAGGCTGTTGTGGCTAATTAATCCAATTTAAGTGTGGTGTGATTATTGTGTGTTTTATTATGAAAGGAATGAGGTGGAAAGTAGGAGCAAAGAGGTGTAAAATTGAAGATTACATGAATTGCAAACACCCCTTATGTCATGTGACTGCCCAATTCTTCTCTCAATACTGGATAGTCTTGACAGTGTGTGCATTGCACGCTGTCATAATTTGCTAATTTGCAGTCATATAAAGTTGCTGCAGAAATTTGTCTAGAGACCGGAAAAATTGTTTCTGTATATTTTAAAGCATTAACACAGCCAGTAGGATAATTGCTTTCATCTCTATCATACTTTACTTTTTTCCCAAGCTAAAAGCCTCTAATAATAATTATTATAATACAGTACAATGAAAAAAGCAAGATAAAACATTCAGAAGTAATCAAAAAAACTAGACATCTTTTCATCGTAAAAGAAACGGACACAGTCTGTGACAGGCAAAGCATTGAGGGTAGGTGCCCACGATCAGGAACTGCTGCGGGTTTGACTCTGCCTATTTATGCAGCCAGCTGTGACAGCATAGTGGATGGTATTTCATGAAATCAGATGTCTACTATGCATCCAGGGACGCCTGCGGAACATCCGCAGAGACTGACATGTGATGCTTCTTTCCATACATAGAATGTATTGTATTGGATGCAGTAAATCCGCACAGTTCAGTGAACACATGTAGATTTACCTGCGTTCAATAGAAGACAAGACAGTGCTTTGGACGCAACGAACACGCACTGCATCCAAAGCGCTGTTAGTTCCAGATCGTGGGCACCCGGCCTTACACTGATCACAGGGCTGAATTAGTATGTTTTAAACAGCAGCAATCAGCAAGTACAAATGCACGTTATCCTCAGGTCAATATCGTTTCTTAAAAACCACAGGCAGTTTCCGCGTAGGAATCATCGTTCCTGAGGCAATGGCCTTCACTGGTTCCATATCAGTGGTGCTTATATGAAAGTTCTGTAAAATCTGAGATAAAAAATAAACCTTTTAAATGAAGGAAATACATTTTTTTTAGGTATCTATAGATAACTAGAGACTTTGTAGTCATTTCTTGTTTCACAACACAGTAAATATTGAAGCTTACTATTTAACAAATGTTTTATCTTGATGTTGTTCAAAGAACATGGCTTTTTTTAGTTAGCTTTCATGGTAACAATTACTGTTTGACTTTTATTCTAAGTCATGTAGCGAGGCTCATTAAAGGGTCGATATTGACTTTTAGATTTGCTACTTCCAATAGGTGGCAGTAGAGTTCTAGACCTCTTCCTCTTTGAAGAGGTAATTTCCATATTTAATTTCTTAGTGGAACATTGCATGGCTTATAAGCCTTCCTCTGGTCTGCTAGACCAGGCATGTCACTCTCCACAAGGGGAAACCTCACTTGGATCCTACTATTTGGAAAGGTAATGCAATTTTTACTGCCTTATAGACAGAAACAATGCAGAATACAGTATGTAACTCTCTTTTTTCCACCCAGTCAGTGTAAAAAATGTTTGCAAAAAAGATAGGAATAAGAACTGAATGCCTTTTGGAAATCAAGTGAAGAACATTGATTTCAATTTTAGAATAAAGGAGGTACAGGGCCACAGGGGTTAGGAAAAACGGTTCTAGGATGTTTCGCCCCCAGCAGTTCGCCCCCAGCAGTTCGCCCCTGGGTACATTTCGCCCCCGCACATTTCGTCCCCAGCTTTGGCTTCCAGGATGTTTCACCCCTGCACATTTCACCCCCAGCAGTTCGCCCCCAGCAGTTCACCCCCAGCAGTTTGCCCCCAGCAGTTCGCCCCCAGCAGTTTGTCCCTGGGTATATTTTGCCCCCGCACATTTCGTCCCAGGCATTTGGCCCCGGGATGTTTTGCCCCCGCACATTTCACCCCCGCACATTTCACCCCCAGCAGTTTGACCCCAGCAGTTCGCAACTGGGTACATTTCACCCCCGCACATTTCGTCCCCAGCATTTGGCCCCTGGACCCCTGGATGTTTTGCCCCCAGCAGTTCGCCCCCAGACGTTTGTACCCTTGTGGTTCATGAATTCCTTTCTATCATCAATGTTTTGCCCCAAGAAGTTTGCCCCCGGCAGTTCACCCCTGGATATTTGTACCCTTGTGGTTCATGAATTCCCGTCCGTCATCAATGTTTCGCCCCCAGCAGTTCACCCCGGGCAGTTCACTACCAAATGTTTGTACCCTTGTGGTTCAAGAATTCCCATCCGTCATCAATGTTTCGCCCCCAGCAGTTTGCCCCCAGCAGTTCACCCCCGAATGTTTCTCCTACAGCATTTTGTCCCTGGATGTGTCGCCATCTTATGTTTTGCACCTAACATTTTGACCCCAGATGTTTCACCCTCAAATTTTGGGGTCAACATGCAGGGATCAAAACATCAAGGGATGAACATACCTGGGGGTAAAATATACAGGACCCCAATTGCTGGGGATTCCTGTGGCTGCCTTTTCTGCAGCTCACCCAGTGTCTCTTCTGGCTGGCCTTAAAGGAGTAGTATCTCCCTAGAACAAAAAAAAATGGACATACTTATCAGTCGCAGCTGCAGCTCCTTGGGTCATGGAGTGCAGTCTAGCAGTTCCCCGTGATGTCTTCTCCTGCTTCTGGCTGTCTTTTCATCTTCCCTGGATCACTGATCCAAGAAGCATGATGAATGCCGCAGCAGTGAGGCTGAATGTCTCCAGTCCGCTCACTGACATGACGTCACTGCTGCCCTATTCATCAGTCAATCCAGGGGGCATGATGCCTCTCCTGTCACCAGGGAATTGCATATATAGATCAATAGTTGGCGGTTTGTAAGTAGAGCGCTGGCAGTAGTCCCAGAAAGGGGAAGCTAGACAGCCGAGTCCCCGCAGCTCCAGCCGGGCACCCCCAATTGAGGATATAATAACTGGTTATAGAAGAAAAAGCCGGTCCTAGGAGCGCAGAAAAAAGGACTCTGACACCAGGTTGAGTTGAGCCACAACGCGTTTCAATGGCATACACCGTCTTCCTCAGGTGACCCACCTGAAGAAGACGGTGTATGCCGTTGAAACGCATTGTGGCTCAACTCAACCTGGTCTCAGAGTCCTTTTTTCTGCGCTCCTAGGACCAGCTTTTTCTTCCATCTCCTGTCACCAAGACTCATGGCGGCCTCCGGATCCAGCATGGCCATTGCCAGCCCACACAGCCAGGAGAAGATTAGGCAAAGATGAACAGAAGACCTCTAGGTAAGTACCAGGAGGGGAAGATCGGCAGCATGCTTACTGCAACATGATTGCTGAAGCATGCAGCCTTATTTTGATTTTGCTGTTCGGCATGAGAATACCCCTTTAATGCAGGCTGTGTATGGAAGCAGGGGGATTGTTGACTGACTACAGGGTTAATCCCACCAACCATCTCTGCAGAACTGAGATATTGGCTTTGCTGAACTAAAGTGGTGGTTAACCAGCTTCTACAGAACCTCTTTATCAGGTCTTCAGATGGGGGTTTTTGGATTAGCCCTCACAGAACACTCTGCCAGTATACAAAAGAATGGAGCAGCAGATAAAAGTGGTATTCTCACTTCAGGATCCGTTTTTCTATAGGTATCCATTCCTCAGATTTATCGGCAACTTTCAGCACCAACAACAATAACAAGTGTAAGCTGCAGCCATAGCTCTCTATGATTTCAGTGAGATCCAGGGAAGATGTGCCTGGCAAATAGCTGATCCACCGTGGCATGCCTTATACAAGGGCATGCACTGCTCTGTGCAGAGAAATGCATGTTCTGGATGGGACTCAGTTGTGTGCATTTGGTCTTTCAGCAACAAATGGCCCTTTGGGGACAACCATTAAATTGGTGTGGCCCTTGGTGAATATGAGTTTGACATCCCTGATCTAAGACAAGTGACCATCATTTTACTGTCATGTACTAGTGGTGTTACACTTAATGGCTTCTTTTTGTCATCCATTACATATCATACTGTATCTAGTGATGAGCAAACCCGATCTGGAAAGTTCAGGGTTTGTATCAAACATTGCCTGCTCGGGTTCAACCACACCAACCCCAAACAGGCAATGTTGTTCAGAGTTTGCTCATCAGAAAATAAAAATTACTTCTCTCCCTTTTGCTGAGGTCCCGACCTGTGTGGAGAGTCACGATAATGTATAAAATGTAATATGATTATTAGTTTTCCCTGTTAGCACACCGTGGACTCTGACCCCCCCTTCTGTCTGTGTTTCTGCTTGCTGAAATGTGTGTGTGTATGGATCCCAAATCCCTCATTCCCTCCCACCAAAAGAATTTTTACGACCTCTGTAGCTGCAATAGACAATTGTACCAGCTAAAACTGGTCTGATATCTCTCTTAAGACAGGAGGTTCTTTGTTCTAATATAGTAAGATATTGGGCCAACGATTTGGGCTAGGAAAATAATAAGTACATATTGCTAACGTCCATCAGTAGATCTGCCAAACACTGTAAGCATTAGCTTCTAATCCCAACAGGTACAAAGTACGGATTTCTCCGGAACCATGTGTCCCAACTAGCCCGAATTTGGTAACAATGGAAAGCCAATTTTAATACAAGATGGATGAGGTGTGTGTTATGACTCTGCCAGATTCTCCAGCGAAGATATGACAATTATAAGAATTGCTGTTGAAATCTGTATGTCTGAGGAGAGGGGAGGGTCCCAGGAAACCAGCCCCTTTAGTGATGTCACCAGGCTGCAGGTGTAAGGGACTCCACTTAACCCAGCCTTCAGTTATGCCTGAGGAGCTGTTCCTATCCAGACCTCCTGATGCACTGGGACAGTTGGGGCTCCGCCTACCAGCATGGTTTTGCCTGAAATGATCTGAATACATGTGAGCTTTATCTTTCTTCTTTAATCCATGTTATTTTTTAATTTCTTTGTACATACTTTCATTTGTCTCTTATTGTAACATCCTTGTAACCTTTTTATAAACACTGCCTAATCTTTCGGAGTAAAATATTTAAATTACTAGTTTTGTTCTCCTGCTCTAAAATGTACCCTCAGTCTCTGGAAGGGAATTACGCTACTGTCTTGGGTTAGCTTTGGACCCGTTAATCGAAGCTGGTGGCAGCATACCGTGTACTGTGCTTTTGGGAGTCATTGTAGCGATGGCGGCGTTGATAATTATTGTTCCTGCCTGAGTGGAAATAGTTATATCACCTTACTGCAGCGTGCCCAATAGCCAGTACCTAGCAGGCAGGCTTTCTGGCGACTAGTTACCCCAGGTGCAGTACCTAACCTGACCTGAGGGCAAGGGGGCACCAGAGAGCTGCAAGTTCTCACACGGAACTGTAAAGTGGGATATACATAAATCTCTGCAGTTCGTGTTATATTGTAGGAGCAGTGGGATAACTAAAATAAGCCCCTGCGGTAAACGAAGAGGTCAATAGACTTGTGTGTGTTTTCGTCACATTTGAGCAGTGGAGGGATAACTAAGATAAGCCCCCCTGCACGTGTCATAGCCATGAGCTGCCCAAAGGTCACCCCGATCGTGACATATTGGTGACAGTCATGGTGTGATCTGTGACAGGTACAAACATCCGGGGGCAAACTGATGGGGGCGAACAATTGATGATGGACAGGAATTCATGAACCACAAGGGTACAAACATCTGGGGGGCGAACTGCCGGGGACAAAACATTGATGACAGACAGGAATTCAAGAACCACAAGGGGACGAACATTCGGGGGTGAACTGCCGGGGGCGTTCTGCTGGGGACGAAACATTGATGTTGGACGGGAATTCATGAATCACAAGGGTACAAGCATCCGGGGGCAAACTGACTGGGGCGAAAAAATTGATGGACAGGAATTCATGAACCACAAGGGTACAATCATTTGGGGGCGAAACATTGCTGACAGACAGGAATTAAAGAACCACAAGGGTACAAACATTTGGGGGTGAACTGCCCGGGGTGAACTCCTGGGGGCGAAACATTGATGATGAACAGGAATTTATGAACCACAAGGGTACAAACATCCGGGGGTGAACTGCTGGGGGCGAAACATCCGGGGGCCAAATGCTGGGGACGAAATGTGCGGGGGCGAAATGTACCCAGGGGCGAACTGCTGGGGGCGAAATGTGCGGGGGGTGAAATGTACCCAGGGGCGAACTGCTGGGGGTGAACTGCTGGGGACGAAATGTGCGGGGGCAAAATGTACCCAGGGGAGAACTGCTGGGGGCAAACTGCTGGGGGTGAAATGTGTGGGGGTGAAACATCCTGGGGGACAATGCTGGGGACGAAATGTTCGGGGGCGAAATGCTCCCAGGGGCAAACTGCTGGGGGCAAACTGCTGGGGGCAAACTGCTCAGGGCAAAACATCCAAATCCCAGGAAAAACAAATCTTCACCTGCTGTTCACATTGTAGAACATTTATAGATCCCTGTATAATCTAGTAGTTTTATTAGTTTTTTCCATTATTTTCAAATAGTTGAGCAACAATTGCATTTGACAAAGACCATGACAGTGTATTCATAGGGTTTGCTCACATTGTATCTTTTTCCAGTAGTTAAAAATGTCCATTTTTAATCATAAGACAACTTTGCATTTTTTTCAGCATTTTTCATCTTTATACTATCACTAGCTGAAGAGCCTAGCGTTGCCCGGTCATAGTAACTAAATGTGGTTAGGTATAGAAAATTATAATGATTATCCTCCATCCCATAGTCCCGTGCCCATATACCCATCATACATATCCTCCATCCCATAGTCTCCTGCTCATATACCATCATACACATCCTCCATAGCATTGTCCCGTGCCCATATACCCATCACATATCCTCCATCCCATAGTCCTGTGCCCATATAGCCATCACACACCCATCATACATATCATCCATCCCATAGTCCTGTGCCCATATTCCCATCATGCATAGCCTCCATCCCATAGTCCCATGCCCATATTCCTGTCATACACATCCTCCATCCCATAGTCCCTTGCACATATACCCATCACACATCCTCCATCCCATAGTTCTGTGCCCATATACCCATTATGACATCATCTTTGCCATGGCAACCATTATGACATCGTCACCATGGCAACCATTATGACTTATGACATAGCCATCACCATTACACTCTTTTATGACATCATTGTTGCCATGGCAACCATTATGACATCACATTATCATTGCCATGGCAACCATTATGAGATTATCTTTGCCATGGCAACCTTTATGATATAATCATCACCATGGCAACCATTATAACATCATCGTCGATATACACACACACACACACACACACACACACATACATACACATACACTCATTTTTACATATATAGATTTTCCAGACATTTTGTTAACTTCAATGCATAATACACTAGCATTTTTTCATGCAAAAACACTGACAATCATTCAAAAAAAATGCGCCGGCTTTTTCTGGGCATCTTTTCAGCTTTCACATTTACGTCTCTTTGTAGGTTTTAAGCATCTTCTCCAAACCAATGTACTGTAAGTAATACAGGTGTACAGTGGGACCAATTTCCTCTGATATTCCCATAATGACTGCTGATGGAGATTCAAATGACCAGATCTATCCATCAGTCTCCTTCAGTTGAAAACCACTGCGTTTGGGAAAGCTTTCTTTCAAATACTGATTGACAGATCTGGTCACATTACTTTCCATCATCTACCATTTTGAGAACAGAAATGCTGAGCAGTCTGTAAAGAGTGGTCTTCACAAACTGTAATATTTACATATTAGTAATTGCTTCAAAACCATAATTTCCTTAGAAAAATATTTGAATATTTCCTATATTTTAATTGTCCTGTATTTGAAAACAATAATGTAGTACTAAAAAGAAAAGAATAAAAAATCATGTTACCCAACAAAGAGTCAGCTGAAGTTGTAATTCTGCCAGCCGTCGTCCTATGCACATTCTTTTTCCAATACCAAAAGGTGTACTTGCAAATGGATTTACTGTGGATCTTGGTTTCATCCATCTTTCAGGTTTGTACAGTTGAGCATCAGGAAAGTAGTCCTCATTCCACGCCATTGAATGAAAGTTAATCATTGCAATAGTCTAGGTATAATAGAGCAACATCAACTGAAAAGTTTACTCAATATACAGGGAACCTATATCTATCTATCTATCTATCTATCTATCTGTCTGTCTGTCTGTCTGTCTGTCTATGACTTTATTAAGCCCAAATGGCAACGTTTTAGTTGATAGAACCTTTCTCAAGGCATGAGAAAGATTCTATGAACAGAAAGTGCTTCCTTCTGTATGACTTATATTATGGAACAAATTGGACATTTGCCTGAAGCCCTAGCACCCATTGTGAGTAGTTATTACATAGTGCTGTGTCACAATCCTGTTTCAATATCTATCTATCTATCTATCTATCTATCTATCTATCTATCTATCTATCTATCTATCTATCTATCTCTTCGATTTCACTTCCTTCTCCTTAGTGCCCACTATTCCTTTCCTTTTGAAACTTTAGATGTGGGTTCACAGATGGAAAAACCATTCCTATACAGTTTATTGCACATACCAAATTGCAGTATATGAAAAAATTATGTTGTTAAGGTGTTGTGTATCAAAGATCAATCAGTTCCCTGCCATACTGACTATAATGGGACAGCACCACCCTGCCACTTGAATATTTGGATTATTTCAGGAAACTGAGGCCACCAGTCCCATTTTCAATGTGCTTCAGCACTGCAGAAGTATGCCACAGTCAGATCAGACATTTTTCTATTCCTATATGTAACAAGCTATATGCTTTGACTTCCTATGCCTAGCCTGTAAAATCCTAAATTGGTGATACTTGCACAGGCATCATCATTCATGGTGACTGTGATTATCTTTATGGACTGTGTGTTAGGTGTCGAGTTCCCACCGCTGCACAGGAGTAATCTCGAACCATGTCCTTTGCAGCCTCCCATTCTTCCCCAGCCGCAGTGGAGTCTACTCAGCAGAGACGTCGGTCCCAGCGTCTGGCTCAAGCTGATACTGTGCGTCTGGTTACCGCTGTCGTCCCAGGTTCAGCCTTTGTAACTAGCATTGATCAGCGGCGAGCAGACGTTCCAGGGACTAAGTCCCATTTTTCATCTGCTGAGCATGCCTATGGGACGACCTCTCATTGGAGGTCAGTGGACACATGCTCAGGTCCTGTAGCGGCTCTGATTGGACACTAGGAGGGTCCTTGGAAGGTTACATCTATCAAAGGCTCGCATGGCAGCTCGGCCATGCTCTAGTATAAACCTGACTAGGTGTGTGAGTGCTGTGTGTATGACACTGGTGAAAGCTCCTCAATGATCCCCCTCCCTTTGTTTGCTGTTTGGGTATTAGGGTGAGTGGAGCAAACTGTCAGCACCATATCTAGGCGGCACAGCCGCGTTTTTCCACCAGTCAGTGTAGGTAGGGAATTCCCGCTTGGACTCAGTATCTAACTCGAGGTGACCTCAGGCATGGGCTCAAAAGCCACAGAGGGTCAGAGTGAGTCCAATCACCAGTATAGTGGGGGTGAATCATAGGGATCCCACCAGCGTCTACTGGCTGCACCCTGTGACTGCTAACAGGGCACACCATACCTTTAGTGACTCTGTGACACAACAGAGTTCGTTTCCATTCACACTGGGTGAAGTCTGACCCATGTGTGCACGAGCGTTCATCCGCCATCTTGTTCCGCCATTACTTAGCAGCAGGTTCCATCTCTGCATGGTGGACCCGGGCTGAGAACGCACCTCATATCTCCCTTAATATTAACCCCTTCATGACCATGGGATTTTTCATTTTTCCGTGTTCGTTTTTCACTCCCCTCCTTCCCAGAGCCATAACTTTTTTATTTTTCCGTGAATTTGGCCATGTGAGGGCTTATTTTTTGCGGGACGAGTTGTACTTTTGAACGACATCATTGGTTTTAGCATGTCGTGTACTAGAAAACGGGAAAAAAATTCCAAGTGCGGTGAAATTGCAAAAAAAGTGCAATCCCACACTTGTTTTTTGTTTGGCTTTTTTGCTAGGTTCACTAAATGCTAAAACTGACCTGACATTATGATTCTCCAGGTCACTACGAGTTCATAGACACCTAACATGACTAGGTTATTTTTTATCTAAGTGGTGAAAAAAAATTCCAAACTTTGCTAAAAAAAAAAAAAAAAATTGCGCCATTTTCCGATTCTCGTAGCGTCTCCATTTTTCGTGATCTGGGGTCCGTTGAGGGCTTATTTTTTGCGTGCCGAGATGATGTTTTTAATGATAGCATTTTGGTGCAGATACGTTCTTTTGATCGCCCGTTATTGCATTTTAATGCAATGTCGCGGCGACCTAAAAAACGTAATTCTGGCGTTTCGAATTTTTTTCTCGCTACGCCGTTTAGCGATCAGGTTAATGCTTTTTTTTAATTGATAGATCGGGCGATTCTGAGCGCGGCAATACCAAATATGTGTAGATTTGATTTAAACTTGTATTTTTTTTTTTTTTTTCACATTTTTTTTAACATTTTTTTTTAACTTTTGCCATGCTTCAATAGCCTCCATGGGAGGCTAGAAGCAGGCACAACGCGATCGGCTCTGCTACATAGCAGCGATCTGCTGATCGCTGCTATGTAGCAGAAATGGAGGTGTGCTGTGAGCGCCGACCACAGGGTGGCGCTCACAGCCACCGGTCATCAGTAACCATAGAGGTCTCAAGGACCTCTATGGTTACAATGGAGATGCATCGCCGACCCCCGATCATGTGACGGGGGTCGGCGATGACGTCATTTCCGGCCGCCCGGCCGGATGCGGTAGTTAAATGCCGCTGTCTGCGATTGACAGCGGCATTTAACTAGTTAATAGGTGCGGGCAGATCGCGATTTTGCCCGCACCTATTGCGGGCACATGTCAGCTGTTCAAAACAGCTGACATGTCCCGGCTTTGATGCGGGCTCACCGCGGAGCCCTGAATCAAAGCAGGGGATTTGACCTCGGACGTACTATCCCGTCCGAGGTCAGAAAGGGGTATACCATGTGCTGTAAAAGCTGCAAGGCATTATGGGGAAATCCCCATGGCCGCACCTGATGTAATTAGCCCACGCTCTTGTAGCTGCTGTCTTTGTCATCAGGTACTCTTTCTTTTTGTTCATTGTGATTCAAATTCCAAATTGTTTGAATTTGCATGGACCAGAGAATGTCAGGAAATTTGTCCCAAATTTAATCCAGATATATACATACATATATATATATAGATAGATAGATAGATAGATAGATAGATAGATAGATAGATAGATAGATAGATAAAGAAAAACACAGCAGCACACGTACATGAATCTAGGCCATGTGAAAACACAGACAAATATTCAATATGAATTATACTTCTCAAAAATATTTTTCATAAAAAAAAGGTTAAATTTTTTTTTTCATAAAACCTACAGCTATAGATGAAATGAAGATTCTTAGCGCATAAATTGGCCAATTCATGTGTGCCCATCAACCACGGCAAGGTGATCTCCCTCTGATGGGTCCTACACTACCATACATGCCACTTTTGGGCCACCAGCCTACAACTATGGACAAAACATGTCACTTCGGGCTAAACCTACAATTTATGGGCAGGTAGAGATGATTACCGCCACCTGCAAGGTCAATGGGAGGAGTGCATATTTGAGATATATATATATATGAGGTTATAACTCTGGAACGCTTCAACGGATCCCAGGGTTTCTGACATTGTTTTCTCGTGACATATTGTACTTAATGATAGTCATAAAAATTCTTTGATAGTACCTGCATTTATTTGTGAAAAAATTGGAAATTTGGCGAAAATTATGAAAATTTCGCAATTTTCAAAATTTGAATTTTTATGCAATTAAATGACAGAGATATGTCACACAAAATACTTAGTAAGTAACATTTCTCACATGTCTACTTTACATCAGCACAATTTTGGAACCAACATTTTTATTTTAGGGAGTTATAAGGGTTAAAAGTTGACCAGCAATTTCTCATTTTTACAACACCATTTTTTTTCAGGGACCACATCTCATTTGAAGTCATTTTGAGGGGTCTATATGATAGAAAATACCCAAGTGTGACACCATTCTAAACTGCACCCCTTATGGTGCTGAAAACCATACTCAAGAAGTTTATTAACCCTTCTGGTGCTTCACAGGAATTTTTGGAATGTTTAAATAAAAATGAACATTTAACTTTTTTCACAAAAAAATTACTTCAGCTCCAATTTGTTTTATTTTACCAAGAGTAACAGGAGAAAATGGACCCCAAAAGTTGTTGTACAATTTGTCCTGAGTACACCGATACCCCATATGTGGGGGTAAACCACTGTTTGGGCGCATGACAGAGCTCGGAAGCAAAGGAGCGCCGTTTGACTTTTCAATGCAAAATTGACTGGAATTGAGATGGGACACCATGTTGCGTTTGGAGAGCCCCTGATGTGCCTAAACATTGAAACCGCCCGCAACTGACACCATTTTGGAAAGTAGACCCCCTAAGGAACTTATCTAGAGGTGTGGTGAGCTGTTGTGAATTCTGTGGTCAATCTCCCTCCTGTGGTCATGAGTGGTACTTCGGCTGGTTCTGTCTATGAGCTTCCTCTGGTGGATGTGAGTGGGGCTGCGGCTTCTGAGTTTCCTTCCTCAGGTGACGAGGTTAAGTCGTTAGGTGCTGCTCTATTTAATTCCACCTAATTCTTTGTTCCTGGCCTCCAGTCAATGTTCCAGTATTGGTCTTGCTCTCTCCTGGATCGTTCTTGTGGCCTGTCTGCCCTGCATAAGCTAAGTTTTGCTTGTGTTACTTTTGTTTGCTATATTTTCTGTCCAGCTTGCTATATTGTTTTTTCTTGCTTGCTGGAAGCTCTGAGACGCAGAGGGAGCACCTCCGTACCGTTAGTCGGTGCGGAGGGTCTTTTTGCGTCCTCTGCGTGGTTGTTTGTAGGTTTTTGTGCTGACCGCAAAGCTATCTTTCCTATCCTCGGTCTATTCAGTAAGTCGGGCCTCACTTTGCTAAAATCTATTTAATCTCTGTGTTTGTATTTTCATCTTTACTCACAGTCATTATATGTGGGGGGCTGCCTTTTCCTTTGGGGAATTTCTCTGAGGCAAGGTAGGCTTATTTTTCTATCTTCAGGGCTAGCCAGTTTCTCAGGCTGTGCCCGAGGCGCCTAGGTCTGGTCAGGAGCGCTCCACGGCTACCTCTAGTGTGGTATGATAGGATTAGGGATTGCGGTCAGCAGAGTTCCCACGTCTCAGAGCTCGTCCTATGTTATTAGTAACTATCAGGTCACTTTGTGTGCTCTTAATCACTAGGTCCATTGTGGTTCTGAATCACCAGTTCATAACAGTACTGGAGGCCCAAAGTACTAATGCTTCTCAATAGAGGGAAAAGAGAAGTTCTGAGACCATTTTTTTTTCTCTGCACTGTGTTTTGTCTTTCTTTTCCCCTAGACATTTGGGTGGTTCAGGACACAGGTGTAGTGATGGACATTAAAGGTCTGTCTTCTTGTGTGGATCATCTCACTGCAAGAGTACAAAATATTCAAGACTTTGTGGTTCAGAATTCTATGTTAGAACCAAGAATTCCTATTCCTGATTTGTTTTCTGGAGATAGAGCTAAGTTTCTGAGTTTTAAAAATAATTGTAAACTGTTTCTGGCTTTGAAACCCCGCTCCTCTGGTGACCCAGTTCAACAAGTTAAGATCATTATTTCTTTATTACGTGGCGACCCTCAAGACTGGGCATTTTCCCTTGCGCCAGAAGATTCTGCATTATGTAATATTGATGCGTTTTTTCTGGCGCTCGGATTGCTTTAAAATGAACCTAATTCAGTGGATCAGGCAGAGAAAAATTTGCTGGCTCTGTGTCAGGGTCAGAATGAGGTCGAGATATATTGTCAGAAGTTTAGGAAGTGGTCTGTGCTCACTCAATGGAATGAATGTGCGCTGGCAGCAATTTTTAGAAAGGGTCTCTCTGAAGCCCTTAAGGATGTCATGGTGGGATTTCCTATGCCTGCTGGTCTGAATGAGTCTATGTCTTTGGCCATTCAGATCGGTCGACGCTTGCGTGAGCGTAAATCTGTGCACCATTTGGCGGTATTATCTGAGCATAAATCTGAGCCTATGCAGTGCAATAGGACTTTGACCAGAGCTGAACGGCAAGAACACAGACGTCAGTATGGGCTGTGTTTTTACTGTGGTGATTCCACTCATGCCATCTCCGATTGTCCTAAGCGCACTAAGCGGTTCGCTAGGTCTGCCACCATTGGTACGGTACAGTTGAAATTTCTTTTGTCCGTTACTTTGATTTGCTCTTTGTCATCCTATTCTGTCATGGCATTTGTGGATTCAGGCGCTGCCCTGAATTTGATGGACTTGGAGTTTGCTAGGCGCTGTGGGTTTTTCTTGGAGCCCTTGCAGTATCCTATTCCATTGAGAGGAATTGATGCTACGCCTTTGGCCAAGAATAAGCCTCAGTATTGGACCCAGCTGACCATGTGCATGGCTCCTGCACATCAGGAGGATATCCGCTTTTTGGTGTTGCATAATCTGCATGATGTGGTCGTGTTGGGGTTGCCATGGCTACAAGTCCATAACCCAGTATTGGATTGGAAATCAATGTCTGTGTCCAGCTGGGGTTGTCAGGGGGTACATGGTGATGTTCAATTTCTGTCTATTTCATCATCCACCCCTTCTGAGGTCCCAGAGTTCTTGTCGGATTACCGGGATGTATTTGATGAGCCCAAGTCCAGTGCCCTACCTCCGCATAGGGATTGCGGTTGTGCTATTGATTTGATTCCTGGTAGTAAGTTTCCTAAAGGTCGACTGTTTAATTTGTCTGTGCCTGAGCACGCCGCTATGCGGAGTTACGTAAAGGAATCCTTGGAGAAGGGTCATATTCGCCCATCGTCGTCACCATTGGGAGCAGGGTTCTTTTTTGTGGCCAAGAAGGATGGTTCGCTGAGACCTTGTGTTGATTACCGCCTTCTAAATAAAATCACGGTCAAATTTCAGGACCCCTTGCCGCTGCTGTCTGATTTGTTTGCTCGGATTAAGGGGGCTAGTTGGTTCACCAAGATAGATCTTCGTGGTGCGTATAATCTTGTGCATATTAAACAGGGCGATGAATGGAAAACAGCATTTAATACGCCCGAGGGCCATTTTGAGTACCTGGTTATGCCATTTGGGCTTTCTAATGCTCCATCAGTGTTTCAGTCCTTTATGCATGACATCTTCCGAGAGTACCTGGATAAATACCTGATTGTATACTTGGATGATATTTTGGTCTTCTCGGATGATTGGGAGTCTCACGTGAAGCAGGTCAGAATGGTGTTCCAGGTCCTACGTGCGAATTCTTTGTTTGTGAAGGGGTCAAAGTGTCTCTTTGGTGTTCAGAAGGTTTCATTTTTGGGTTTCATTTTTTCCCCTTCTACTATCGAGATGGACCCTGTTAAGGTCCAGGCCATTTATGATTGGACTCAGCCGACATCTCTGAAGAGTCTGCAGTAGTTCCTGGGCTTTGCTAATTTTTATCGTCGCTTCATCAATAATTTTTCTAGTATTGCTAAACCGTTGACTGATTTAACCAAGAAGGGTGCTGATGTGGTCAATTGGTCTTCTGCTGCTGTGGAAGCTTTTCAAGAGTTGAAGCGTCGTTTTTCTTCTGCCCCTGTGTTGTGCCAACCAGATGTTTCGCTCCCGTTCCAGGTCGAGGTTGATGCTTCTGAGATTGGAGCAGGGGCTGTTTTGTCGCAAAGAAGTTCTGATGGCTCGGTGATGAAACCATGCGCCTTCTTTTCCAGGAAGTTTTCGCCTGCTGAGCGTAATTATGATGTTGGCAATCGAGAGTTGCTGGCCATGAAGTGGGCATTCGAGGAGTGGCGTCATTGGCTTGAAGGAGCTAAGCATCGCGTGGTGGTCTTGACTGATCACAAGAACTTGACTTATCTCGAGTCAGCCAAACGGTTGAATCCTAGACAGGCTCGTTCGTCGCTGTTTTTCTCCCGTTTTGACTTTGTGGTTTCGTACCTTCCGGGCTCTAAAAATGTGAAGGCGGATGCCCTGTCTAGGAGTTTTGTGCCCGACTCTCCGGGTTTGCATGAGCCGGCGGGTATTCTCAAAGAGGGGGTAATTTTGTCTGCCATCTCCCCTGATTTGCGGCGGTGCTGCAAAAATTTCAGGCTAATAGACCTAACCGTTGCCCAGCGGAGAAATTGTTTGTCCCTGATAAATGGACGAGTAGAGTTATCTCTGAGGTTCATTGTTCGGTGTTGGCTGGTCATCCTGGAATCTTTGGTACCAGAGAATTGGTGGCTAGATCCTTTTGGTGGTCGTCTCTGTCGCGGGATGTGCGTTCGTTTGTGCAGTCCTGTGGGATTTGTGCTCGGGCTAAGCCCTGCTGTTCTTGTGCCAGTGGGTTGCTTTTGCCCTTGCCAGTCCCGAAGAGGCCCTGGACACATATCTCTATGGATTTTATTTCGGATCTCCCCGTCTCTCAAAAGATGTCGGTCATTTGGGTGGTTTGTGATCGCTTCTCTAAGATGGTCCATTTGGTACCCTTGTCTAAATTGCCTTCCTCCTCTGATTTGGTGCCATTGTTCTTCCAGCATGTGGTTCGTTTACATGGCATTCCGGAGAATATCGTTTCTGACAGAGGTTCCCAGTTTGTTTCAAGGTTTTGGCGAGCCTTTTGTGCTAGGATGGGCATTGATTTGTCTTTTTCCTCGACTTTCCATCCTCAGACAAATGGCCAGACTGAACGAACCAATCAGACCTTGGAAACATATCTGAGATGTTTTGTTTCTGCTGATCAGGATGATTGTGTGTCCTTTTTGCCTTTGGCTGATTTCGCCCTTAATAATCGGGCCAGCTCGGCTACTTTGGTTTCGCCGTTTTTCTGCAATTCTGGTTTCCATCCTCGTTTCTCTTCAAGGCAGGTTGAGTCTTCTGACTGTCCTGGTGTGGACACTGTGGTGGATAGGTTGCAGCAGATTTGGACTCATGTAGTGGACAATTTGACATTGTCTCAGGAGAAGGCTCAACGTTTCGCTAACCGCAGGCGCTGTGTGGATCCCCAACTTCGTGTTGGGGATTTGGTTTGGTTGTCATCTCGTTATGTTCCTATGAAAGTTTCCTCTCCTAAGTTTAAGCCTCGTTTCATTGGTCCGTATAGGATTTCTGAGGTTCTTAATCCTGTGTCTTTTCGTTTAACCCTTCCAGCTTCTTTTTCCATCCATAAGGTATTCCATAGGTCATTGTTGCGGAGATACGTGGCACCTGTGATTCCATCCGTTGATCCTCCTGCCCCGGTTTTGGTTGAGGGGGAGTTGGAGTATATAGTGGAGAAGATTTTGGATTCTCGTATTTCGAGACGGAAACTCCAGTACCTGGTTAAGTGGAAGGGTTATGGTCAGGAAGATAATTCCTGGGTCTTTGCCTCTGATGTTCATGCTGCTGATCTGGTTCGTGCCTTTCATTTGGCTCATCCTGGTCGGCCTGGGGGCACTGGTGAGGGTTCGGTGACCCCTCCTCAAGGGGGGGTACTGTTGTGAATTCTGTGGTCAAGCTCCCTCCTGTGGTCATGAGTGGTACTTCGACTGGTTCTGTCTATGAGCTTCCTCTGGTGGATGTGAGTGGGGCTGCGGCTTCTGAGTTTCCTTCCTCTGGTGACGAGGTTAAGTCGTTATGTGCTGCTCTATTTAACTCCACCTAGTTCTTTGTTCCTGGCCTCCAGTCAATGTTCCAGTATTGGTCTTGCTCTCTCCTGGATCGTTCTTGTGGCCTGTCTGCCCTGCATAAGCTAAGTTTTGTTTGTGTTACTTTTGTTTGCTATATTTTCTGTCCGGCTTGCTATATTGGTTTTTCTTGCTTGCTGGAAGCTCTGAGACGCAGAGGGAGCACCTCCGTACCGTTAGTCGGTGCAGAGGGTCTTTTTGCGTCCTCTGCGTGGTTGTTTGTAGGTTTTTGTGCTGACCGCAAAGCTATCTTTCCTATCCTCGGTCTATTCAGAAAGTCGGGCCTCACTTTGCTAAAATCTATTTCATCTCTGTGTTTGTATTTTCATCTTTACTCACAGTCATTATATGTGGGGGGCTGCCATTTCCATTGGGGAATTTCTCTGAGGCAAGGTAGGCTTATTTTTCTATCTTCAGGGCTAGCTAGTTTCTCAGGCTGTGCCCGAGGCGCCTAGGTCTGGTCAGGAGCGCTCCACGGCTACCTCTAGTGTGGTATGATAGGATTAGGGATTGCGGTCAGCAGAGTTCCCACGTCTCAGAGCTCGTCCTATGTTATTAGTAACTATCAGGTCACTTTGTGTGCTCTTAATCACTAGGTCCATTGTGGTTCTGAATCACCAGTTCATAACAGTGAGCACTTTGACCCACCAAGTGCTTCACAGAAATTTATAATGCAGAATCGTAAAAATAAAAAATCATATTTTTTCACAAAAATTATATTTTCGCCCCCAATGTTTTATTTTCCCAAGGGTAAGAGAAGAAATTGGACCCCAAAAGTGGTTGTACAATTTGTCCTGAGTACGCTGATACCCCATATGTGGGGGGTAAACAACTGTTTGGGCGCATGGGAGAGCTCGGAAGGGAAGCAGCGCCGTTTGACTTTTCAATGCAAAATTTACAGGAATTGAGATGGGACGCCATGTTGCGTTTAGAGAGCCACTGATGTGCCTAAACATTGAAACCCCCCACAAGTGACACCATTTTGGAAAGTAGACCCCCTAAGGAACTTATCTAGATGTGTTTTGAGCGCTTTGACCCACCAAGGGCTTCACAGAAGTTTATAATGCAGAGCCGTGAAAATAAAACAAAAATTTTTTCCCACAAAAATTATTTTTTTAGCCCCCAGTTTTGTATTTTCCCAAGGGTAACAGGAAAATTGGACCCCAAAATTTGTTGCCCAATTTGTTCTGAGTGCGATTATACACAATATGTAGGGGGAACCACTGTTTGGGTGCATGGGAGGGCTCGGAAGGGAAGGAGCGCCATTTGGAATGCAGACTTAGATGGAATGGTCTGCAGGTGTCACATTGCGTTTGCAGAGCCCCTAATGTACCTAAACAGTAGAAACCCCCCACAAGTGACACCATTTCGGAAACTGGACACCCTAAGAAACTCATCTAGATGTGTTGTTAGAGCTTTGAACCCCCAAGTGTTTCACTACAGTTTGTAACGCAGAGCCGTGAAAATTAAAAAAAAAAAAATTTCCCCCCAAAATTATTTTTTAGCCCCCAGTTTTGTATTTTCCCGAGGGTAAGAGGAGAAATTCGACCCCAAAAGTTGTTGTCCAATTTGTCCTGAGTACGCTGATACCCCATATGTGGGGGGAACCACCGTTTGGGCGCATGGGAGGGCTCGGAAGGGAAGGAGTGCCATTTGGAATGCAGACTTAGATGGAATAGTCTGCAGGCGTCACATTGCGTTTGCAGAGCCCCTAATGTACCTGAACAGTAGAAACCCCCCCATATTGGAAATTAGACCCCCCAGAGAACTCATCTAGATGTGTTGTGAGAACCTTGAACCCCTAAGTGTTTCACTACAGTTTATAACGCAGAGCCGTGAAAATAAAAAATCTTTTTTTTTCCCACAAAAATTATTTTTTAGCCCCCAGTTTTGTATTTTCCCAAGGGTAACAGGAGAAATTGGACCCGAAAAGTTGTTGTCCTATTTGTCCTGAGTACGCTGATACCCCATATGTTGGGGTAAACCCCTGTTTGGGCACACGGGAGAGCTCGGAAGGGAAGGAGCACTGTTTTACTTTTTCAACGCAGAATTGGCTGGAATTGAGATCGGACGCCATGTCGTGTTTGGAGAGCCCCTGATGTGTCTAAACAGTGGAAACCCCCCAATTATAACTGAAACCCTAATCTAAACACATCCCTAACCCTAATTCCAATGGTAACCCTAACCACACCTCTAACCCTGACACACCCCTAACCCTAATCCCAACCCTATTCCCAACTGTAAATGTAATCTAAATCCTAACCCAAACTTTAGCCCCAACCCTAAATGTAGCCCCAACCCTAACCCTAGCCCTAACCCTAGCCCTAGCCCTAACCCTAGCCCTAACCCTAGCCCTAGCCCTAACCCTAAACCTAACCCTAGCCCTAACCCTAGCCCTAGCCCTAACCCTAACCCTAGCCCTAGCCCTAACCCTAGCCCTAACCCTAGCCCTAACCCTAACCTAACCCTAACCCTAGCCCTAACCCTAGCCCTAACCCTAGCCCTAACCCTAGCCCTAACCCTAACCCTAGCCCTAACCCTAGCCCTAATGGGAAAATGGAAATAAATACTTTTTTTTATTTTTCCCTAACTAAGGGGGTGATGAAGGGGGGTTTGATGTACTTTTATAGCGGAATTTTATGATTGGCAGCCGTCACACACTGAAAGACGCTTTTTATTGCAAAAAATATTTTTTGCGTTACCACATTTTGAGAGCTATAATTTTTCCATATTTTGGTCCACAGAGTCATGTGAGGTCTTGTTTTCTGCGGGATGAGTTGACGTTTTTATTGGTAACATTTTCGGGCACGTGACATGTTTTCTTCGCTTTTTATTCCGATTTTTGTGAGGAAGAATGACCAAAAACCAGCTATTCATGAATTTCTTTTGTGGGAGACGTTTATACCGTTCCGCGTTTGGTAAAATTGATAAAGCAGTTTTCTTCTTCGGGTCAGTACGATTACAGCGACACCTCATTTATATAATTTTTTTATGTTTTGTCGCTTTTATACGATAAAAACTATTTTACAGAAAAAAAATATATTTTTGCATCGTTTTACTCTCAGGACTATAACTTTTTTATTTTTTTGCTGATAATGCTGTATGGCAGCTCGTTTTTTGCGGGGCAAGATGTTGTTTTCAGCGGTACCATGGTTATTTATATCTGTCTTTTTTGATCGCGTGTTATTCCACTTTTTGTTCGGCGGTATGATAATAAAGCGTTGTTTTTTGCCTCGTTTTTTTTTTCTTACGGTGTTTACTGAAGGGGTTAACTAGTGATATAGTTTTATAGGTGGGGTCGTTACGGACGCGGCGATACTAAATATGTGTACTTTTATTGTTTTTATTTAGATGAAGAAATGTATTTATGGGAATAATATTTTTTTTTTCATTATTTAGGAATATTTTTTTTATTTTTTTTTACACATTTGGAAAAAATTTTTTTAACTTTTTTATTTTGTCCCGGGGGGGACATCACAGATCGATGATATGACAGTTTGCACAGCACTCTGTCAGATCACCGATCTGTCTCAGAGCACCGCAGGCTTCACAGTGCCTGCTCTGAGCAGGCTCTGTGAAGCCACCTCCCTCCCTGCAGGACCCGGATCCGCGGCCATCTTGGATCCAGGGCTGGAGCAGGCAGGGAGGGAGGTAAGAGACCCTCGCAGCAACGCGATCACATCGTGTTGCTGCGGGGGGCTCTGGGAAGCCCGCAGGGAGCTTCATCTTTGATCGTGGTGTGCCGGGGGTTAATGTGCCGGGGGCGGTCCGTGACCGCTCCTGGCACATAGTGCCGGATGTCAGCTGCGATAGGCAGCTGATACCCGGCCGTGATCGGCGGCGCTCCCCCTGTGAGCGCTGCCGATCGCATATGACGTACTATTCCGTCGGTGGTCATAGGGGCCCACCCCACCTCGACGAGATAGTACGTCTAATGTCAGAAAGGGGTTAAAGAAATACTGCATATAATGCCCACCTCTCCCTCCAATTTTTTCACTAAAAATGTTTTAATTGATTAAAAAATGATTGATGTCTCTTAAAGCCACAATAAACATTGGACTACTAAATATCCTGTAAAGATAAGTGATACATACCCCTTGTGGAATCAAATAGCCTCCAAGGTTTGTATCCTCATCCAGTGTACGACTTGTAAAAGGCACTGTTGGTGTGACTCTAAAACAAGGATGGTTATGATTACAATCCCATTTATAACTAACTTTTGAAACAATTATAACTTTCTTAAAAGCATTGAACCCACTATACTCGTATATTTATTTATATCTATAGATTTACAGAATATTCATTTAGTATTCCACAAATATCTGGTAAGCAGAGGTCATCTAGATTAAACCTATATGGACATTTTAGCCAGATGAATATATCATTATCCATATAATTTTAAATCTTTTAAAATCTGCATGATTTGACCAATTAGAATTTTTGCAAATTCATTCACATCTGCTTAGCAGCCCTCCTCTGAGGCTCATAGACCAAATGCCTATCGACGTATCGTCAAGGATAGCTTACTAAACTAAACTCTTTCTTGCATAGGGAACTGGAACAGAGCACCGGTCACTGCTGTTAACTATTTGAAGTCCAATGTCAAAAAATGAAAGCGGCATTTAAAAGGAGCATCATCATCGGCCCCACAAAAGATGATCGCAGAGCACCGATGGCTTCCCTTTGCTGCCACTTTGGAACTGCTGTGAAATTCATGGAAGTCTGTGATTTTCACTATACAGTATACTGCAAAATCCTCCATTAGATGATTGCAGTTGCATTTTCCATAACAGGATTAAAAGGAGAAGTAAAAAATAAAAAAAGTGCTTAAAAATATAAAGAAAAACCTAAAGATTCAAATCTCACGCTTTTATCACAAAAATGTGAATTTCTCTTAAAATTAAAGTAACTAAAAAATGAACCTATTTGTTATCTTCATTTCCGTAAGTCCAGTCTCTTAAAATGTAAAATAAAGTATCCCATGCTGCAAAATTTATAAGAGAAATAAATCAAAACACCTAAATCGCTTTCCGTTCATCAATCCTCTTTAAAAACAGCACAAAAAGTGATCAAAATGTTATGTGTGCCCCAAATTGGTATTAATAGAACCATCAGTTTGTAATGTAAGAAAAACAAGCGCTCTCATAGTGCAGTCAATGGAAAAATGAAACTGTTAAGAATCTTGGTAAATGGTGACACAAACCAACAATTTATTTGAACAAACTTATGGATTTTTTTACAACGTAAAAAATTTTTTTTTGCAAATTTGGTATCGCTGTCATCGTACTGACCTATATTATAATGTTTCTGGATCACTATTCTTACCATACAATGAGTGCTATAAAAGCACAACCCAAAACTCCATAGTTGTATTGTTTTTTTCTCACCATTTCATTTTCCAGTATAATGTATGATAACAAGAAATATTGTTATTCAAAACTACAACTCATCTCACAATAAGCAAGCTCTCAAATAGCTATGTTAACCCCTTAACCCCCGAAGCTTTGTTCGGTTTTGCGTTTTCTTTTATCGCTCCTCTTCTTCCCAGAGACATAACTTTTTTATTTTTCTGTCATTATGGCCATGTGAGGGCTTGTTTTTTGTGGGATGAGCTGCACTTTTGAAGAACACCATTGGTTTTACCATGTCCTGTGCTAGACAATGGGAAAAAAATTCCAAGTGCAAGGGAAATTGCAAAAAAAAGTTCAATCCCACACCTGTTTTTTGCTTGGCTTTTTTACTAGGTTCGCTAAATGCTAAAACTGACCTGCAATTATGATTCCCACGGTCATTACGAGTTCATAGACACCAAACAGGTCTAGGTTCATTTTTATCTAAGTGGTGAACAAAATTCCAAACTTTGCTAAAAAAATACCTGTAGCGTCTCCATTTTCCGTGATCTCGGGTTGGGTGAGGGCTTATTTTTTGTGTGCCGAGCTGCTGTTTTTAATGATACCATTTTGGTGCAGATACAATTTTTTGATTGCTCCTTATTGCATTTTAATGCAATGTTGCGAAGACCAAAAAAACATAATTTTTTTCTCACCATGCCGTTTAGCTATCAGGTTGTTCCTTTTTTTGATTGAGCAATTATGAATGTGGCGTTACCAAATATGTTAATGTTTGATTTTATTTTTATTGTTTTATTTTGAATGGGGCGAAAGGGGGATGAATTTAACTTTTTTTTTTTTTTTACTTTTTTTTATATTTTTAAAAACATTTTTTTTACTTTTGGCATGCTTCAATAGTCTCCATAGGAGACTAAAAGCTGCCATAGCCATATCAGCTCTGCTACATAGAGGAGATGTTCAGATCGTCTCTACATGGCAGGTATACTGATTTGCTATGAGCGCCGCTTACTAGGTGGCACTCACAGCAAGTCGGCAATGACAACCATACAGGTTTCCAGGAGACCTCCTAGTCATGCCAAAAGTTAAAAAAAAAAATTTTTAAACGTAAAAAAAAATAAAAAAATATAAAAGTTCAAATCACCCTCCTTTCGCACCATTCAAAATAAAACAATAAAAATAAAATCAAACATTAACATATTTGGCATCGCTGCATTCAGAATCGCCCAATCTATAAATAAAATATAGGAGCAGCACTAACAAAGGCAAAAGATTATTAGCTAGTGCAAAGCCTACCAGGCATAATCAAACCTCAATGTATCCAAAAAAGATGAAGGCAGCACTCCAAATGGTTCAAAACATTTAGTGGTTTATTGACCAATCATGTGAGATTATTGACCTTGACATCATGGGTCAATAATCCAGAATATTCACTGCTCCCCCAGGCACATGCATATACCAGGATGGGGGATATTAGTACAGAATTGGGGGACATTATCCTTTTAAAAGTGTCAGCATCTGCTCCCCCATAACAGTGCATCATGACCACATTTTTGGCTTCAATTAATTTTTAAATTTTCCTCCTCTAAAAGCTATGGTTTGATGCATCTTAGGCTATGTGCACACGTTGCGGATTGGTGTGCGGATTTTTCCGCACTGTTTTTGCAAAATCAGCAGGTAAACCGCACTGAGGATTACCGGCGGATTTTCCGTGGTTTTTGTGCAGTTTTTGTGTGGATTCCACCTGCGGATTCCTTTTATGGAGCAGGTGTAAACCGCTGCGGAATCTGCACAAAGAATTGGCATGCTGCGGAAAAAAACATGGCTGCGTTTCTGCACTGTTTTTTTTCTGCAGCATGTGCACTGCGGATTTTATTTTCCATACGCTTACATGGTACTGTACCATGCATGGAAAACAGCTGCAGATCCGCAGCGTTAAATCCACTGCGGATCCGCAGCAAAATCCAAAACGTGTGCACATAGCCTTATAGTCCAAAATACGGTGTATATGTATAGTACGCTATTTGCTACTCAGCAAAAAGTGGCAAAGCAATTTTTCACAAATTGAGTCATATTTCTAAAGCACTATTGTCTTTATGTCCAATTTAAAAATTATCATATCACTTTAATTGGTAAATGATGACTTTACTCGGCTGAACATATTGGTGTGGACTGATATTATATATGCCGGTTTTACTGGTGATGTTTTTTGTGTAACCTCTGCATTATATTTAAAGTTTATAATATTTAGCATTTTGTATAATATTCCACATGTGTTATATATATATACCGTACATACTCGAGTATAAGCCGAGATTTTCAGCCCAAATTTTTGGGCTGAAAGTGCCCCTCTCGGCTTATACTCGAGTCACGGTAGCGGTGGGGTCGGCGGGTGAGGGGGAGAGGGCGCTGAGGCATACTCACATAGTCCCGGCGATCCTGGCGCTCCCCCTTCCGTCCCACGGTCTTCTGTGCTGCAGCTTCTTCCCCTCTTCAGCGGTCACGTGGGACCACTCATTAGAGAAATGAATAGGCGGCTCCACCTCCCATAGGGGTGGAGCCGCCTATTCATTTCTCTAATCAGCGGTGCCGGTGACCGCTGATAGAGGAAGAGGCTGCAGCACAGAAGACCGTGGGACAGACGGGGAGCGCCAGGATCGCTGGGACTAGGTAAGTATGTAATATTCACCTGTCCACGTTCCAGCCGCCGGGCGCCGCTCCATCTTCCCAGCGTCTCTGTGCTCTGACTGTTCAGGTCAGAGGGCGCGATGACACATATAGTGTGCGCGCCGCCCTCTGCCTGATCAATCAGTGCGGAGAGACGGTGGGACCGGACTCTGGGAGCTGCAAGCAAGAGAGGTGAGTATGGCTTTTTTTTTTTATTGCAGCAGCAGCAGCAGCGGCACAGATTTATGTGGAGCATCTATGGAGAAATATGAACGGTGCAGAGCACTATATGGCACAGATATGGGGCAATATGAACGGTGCAGAGCATATATGGGGCACAGATATGGGGCAATATGAACGGTGCAGAGCATATATGGGGCACAGATATGGGGCAATATGAACGGTGCAGAGCACTATATGGCACAGATATGGGGCAATTGTTATGAAAGGCAATTCAGAATCACAATGGACATGGAGGTCAGAGCACATACAGTGATCTGACAATAACCCAAAATAATAGAACGAGCTCTGAGACGTGGGAACTCTGCAGACCGCAATCCCTACTCCTATCAAACCACACTAAAGGTAGCCGTGGAGCGCTCCTGACCAGAACCTAGGCGCCTCGTCACAGCCTGAGAAACTAGCTAGTCCTGAAGATAGAAAAATAAGCCTACCTTGCCTCAGAGAAATTCCCCAAAGGAAAAGGCAGCCCCCCACATATAATGACTGTGAGTAAGATGAAAACACAAACATAGAGATGAAACAGATTTAGCAAAGTGAGCTGAACAGAATGAGGATAGGGAAGATAACTTTGCGGTCAGCACAAAAACCTATAAATAACCACGCAGAGGGGACAAAAAGACCCTCCGCACCGACTAACGGTACGGAGGTGGTCCCTCTGCGTCTCAGAGCTTCCAGCAGGCGAGAAAAACCAATAAAGCAAGCTGGACTGAAAAATAGCAACAAAATAACATAAGCAAAACTTAGCTTTGCAGAGCAGCAGGCCACAGGAATGATCCAGAGAAAAAGCAAGTCCTACACTGGAACATTGACAGGAAGCATAGATCAAAGCATCAGGTGGAGTTAAGTAGAGAAGAAGCTAACGAGCTCACCAGATCACCTGAGGGAGGAAACTCAGAAGCTGCAGTACCACTTTCCTCCACAAACGGAAGATCCCAGAGAGAATCAGCCGAAGTACCACTTGTGACCACAGGAGTGAACTCTGCCACAGAATTCACAACAGTACCCCCTCCTTGAGGAGGGGTCACCGAACCCTCACCAGAGCCCCCAGGCCGACCAGGATGAGCCACATGAAAGGCACGAACAAGATCGGGAGCATGGACATCAGAGGCAAAAACCCAGGAATTATCTTCCTGAGCATAACCCTTCCATTTAACCAGATACTGGAGTTTCCATCTTGAAACACGAGAATCCAAAATCTTCTCCACAATATACTCCAATTCCCCCTCCACCAAAACCGGGGCAGGAGGCTCAACAGATGGAACCATAGGTGCCACGTATCTCCGCAACAATGACCTATGGAATACGTTATGTATGGAAAAAGAATCTGGAAGGGTCAGACGAAAAGACACAGGATTAAGAACCTCAGAAATCCCATACGGACCAATAAAATGAGGTTTAAACTTAGGAGAGGAAACCTTCATAGGAATATGACGAGAAGATAACCAAACCAGATCCCCAACACGAAGTCGGGGACCCACACGGCGTCTGCGATTAGCGAAAAGTTGAGCCTTCTCCTGGGACAAGGTCAAATTGTCCACTACCTGAGTCCAAATCTGCTGCAACCTGTCCACCACAGTATCCACACCAGGACAGTCCGAAGACTCAATCTGTCCAGAAGAGAAACGAGGATGGAACCCAGAATTGCAGAAAAACGGTGAAACCAAGGTAGCCGAGCTAGCCCGATTATTAAGGGCGAACTCAGCCAAAGGCAAAAAGGACACCCAGTCATCCTGATCAGCAGAAACAAAGCACCTCAGATATGTTTCCAAGGTCTGATTGGTTCGCTCGGTCTGGCCATTAGTCTGAGGATGGAAAGCCGAGGAAAAAGACAAGTCAATGCCCATCCTACCACAAAAGGCTCGCCAAAACCTCGAAACAAACTGGGAACCTCTGTCAGAAACAATATTCTCTGGAATGCCATGCAAACGAACCACATGCTGGAAGAACAAAGGCACCAAATCAGAGGAGGAAGGCAATTTAGACAAGGGTACCAGATGGACCATCTTAGAAAAGCGATCACAGACCACCCAAATGACTGACATCTTTTGAGAAACGGGAAGGTCAGAAATAAAATCCATAGAGATATGTGTCCAAGGCCTCTTCGGGACCGGCAAGGGCAAAAGCAACCCACTGGCACGAGAACAGCAGGGCTTAGCCCGAGCACAAATCCCACAGGACTGCACAAAAGTACACACATCCCGCGACAGAGAGGGCCACCAAAAGGATCTAGCCACTAACTCTCTGGTACCAAAGATTCCAGGATGACCAGCCAACACCGAACAATGAAGTTCAGAGATAACTCTATTCGTCCACCTATCAGGGACAAACGTTTCTCCGCTGGGCAACGATCAGGTTTATTAGCCTGAAATTTTTGCAGCACCCGCCGCAAATCAGGGGAGATGGCAGACACAATTACTCCCTCCTTGAGGATACCCTGTTATGGCTGGCAATCAGGCAACACAGCGTGCAGTAATCAGCGCACATACAGAGATCTGGCAATAACCCAAAACAATAGGACGAGCTCTGAGACGTGGAATCTCTGTAGACTGCAGTACCTGATCTATCCTCACACAACTGTAAGCAGCAGTGGATTGCGCCTATCAACTACCTATGCAACTCGGCACTGCCTGAGGAGCTGACTAGCCTGAAGATAGAAATACAAGCCTGACTTACCTCAGAGAAATACCCCAAAGGAATAGGCAGCCCCCACATATAATGACTGTTAGCAAGATGAAAAGACAAACGTAGGAATGAAATAGATTCAGCAAAGTGAGGCCCGATATTCTAGACAGAGCGAGGATAGCAAAGAGAACTATGCAGTCTACAAAAAACCCTAAAACGAAAACCACGCAAAGGGGCAAAAAGACCCACCGTGCCGAACTAACAGCACGGCGGTGCACCCCTTTGCTTCTCAGAGCTTCCAGCAAAAGTTAATAGCAAGCTGGACAGAAAAAACAGAAAACAAACTAGAAGCACTTATCTAGCAGAGCAGCAGGCCCAAGGAAAGATGCAGTAGCTCAGATCCAACACTGGAACATTGACAAGGAGCAAGGAAGACAGACTCAGGTGGAGCTAAATAGCAAGGCAGCCAACGAGCTCACCAAAACACCTGAGGGAGGAAGCCCAGAGACTGCAATACCACTTGTGACCACAGAAGTGAACTCAGCCACAGAATTCACAACAGTACCCCCCCCCTTGAGGAGGGGTCACCGAACCCTCACCAGAACCCCCAGGCCGACCAGGATGAGCCACATGAAAGGCACGAACAAGATCTGGGGCATGGACATCAGAGGCAAAAACCCAGGAATTATCTTCCTGAGCATAACCCTTCCATTTGACCAGATACTGGAGTTTCCGTCTAGAGACACGAGAATCCAAAATCTTCTCCACAATATACTCCAATTCCCCCTCCACCAAAACAGGGGCAGGAGGCTCCACAGATGGAACCATAGGTGCCACGTATCTCCTCAACAACGACCTATGGAATACATTATGTATGGAAAAGGAGTCTGGGAGGGTCAGACGAAAAGACACCGGATTGAGAATCTCAGAAATCCTATACGGACCAATAAAACGAGGTTTAAATTTAGGAGAGGAAACCTTCATAGGTATATGACGAGAAGATAACCAAACCAGATCCCCAACACGAAGTCGGGGTCCCACACGGCGTCTGCGATTAGCGAAAAGCTGAGCCTTCTCCTGGGACAAGGTCAAATTGTCCACTACCTGAGTCCAGATCTGCTGCAACCTGTCCACCACATAATCCACACCAGGACAGTCCGAAGACTCAACCTGTCCTGAAGAGAAACGAGGATGGAACCCAGAATTGCAGAAAAATGGAGAGACCAAGGTAGCCGAGCTGGCCCGATTATTAAGGGCGAACTCAGCCAACGGCAAAAATGACACCCAATCATCCTGGTCAGCGGAAACAAAACATCTCAGATATGTTTCCAAGGTCTGATTGGTTCGTTCGGTCTGGCCATTAGTCTGAGGATGGAAGGCCGAGGAAAAAGACAGGTCAATGCCCATCCTACCACAAAAGGCTCGCCAGAACCTCGAGACAAACTGGGAACCTCTGTCAGAAACAATATTCTCAGGAATGCCATGTAAACGAACCACATGCTGGAAGAACAAAGGCACCAAATCAGAGGAGGAAGGCAATTTAACCAAGGGCACCAGATGGACCATTTTAGAAAAGCGATCACAGACCACCCAAATGACAGACATTTTTTGAGAAACGGGAAGGTCAGAAATGAAATCCATCGAAATATGTGTCCAAGGCCTCTTCGGGACCGGCAAGGGCAAAAGCAACCCACTGGCACGTGAACAGCAGGGCTTAGCCCTAGCACAAATTCCACAGGACTGCACAAAAGCACGCACATCCCGTGACAGAGATGGCCACCAGAAGGATCTAGCAACCAACTCCCTGGTACCAAAGATTCCTGGATGACCGGCCAGCACCGAACAATGAAGTTCAGAGATAACTTTACTAGTCCACCTATCAGGGACGAACAGTTTCTCGGCCGGACAACGATCAGGTTTATTAGCCTGAAATTTCTGCAACACTCTCCGCAAATCAGGGGAGATGGCAGACACAATGACTCCTTCCTTGAGGATACTCGCCGGCTCAGATAACCCCGGAGAGTCGGGCACAAAACTCCTAGACAGAGCATCCGCCTTCACATTTTTAGAGCCCGGAAGGTATGAAATCACAAAATCAAAACGAGCAAAAAATAACGACCAACGGGCCTGTCTAGGATTCAAGCGCTTGGCAGACTCAAGATAAGTAAGGTTCTTATGATCAGTCAAAACCACCACGCGATGCTTAGCACCCTCAAGCCAATGACGCCACTCCTCGAATGCCCACTTCATGGCCAGCAACTCTCGGTTGCCCACATCATAATTACGCTCAGCAGCAGAAAATTTCCTGGAAAAGAAAGCACATGGTTTGAACACTGAGCAACCAGAACCTCTCTGTGACAAAACCGCCCCTGCACCAATCTCAGAAGCATCAACCTCGACCTGGAACGGAAGAGAAACATCAGGTTGACACAACACAGGGGCACAGCAAAAACGACGCTTCAACTCCTGAAAAGCTTCCACGGCAGCAGAAGACCAATTAACCAAATCAGCACCCTTCTTGGTCAAATCGGTCAATGGTCTGGCAATGCTAGAAAAATTACAGATGAAGCGACGATAAAAATTAGCAAAGCCCAGGAATTTCTGCAAACTTTTTAGAGATGTCGGCTGAGTCCAATCCTGGATGGCCTGAACCTTAACCGGATCCATCTCGATAGTAGAAGGGGAAAAGATGAACCCCAAAAATGAAACTTTCTGCACACCGAAGAGACACTTTGATCCCTTCACGAACAAGGAATTAGCACGCAGTACCTGGAAAACCATTCTGACTTGCTTCACATGAGACTCCCAATCATCTGAGAAGATCAAAATGTCATCCAAGTAAACAATCAAGAATTTATCCAGATACTCACGGAAAATGTCATGCATAAAAGACTGAAAAACAGATGGAGCATTGGCAAGTCCGAACGGCATCACCAGATACTCAAAATGACCCTCGGGCGTATTAAATGCCGTTTTCCATTCATCTCCCTGCCTGATTCTCACCAGATTATACGCACCACGAAGATCAATCTTAGTAAACCAACTAGCCCCCTTAATCCGAGCAAACAAGTCAGAAATCAATGGCAAGGGATACTGAAACTTAACAGTGATCTTATTAAGAAGGCGGTAATCAATACACGGTCTTAGCGAACCATCCTTCTTGGCTACAAAAAAGAACCCTGCTCCCAATGGTGACGACGATGGGCGAATATGTCCCTTCTCCAGGGACTCCTTCACATAACTGCGCATAGCGGTGTGTTCAGGTACGGACAAATTAAATAAACGACCCTTAGGGAATTTACTACCAGGAATCAAATCGATAGCACAATCACAATTCCTATGCGGAGGTAGGGCATCAGACTTGGACTCTTCAAATACATCCTGAAAGTCCGACAAGAACTCTGGGATGTCAGAAGGAATGGATGACGAAATAGACAAAAATGGAACATCACCATGTACTCCCTGACAACCCCAGCTGGTTACCGACATAAAGTTCCAATCCAATACTGGATTATGGGTTTGTAGCCATGGCAACCCCAACACGACCACATCATGCAAATTATGCAGTACCAAAAAGCGAATAACTTCCTGATGTGCAGGAGCCATGCACATGGTCAGCTGGGCCCAGTACTGAGGCTTATTCTTGGCCAAAGGTGTAGCATCAATTCCTCTCAACGGAATAGGACACCGCAAAGGCTCCAAGAAAAATCCACAACGTTTAGCATAATCCAAATCCATCAGATTCAGGGCAGCGCCTGAATCCACAAACGCCATGACAGAATATGATGACAAAGAGCACATTAAGGTAATGGACAAAAGGAATTTGGACTGTACAGTACCAATAACGGCAGAGCTATCGAACCGCCTAGTGCGTTTAGGACAATTAGAAATAGCATGAGTAGAATCACCACAATAGAAACACAGTCTGTTCAGACGTCTGTGTTCGTGCCGTTCTACTTTAGTCATAGTCCTGTCGCACTGCATAGGCTCAGGCTTACTCTCAGACAATACCGCCAGATGGTGCACAGATTTACGCTCGCGCAAGCGACGACCGATCTGAATGGCCAAGGACATAGACTCATTCAAACCAGCAGGCATAGGAAATCCCACCATTACATCCTTAAGAGCTTCAGAGAGACCCTTTCTGAACAAAGCCGCTAGTGCAGATTCATTCCACAGAGTGAGTACTGACCATTTTCTAAATTTCTGACAATATACTTCTACATCATCCTGACCCTGGCATAAAGCCAGCAGATTTTTCTCAGCTTGATCCACTGAATTAGGCTCATCGTAAAGCAATCCCAGCGCCTGGAAAAATGCATCAACATTACTCAATGCAGAATCTCCTGGTGCAAGAGAAAACGCCCAGTCCTGTGGGTCGCCGCGCAAAAAAGAAATAATAATCAAAACCTGTTGAATAGGATTACCAGAAGAATGAGGTTTCAAGGCCAAAAATAGCTTACAATTATTTCTGAAGCTCAGGAACTTAGTTCTGTCACCAAAAAACAAATCAGGAATCGGAATTCTTGGTTCTAGCATCGATTTCTGATCAATAGTATCTTGAATCTTTTGTACATTTACAACGAGATTATCCATTGAGGAGCACAGAGCCTGAATATCCATGTCCACAGCTGTGTCCTGAAGCACTCTAATGTCTAGGGGAAAAAAAAGACTGAAGACAGAGCTAAGAAAAAAAAATGATGTCAGGATTTCTTTTTTCCCTCTATTGGAAATCATTGAAAGGCTCCTTGTACTGTTATGGCTGGCAATCAGGCAACACAGCGTGCAGTAATCAGCGCACATACAGAGATCTGGCAATAACCCAAAACAATAGGACGAGCTCTGAGACGTGGAATCTCTGTAGACTGCAGTACCTGATCTATCCTCACACAACTGTAAGCAGCAGTGGATTGCGCCTATCAACTACCTATGCAACTCGGCACTGCCTGAGGAGCTGACTAGCCTGAAGATAGAAATACAAGCCTGACTTACCTCAGAGAAATACCCCAAAGGAATAGGCAGCCCCCACATATAATGACTGTTAGCAAGATGAAAAGACAAACGTAGGAATGAAATAGATTCAGCAAAGTGAGGCCCGATATTCTAGACAGAGCGAGGATAGCAAAGAGAACTATGCAGTCTACAAAAAACCCTAAAACGAAAACCACGCAAAGGGGCAAAAAGACCCACCGTGCCGAACTAACAGCACGGCGGTGCACCCCTTTGCTTCTCAGAGCTTCCAGCAAAAGTTAATAGCAAGCTGGACAGAAAAAACAGAAAACAAACTAGAAGCACTTATCTAGCAGAGCAGCAGGCCCAAGGAAAGATGCAGTAGCTCAGATCCAACACTGGAACATTGACAAGGAGCAAGGAAGACAGACTCAGGTGGAGCTAAATAGCAAGGCAGCCAACGAGCTCACCAAAACACCTGAGGGAGGAAGCCCAGAGACTGCAATACCACTTGTGACCACAGAAGTGAACTCAGCCACAGAATTCACAACAATACCCGCCGGCTCAGACAAACCCGGAGAGTCGGGTACAAAACTCCTAGACAGAGCATCCGCCTTCACATTTTTAGAGCCCGTAAGGTACGAAATCACAAAGTCAAAACGGGCAAAAAACAACGACCAACGAGCTTGTCTAGGATTCAAGTGCTTGGCAGACTCGAGATAAGTCAAGTTCTTATGATCAGTCAATACCACCACGCGATGCTTAGCTCCTTCAAGCCAATGACGCCACTCCTCGAATGCCCACTTCATGGCCAGCAACTCTCGGTTGCCCACATCATAATTTCGCTCAGCAGGCGAAAACTTCCTGGAAAAGAAAGCGCATGGTTTCATCACTGAGCAACCAGAACCTCTCTGTGACAAAACAGCCCCTGCTCCAATCTCAGAAGCATCAACCTTGACCTGGAACGGAAGAGAAACATCTGGTTGACACAACACAGGGGCAGAAGAAAAACGACGCTTCAACTCTTGAAAAGCTTCCACAGCAGCAGAAGACTAATTGACCACATCAGCACCCTTCTTGGTCAAATCGGTCAATGGTTTAGCAATACTAGAAAAATTGCAGATGAAGCGACGATAAAAATTAGCAAAGCCCAGGAACTTTTGCAGACTTTTCAGAGATGTCGGCTGAGTCCAATCATGGATGGCTTGGACCTTAACAGGATCCATCTCGATAGTAGAAGGGGAAAAGATGAACCCCAAAAATGAAACCTTCTGCACACCAAAGAGACACTTTGATCCCTTCACAAACAAAGAATTAGCACGCAGGACCTGAAAAACCGTTCTGACCTGCTTCACATGAGACTCCCAATCATCCGAGAAGATCAAAATGTCATCCAAGTACACAATCAGGAATTTATCCAGGTACTCTCGGAAGATGTCATGCATAAAGGACTGAAACACTGATGGAGCATTGGCAAGTCCGAACGGCATCACGAGATACTCAAAATGACCCTCGGGCGTATTAAATGCAGTTTTCCATTCATCGCCTTGCTTAATTCGCACCAGATTATACGCACCACGAAGATCTATCTTTGTGAACCAACTAGCCCCCTTAATCCGAGCAAACAGATCAGATAACAATGGCAAGGGGTACTGAAATTTAACTGTGATCTTATTAAGAAGGCGGTAATCTATACAAGGTCTCAGCGAACCATCCTTCTTGGCTACAAAAAAGAACCCTGCTCCTAATGGCGATGATGACGGGCGAATATGCCCCTTCTCCAGGGATTCCTTCACATAACTGGGCATAGCGGTGTGCTCAGGCACGGACAAATTAAACAATCGACCTTTTGGGAATTTACTACAAGGAATCAAATTGATAGCACAATCACAATCCCTATGCGGAGGTAGGGTATTGGACTTGGGCACATCAAATACATCCCGGTAATCAGACAAGAACTCTGGGACCTCAGAAGGGGTGGATGACGAAATTGACAGGAATGGAACATCACCATGTACCCCCTGACAACCCCAGCTGGACACCGACATGGATTTCCAATCTAATACTGGATTATGGGCTTGTAGCCATGGTAACCCCAACACGACTACATCATGCAGATTATGCAACACCAGAAAGCGAACAACCTCCTGATGTGCAGGAGCCATGCACATGGTCAGCTGGGTCCAGTATTGAGGCTTATTCTTGGCCAAAGGCGTAGCATCAATTCCTCTCAATGGAATAGGACACTGCAAGGGCTCCAAGAAAAACCCACAACGCTTAGCATATTCCAAGTCCATCAAATTCAGGGCAGCGCCTGAATCCACAAATGCCATGACAGAATACGATGACAAAGAGCAGATCAAGGTAACGGACAGAAGAAATTTTGACTGTACAGTACCAATGGTGGCAGACCTAGCGAACCGCTTAGTGCGCTTAGGACAATCAGAGATAGCATGAGTGGAATCACCACAGTAGAAACACAGACCATTCAGACGTCTATGTTCTTGCCGTTCAACTCTGGTCAAGGTCCTATCACACTGCATAGGCTCAGGTTTAAGCTCATGTAATACCGCCAAATGGTGCACAGATTTACGCTCACGCAAGCGTCGACCGATCTGAATGGCCAAAGACATAGACTCATTCAAACCAGCAGGTATAGGAAATCCCACCATGACATCCTTAAGGGCTTCAGAGAGACCCTTTCTGAATATTGCTGCCAGCGCAGATTCATTCCATTGAGTGAGCACTGACCACTTTCTAAATTTCTGACAATATACCTCTATCTCATCCTGAGCCTGACAAAGAGCCAGCAAATTTTTTTTCTGCCTGATCCACTGAATTAGGCTCATCGTACAGCAACCCAAGCGCCAGGAAAAACTCATCGATATTACTCAACGCAGGATCTCCTGGCGCAAGAGAAAACGCCCAGTCCTGAGGGTCGCCGCGCAAAAAAGAAATGACGATCCTAACCTGTTGAATTGGGTCACCAGAAGAGCGAGGTTTCAAAGCCAGAAATAGTTTACAATTATTTTTGAAACTCAGAAATTTAGTTCTATCTCCAAAAAACAAATCTGGAATAGGAATTCTCGGTTCTAGCAAAGAATTCTGAACCACAAAATCCTGAATATTTTGAACTCTTGCCGTGAGCTGATCCACACATGAAGATAGACCTTTAATGTCCATTGCTACACCTGTGTCCTGAACCACCCAAATGTCTAGGGGAAAAAAAAAAAAAAACACAGTGCAAAGAAAAAAAAATGGTCTCAGAACTTCTTTTTTCCCTCTATTGAGAATCATTAGCACTTACGGTTTCCTGTACTGTTATGAAAGGCAATTCAGAATCACAATGGACATGGAGGTCAGAGCACATACAGTGATCTGACAATAACCCAAAATAATAGAACGAGCTCTGAGACGTGGGAACTCTGCAGACCGCAATCCCTACTCCTATCAAACCACACTAAAAGTAGCCGTGGAGCGCTCCTGACCAGAACCTAGGCGCCTCGTCACAGCCTGAGAAACTAGCTAGTCCTGAAGATAGAAAAATAAGCCTACCTTGCCTCAGAGAAATTCCCCAAAGGAAAAGGCAGCCCCCACATATAATGACTGTGAGTAAGATGAAAACACAAACATAGAGATGAAACAGATTTAGCAAAGTGAGGCCCGACTAGCTGAACAGAACGAGGATAGGGAAGATAACTTTGCGGTCAGCACAAAAACCTATAAATAACCACGCAGAGGGGACAAAAAGACCCTCCGCACCGACTAACGGTACGGAGGTGGTCCCTCTGCGTCTCAGAGCTTCCAGCAGGCGAGAAAAACCAATAAAGCAAGCTGGACTGAAAAATAGCAACAAAATAACATAAGCAAAACTTAGCTTTGCAGAGCAGCAGGCCACAGGAATGATCCAGGAAAAAAGCAAGTCCTACACTGGAACATTGACAGGAAGCATAGATCAAAGCATCAGGTGGAGTTAAGTAGAGAAGAAGCTAACGAGCTCACCAGATCACCTGAGGGAGGAAACTCAGAAGCTGCAGTACCACTTTCCTCCACAAACGGAAGATCCCAGAGAGAATCAGCCGAAGTACCACTTGTGACCACAGGAGTGAACTCTGCCACAGAATTCACAACAGGCAATATGAACGGTGCAGGGCACTATATGGCACAGCTATGGGGAAATAATTATCTATTTTTATTTTTGAAATTCACCGGTAATTGCTGCATTTCCACCCTAGGCTTATACTCGAGTCAATAAGTTTTCCCAGTTTTTTGTGGCAAAATTAGGGGGGTCGGCTTATACTCGGGTCGGCTTATACTCGAGTATATATGGTATATATAATTCAAAATTAGTCAATTAATACAACCTTTATTACAGTGTCCACGTTGTAACATTTTTATACTCTGTAAAGCTGAAACTTCAGGGTTCTAAGTATTGTATATTGCATAGTATTTCTCAAGCCTAAATATTGTTAATAATAATAATAATAATAATAATAATAATAATAACAATAATAATAATAATAATAATAATAATAACCTCATGGATTCCTTAATACATGACTTCAAGTATGGCATCTTTTGAAAATGATCAGCAGATGGGAATGTTCCTGGTGATAAAACTGTCTGAATGTCCTTGAGAATTTTCTTTTGCACATCATCATGTCTTGATAAATTAAATATCAACCACAATAAAGCATTTGCTGTCTGTAAACAAAATACGCAGTTTCACATCTCTTTTCACTTCAATTAAACATACAAACTGTATTCACAGTACATATTTCTTAAAGTCTCTTTATGTGGTTAGTAAGGTTGTGTTTGCATCAAGTCTTGGGTTTGATGCTCACACTGGGAAATCTTCTGACATGAGCATAATCCCATAATCCTTCCAAAAAGGTCCTCAGGACTAAGGAGGGCAGTCCACTTTTTTTTAACACGCTGCTCTTTAATTTATGTTTAATACCTTGATTGAATGCTAAAATATCCTATAAACGCAGAGAAGGTGACAACAAAGTACAATGCAACTTTCTAGTTTTGTAAAATTAACACATGTATTTGATTCCTATTAGCCATTACTTATCACTGGACATTGGCGGATGTTTTGAAATTTGCCTTCGCCAGATTTTCCTTAAAAATCCGCTCCTCAACAAATAAATTTGCAAGAATCTCAATACTGGAAAGCTTGTAATTACTCAAAATATGCACAAGGAGAGAGGAGAAAGAGAAATAGAGAAGACCCTGCTGACTATAAGATCTTATGTTCTACAGGAAAGAGAGTGGACATAGCTGACCATAACAGGTTACACTCTACAGAAAAGAAAATTAGAACACTGGTGGTCATAAGATCTTACAAAATGCATGAGAGAGAACCTTGCTGACAATAAGAGCTTACACTCTACATGAGAGATAAGACACTGCTTATCATATTGGCATATCTACTATATAATTGTCTATGGGGTACATCTGTCTTTCTGTCTGTCCTTCTGTCTATCCTTCTTTCTGTCACGGATATTCATTGGTCGCGGCCTCTGTCTGTCATGGAATCCAAGTCGCTGATTGTTCGTGGCAAAACGCCCACGACCATTGCCACGACCAATCAGCGACGGCCTATTGGGCCTATTGGGCCTACTGAGGCCTATGCAGCCTCAATAGTAAAAAGATCTACTGTTAAAAACAATAAAAAAGTAAAAAATCATTATATACTCACCTTCCGGCGCCTTTCCCGCTCCTCGCGATGCTCTGGTAACCGCTCCATGCAAGCGGCCGGCTCCAGTGGCAAGGATGGTATGCGACAAGGACCTGCCATGACGTCACAGTCATGTGACTGCGACCTCATCACAGGTCCTGCGCGCCTGCGTGAGAAGGACCTGCCATAACGTCACGGTCATGTGACCGCGACGTCATCACGGGTCCTGCGCTACCAACCCTGGGACCGGAAGCTGCCGAATGCACCACACACAGGCGACATGACTACAAGGGCTCCCTTGGAAGGTGAGTATATGTTTATTTTTTATTTTTTAACCTGTGATCTATGTGGCTGGGCAATATACTACGTGACTGGCCAATATACTACGTGGCTTGGCAATATACTACGTGGCTCTGTGCTGTATACTACGTCACTGGGCAATATACTACATAACTGGGCAATATACTACGTGGCTGGGCAATATACTACATCACTGGGCAATATGCTACGTGGCTGGGCAAAAAACTACGTGGCTGGTCAACATACTACGTGGCTGGGCAATATACTACGTGACTGGGCAATATACTACGTGACTGGGCAATATACTAAGTGGCTGGGTAATATACTACGTGACTGGGCAATATACTACATGGCTGGGCAATATACTACGTGGCTGGGCAATATACTACGTGGCTGGGCAATATACTATGTGGCTGTGCAATATACTACATGGGCTGTGCAATATACTATGTGGCTGGGCAATATACTACGTGGCTGTGCAATATACTTCGTGGCTGGGCAATATACTACGTGGCTGTGCAATATACTACGTGGCTGGGCAATATAGTACGTGACTGGGCAACATACTACGTCACTGGGCAATATACTACGTGGCTGGGCAATATACTACGTGGCTGGGCAATATACTATGTGGCTGTGCAATATACTACATGGGCTGTGCAATATACTATGTGGACATGCATATTCTAGAATACTCGATGCGTTAGAATTGGGCCACCATCTAGTATTCTACATAAAAGAGAAAGGTTGCTGCAGATCATAAGATCTTACATACAACATGACAGAGAGAGACAGAACCTTGCTGACCATAAGCGCTTACACTTTACAGGTGGAAAAGAGAAGAAACCCTGCTAAACATAACAGCTTACACTCTATAGGAGAGAGATCTACCCAGAGACTTTAGAAATGGAAAGTCGCTTTGTTGTAGAAGCGGTGCTCCACTGGGAACCACAGGTTTTTGTTGGCCCAGGTACTGTCCACCACTGTTCAAAGTATGGTAATCTGTAAGATGTCATAGTTGCAGGGCATTATGTGGAAGCCTACACAGCAATGCAAATTGAAAGCCCACTCTCTGATGATTTAGTGTAGCAAATGATGTTGGGCAAATTTTTTTCAAATCACGAAGCTTACTTAAAATATTTGAATTCATGTGAAATCATAACTTTAATGAAATTTGACTCAAACATATTTGAATACAGATCAATCTGCTCATCTCTATTTAGCACTATAATTTTCATAATGTTTTAACATGTTACTATTTATAACTTACAGTTTCAACACCTCCAATCTGAAGTTCGGTGAAAAGACCAGATAGTTGTTTCTTTGTAAGTGATTTTTCAGAATAAATTGCACTTAGCAAATCATCATTCTGGCCACTGCTGGAGTTTAGTCGCTTGTCAATATAGGTTTTTACTAGTGCAATAGGATGGTAAGAAAGAATCAATTACATATTTGCATTGGAGATTAACTCATTGAATTCATACCAAAGCACACATTGCTAATTTATTGTTTGAAATTATTCTGATCATTTTTTGGGACTTGGTATCCATAATGACATCTCTAGAAAAACATATCTATATCATTGTTATTGTTGGCAACAATCCCAATAAACAGAATCTTAGATATAAGGACATCTAATATGTATAGTGAGCAAGGATAGACATAAGGCCTAAGTGAGATGGAAAAAGTGTCTTACAAAAAAGCCTGCCATTTATGGTGTCGATCATATGTTTTCAGAAAACTAGATATTACATAACTGTAAAGTGACAGCAGATAGGACTTATTAATCATCAACTGGTATATCAGTGTAGGAATTAAATAATACAAATAATATATATGTAATTATAACCCTACATAAGCCCCAACAAGATCATCTCTTCCAGGTCGTGGAGGTTAGCACCATATCTGTGAAACAAAATGCACCCCCACTAGTGATGGGCAAACCAGAATGGCCATCTAGATGGACATCGGAGGTAACCACCAAAGAATTGTCCTCCTGGCCATAACCCTTCCACTTGACAAGATACTGAAGCCTCCGCCTCGAAAAACGAGAATCCAAAATTTTCTCAACCTCATATTCCAACTCTCCCTCAACCAACACCGGGGCAGGAGGATCAACCGAGGGAACAACGGGTACCACATATCTCCGTAACAAAGATCTATGGAAAACATTATAAATGGCAAAAGAGGCTGGAAGAGCCAAACGAAAAGACACCGGATTGATAATTTCAGAAATCTTATAAGGACCAATAAACCGAGGCTTAAACTTAGGGGAAGAAACCTTCATAGGAACATGACGAGAAGACAACCAAACCAAATCCCCCACACAAAGCCGGGGACCAACATACCGATGGCGGTTAGCAAAACGTTGAGCCTTTTCCTGAGACAACGTCAAATTGTCCACCACATGAGTCCAAATCTGCTGCAGCCTGTCAACCACAGAATCCACACCAGGACAATCAGAAGGCTCAACCTGCCCGAAGAAAAACAAGGATGAAAACCAAAATTACAAAAGAAAGGTGAGACCAAAGTAGCCGAACTAGCCCTATTATTAAGGGCAAACTCGGCCAACGGCAAGAAAGCCACCCAATCATCCTGATCAGCAGACACAAAGCATCTCAAATAGGTTTCCAAGGTCTGATTAGTTCGCTCAGTTTGGCCATTAGTCTGAGGATGAAACGCCGAAGAAAAAGACAAATCAATGCCCATCCTAGCACAAAAGGCCCGCCAAAACCTAGAAACAAACTGAGAACCTCTGTCAGACACAATATTCTCTGGAATGCCATGCAAACGAACCACATGCTGAAAAAACAATGGAACCAAATCTGAGGAGGAAGGCAACTTGGTAAAGGTACCAGATGGACCATTTTAGAGAACCGGTCACAAACCACCCAGATAACAGACATCTTCTGGGAAACAGGAAGATCCAAAATAAAATCCATGGAAATATGCGTCCAGGGCCTCTCAGGGACCGGCAAGGGCAAAAGCAACCCACTATCGCGGGAACAGCAAGGCTTGGCCAGGGCGCAAGTCCCACAGGACTGCACAAAAGTACGCACATCCCGCGACAAGGAAGGCCACCAAAAGGACCTAGCAACCAAATCTCTGGTACCAAAAATCCCAGGATGACCGGTCAACACTGAACAATGAACCTCAGAAATTACCTTATTTGTCCATCTATCAGGAACAAACAGCTTCACCACAGGACAGCGGTCAGGTTTATCAGCCTGAAATACCTGAAGCACCCGCCACAAAATCAGGGGAGATGGCAGAAAGAATCACCCCTTCCTTAACATTCTTAGATCCCGGAAGATACGAGACCACAAAATCAAAACGGGAGAAAAACAGGGACCATCGAGCCTGTCTAGTATTCAGCCGGTTGGCAGACTCGAGGTAAAACAGATTCTTATGATCGGTCAGGACCACAACGCGGTGCTTGGCTCCCTCAAGCCAAAGTCGCCATTCCTCAAATGCCCACTTCATAGCCAACAACTCACGATTGCCGACGTCATAATTGCGCTCCGCAGGCGAAAACTTTCTGGAAAAAAAAGCACACGGTTTCATCAAAGAACCATCAGAATTCCTCTGAGACAAAACGGCCCCTGCCCCAAGCTCAGAAGCGTCAACCTCAACCTGAAAAGGAAGAGAAACATCCGGCTGACGCAACACAGGGGCAGAAGTAATTCGGCACTTAAGCTCCTGAAATGCCTCAACAGCCGCAGAGGACCAATTCGTCACATCAGCGCCTTTCTTCATCAAATCAGTAAGGGGCTTAACCACACTGGAAAAGTTGGCAATGAAACGGCGATAGAAATTAGCAAAGCCCAAACATTTCTGAAGGCTCTTCACAGATGTGGGTTGAATCCAGTCATGAATGGCTTGGACCTTAACAGACGAGGGGGAAAAAATAAAACCCAAAAAAGAGACCTTCTGAACTCCGAATAGGCACTTAGACCCCTTTACAAACAAATCATTATCACGAAGGATCTGGAATACCATCCTGACCTGCTTCACTTGAGACTCCCAATCATCGGAAAAAATCAAAATATCATCCAAATATACAACCATGAATTTATCAAGATAATTGCGGAAAATATCATGCATGAAGGATTGGAACACAGATGGAGTATTAGGGAGCCCGAATGGCATCACAAGGTATTCAAAATGGCCTTCGGGCGTATTAAATGCAGTTTTCAATTCGTCACCCTGTTTAATACGAACAAGATTATATGCCCCTCGAAGGTCAATCTTAGTAAACCAACTAGCCCCCTTAATCCGAGCAAACAAATCAGAAAGCAAAGGCAAGGGGTATTGGAATTTGACCGTGATCTTATTAAGAAGACGATAATCTATACACGGTCTCAAGGAGCCATCCTTCTTAGCAACAAAAAAGAAACCCGCTCCCAATGGTGATGAAGATGGCCGAATATGCCCCTTCTCCAAAGACTCCTTAACATAACTCCGCATGGCGGCATGCTCTGGCACAGACAGATTGAAAACAGATGATACAAAACTATGTAAAGCAGCTAATACAAGAGAAGATAGTATTCTGCTACAGATGGATCTGGATAAGTTGGAAACTTGGGCTGAAAGGTGGCAGATGAGGTTTAACAATGATAAATGTAAGGTTATACACATGGGAAGAAGGAATCAATATCACCATTACACACTGAATGGGAAACCACTGGGTAAATCTGACAGGGAGAAGGACTTGGGGATCCTAGTTAATGATAAACTTACCTGGAGCAGCCAGTGCCAGGCAGCAGCTGCCAAGGCAAACAGGATCATGGGGTGCATTAAAAGAGGTCTGGATACACATGATGAGAGCATTATACTGCCTCTGTACAAATCCCTAGTTAGACCGCACATGGAGTACTGTGTCCAGTTTTGGGCACCGGTGCTCAGGAAGGATATAATGGAACTAGAGAGAGTACAAAGGAGGGCAACAAAATTAATAAAGGGGATGGGAGAACTACAATACCCAGATAGATTAGCGAAATTAGGATTATTTAGTCTAGAAAAAAGACGACTGAGGGGCGATGTAATAACCATGTATAAGTATATAAGGGGACAATACAAATATCTCGCTGAGGATCTGTTTATACCAAGGAAGGTGACGGGCACAAGGGGGCATTCTTTGCGTCTGGAGGAGAGAAGGTTTTTCCACCAACATAGAAGAGGATTCTTTACTGTTAGGGCAGTGAGAATCTGGAATTGCTTGCCTGAGGAGGTGGTGATGGCGAACTCAGTCGAGGGGTTCAAGAGAGGCCTGGATGTCTTCCTGGAGCAGAACAATATTGTATCATACAATTATTAGGTTCTGTAGAAGGACGTAGATCTGGGGATTTATTATGATGGAATATAGGCTGAACTGGATGGACAAATGTCTTTTTTCGGCCTTACTAACTATGTTACTATGTTACTATGTAAAAGTCGGCCCTTAGGGAACTTGCAGCCAGGAATCAAGTCAATAGCACAATCACAGTCCTTGTGCGGTGGAAGGGAACTGGACTTGGGCTCATCAAATACATCCTGGAAATCCAACAAAAACTCAGGGACCTCAGAAGAGGGGGAAGAGGAAATTGACATCAAAGGAACGTCACTATGCACCCCTTGACAACCCCAACTAGTCACAGACATAGTTTTCCAATCCAGCACCGGATTATGTTCCTGTAACCACGGAATACTCAGTACAACAACATCATGCAAGTTATGCAACACCAGAAAACGGCAATCTTCCTGATGTGCTGGAGCCATGTACATGGTCATTTGCGTCCAGTACTAGGTTTATCCTTGGCCAATGGTGTAGCATCAATGCCCCTCAAAGGAATAGGGCTCTGCAAAGGCTGCAAGGAAAAACCACAGCGCCTGGCGAATTCTAAGTCCATTAAGTTCAGGGCAGCGCCTGAATCCACAAATGCCATGACAGAAAAGGACGATAATGAGCAAATCAGGGTCACAGATAAGAGAAATTTAGGCTGTACAGTACTGATGGTAACAGACCTAGCGACCCTCTTAGTACGCTTAGGGCAATCAGAAATAACATGAGCAGAATCACCACAGTAAAAACACAGCCTATTCTGACGTCTGAATTCCTGCCGTTCTGTTCTAGTCAAAATCCTATCACATTGCATAGGCTCAGGATTCTGCTCAGAGGACACTGCCATATGGTGCACAGCTTTGCACTCGCGCAGACGCCGATCAATCTGAATGGCTAGAGACATAGATTCGCTCAAACCAACGGGCGTAGGGAAGCCCACCATAACATCTTTAAGGGCTTCAGAAAGACCTTTTCTGAAAATTGCAGTCAGAGCATCCTCATTCCATTTAGTGAGCACAGACCATTTTCTAAATTTCTGGCAGTATAATTCTGCCGCTTCCTGATCTTGACACAGGGCCAACAGGGTTTTTTCTGCATGATCCACAGAATTAGGTTCGTCATACAATAATCCGAGCGCTTGAAAAAATGCGTCTACATTCAGCAATGCCGGAGCCCCTGATTCAAGGGAAAATGCCTAGTCCTGAGGGTCACCACGCAGCAAGGATATGATGATTTTAACTTGCTGAATGGGATCACCAGAAGAACGGGGTTTCAAAGCAAAAAACAATTTGCAGTTGTTTTTAAAGTTCAAAAACTTGGATCTGTCCCCAAAAAACAAATCAGGAGTAGGAATTCTAGGCTCCAAAGCCGGAGTCTGGACAACATAGTCTTGGATACTCTGTACTCTTGCAGCAAGTTGATCCACACGAGAAAACAAACCCTGAACATCCATGCCAGCACCAAAATCCTGAACCACCCAGAAGTCAAGAGGAAAAAAAAGACAAAACAGAGTGCAAAAAAAAAATTGCTCAGAATTTCTTTTTCCTTCTTTTGAGATGCATTTAATTCATTTTTGGCCACTTGTACTGTTATGATCTGGTTGTTTAGGAGCAACATGGGACGAGCTCTGAAGGAGGTGGCATCTGTACTGACCGCAAACCCTGAACCTAGCAGCGCAACTAGAAATAGCCGTGGGGGGTACCTGACACTCCCTAGACCCCTCGGCAAAGCCTAAGATCTAACTTCCCCTAAAGACAGAAACAGGAAACCTATCTTGCCTCAGAGAAAATCCCCAAAGGAAAGATAGCCCCCCACAAATATTGACGGTGAGAGGAGAGGGAAATAACATACGCAGAAATAAAATCAGATTTTAGCATAGGAGGCCATACTAGCTAGATAGATAGGACAGAACAGGATACTGTGTGGTCAGTATAAAAACTACAAAAAATCCACACAGAGTTTACAAAAATCTCCACACCTGACTAAAAGTGTGGAGGGTAAATCTGCTTCCCAGAGCTTCCAGCTTAACTGAATTAATCCATACTGACAAGCTGGACAAAAACATAGAATGTACCGAACAATGCAGTCCACAACATGTGGACAGAAAAGAGCAAGCAAGGAATTATCTTTGCTGAACTGGTCAGGATATCAGGGAAAACCAAGAGAGATGTGAATCCAACCAGGAACCATTGACAAGTGGCACAAGCTGAAGAGGAGAGCCAGGCTAAATAGCTGAGCAGAATAGACAATTAGTGGAAGCAGCTGCTGACTGCTAAATCCAAGGAGCAGTCATTCCACTTAAAACCACCGGAAGGAGCCCAAGAGCAGAACTCACAAAAGTGCCACTTACAACCACTGGAGGGAGCCCAAGAGCGGAATTCACAACACACTCACACTACAACAGAAATTAAACTTGCTCCAATTAGGCTTCGGCCTGCACTCTGCTTCTCCTGGATTCCCTGGGCTCCAACACCACCAGTAGCTGTTTAGAAGTGCCATCTGCACAGTCAACAGTTGCTCCACTGTTATTGGGTTTCAGTAACGTCAGCTGATCCCCTGCTGTGTATCCGGTAATTTCTCCTGGTCCATCCACACTCACACTACAACAGATATTAAACTTGCTCCAAGTAGGCCTCAGCCTACACTCTGCTTCTCCTGGATTCCCTAGGCTCTGACACCGCCAGTTGCTGCTCGGAATTGCCGTCTGCACAGTCAACAGTTGCTCCTCTGTTATTGGGGTTCAGTAACGCCAGCTGCTCCTCTGCTGTGTGTGCAGCAATTTCTCCTGCTCCCTCCACAGTATGACTACAACAGATATTAAACTAGCTCTAATTAGGCCTCGGCCTACACTCTGCTTCTAGCATTGACCCTGGGCTCCAAACCGCCAGTTGCTACTCAGAAGTGCCGTCTGCACAGTCAACAGTTGCTCCTCTGTTATTGGGATTCAGTAACGCCAGCTGCTCCCCTGCTGTGTTTACGGCAATTTCTCCTGCTCCCTCCACACTAAGGCTACTACAGATATTAAACTAGCTCCAATTAGGCCTCGGCCTACACTCTGCTTCTAACTTTGACCCCGGGCTCCAACACCGCCAGTGGCTGCTCAGAAGTGCCGACTGCACAGACAACACATGCGCCAGTGTTTTGGGGTTCAGTAACGTCAGCTGATCCCCAGCTCTGTGTGCGGCAATTTCTCCTGCTCCATCCACACTCACACTACAACAGATATTAAACTTGCTCCAATTAGGCCTTGGCCTACACTCTGCTTCTAGCTTTGACCCTGGGCTCCAACACCGACAGTTGCTGCTCAGAAATGCTGTCTGCGCAGTCAACACTTGCTGCCGTGTTATTGGGATTCAGTAATGTCAGCTAATCCCCTGCTGTGTATCCGGCAATTTCTCCTGCTCCATCCACACTCACACTATAACAGATATTAAACTAGCTCCAATTAGGCCTCGGCCTACACTATGCTTCTAGCTTTGACCCTGGGCTCCAACACCGCCAGTTGCTGCTCGGAATTGCCGTCTGCACAGTCAACAGTTGCTCCTCTGTTATTGGGGTTCAGTAACGCCAGCTGCTCCCCTGCTGTGTGTGCAGCAATTTCTCATGCTCCCTCCACACTGTGACTACAACAGATATTAAATTAGCTCCAATTAGGCCTTGGCCTACACTCTGCTTCTAGCATTGACCCTGGGCTCCAACACCGCCAGTTGCTGCTCAGAAGTACCAATATTTTCGGATATCGAAAGGTATCGCTCAACACTAACGCTCACAGAGACAATGAATAAAATGGAGAAATTAAATTATCCATATTCTGCGCACCTGCGTTGCAATTCTCTTAAGCAAAGAATCGGATCACACTGACATGACACTCAGATCAAACCTTTTTTATTAGTAGTTTTCACATTCAAAGTTATATACAGTGGCTTGCAAAAGTATTCACCCATTGCCATTTTCATGTTTTGCCTCCTCTCAATCTAAAATCTCACTAGTTTTTTTTGAGAGTTTCCATCAGTTCATGTAAAGGGCATGCCTATAACTGTGAATATTTGGTTTGCTTCCCATTGTAAATCAAACAAATAGAATAAAATAACTGAAAACTTCAGTATGCATAACTATTCATCCCCCTAAAGTCAGTACTTTGCAGAACCTTCCTTTGCAGTAATTAGAGCTGCAAGTTGCTTTGAATAAGTCTCTATGAGCTTTCCACATCCATCTTGCAAATGGGATTTTTGCTCATTCCTCAAGGCAAAACTGCTTCATCTCTTTCAAGTTAGATGGTTTCCTCTGGTGAACAGCAATTGTCAAGTCTGAGCACAGATTCTCTATCGACTTAAGGTCAGGGCTTTGACTAGGCCGCTCCAAAACATTTCCATGTTTCCCCTAAAACCAATCCATTGTTGCTTTAGCAGTATGCTCTGAGTCATTGTCTGGAAGGTGAATGCTGAAAAATAATTTGCGGGTTATGTCATTTAAAGCACGTATTGCTAGAGACAGTATAACACATTTGGATTTGGAAATGTATCATGAGGACCGTTCCATCAAAAGTAGAACCCACTTCAAGTTTTTGGATATGAATGGATGCCTTGACTACTATAGTGTACATTTCTTGAAATGGAAGAAAAGCATCACTCCAATTTAATTTTGTTGCATCAATACCCTAAAGAACTAATTCATTCTAGTGCTTTAACATTGTATTTTAATAAATTGTATTGAAGAATCCTGGAATCACAGAGTGGAAGTGTCGATTTCTTGGCTCCTTGAAAATGACCTTACATAGCATTCCCTTTTCTCCATTGTATTTTAGTTAACACCTTGCAGCAATTTTTGTGTGTAACAAAGGCTTTTTTCTGCCTATTCTTCCATAAAAGCCACCTCTATGAAGTGTATGGCTTATTGTGATCGTATGGACAGATATTCCAGCATCTGCTTGGGAACTCTGTAGCTCCTTCAGGGATACCTTTGGTCTTTGTACTGCCTTTCTAATTAATACCATCCTTGTCCGGTCTGAGACTTTTGGGCATCCTTATCTTGGCCCATTTGTTGTGGCACCATGTTCTTTCGATTTGATGATAATGGACTTGATAGTGCTACGAGGTCATCACTGATTGGTATATTGTTTTATAACCTAACCCTTACTTGTACTTCTCAACAACCTTGTCCTTGAGTTGCTTGGAGATCTCCATGGTCTTCATGGTGGTGTTTGGAGATCTCATTGGACCTCATGGAGTTGTTTGGTTAGTGGTGCCTCTTGCTTAATGGTGTTGCGGGATCTGTGGCTTTTAACCCCTTCATGACCCAGCCTATTTTGACCTTAATGACCTGGATGTTTTTTGCAATTCTGACTAGTGACCCTTTATGAGGTAATAACTCGGGAACGCTTCAACGGATCCTAACGGTTCTGAGATTGTTTTTTCGTGACATATTGGGCTTCATGTTAGTGGTAAATTTAGGTCAATAATTTTTGCGTTTATTTGTGAAAAAAATTTTGACATTTTGAATTTTTATTCTTTTAAACCAGAGAGTTATGTGACACAAAATCTACTATATAAAGCTGAATGTGTGTATGTGTGTGTGTGTGTGTGTATGTGTGTGTGTATGTCCGGGATTGGCATCTGCACCGTCGCAGCTACAGCCACAAAATTTTGCACAGTCACACATCTGGACCCCAAGAGTGTCATAGGCTATATTGTGAGGTGAAATTTTAACCCCGCGCGTTCCAATTCACCAAATAATTTTGCCCCTATCTACATAATGGGGAAAAAAGTTGAAAGGAAAAGTGTTGGAAGCGTCGCAGCTACAGCAACAAAATTTTGCACAGTCACACGTCTGGACCCTGAGAGCATCATAGGCTACGTTGTGAGGTGAAATTTTAACCCCGCGCTTTCCAATTCACCAAACAATTTTGCCCCTATCTACATAATGGGGAAAAAAGTGAAAGGAAAAGTGTTGGAGGCGTCGCAGATACAGAAACAAAATTTTGCACAGTCACACGTCTGGACCCTGAGAGCGTCATAGGCTACATTGTGAGGTGAAATTTTAACCCCGCGCTTTCCAATTCACCAAACAATTTTGCCCCTATCTACATAATGGGGAAAAAGTGAAATGAAAAGTGTTGGAGGCGTCGCAGCTACAGCCACAAAATTTTGCACAGTCACACGTCTGGACCCTGAGTGCGTCATAGGCTATGTTGTGAGGTGAAATTTTAACTCTGCACTTTCCAATTCACCAAACTATTTTTCCCATATCTACATAATGGGGAAAAGTGAAAGGAAAAGTGTTGGAGGCAAATTGACAGCTGCCAGATGTGAACAAGGGGGACTTAAAGAATGAGAGCGATGGCGCAAAAGAGTATATACCGATCAGTTGCTAAGGTGGGGCCCCGACATGAGATACTCACCACACATGGGGATATGAACACACACACAAAATGCACCACACACTACCACGTGCTTGAACATATATACCACCCTCAGCACACATTTCACCACACATACACCAACCTCGCCACATAAAAGTCGAAACACAAAAGTCTCCGCTCAAAACTCGCCACGCGCAAAACTCGCCACATGCATAAACTAGGCTCACGCAAAACTCGCCACAAGTGCAAAACTCACCTCATGGAAAACTCGCCACACGCAAAACTTGCACACGCGGAAAAATTGCCACATGCACAAAATTTGCAACACATGCAAAAGTTGCCTCACACAAAACTTGCACATATTCAAAAGGCACCAGACATAAAACTCACCACGCGCAAAACTCGCCATGCGCAAAACTTGCTGCACACAACTTTCTACACTAACCTGTTACATGCAACTCGACACACAAAAAGTTGCTACACGCATGTTGCCGCACAAAACTCATCACACAAAAGTCGCTACATGCATATCGCCACACACAACTCAACACACACAACTTGACAAACGAAACTCGCCCTAAAACACACACAAGTCTGGTATTAGCCTTCAAAATAAAAATCTGATTAATAAGCAGACAAACTACAAGAGCAACAAATGTACCATATAGGAAATATGGCAGCTGTCAGTCACATGACCTGTCTATTATGTGTATGTGTGAGCTAATATATACTGCCAGGGGGAGGGCTTCCTGTTGGCTGGGGATTTATCAGCTGCCAATTTATCTTACAAATACTGAGGTAAAAATACTGAGTTAACGAGGTCTAATACAGGAGATCACACAGGTATATACTATATACAGGGGAGATGACACACAGATATATACTATATACAGGAGAGATAACACACAGGTATATACTATATAGTGGAGGAGATGACATACAGGTACATACTATATACAGGAGGAGATGAAATACAGGTATATACTAAATACAGGAGGAGATGACACACAGGTATATACTATATACAGGAGCAGATTACCTACAGGTATATACTATATACAGGAGGAGATGACATACAGGTATATGCTATATATAGAAGATGACATACAGGTATATACTATATACAGGAGGAGATGACACACAGATATATACTATATACAGGGGAGATGACACACAGGTATATACTATATACAGGAGGTGATGACATACAGGTATATACTATATATAGAAGGAGATGACATACAGGTATATACTATATATAGGAGGAGATGACATACAGGTATATACTATATATAGGAGGAGATGACATACAGGTATATACTATATATAGGAGGAGATGACATACAGGTATATGCTATATACAGGGGAGATGACACACAGCAGGTATATACTATATACAGGAGAGATGACATACAGGTATATACTATATACAGGAGATGACATACAGGTGTATACTATATATAAGGGAGATGACAAACATGTATATACTGAGGTGAAAATGAGAGGTGTGAGGTGAAAATGAAAAGGTGTGAGTGCAAAATGAGAGGAGTGAGGGAAAATAGTGTAGTGATCGGAAAATGACAGATGTGAGGTCGAAATGACAAGTGTTAGGGGGGAATGAGAGGAGTGAGGGAGAAAATGAGAGGTGTGAGGGAGAAAATGAGAGATGTGAGGGGGAAAATGAGAGGCGTGATTGGAAAATAAGAGAAGTGACGTGCTATAACTAACCACAGATTTTTACTATGCCCAGGCAACGCCGGGCTCTTCAGCTAGTAGTTAATAAATAACATTTCCCACATGTCTACTTTACATCAGCACAATTTTGGAAGCAACATTTTTTTTGCTAGGAAGTTATAAGGGTTAAAATTTGACCAGCGATTTCTCATTTTTACAAAAAAATTTACAAAAACATTTTTTTTAGGGACCACCTCACATTTGAAGTCAGTTTGAGGGGTCTATATGGCTCAAAATACCCCAAAGTGACAACATTCAAATAACTGCACCCCTCAAGGTGCTCAAAACCACATTCAAGAAGTTTATTAAACCTTCAGGTTCTTCACAGCAGCAGAAGCAACATGGAAGGAAAAAATGAACATTTAACTTTTTAGTCACAAAAATGATCTTTTAGCAACAACTTTTTTATTTTCCCAAGGGTAAAAAGAGAAACTGGACCCCAAAAGTAATTGTACAATTTGTCCTGAGTACGCCGATACCCCAAATGTGGGGGGGAACTACTGTTTGGGCGCACGACAGGGCTCGGAAGGGAAGGAACGCCATTTGACTTTTACAATGAAAAATTGGCTCCAATCTTTAGCGGATACCATGTCGCGTTTGGAGAGCCCCTGTGTGCCTAAACGTTGGAGCTCCCCCACAAGTGACCCCATTTTGGAAACTAGAACCCCAAAGGAACTTATCTAGATGCATAGTGAGCACTTTGAACCCCCAGGTGCTTCAGAAATTGATCCGTAATAATGAAAAAGTACTTTTTTTTCACAAAACATTTCTTTTAGCCTCAATTTGTTCATTTCCACATGGGCAACAGGATAATAGAATGTGTTGGGCAATTTCTCCTGAGTACACCGATACCTCATATGTGGTCACAAGCCACTGTTTGTGCACACGGCAAGGCTCGGAAGGGAAGGAGCGTCATTTGACTTTTGAATGAAAAATTAGCTCCAATCGTTAGCAGACACCATGTCGCGTTTGGAGAGCCCCTGTATGCCTAAACATTGGAGCTTCCCCACATGTGACGCCATTTTGGAAAGTAGACCCCCCAAGGAACTTATCTAGATGCATAGTGAGCACATTGACGCCCCAGGTGCTTCATAAATTGATCCTTAACAATGAAAAAGTATATTTTTTCACAAAGAATTTATTTTGGCCTCAATTTGTTCATTTCCACATGGGCAACAGGATAAAATGGATCCTAAAATTTATTGGACAATTTCTCCTGAGTACAGTGATACCTCACATGTGGGGGTAAACTACTGTTTGGGCACACGTCCGGGCTTGGAAGGGATGGAGCGCCATTTGACTTTTTGAATGAAAAATTAGCTCCAATCGTTAGCTGACACATGTCGCGTTTGTAGAGCCCATGTGTGCCTAACATTTGAGCTCCCCCACATGTGACCCCATTTTGGAAACTAGACCTCCCATGAAACTAACCTAAATGTGCGGTGACCACTTTAAACCCCCAAGTGCTTCACAGAAGTTTATAACGCAGAGCTGTGAAAATAAAATATCATTTTTCTTTCCTCAAAAAATATTTTTTAGCCCGCAATTTTTTATTTTCGCAAGAGTAACAGTAGAAATTGAACCCCAAAAGTTGTTGTCCAGTTTGTCCTGAGTACACTGATATCCCATATGTGGGGGGGAACCACTGTTTGGGCACACATCGGGGCTCAGAAGGGAAGTAGTGACGTTTTGGAATGCAGACTTTGATGGAATGGTCTGCGGGCATCATGTTACATTTGCAGAGCCACTGATGTGCCTAAACAGTAGAAACCCCCCACAAGTGACCCCATTTTGAAAACTAGACCCCCCAAAGAACTTATCTTGATATGTGGTGAGCACTTTGAACCCGCAAGTGCTTCACAGAAGTTTACAACGCAGAGCCCTGAAAATGAAAAAATAATTTTTCTTTCCTCAAAATGATGTTTTAGCAAGCAATTTTTTTATTTTCACAATGGTAACAAGAGAAATTGGACCACAATAGTTGTTGCCCAGTGTGCACTGAGTATGCTGGTACCCCATATGTGGGGGTAAACCATTGATTGGGCACACGTGGGGGCTCGGAAGGGAAGTAGTAATGCTTTGAAATGCAGACTTTGATGAAATGGTCTGCGGGCATCATGTTGCATTTGCAGAGCCACTGATGTGCCTAAACAGTAGAAACCCCCCACAAGTGACCCCATTTTGGAAACTAGACCCCCAAAGGAACTTATCTAGATATGTGGTGAGCACTTTGAACCCCCAAGTGCTTCACAGAAGTTTACAACGCAGAGCCGTGAAAATAAAAAAAAATATTTTTCTTTCCTCAAAATGATGTTTTAGCAAGCAATTTTTTTATTTTCACAAGGGTAGCAGGAAAAATTGGACCCCAATAGTTGTTGCCCAGTTTGTCCCGAGTATGCTGGTACCCCATATGTGGGGGTAAACCACTGTTTTGGCGCACGTCGGGGCTCGGAAGGGAGGGAGCACCATTTGACTTTTTGAACGCAAAATTGGTTGGAATCAATGGTGGTGCCATGTTGCGTTTGGAGACCCCTGATGTGCCTAAACAGTGGAAACCCCTCAATTCTAACTCCAACACTAACCCCAACACACCCCTAACCCCAATCTCAACTCTAGCCATAACCCTAATCACAACCCTAACCCCAACAAACCCCTAACCACAGCCCTAACCCCAACACACCCCTAACCCTAATCCCAACCCTAAACATAATCCTAACCCTAATCCAAACCCTAACTCCAACACACCCCTAGCCACAACCCTAACCCTAACACACCCCTAACCATAACCCTAACCACAAGCCTAATCTTAACCCTATTTCCAACCCTAGCCCTAATTCCAACCCTAACTCTAATTCCAACCGTAACCCTAAGGCTATGTGCCCACGTTGCGGATTCGTGTGAGATTTTTCCGCACCATTTTTGAAAAATCCGCGGGTAAAAGGCACTGCATTTTACCTGTGGATTTACCGTGGATTTCCAGTGTTTTTTGGGCAGATTTCACCTGCGGATTCCTATTGAGGAACAGGTGTAAAACGCTGTGGAATCCACACAAAGAATTGACATGCTGCGGAAAATACAACACAGCATTCCCTCGCTGTATTTTCCGCACCATGGGCACAGCGGATTTGGTTTTCCATAGGTTTACATGGAACTGTAAAGCTGATGGAAAACTGCTATGAATCCTCAGTGGCCAATCCGCTGCGGATCCGCAGCCAAATCCACTGCGGATCCGCAGCCAAATCCGCACCGTGTGCACATAGCCTAATTCTAAGGGTATGTGCACACGATGCGGAAAACGCTGCAGATACACAGCGTTTCCGCCGCTTCGGGTCCGCAGCAGTTTCCCATGAGTTTACAAAAAACACTGTGCACATGCTGCGGAAAAAACTGTGCGGAAACGCAGCAGTTTACATTCCGCACATTTCACTTCTTTCTGCGGATTCCGCAGCGGTTTTACAACTGCTCCAATAGAAAACCGCAGTAAAATCCACAGAAAAAACGCGGTAAATCCACGATAAATCCGCAGCTGTTTTGCACTGCGGATTTATAAAAACCGCTGCGGAAAAATCCACAGAGGACCAGAATACGTGTGCACATAACCCTAACCCTAACCCTAACTCTAGCCCTAACCCTGACCCTAACCCTAACTGTAGTGGAAAAAAATATATATATTTTTTCTTTATTTTATTATTGTCCCTACCTATGGGAGTGACAAAGGAAGGGGTCATTTACTATTTTTTTTATTTTGATCACTGTGATACGTTATATCACAGTGATCAAAATATACCTGGAACGAATCTGCCGGCCGGCAGATTCGGCGGGCGCACTGTGCATGCGCCCGCCATTTTGGAAGATGGCGGCGCCCAGGGAGAAGACGTACGGACACCAGGAGGCCCGGTAAGTATACGGGGGGTGGGAAATCGGGGCACGGGGAGCGTCGGAGCACGGGGGGTGGAATCGGAGCATGGGGGGAGCGAACAGGAGGACGGGGGAGTGGAGCACAGGACGGAGGGGAGCGGACCACAGATCGGTGGCTTGGGGGGGCGATCGGTGGGGTGGGGGGCACATCAGTGTTTCCAGCCATGGCCGATGATATTGCAGCATCGGCCAGTGCTGGATTGTAATATTTCACCAGTTTTTTAGGTGAAATATTACAAATCGCTCTGATCGGCAGTTTCACTTTCAACAGCCAATCAGAGCGATCATAGCGACGGGGGGGGGGGGGGGGGTGAAGCCCCCTGGGCTAAAGTACCACTCCCCCTGTCCCTGCAGATCGGATGAAATTGGAGTTAACCCTTTCACCCGATCTGCTGGGACGCGATCTTTCCATGACGCCACATAGGCGTCATGGGTCGGATTGGCACCGACTTTCATGATGCCTACGTGGCGTCATGGGTCGGGAAGGGGTTAAGAAAAAGTTTGTATATACTGAAAGACCATGTGACACTTAGATTGTACACAGGTGGACTTCCTTTCACTAAGCATGTGACTTATGAAGGTAATTGATTGCACCTAAAATTTAAGGAGCTTTATGACAAAGTTCCAACCCTCAATGTATCTGGGATGCAGTTATTGGTAGCTCAGCCATCCACTCTAGTTCATGGGCATACTGAAGCTGTTGATGTTTTGACAGTTTAGTAATCCAGTCTGGTACAGGGGTGTGCTGTGCTGTCACTGTGTTGATTGACAGCTCAATTATCCAATCTGAGACTGGGAGCCACTAGCTGTGTCCAAATGTTCATTATCTAAGATGACTGACATGCCATTTTCCTGGGATGGCAGCCATGCACAGGTGAATATATATGCTCATGCCAATTTTTAGCTATTTGATCCCATAAATTTAATTTATGCCTATTTTTTCTCATTTCACTTGACCAGCTTAGACTATATAGTGCTGATGCATCACACACAAATCGGATTTAAAAGATATTTAAGCACAGGTTTAAATAAACAAAATAGGTAAAAAGCCAAGAGGGGAATACTTTTATAGGCCACTGTATAAACATCCTTATTTCTTATAAAGAAGTCAAATAATCATAAGGCATATTTGTTCAATATTAAACATTTTTGTAATGTGTAGTAAATTACCTGCTGCAAATATATTGTCCCAAGCTTCAGTATGACTTTTCCAAGATTTTGTATTAAATTGTTTATGAAGATCTGCTGAGGTCACAATGAGTGGACCTAAATAGTGCATCATCTGAGATAACAATAAACAATATTTACATAGTGGTAAAAGTTGCAGAAGTGTTCATCTTATCTCTATAATGCAATAAAATAATTTATAATATAAATGATAAGATGTTGGTAAAGTGACTTATGGTGATAAGTTAAATGGGCAAGAAATATCAATTTGAATAAATGAAAATTAATATTGAAAATAATCTAAATATTTGCATGATTGTAAATTAACTCTGCATAGCAATGTATAGTACTAAGTACAAAGTTTATTGTTGTGTTTGCAAAGCTCATCAGGCCAGATGACTGTCACTGGCTACAGTGCTCTGTACATTCAACTTCAATGTGCATAGTGCAATAACCAGTGACAAAGTTATCTCTTCTGATGTGAGTTGCAAATGCAGAAGTAAAGCCTCATTCAGACATCCCTGAAGCACAGACATCTGGATAAGGCTTTGCATTGACACAGCAGAGCTCTTTCAGTGCACAGTTTTCGGCAAAAAATACCAAAGAAACCAAATTAAAAAAAAAAAAAATCATTCAAATAATGTTCTTTTTCCCCCAATGTAAGATTTATATTTTTATATTTTAAATACAGATTGTGATTGTTTTAAAAAGAAATATAAAAAAGTTTACAAAATATATATAACACAAAAACCTGATTTAAACATTAGGTAAGTTTCTGATGATAGCTACCCATAAACATGCCTCCTTCCTCACTGCTGGGTTGTGATAGCTTTGAAGAAGACGTGACGTGTATAACTAAAAGTGTGTGCAATACCTCTGTATGTACTGTATGCTCATATTGCTATTACCAGCTATCATTAAACAGACATATGCTACAATTAAAACTTATTTTGACTTAGTAAATACAGCACCTTTTTCACTGACTGTATAAAAAGCAATGCATCGTCTGTACACGCCTCTTGGAGAAGACCACATCTTTCATTATACAGCACTGAGCATATTGCTGTAAGGAGATGACATCAACATTTACCACAATATACATTAGGAAAATGAATCAACTCACTGCAATCATATCTATTTGTACTTACTTTCATATGTAAGTTTATTAAGTTCAAAATACAGGTCATCAATTTGTCCATGTTCGTCGCACACTCGGTTGACATGGGCGACAAAATCTTTCAAAACCTGCAAAAAGGTCTCAGATTTACATGACTGAATTTTTGTTTAATGCAATAAACATTCCATTGCAAACATAATAGGTGCTGATGGGCAAATGTGCTCAGATAAAGTGTTATCCGAGCATGCTCGGATTTTATTAGAGTATCTTGGGCCTACTCGGATAATATGTTCGAGTCCCTTTAAGAAGGGTTTGCCAAACAAACAGGCAATCTCTATGTTGTTACTTTCTATAGCTGCAAAACATGCAGCCGCAGGGACCCGAATATATTATCCGAGCATGTCCAAAATACTTGGATAACACCTAAGCATGCTCGGATAACACTTTATCTGAGGACGTTCGCTAATCACCAGGTAAGAACCACTGGTGACTGAACTGCTGCGAGCGCAGCCTCAGTGACCGGTGGTGATGTCATTGAGGTTATGTCCGGTCACTGAGGCTCCTTTCCCAGCCGGGCTGAACTTCAGTGACCTCGTTGAGTTCCCCGCTATCACCGTGAGAGTTTTTCTCACGGTGTTAGCGGGGATCTCACCGAGGTCATGGCAGCTCAGTCCGGCTGGGAACGTAGTCTCAGTGACCGGATGTAACTTCAATGACATCACCACTAGTCACTGAGGCTGCGCTCGCAGCAGTTCAGTCGCCAGTAGTTCTCAGCCTGGACGGTCACATCTTGGCACCGTCAAGGTTTAAAACTGTTTATCCCCCAGTCATGGATTACGGCATGGGACAGAATGACGGACAGGTATGGTATATTGCTGTTTTTTTATTTTTGGTTTATTACAGAAGATGGAGGGCATCGGTGGAATAAGGTGAGGTCGTAAGTATGGTTTAATTAAGTTTATTAAAGGAGTCTGTGTATTTCTTTCAAATAAAGGACTTTATACTTGCAGTGTATTTATTTGCCATATACGGTAACTATAGGATTTGTAATGGATAGGTGTCTTACAGATGCCTCTACATTACTAACCCGTGAGCTTGATGTCTCCTGACAATACAAAGGTGACATCAACCCCACAAATATTAACCCCACTTGCCACCACTACAGGCAAAGCACCAGAACTGGGACATCTAACAGATGTGCCGTATCTGGGCAGCTGCGTGCTGCTATTTTTAGGCTGGGGGGCCAATATCCATGGCCCCTTACCAGCCTGAGAATAACCTCTATTCTTGATAACCAGCTATGCTGAAGTTGACAACTGAGGGTTGCAGCCCCCAGCTGTGAGTTTTGCCAGGCTGGTTAAAAAAATACAGGGGAGCCAATGGCTTTTTTAAATTTATTTATTTACAGTACAGTAGCAGCTGATGAATACTTCGAACCACCGCTCCTGCTGTCGCTGTTATTAGTGGCAGCAGGTGTCAGATGATGGGAGCAGTTGTCTCCTTAGCTGACACCAGAGACCGGAGGTAAAATTTATGCCTCCAATCACAGCTGAGCCCTTATGCTGTCTTTTAAAAGCGCAGAAACCACGGCTCTCTGACTGGCGATGATGATTTCACTGCTGATCATAAGCGGTTTTGACCATGCTGTCTTGCACATTACAGCACAGCAAACACTGGATGTTCTGGCCCCACCATTCAAGTGAATCGGGTCTGGGTTCTGGTTCGGGTCCTGGTACTGTTCTTGTACCCGAACCTGAACTTTTTGTAACTGTGCAGCCAAACCCGCCAAACCCAAACATCCAGGTGTTCACCCATCTCTAATCCTAAATCAAATAAAAATTCCCTTTTTGCAAGAACACACACATTCCAAAATATTTTGTTGTACAAGTATGCAAAATGCAGATCACCTCATTTATTTGTACATCCATTCTTGCAATTTCTTTAATTTTCATCAATTTTGTTTGCGCGATTCTTCTCATGTTCAACCACTCTTCACCTTCACTGTGGACAGAAATATATGCAATATATATAATATTTTAAATGGACTTCTCTCATGTAATCTAACAGTACAATTTTGCTACTAATATGTACAATATTTAGGCTTTAGAATGTACTCTCTTTCATAAAAAGGGCAGGGTTGATACCTGTTGATACAGTTTTTGTAACCTTTTTCAACTTCGAATGAAATATATACTTAGGGCTCATTTCCACTTGAGAGGAAAAAAAAAACGGTCTGATTTACGGACCGAAAAAATGGAGGTAAATCATGCGATTGTCATGCGAGTGTCATGCAATTTTTTATCGAAACATCCGTATAACATCCGTATTGCTGTCCGATTTTTATGCACCGGTGTCCTTTGAAAAGATGGCAAATCAGTACTGTGTACAGTAACATCACACTGACAGATTAGAATAGAAAAGATAGAATAGATATATACACATAGAATAGGTATATAAATATATATATATATATATATATATATATATGCCACTGAGACACCTATATATATATATATATATATATATATATATATATATTTATATTTAATGAAGCGCTAGATAGCAGAAAAGCCTGTAACTCAATTGACGGCTTTTTCTATCTCTTTCACAAACCCAACAGGATACGAGACATGGTTTACATACAGTAAACCATTTCATATCCCTTATTTTATTACATAATCCTGACTATTAATGTAAGAAGTGTATTTGTGTAAAATTTGGTGGCTCTAGGTGTTAAAATAAAGGGTTAAATCACGGAAAAAATTGGCGTTGGCTCCCGCGCAATTTTCTCCGCCAGAGTGGTAAAGCCAGTGAATGAGGGCAGATATTAATAGCCTAGAGAGGGACCATGGTTATAGGAGCCCTCCTGGCTAAAAACATCTGCCCCCAGTCACCCCAGAAAAGGCACATCTGTAAGATGCGCCTATTCTGGCACTTGGCCACTCTCTTCCCACTCCCCTGTAGCGGTGGGATATAAGGTAATAAAGGGTTAATGCCACCTTTCTATTGTAGGTGACATTAAGCCTGGTTAATAATGGAGAGGCGTCAATAAGACGCCTATCCATTATTTATCCAATACTAGTAAATGGTTAATAAAGCACACACACATTAGGAAAAAAGTATTCGCAAGCGTAAGCATGTTGCATTTGGAGAGCCTCTGTGTGCCTAAACATTGGAGTTCCCCCACAAGTGACACCATTTTGGAAACTAGACCTCCCAATGAACTTATCTAGATGTGTGTTGAGCACTTTGAACCCCCAAGTGATTCACAGAAGTTTATTACGCAGAGCTGTGAAAATAAAAAATCATATTTATTTCTCAAAAATTATTTTTTTAGCCTGCAATTTTTTATTTATTTTCACAAGGGTAACAGGAGAAATTGGACACCAAAAGTTGTTGTCCAGTTTGTCCTGAGTATGATGGTACTCAATATGTGGAGGGGAACCACTGTTTAGGCACATGTCGGGGCTCAGAAGGGAAGTAGTAACGTTTTGAAATGCAGACTTAGATGGAATGGTCTGTGGGCATCATGTCGTGTTTGGAGAGCCCCTGATGTGCCTAAACAGTAGAAACCCCCCAAATGTGACCCCATTTTGGAAACTAGACTCACCAAGGAACTTATCTGGATGTGTGATGAGTAGTGTTGAGCGATACCGTCCGATATTTGAAAGTATCGGTATCGGATGGTATCAGCCGATATCCGAAAATATCGGATATCGCCGATACCGATATCCGATACCAATACAAGTCAATGGGACACAAATATCGGAAGGTATCCTCTATGGTTCCCAGGGTCTGAAGGAGAGGAAACTCTCCTTCAGGCCCTGGGATCCATATTCATGTGTAAAATAAAGAATAAAAATAAAAAATATTGATATACTTACCCTCGGACGACATGTCATCGAAGGTCTTTAACTCGCTCATTCTTAAGAATGAGCGCGTTAAAGACCTTCGATGATGTCGCAGCTTGTGATTGGTCGCGTTAGCGGTCACATGACCGCTCAGCGACCAATCACAAGCCGCGACATCATCGAAGGTCCTTAACGCGCTTATTCTTAGGAACGGAAGCTTGGCGGTTGCAGCGGTGACAACCAGGGCGCGTCCGATGGTAAGTATATTAATATTTTTTATTTTTATTCTTTATTTTTCACATTAATTTTAATCCAGATACCAATTCCCGATATTACAAAAATATCGGAACTCGGTATCGGAATTCCGATACCGCAAATATCGGCCGATACCCGATACTTGCGGTATCTGAATGCTCAACACTAGTGATGAGCATTTTTTCCCCCCAAGTGCTCCACAGAAGTTTATAACACAGAGCCATGAAAAAAAATCATTTTTTTTCCTCAAAAATGATTTTTAGCCCAAAAATTTTTATTTTCACTAGGGTAACAGGAGAACTTGGACCCCAAAAGTTGTAGTCCAGTTTGTCCTGAGTACGCTGGTACCCCATATGACGTGCATACGTCGGGGCTCGGAAGGGAAGTAATGACGTTTTGGAATGCAGACTTTAATGCAATGGTCCGCGGGCGTCATGTCGTGTTTGGAGAGCCCCTGTTGTGCCTAAACAGTGGAAACCCCCCAATTCTAACTTCAACCCTAACCCCAACACACCCCTAACCCTAATCCCAACCCTAACTTTAGCCCTAATCCTCACCCTAACTTTAGCCCCAACCCTAACCCTAACTTTAGCCCAACTCACTTTAGCCCAACTCTAACCCTAATGGGAAAACTGGGGCGGGATGGGGTGATCACTTGGGCAGGGGGGTGATCATCGGGGAAGGGGGTGATCAGAGGGGCAGGGGGAGATCAGTGGGGCAGGGGCAATCACCGGGGCAGAGGGGGAGGTCTGCAGGGCAGTGGGAGATCAGTGGGGCAGGGGCAGAGCAGCGGAGCAGTGGGGAGATCCGTGGGGCAGGGGGAGATCAGCGGGGCAGGGGGGAGATCAGCAGGATGGGTTGATCTGTGGGGCAGAGGGTGATCACCAGGGCAGCGGGAGATCACAGAGGCAGGGGGCATATCAGCTTGGCAGGAGGTGATCACCGGGGCAGGGGGAGATCACCAAGGCAGGGGGCAGATCAGCGGGGCAGGGGCAGATCAGCGGGCAGGGGGCATATCAGTGGGGTAGGCGGAGATCCATGGGGCAGGGGGGTGATCAGGGGGTGGTCAGGGGGACAGTGGGTGATCAAAGGGGCAGGGGGTGATCAAGGGGCAGAGGGTGAACAGGGGGGCAGGGGGTGATCTGAGGGGCAGGGGAAGATCAGTGGGGCAAGGGCAGATCAGCAAGGCAGGGGGCAGATCAGCAGGGCAGGGGGGAGTTCAGTGCAGCAGTGGGGAGAGCCATGGGGCAAGGGGGAGATCAGTGGGGCAGGGGGGAGATCAGCAGGATGGGTTGATCCGTGGGGCAGGGGGTGGTCACCAGGGCTGGGGGAGATCACAGAGGCAGGGGACAGATAAGCTTGGCAGGAGGTGATCACCGGGGCAGGGGGAGATCACCAAGGCAGGGGGCAGATCAGCGGGGCAGGGGGCAGATCAGCGGGCAGGGGGCACATCAGTGGGGTAGGGGGAGATAAGTGGGCAAGGGGGAGATCCATGGTGCAGGGGGAAGATCAGTGGGGCAGGGGGGTGATCAGGGTGTGTGTTGTGAATTCTGTGGCAGAGCTCCCTCCTGTGGTCACAAGTGGTACTTCGGCTGATTCTCTCTGTGAGCTTCCGTTGGTGGAGGAGAGTGGTACTGCGGCTTCTGAGTTTCCTTCCTCAGGTGATGTGGTGAAGTCGTTAGGTGCTGCTCTATTTAACTCCACCTAGTGCTTTTATCCTGGCCTCCAGTCAATGTTCTAGTATTGGACCTGTTTCCTCCTGGATCGTTCCTGTGGCCTGCTGCTCTGCATAGCTAAGTTCCGCTTTTGCTATTTTGTTTGCTGTTTTTTCTGTCCAGCTTGCTTGTTTGTTTTTTCTTGCTTGCTGGAAGCTCTGGGACGCAGAGGGTGTACCTCCGTGCCGTTAGTTCGGTACGGAGGGTCTTTTTGCACCATTTGCGTGGTTTTTTGTAGGGTTTTGTGTTGACCGCAAAGTTACCTTTCCTATCCTCGCTCTGTTCAGAAAGTCGGGCCTCACTTTGCTAAATCTATTTCTTCTCTACGTTTGTCTTTTCATCTTAACTCACAGTCATTATATGTGGGGGCTGCCTTTTCCTTTGGGGTATTTCTCTGAGGAAGGTAGGCTTATTTTCTATCTTCAGGCTAGCTAGTTTCTCAGGCTGTGCCGAGTTGCATGGGGAGCGTTAGGCGCAATCCACGGCTGCCTCTAGTGTGGTTGGAGAGGATTAGGGATTGCGGTCAGCAGAGTTCCCACGTCTCCGAGCTCGTTCTATGTTTTTGGGTTATTGTCAGGTCACTGTGTGTGCTCTGACTTCTATGTCCATTGTGGTGCTGAATTACCTTATCATAACAGTACTGGAGGCCCAAAGTACTAATGATTCTCAATAGAGGGAAAAGAGAAGTTCTGAGACCATTTTTTTTTTCTCTCTGCACTGTGTTTTGCCTTTTTTTTCCCCTAGACATTTGGGTGGTTCAGGACACAGGTGTAGCGATGGACATTAAAGGTCTGTCTTCATGTGTGGATCAGCTCACGGCAAGAGTACAAAATATTCAAGACTTTGTGGTTCAGAATTCTATGTTAGAACCAAGAATTCCTATTCCTGATTTGTTTTTTGGAGATAGAACTAAATTTCTGAGTTTCAAAAATGATTGTAAACTATTTCTGGCTTTGAAACCTCGCTCCTCTGGTGACCCAGTTCAACAAGTTAGGATCATTATTTCTTTTTTACGTGGCGATCCTTAGGACTGGGCATTTTCTCTTGCATCAGGAGATCCTGCATTAAGTAATATTGATGCGTTTTTCCTGGCGCTCGGATTGCTGTACGATGAACCTAATTCAGTGGATCAGGCAGAGAAAAATTTGCTGGCTCTGTGTCAGGGTCAGGATGAGATAGAGGTATATTGTCAGAAATTTAGAAAGTGGTCCGTACTCACTCAATGGAATGAAGGTGCGCTCGCAGCTATTTTCAGAAAGGGTCTCTCTGAAGCCCTTATGGATGTCATGGTGGGATTTCCTATGCCTGCTGGTCTGAATGAGTCTATGTCTTTGGCCATTCAGATCGGTCGACGCTTGAGTGAGCGTAAATCTGTGCACCATTTGGCGGTATTATCTGAGCATAAACCTGAGCCTATGCAGTGCGATAGGACTTTGACCAGAGTTGAACGGCAAGAACACAGACGTCTGAATGGGCTGTGTTTCTACTGTGGTGATTCCACTCATGCTATCTCTGATTGTCCAAAGCGCACTAAGCGGTTCGCTAGGTCTGCCGCCATTGGTACGGTATAGTCAAAATTTCTTTTGTCCGTTACCTTGATCTGTTCTTTGTCATCTTATTCTGTCATGGCATTTGTGGATTCAGGCGCTGCCCTGAATTTGATGGACTTGGAGTATGCTAGGCGTTGTGGGTTTTTCTTGGAGCCCTTGCAGTGTCCTATTCCATTGAGAGGAATTGATGCTATGCCTTTGGCCAAGAATAAGCCTCAGTACTGGACCCAGCTGACCATGTGCATGGCTTCTGCACATCAGGAGGTTATTCGCTTTCTGGTGTTGCATAATCTGCATGATGTGGTCGTGTTGGGGTTGCCATGGCTACAAGTCCATAATCCAGTATTAGATTGGAAATCCATGTCTGTGTCCAGCTGGGGTTGTCAGGGGGTACATGGTGATGTCCCATTTCTGTCTATTTCGTCATCCACCCCTTCTGAGGTTCCGGAGTTCTTGTCTGATTACCGGGATGTATTTGATAAGCCCAAGTCCGATACCCTACCTCCGCATAGGGATTGTGATTGTGCTATCGATCTGATTCCTGGTAGTAAATTCCCAAAAGGTCGACTGTTTAATTTATCTGTGCCTGAGCATGCCGCTATGCGGAGTTATGTGAATGAGTCCTTGGAGAAGGGGCATATTCGCCCGTCATCGTCGCCATTAGGAGCAGGGTTCTTTTTTGTGGCCAAGAAGGATGGTTCGCTGAGACCTTGTATAGATTACCGCCTTCTAAATAAGATCACGGTTAAATTTCAGTACCCCTTGCCGTTGTTGTCTGATTTGTTTGCTCGGATTAAGGGGGCTAGTTTGTTCACCAAGATAGATCTTCGTGGTGCGTATAATCTTGTGCGTATTAAGCGAGGCGATGAATGGAAAACTGCATTTAATACGCCCGAGGGCCATTTTGAGTATCTAGTAATGCCATTCGGACTTGCCAATGCTCCATCAGTGTTTCAGTCCTTTATGCATGGCATCTTCCGAGAGTACCTGGATAAATTCCTGATTGTGTACTTGGATGACATTTTGATCTTCTCGGATGATTGGGAGTCTCATGTGAAGCAGGTCAGAACGGTGTTTCAGGTCCTGCGTGCTAATTCTTTGTTTGTGAAGGGATCAAAGTGTCTCTTTGGTGTTCAGAAGGTTTCATTTTTGGGGTTCATCTTTTCCCCTTCTACTATCGAGATGGACCCTGTTAAGGTCCAAGCCATCCATGATTGGACTCAGCCAACATCTCTGAAAAGTCTGCAAAAGTTCCTGGGCTTTGCTAATTTTTATCGTCGCTTCATCTGCAATTTTTCTAGTATTGCTAAACCATTGACCGATTTGACCAAGAAGGGTGCTGATGTGGTCAATTGGTCTTCTGCTGCTGTGGAAGCTTTTCAAGAGTTGAAGCGTCGTTTTTCTTCTGCCCCTGTGTTGTGTCAACCAGATATTTCGCTTCCATTCCAGGTCGAGGTTGATGCTTCTGAGATTGGAGCAGGGGCTGTTTTGTCGCAGAGAAGTTCTGATTGCTCGGTGATGAAACCATGCGCCTTCTTTTCCAGGAAGTTTTCGCCTGCTGAGCGAAATTATGATGTTGGCAATCGAGAGTTGCTGGCCATGAAGTGGGCATTCGAGGAGTGGCGTCATTGGCTTGAAGGAGCTAAGCATCGCGTGGTGGTCTTGACTGATCATAAGAATTTGACTTATCTCGAGTCTGCCAAGCGGTTGAATCCTAGACAGGCTCATTGGTCGCTGTTTTTTGCCCGTTTTGACTTTGTGATTTCGTACCTTCCGGGCTCTAAAAATGTGAAGGCGGATGCTCTGTCTAGGAGTTTTGTGCCTGACTCTCCGGGTTTATCTGAGCCGGCGGGTATTCTCAAAGAGGGAGTTGGAGTATATTGTGGAGAAGATTTTGGATTCTCGTGTTTCAAGACGGAAACTCCAGTATCTGGTTAAGTGGAAGGGTTATGCTCAGGAAGATAATTCCTGGGTCTTTGCCTCTGATGTCCATGCTCCCGATCTTGTTCGTGCCTTTCATATGGCTCATCCTGGTCGTCCTGGGGGCTCTGGTGAGGGTTCGGTGACCCCTCCTCAAGGGGGGGTACTGTTGTGAATTCTGTGGCAGAGCTCCCTCCTGTGGTCACAAGTGGTACTTCGGCTGATTCTCTCTGTGAGCTTCCGTTGGTGGAGGAGAGTGGTACTGCGGCTTCTGAGTTTCCTTCCTCAGGTGATGTGGTGAAGTCGTTAGGTGCTGCTCTATTTAACTCCACCTAGTGATTTTATCCTGGCCTCCAGTCAATGTTCTAGTATTGGACCTGTTTCCTCCTGGATCGTTCCTGTGGCCTGCTGCTCTGCATAGCTAAGTTCCGCTTTTGCTATTTTGTTTGCTGTTTTTTCTGTCCAGCTTGCTTGTTTGTTTTTTCTTGCTTGCTGGAAGCTCTGGGACGCAGAGGGTGTACCTCCGTGCCGTTAGTTCGGTACGGAGGGTCTTTTTGCACCCTTTGCGTGGTTTTTTGTAGGGTTTTGTGTTGACCGCAAAGTTACCTTTCCTATCCTCGCTCTGTTCAGAAAGTCGGGCCTCACTTTGCTAAATCTATTTCTTCCCTACGTTTGTCTTTTCATCTTAACTCACAGTCATTATATGTGGGGGCTGCCTTTTCCTTTGGGGTATTTCTCTGAGGCAAGGTAGGCTTATTTTCTATCTTCAGGCTAGCTAGTTTCTCAGGCTGTGCCGAGTTGCATAGGGAGCGTTAGGCGCAATCCACGGCTGCCTCTAGTGTGGTTGGAGAGGATTAGGGATTGCGGTCAGCAGAGTTCCCACGTCTCAGAGCTCGTTCTATGTTTTTGGGTTATTGTCAGGTCACTGTGTGTGCTCTGACTTCTATGTCCATTGTGGTGCTGAATTACCTTATCATAACAGGGGTGGTCACGGGGACAGTGGGTGATTAAGGGGTAGGGGGTGAAGAGGGGGGCAGGGGGTGATTGAGGTGATCACTGGGGGCAGGAGGGGGCTGTCAGGCGTGGGGCACTGAGGAGATGCAGCAGCAGATGGAGCTGGCGGCAGCAGCAGGGGGGGTGATCAGGGGTGATCACCAAGGCAGGGGGAAGGGAATGGACGGCGGGAAGAGCAGAGGGAAGCAGAGGGGAATACCTGGTGGTGGCGATGATGTTGGCGGCGATCGCGATAAGTAGGTGACAGGGCAGCAAGCAGGCACCTCGCTGTTCAACTTCCACGGATGTCATGAAGCTGGACAGCAAGGCATCCATCTTTTATTCTGCCTCTCCGCATCTGAATGGAGAGATAGCGTCACATGGATGCTAGCTCCAATCAGATCTGGGGGTGGTGACAAAGAGGTCACCGAAAGTGATTGTGGCAACAGAGGGGCAAAGCCACCCCCCAGGCTCAAGTACAAGTCCCCCTGTTCGTGCAGTTTAGGTTCACCCCGTTCACCTGACCCACAGGAATGTGATCCCGCCATGACACATACGCTGCGTCACAGGTCGGATTGGCACCGACTTTCATGATGCATACGCTGCATCACAGGTCGGGAAGGGGTTAAAAAGATTTCACCCTCCCTGGAAGCATAGTAACTCCACTCTGCTTTGGTTGGTTGTCTTTCTTTTTGGAATTATATCATCTTATGACTTTCATTTTGAGTTTTTTGCCAGCAATTTCTTGGTATTCTAATGACTCCCAAAGCTGTTCACCTCTAGGAATTCTGAAGGATATAATTAGCAGCACTTGTAAATCTCCTTCACAAGAACCAAATCCAATAGTTTCTACTCTTTTCAGGCACTCTTGCAGTAAGGGAGAATGCTATTTTCCCAACTGGAGTCCTCATTACGCAAACATATATGTTTTTAACAGATTTCACAGTACGCTTTCCTCAATCTCCTTCCTGAGCAGCTATAAACCCCTCATATGATATTTACAACATTGTATAGAAGTGCTTTACATGAAATGACGTATGCTTAAAGGCAATGTTCTTAAACTCCAGTCCACAAGAGGCACCAGCCGATCATGATTTCAGGATTTCCTTAGTATTGCCCACGTGATAATTCCATCTCCTGTGAAATACTAAGGAAATCCTGAAAACATGACTTCTTTGTGGCTCTAGAAGACTGGAGTGGGGGAACAACGCTTAAAGGGGACCTGTCAGGACACTCATGCTGCCCAAACCACAATCATTACTCGGGCACCGGCTGCGTTATTTCAGTTGCGTATGTTTTACTCTGAAATGATGGTGCATTTCAGAGAAAACATACTTTGAAAACACCACCAGGGACTGTGCAACTTGAATGACTAGTCCAAAACCCCTGATGGCCCCTGATGGCTTCTCCTCATCATTTATCCATAGACTGTCTGGTCTTTCTCTGTGCACACACATAATAAAAGATCTGTGAGTTGAAGGGAGTAAGGCAGTGAGACTCTTCCATAGACCAGCTTGTTATATTTTGCTGAAAACTTTTTTTTTTTTGGACACTAGAAGAAAATTTTGCTCACAAGCATTATTATAATATTTTGATAGAAAAGAAATGTAAAATGTGTCTTTTTCTAATGGCTAATATAACTAATTATAAAAAAGCTTATCTGTTAACACATACATAGTTATACCAAGCAATCCACAAAAAACTAAACCGCACATAGTGGTAGCGAAGGAGATGTGTACTTTGGCAGTTTTACCAAGGATTTCAAAGTTGCTTATTCCATTTTTTTTACCTTAATGATACCAGGGCATTTAATCACCTACAATTTGCTGTTCACTAACTAAAATATGTATTTATGTAATTAGAATAAATATTTTTTCATAAATAATGTACTGTAACTTAATTTTGCACTCACAGTGTAAGTAGACCATAAGCTTCATCTCTATATTCTCTATACATTTTCCATGGTTTAATCTCCATTCTTTTGGGATGAATGCTTTCATGTCGTAAAAATGATTCCAGGAGAGCTGGGTCACCAATTTGTACTGACTTAAAAAATCCAAGATTCATCTTAAAAATTCCTCCAAATTTTTGATGATATTTATACTAAACAAGAAACAAAAAGGAAGAGATCAAAACAAAGGATTCCAAAGCTTAACAAGTAAGATAACATTATCATACAACAATTATAATAATAATACTAATTATGTAGTTGTCATGCAATAAACATACCATAATTTCATGTTGATTTTGTAGTCCTCCATTCCAAATGACATTTAAGAGGCTTCCAATACCAGGCAAATCAATAGGACCTGGGAGAGAGGAGAAAGGTAATGGTCTACCTTTTGTAAGGGCAATGGTTTCAGGCTGTGTGTGGAAATGTATTTTTTGCACTAAATTCTGAGCAATGCAAGGTGACAAAATTAGTGAGAGAGTCTTCATGGCAGAGGCTCAAGATTTATTTCTTCCTCACTCAAGATAATATATAGTTGTCTCAAAAAGTTTGTGAAAATGGAAAGGGGTGGCATGACAGATCTTTTTTAATTAACAGTTTTTAAAAAAAAAAATCGGTAACCTCAAATATAATTGGTTAAGAGCTTAAGGGGAAGGGCATGGTCTGGATTTGAATTTAGTCAGTGCTTGCATCAGGGATAGTAAGAATTAACTTGCTGTTTCCAAATTAAGAAGATGAACCGGTTCAAGATACTTATGTTCAAGTGCACTTCTTGCCTAAGTAACAAAAGTATTCATAGCTGGAAACTTGTTTCGTACAAAGTTATTTCTAAGTTTTCCTAAAATGTAAATCCAGAGCTATTCCAGAAGAATTCTATTATTCTCTATTGTGCTAAACCTTCATCCATCCCATCAAGTAGAAATATTATACAACAAATAAAAACAAATTCAAATTGCAATCCGGTATAATATTCAAATACAATTACAATTTTAATATGTTCATTTTATCAGCTTTGTTACAGACTCCACAAAATAGACGATATTTGATGTTTCTGGTAACATTGGCTCACAATATTTCCAACTCTCAAATACATTATCCAGCTTTCCCATGATTTGAAGTAGCAATTCGCCTCCAAAGTCATTGTGTATATGGCATCAATATTTTAGATCTGTTGCTGACAATCTCTGTAGGAGCTACAACGGAGGATATGACGATTCACACTACTTTCCAAGAAATACCCATAACTAAGGGAGAGATAATTAGTCAGCTTTTTGTTTGACAGAACTAAAATTAGAAAAGACTTCTAATCTTTAAAAATTCAGTTACGTATATGAAGAAACACAAACATTTTAGGCACAATTCCACTTTAGTAATGTCTAGGTCTTTAAATGTAATATTATTCTCACTATTGAAAGCTTTATCTACTGTAGAGGAGCACAAGAATTGTTCTTTATCTGTAGAGTCCAGTAATTAAGGTGGGAATCATTCCATCCAGAAGTTCACCCTAAATTTGGGACATTTCACTCACAGTTACTTATTTTGGGCTGTATATAGGCCATTGTTTGATTTTCTAAAATTAGTCACAATTTGCAAACAGTGAACTACTTGAACTTCTTAAACCACCAAGGGTTGTTTTTGTCCTCACATCTAAATAGGTATTCGAGAACGGGACTACTGAACTCACTTGAACCAAAAGTGGTGAAAGGACATGGGAACTTACTTGCACAATAGTCTTTTTCTTTGACTATTCACAGAATGTTTGATGTTGTTATAATAGTCTCATATACTAAATTTAGACAAATTCACTTGAAGATTTATGGTTTTCATTTAGTGCATATACCAAAAATACTATTTCTAGCAACATTTCCATAAAAAGTAGGTCTAAAGAGGTGTTTGCAGAGTCCATGAAGAAAAGATCTTTGTTTAGAATTGAATGCTGTATGTTATATATGGCTTCAAGCAAGCTCTAACTACATTGGGCAGTCATTGAAAAGCTTTTTCCGCTTGCATAATAACAAGTGCATTGTACAATAGGTAAAATCGATTTATACAGTACTTTTTAAATGCAATTGCTTGTGAATGACATCATGGGAATTAAAAATATATAACTTGAACATTTTAAACATCAAACCATTAAATCTGAAACAGCAAATAGGTAGAAATGACAGCCACCAAAAGACTACTAATAATAAGTATGTACTACTGTCGGAATTTTTTTTTTTTTTTAACATGACTACAACATTTCTTTACCTTAACAAATATGTTAGCTACATGATTTTGTGCACCTCACCCACTTTTAACCTCTTCCCAGTTTACACCTTCTCAACTATACTAAATATTTCAAATCTGATGTGTCACCTTATGTGGCAATAACTTCTAAATATTCCAGTGAGCTAAAATTATTTTTTGTGATACATTGTAATTTGCTAGTGGTAAATTTAGGTCAAGAAAAGTTGTGCTTTTTATGATATTATATATCAAAAATTGGCAATATTTTAGAAAAAAAATAGCAATTTTCAAGATTTTAATTTGTATGGCTTTAGTCATAGTCCTTTCACACAAAATAGTCAATGAATAGGATTAATTAATAAGTCTTTTTTATATTGGCGATCACGCGACTGTAGGAGAAATCAGCACAAATAGGGTCTTATCCGATATACAAAATAAGGTTTTACTCAGAGTAAACTAACCTGATGTATCTGTTGGAAAAGCATGGAATGTGACCATCAGCTGCAGTAGATCCACAGGTCAGTCAGTGACCGTTAGACATCAAATGAAAAAATATTTGTGGATGGTTTCTGCAACGTAAGATGAACTGAGATGTATATTCTGGTATAATGAGTGACAAGGTAGGGGTTTATTTGACGCGTTTCAAAGTACAAAATTAATTCTCCCTCAGGATTGACCACATGTATACAAATAATGTAGGGATACCATTTAAATAGGTTATTTTTTTGAATGTGGGCGTCAACTCAAACACATGACTGAAATGTCATGTCATCTCAGTTCATGTAGCAGCATGGAAACCATCCACAAATATCCTTTCATTTGATATTTTACATTGGAATCAATCTTTAACTGCTTTATTTTTTTATGAAACATTCACCAATCTCAAATTCGGCACAAACGTAACACATTCAGATTTGTCTTCGCTTTCCCATGTATTTTAACTTAAAGATGGCAAAATTCAGCCACGGTTTGGTAAATCATCACATTTCCACAAATGCTTTTGTTATTACTTTGGCTAGGATGGTGGTGCTGTATGATGAGGGAGGGAGATGGGGTGTTGTATTTGATGAGGGGAAAGGGTGTTGAGAGGTCAGAGAAGTTGCTCCTTATAGTTCTGCAAGTGAACTTGAAATCGATCTTCCAGCATTGAACTAGACTGTGCAAAAACTATGCGGAAGCCTCAGGAGGCCCCATTTGTTACTCCAAATTATTTGTGATAAAATTGTGTGTCATTGACAAATCAGAAGGCCAGATTTTCATTTAAATATCGTTAGGCCTAATATTGGGCTGCAGCTACGAGGCCCAATTAGCTACTCCAAATCATTTGTGATAAAATTGTGCTTCATTGATAAATCAGAAAGCCAGATTTCCACTTAAAAATCATTAGACCACATATTGTGATGCAGACAAGAAACCCAATTAGTTAATAAAAATGTTTTTCAGGCCAAACTGCATAGCATAAGGGTTGTGGTCACTTGGGGAATAGTGATCATGATCACAAAATAATAAGTTTTCATGTATGCTTTAATAGGATGTGTAGTAGAGGGGTTACAAGGACACTAAACTTCAGGAGGGTAAATTCCCAAGGGATGAGAGATGATATTGGTGCAATTAACCTGGACAATATCCTTAGACATAAAAATACACAAAGAAAATGGGAGACGTTTATTAGCATCCTGGATAGGACTTGTGCACATAATATACCATATGGGAATTAATATACTAGAAATAGGAGGAAACCAATATGGCTAAATAGAGCTGTAAGGGGCACAATAAGTGACAAAAAGAAAGCATTTAGAGAATTAAAGGAAGTAGGTAGTGATGAGGCATTAAATAAATACAGAAAATTAAATAAATTCTATAAAAAGCAAATCAAGGCAGCAAATAATCTTTGCTGCCTTGATTTGCTTTTTATAGAATTTATTTAATAGACAGAAAGACTCATTGCCAGAGAGAGTAAAAATAATCCCAAAATATTCTTTAACTACATAAATAGTAAGAAACTAAAAATGATAGTGTTGACCCCTTAATAATAGTCTGGGTGAAATGGTGGATGAAGATGAGGAAAAAGCCAATATGCTAAATGACTTTTTTTTCATCAGTATTTACACAAGAAAATTCCAAGGCAGACAAAATGATCAATGATAGCAAAAATTCCCCTAAAGGGCCACCTATATACCCAGCAGGAAGTACGGCAGCATCTAAAAATCACTAAAATTGACAAATCTCCGGGCCTGGATGGGATACACCCCTAAGTACTGCAGGAATTAAGTACAGTCATTGATAGACCATTATTTTTAATCTTTAAAGACTCCATAATAACAGGGTCTGTACCACAGGACTGGTGTATAGCAAATGCGGTGCCAATATTTAAAAAGGGGACAAAAACTGAACTCGGAAATAATAGGCCAGTAAGCTTAACCTCTACTGTGGGTAAAATCCTGGAGGGCATTCTAAGGGATGCTATGCTGGAGTATCTGAAGAGGAATAACCTCATGACCCAATACCAACATGGGTTTACTAGGGACCGTTCCTGTCAGACTAATCTCATCAATTTCTATGAAGAGGTAAGTTCCGAACTAGACCAAGGGAACCCAGTGGACGTAGTGTATGTGGACTTTTTTTAAAGCTTTTGATACGATGCCACACAAAAGGTTGATACATAAAATGAGAATAATGGGGATAAGAGAAAATATGTGTAAGTGGGTTAAGAGCTGGCTCAGGGGGAGGAAACAAAGGGTGGTTATTAATGGAGCACACTCGGACTGGGTCGCGATTAGCAGTGGGGTACCACATGGGTCAGTATTGGGCCCTCTTCTTTTTAACATATTTATTAATGGTCTTGTAGGGGCATGCAGAGTAGAATTTCAATATTTGCAGATGACACTAAACTCTGCAGGGTAATCAATAAAGAGGAGGATAAATTTATATTACAGGATGATTTATGTAAATTAGAAGCTTGGGCTGATAAATGGCAAATGAGCTTTAATGGGGATAAATATAAGGTCATGCACTTGAGTAGAAGTAATAAGATGTATAACTATGTGCTTAATTCTAAAACTCTGGGCAAAACCATCAATGAAAAAGACCTGGGAGTATGGGTGGATGACAAACTCACATTTAGTGGCCAGTGTCAGGCAGCTTCTACAAAGGCAAATAAAATAATGGGATGCATTAAAAGAGGCATAGATGCTCATGAGGAGAACATAATTTAACCTCTATACAAGTCACTAGTTCGACCTCTCTTAGAATACTTTGCACAGTTCTGGTCTCCGGTGTATAAGGAAGACATGGCTGAATTAGAGCTGGTGCAGAGAAGAGCGACCAAGGTTATTAGAGGACTGGGAGGTCTGCAATACCAAGATGGATTATTACACTTGGGGCTATTTAGTTTGGAAAAATGAAGGCTAAGGGGTGATCTTATTTTAATGTATAAATATATGAAGGGACAGTAGAAAGACCTTTCTGATGATCTTTTTAATTATAGACCTGAGACAGGGACAAGGGGCATCCTCTATGTCTGGAGGAAGGAAGGTTTAAGCATAATAACAGATGCAGATTCTTTACTGTAAGAGCAGTGAGACTATGGAACTCTCTGCCGTATTATGTTGTAATGAGTGATTTATTAATTAAATTTAAGAGGGGACTGGATACCTTTCTTGAAAAGTATAATGTTACAGGTTATATACACTACATTCCTTGATAGGGTGTTGATCCAGGGAACTAGTATGATTGCCGTATGTGGAGTCGGGAAGGAATTTTTTCCCCAATGTGGAGCTTACTCTTTGCCACATGCTTTTTTTTTGCCTTCCTCTGGATCAACATGTTAGGGCATGTTAGGTTAGGCTATGGGTTGAAATAGATGGACTTAAAGTCTTCCTTCAACCTTAATAACTATGTTACTATGTTACTATGTAAATCAGAAGGCCAGATTTCCACTTAAAAATTATTAGCCCTAATATTGGAGACCAGTGAGGAGGCCCAATTAGCTAATCCAAAACGTTTGCGATAAAACTGTGTTTCAGTAGCAAACCAGAATGACAGATTTCCACTTAAAATCATTAAACCTAATATTGGGGTACAGCCATGAGGCCCAATTAGCTACTACAAGCAGTTTGAGATAAAACAGTGTTTCATTGACAATTCAGAACGCCAGATTTTCAGTTAAAAATAGTTGGTAATAATATTGGGGTGCAGCCATGAGGCCCAATTAGCTACTTCAAATCATTTGTGATAAACCTGTGTTTCATTGACAAAAAAGAAGGCCAGATTTAACTTAAAAATCATTAAGTCTAATTTTGGTGTGCAGCCCAGAGGCCCAATTACCTAATCCAAACAGTTTGTGATAAAACTTTGTTTCAGTGACAAACCAGAAGGCCAGATTTCCACTTAACATAAGTTCAGACTAATATTGGGGTGCAGCCTGAGGCCCAATTAGCTACTCCAAATGATTTGTGATAAAATTGTGTTTCAGTGTCAAATCAGAAAGTGAGATTTCCACTTAAAAATTGTTAGGCCTAATATTGTTGTGCAGCCTAGGGGGCCAATTAGCTAATACAAATCATTTGTGAGAAAACTGTGTTACAGTGGCAAATCAGAAGGCCAGATTTCCACTTAAAATTCATTAGGCCTATTATTGGGGTGGAGCCTGGAGGGCCAATTAGCTAATTCAAATATTTTGTGATAAAACTGTGTATCAGTGGCAAATAAGAAGGCCAGATTTTCACTTACAAATAGTTAGGTATAACAGTGTTGTTCAGGCACACTAAGAAAATAAATAATAATTGTTCATTTAACGGCAGGTGACTGACGGCTATGGGTGTAAGTTTGTTAAACAGCAGGTTACAAGAGTGGAAGGCTACTGTACTTAAAACAATAGTGGGAAAAGTGAAGTCGTGTTGGAAGTGGGAATAGGCTTGGTGTTCAACGTGTATGTTAGTTAGGTGTTAATGTTAGTGAAAGTTAAACTGAACAAACACCGACTCATCCTGGCAGCACGATGGCTCAGTGGTTAGCACTGCATGCTTGCAGCACTAGAGTCCTTGGTTCAAATCCCACCAAGGACAACATCTGCAAGGAGTTTGTATGTTCTTCCTGTGTTTGCGTGGGTTTCCTCCAGGTTCTCTGGTTTTCTCCCACATTCCAAAGACATACTAATAGGGAATTTAAATTGTGAGCCCCATCGGGGACAGCGACGATAATGTGTGCAAACTATAAAGTGCTGCGGAATATGTTAGTGCTGTATAAAGATTATTATTATTACTATTATCCACTGACAACATCTGTTACTGGACAAACTATTCCACTCCCTTTCTTTGGCAGCCCCACATCGGTCCGCCTTGTAGATGAGTCTCAGAAGGAGCATGTGCTACAGTGGATGACAAGGACTGCATCAAGTGGCCTCTGCTTTTCTTTCTCTTCCTTAACATCACACACAGTACAATTCTCAGAGGTGGCACCTGAATCACCATTGTTTCCCCCTCGTCATAAATTTCCAAAACACCCAAATGACTGTGGGAAGCCACAGAAGGGCAATTCTGTGGAGCTGTTCACATATTCTATTCCATGGGCATCAGAGGTCTGCTCTAAGGAGTCACGGAATTCAGAGGAAACAAGCATCTTCATATTGGATACTTTGCTGGATGAAGAGATGTCTGAGCAAAATCCAGACCCTCGTCACCAGATGTCAACCGCCAAGAGTTAACATGATCCTGATGAGACTCAGGTATCAGAGGCGCATGCAGTCTGTACTATGGTGTCAGGTCAGGAAGAAGAGGAGAGTGAGGGTGAGGAGTGTGAGAACAGAGAGGATCATGATGAGGTTGTAGATCCAACTTGGTATAAACCCAGAGGAATGTAGCTGAGCAGCTCAGCAGAGGAGGTTGAGAAGGAAGAAGATGCGGAGGTTACGTTGCATTTTCCCAAACAGACACAAAGTGATGCAACCACAACAAGCATAGCATCCTCAGCCCCTGGCTGTGGCCAACACTGGTCACGAATGTGCAGTTTACATGGGCAGAAACTGCTGCCAAGCCTGGGCCTTTTTTGAGACTGGTAATGATGACCCAACATGTTATCTCTCAAATTTGCAAATAAAACTTAGCAGACGCAAGAATTGCAATAATTTGACAACTACATGTATGAACGACACATGCACGATCAACATGCCTTAGCGTGGGAATCTCACTGCGCTAAAAATGCAGACTAGCGGGCCTTGCCAATCACCGGCCATCCTATCAACCCCCGATGTAGAAATACTTGGCACTCATATAGGTGTATTCAAGAACTTATTTATTAAATGAAGAAATTCAAAAAAATTAAGAAATGTTTCGGTCAATACCTGACCTTCCTCAGTCATCTGGATAGGCCTTACTGTACATCCATTTTTTGCTTGAAACTGCAGGAGACTAATGAAAGCAGTCCTACAGCTCTCAACAACTGGTGCACAGATCAACAAATCATCTACATACTGTAGCAGCACAACTGAGGACTGTGTGAGGAAATAGTTTTGAAGGACAGACTACAGTGCTGTTGAATATTGTGTGGGTAAATATTTTTCAACTTGTGGTAACACTGTTCAAGCATATTGTTTTCCTAGAAAGATAAAATAAAAAAGGTATTAACAATCTGGGTGCAATGGTAAAAAAGCATTTGCAAGGTCAATGACACTTGAGTGTCTGCTGGGATTTGTGCCAAAAGAATGTGGGGTTCGGTATGATGAGAGTGATTGACTCCATAGCTTTGTTCACTTCTCTCAAATCATGGACCATCCTACAAGAGGAAGGATGGCATGGGGAGGTCTTTCTCTTAACAAAATAAAGGGGAGTGTTACATAGAGACATGATAGTGATTGGAGTTCCAGCCTGAAGCTTCTGATCTGGAGAGGTTACTGAGGGAGGCGTGGTGGTCTAACTACATCCTTCAGTTCCACTCTAGCAGATACCACTGGAAGCCTGCCAATGTCTACTTTTCTTTAGTCCATAGACTGTCTGGTACTTCAATCAGTTCCTCTTCATTGTACGGTATGGAATCTATGTCACGAAAAGCAATCATGGCTTGTACCACACATGGTCCTGGATTGTCAGGGTTCACTAGGGGATGCATTCATACTGAATTGACAGCTTCCTATAGCTGTTGCTGCACAGAATTCACAGTTGGAGGGGGAGGGGGGAGAACCTCTGTGTCCGCATGCACATTCGATTGTAAGGGTATCTTACAGTTTCTTTTGATGTGCCCAGGTTTTCCAGAATTAAAGCAGATTATTGGCATACGTCTATAGTAGAGATGAGCGAATATGTTTAGAAAATGATCACTAAGCATAAATTGGGCACGGATATGGTACATCCGTATTTGTGATCGGAAACAGGAGTATTTTTTCTTAAAATCATAAAAAATAGGGACCATTCGGTAAAAAGTGTGGGAAAATAATTGCGTTACCGCTAAAGTATTTTCAGCACTTTGGCTAGGATAGTGGTGGTGTATGATGAGCAGGGGGCACGTGTACAATGTGGGGAGGGGGTGGGGAGAACTCATAGGAGCAACATGCTTGTATTTTTCTCTAACTTTAATGTATGCAAATTTTGGCAGTCAATCAGATCACAGTAACCATCCACAATGCCCAGACAGAAGGGCTTGTGCCAGTGCTGAAATCACATGTCTCTCTATGTGTAAAGAGCGGACATCTTGTTTTAGCACCTTTTTGTCAGTATAACAATGCAGAGGCTGCTCCTTATGCTGCTCCTTGTTGCTGAGAGATTTCAGTTAGTTAGCTAGTCAGATAGTTTAGATAACTAGTGACCTGTGTGCTGTGAAATCAAACTTACAGCAGATTTTTTTTCTTGAGCCATTAGTGACGTCTACAGACAATGACAGCAGGGTACATTTCATAGAAGTGTGTTGTGCACTGCTTCTATTGTTCTCTATGCACAAGTGTACCTTTCAAAATCTATTTTTTTCAGTTGCTAACGTGATTCAGCAAGGCATATGTCAACTTGTCATTTAGTTTCGCTGAACTTCATCTGTGTGCAGAGCTATTGGAGAGTAAAAAAAAAAATAAACAATTTTTTTCAGTTGCTACTGTGATTCAGTATGCCATACCTCACTTTGTCATTTAGTAGTGGTAAAATTCACCTGTGTGCAGAGCTGTTGCAGAGTAAAAAAAACTATTTTTTCTGTGACAAACAAGATATGGCACACCATATCTCACGTTCTCATTTAGTACCAATGAACTTCATCTGTGTGCAGAACTGTTGCAGAGTAAAAAAACTATTTTTTTCAGTCGCTACTATGATTTAGCATGCCATATCTCACTTTATCATTTAATGGTGGTAAACTTCAACTGTTTGCAGAGCTGTTGCAGAGTGAAAAAAAAACTATTTTTTTCTCTTGCAAATGTGATAGAGTGCGCCATCTTCCACCTTCTCATTTTGTGGTGGTGAAACTCAGCTGTGTGCAAAGTTCATGCAGAGTAAAAAAAAAAAAAATTTCTGTGAATAAGCGTGATACAGCAGGCTAGATCTGAGTTTGAAATTGTTTGGAGCATATATTCTATTGAATACAGGCCTCATCCTCAGTAAAAAAAATACTTTATTCTGTTAGTAACGTAATACAGCAGGCTAAATATAAGTTTGAAATTGTTTGTAGTATATCTTCTATGTTATACAGGCCTCATCTACACTAAAAAAAATTTCTTCTGTTGCTAATGTGATATGGTAGGGGAGATCTCAGTTTGAAATTGTAGCATATCTTGTATGTTACACAGGCCTCATCTAAACTAAAAAAAATACTATCTTCAGTTACTAACGTTATACAGTAAGGGAAATCTCAGTTTGAAATTGTTTGGAGACTATCTTCTTTGTCATAAAGGCTTCATCCCCACTCAACCACTCAAATAATTCTTTTCTCTGCTACTAACATGATACAGTATGGGAGATCTCACTTTGAAATTGTTTGGAGCATATCTTATATGTTATTTAGGGGTCATTCATGCTAAAAAAATACTTTCTTCTGCTACTAACTTGATTCCTAACACCATATTTCACCTTGTTCTTTAGTGTCACTGAAATTCAGCTGTGTGCAGAGCTGTTGCAGAGTAAAAAAAATAACTTTTTTCAGTTGCTAACATGGATCACTACGCCATATTTCACATTGTCCTTTAGTGCCGCTGAAATTCAGCTGTGTTCAGAGCTGGTGCAAAAGAAAATATCTAGTTTTCTGTTGATAATATTGTGCTCCTACCACACTATCTGAGCAGCATGACTGGGTAAAAGGAAGGTCGTACTGGAAGGGGGAATAGGCTTGATATTCAAGGTGTACGTGGGGAAGGTAGTAATGCTAGTGAAAGCACTAGTAAGCCAACACCGTTAAGCCTTATCCAAGCACAACTGACAACTTCTATTACTGGATGGACTTCACCACTCCATTTCTTTGGCAGCCGCACAGTATGCCTTGTTGATGGCAAGTGCAGCTTCAAGTGGCCTCTACTTTTCCTCCTCCACCTCAACATCACACACGGTACAGTCCACACTTGGTTTGAACACAAATGCACGCAGCTGAGTAGGTCATCTGAGGAGGAGGAGGAAGACGAGGAGGTTACATTGTGCCCTATGGAGCAGACATGGAGTTATGCAACCACGATGAGTACTGCATCCTTAACCACAACTGTGGCTGTGGCAGGCAGCATTCGCTGGTCTGCAGCACATAGGGATTAGCAAGGGTTTTTCAGTCATTTTGACACCGCAAAGGATGAGCCAACTCACCTTATCTGCCAATTTTGCAAAAAAAAAACGTGTAGAAGGAAAAAGTGCAATAATTTGACTACTACATGCATGAACCTTCACATGCGCTATCAACATGTGTTACACTGGCAATCCCACTGAGATAAAATGTGGACCTCAATAACTATCAGTGGCTCCAACAACCACATCTGCAGCTACTTCCTCCTCTGTTACTGTGCAAAGAATTGACACACAGGTGTCTGACCACAGAACCTCTGTTTCTTTTCCGGCTCCAGTTAGGCTGAGAGAGAACCCGCCATCAGCTGTAACAGAATTGGACATGCCTGTTTTTTTTACCAATCTCAGAAAATGAACAGTGGCTGGGCAATCGGCAGGATGAGGAGGAAACACAGATATAGGCCCAAATAATAAAGTAGGCTAAATGCAGTTCAAAATTGGTAACAGGACTAAACAGGCGGCATAGCTTTGTTCAGTGGAGGACAACTGTATTGAGTGGCGCAGACACAGTTAGTAGGCCCAAAATAAAAAAAATTGGCTAAATGCAGTTCAAAATTGGTAACCGGACTAAACAGGCGGCATAGCTTTGTTCAGTGGAGGACAACTGTAATGAGTGGTGCAGACACATTTAGTAGGCCCAACTAAAAAAGTTGGCTAAATGCAGGTCAAAATTGACAACAGGACTAAAGAGGCGGCATAGCTTTGTTCAGTGGAGGACAACAGTAATGAGAGGCTGACACAGTTAGTAGGCCCCAAAAAGTAAGTTGGCTAAATGCAGTCCAAAATTGATAACAGGACTAAAGAGGCGGCATAGCTTTGTTCAGTGGAGGACAACAGTAATGAGAGGCTGACACAGTTAGTAGGCCCCAAAAAGTAAGTTGGCTAAATGCATTTCAAAATTGCTAACAGGACTAAACTGGCGGCATTGCTTTGTTCAGCGGAGGACAACTGTAAGGAGTGGCTGACACAGTTACTAGGCCTAAAATAAAAAAATAGGCTAAATGCAGTTCAAAATTGTTAAGAGGAGTACACAGGCGGCATAGCTTTTTTCAGCGGAGGAGGACAACTGTTATGGGAGGCTCACACAGTTACTAGGCCCAAGTAAGTAAGTAGGCTAAATGCAGTTCAAAATTGGTAAGAGGAGTACACAGGCGGCATAGCTTTGCTCAGCGGAGGAGGACAACTGTAATGAGAGGCTCACATAGACTTAGTAGGCCTAAAATAAAAAGTAGGCTAAATGCAGTTTAAAATTGGTAAGAGGAATACACAGGCGGCATAGCTTTTTTCAGAGGAGGAGGACAACTGTTATGAGAGGCTCACACAGACTTAGTAGGCCTAAAATAAAAAAGGTGGCTAAATGCAGTTCAAAATTGGTGACAGGAGTACACCGGCAGCATAGCTTTGTTCAGCGGAGGAGGACAACTGTTATGAGAGGCTCACACAGTTACTAGGCCCAAGTAAGTAAGTAGGCTAAATGCAGTCACAAATAAACTGGTGGCATAGCTAGGTACAGGGGTGGGCTCCTCTGCTGAGTAGTAGACAGTGGTAGTTGGCGCAAAGTATTCACTGGTGTAAATGGAGGCCAGGGCCCCTGTATATTTTTACTATCATCTATCATTTCAACAAATTTGTATTGGTGGTGCCATTGAAGGATTTAACAGCACAGACTACACAGTGGTGGAGCAGGTTAAGTTTTGCAATTGGTAGAGCACTGTTCGAGCTGGGGGGAACACTCTCTCATGGGCGGCGGTACGGGCACAGGGCCCCTCATATTACGACGGTGTGTCTGACGTTGGTTGTGCACCACCACCATCAGAGACACTTCATTGTACTATGAGGGACCCTGTGCCAGTGCCGTCGCCCAAGAGTGGGCACACCCACCTGTCCAGGCAAATGGCACTCGCACAGGTGCTTGCGCCAAGTGGTGACCACGGCCGTGTGGGGGGAGTCTGCCCATTGAGGGAGGTATAAAAATGGCCTATGGTGGACATTCAGCAACTGCAAATGGAGGAATTGGAGCAGTCAGTAAGAGGAGGCCAAAAGCAAGACATTTTTAAGGCAAGCTATGTGTCAGCAGGGGAAGGTGGGGCAAAATAATTTGAAATTCATGATTGGTTTATTTTAATGAAGGTTAGATCATCAACATTTCTGGTAGCCAGACATGTCTTTTTTTCAGTCAGTATTGAACCAGCAGCACTGAAGACTCTTTCTGATAGCACACTAGCACCTCGGCAAGCGAGCTCCTATAATGCATATTCTGCCAATTCAGGCCAGGTGTCTATATTAGATGCCCAGTAATCAAAGGGGAATGACCTGTGAGGGAGAACATCGATAAGGGAGGAAAAATAGTTGGTACCCATACTGGACAAATGCTGTTTCCTGTCACTTTGAATTGATGCAGCAGTACCTGTTGTGTCTGCGGTCATTGCGAAATCACTCCACAACCTGGTCATAAAACCCCTCTGTCCAATGCCACTTCAGATTTGTGCACCTCTAACACCTCTGCCATGTTGCCCCCTACAGCTCGTGTGAGAAGCATCACCGCCTCTGTGTGCTGGGAATGCCTGAAGCAAACGGTCTACAAGAGTTGTTTGTTTGGTAGCCAATATTTGCTCAAGGTTCTCATGTGGCATGATATTTTGTAATTTTCCTTTATATCGTGGATCCAGGATGCAGGCCAACCAGTAATCGTCATAGGTCATCATTTTGATAATGCGGGGGTCCCTTTTTAGGATACGCAAGACATACTCTGCCATGTGGGCCAATGTTCCAGATGTCAATTCACTGCTTGTGCTGGGTTGAGGAGCACTTTCTTGCAAATCAACATCACTTGTGGCCCGCAAAAACCCTGTTCCTGACCTTGCAACGCCACCAGTTTCTATTGCCCCCTGAGAAGCATCCTCCTCCAATAAATATTGATCCCCATCCTCCTCCTCCTCCTATTTGTCCGCCACCTCGTCCAGGAGAGTTCCCTGACCAGACAATGGATGACTGTCATCAAGGCTTCCCTCCTCCACGGCTGCAGACACCTGCTCCTTGATGTGCATCAAACTTTGCATCAGCAGACGCATTAGTGGGATGCTCATGCTTATGATGGCGTCATCTGCACTTACCAGCCGTGTGCATTCCTCAAAACACTTGACAGAGGTCTTGGAGCTTCGACCACTGCACACCAGACAACTCCATGTCTGCTATCCAACTGCCTGCCCCTGTATGTGTATCCTCCCACAAATAAATTACAGCACGCCTCTGTTCACACAGCCTCTGAAGCATGTGCAGTGTGGAGTTACACCTTGTTGCAACGTCAATTATTAGGCAGTGCTGGGGAAGATTCAGCGATCGCTGATGGTTCTGCATACGGCTGGAGTGTATGGGCGACCGGCGGATGTGCGAGCAAAGTTTTCGCACCTTCAGGACCAGGGCTGGTAACTCCGGATAATTTTTCAGGAAGCACTACACCACCAGGTTCAAGGTGTGAGCCAGGCAAGGAATGTATTTCAGTTCTGAAAGGGCTATGGCAGCCATAAAATTCCTTACATTATCTCTGACTACCTTGCCTGCCTCAAGATGTACACTGCCCAGCCATGACTGAGTTTCTTGCTGCAAGTACTCAGCCAGTACTTCTGTGGTGTGTCTGTTGTCACCCAAACACTTTATTTGTAGCACAGCTTGCTGACACTTACCACTAGCTGTTCCATAGTGGGACACCTCGTGTGCAACACTGGCAGCTGCGGATGGAGTAGTCGTGCGACTGCGCTCTGTGGACGAGCTTTCACTTCTGGAGGAGGAGGGGTGGCGAATGCCTACAGCAAACTGTTTCCTAGACCGTGGGCTAGGCAGAACTGTCCCACTTTGGCTGTCCCCTGTGGACCCTGCATCCACCACATTAACCCAGTGCACCGTTATGGACACGTACCGTCCCTGGCCATGCCTACTGGTCCATGCATCTGTTGGGAAGTGCACCTTTCTACTGACTGATTGACTCAGTGCATGGATAATGCGGTCTTTGACATGCTGGTGGAGGGCTGGGATGGCTTTTCTCTCAAAGAAGTGTCGACTGGGTAGGTCATAGCGTGGTACTGCGTAGGCCATCAGGGTTTTGAAAGCTTTGCTTTCAACCAAACGGTAGGGCATCATCTCAAATGAGATTAGTCTTGCAATGTGGGCGTTCAAACCCTGTGTACGTGAATGACAGGATGAGTACTTTCTTTTCCTAACAAGAGTCTCTTGTAGGGTGAGCTGGACTGGAGAGCTGCATATGGTGGAACTAGTGAGGGTGGTGGTCGACATGGCAGATTGAGAAAGGGTTGGTGATGGTATTCTTGATGCTGGCCTACCTACAGTGTTTCCTACCAAGAACCTTGTGATTCCCTGACTGCTTTGGCCTTGCGACGATACCTCCACATTTGCTGCTTGTGGTGTCCTAACCGGTGGGCTTACTGTGAGGGAAGCAATGTAGCTTTTGCTGACTACCTTCATTCTGAGCGTGTGCACCAATGGTACTGGACGTTTGGTAGTTAGTCCAGGCTTGCAAGTGCATGCTGGTTAAATGTCTACGCATGCACATTGTATTTAAATGGTGCTGGTTTCTTTCAGGAGTTAAACTGCTCAAGCATGAGTTTCTGTAGCTTCCTGGAAGTTCTCTGTTGTGCAGCATCAGTCACTACCCTCTGATGGAGGATTTGGTAAGCAGTAAAGGACTTTAAAGGAGAGTTGTTCTGTGACTGTTGCTTGGAGTTTTAGCTGTGTGCATAATCTCATCCTCTTCTATTTTTGTATACCTTCCAAGCGGTGATGTTATCGAGGTTACCTTCAATCACTGAGGTTGTGTTCCCAGCCGGCCTGAACTGCTGTGACCTCGGCACAGTGGGAAAAAGTCAGTGATAAAATCACTGCAGTTCAAGCTCAATGACCACAGCAGATCACCTTGAGAATTTCTCACCATGATCTGCAGTAAAGTCATTGAGCTTGAACTGCGGTAAACTCAGTGACTTTTTCCCGCCATGCTGAGGTCACCACAGTTCAGCCCAGCTGGGAACGCAGCCTCAGTGACTGGAGATAACCTCGATGACATCACCGCTAGTCACTGAGGCTGCATTCACAGAAGCTCATTCCAGTGGTTCTCAGCCTGGATGGTTGCATCTTGGCACCATCCAGGTTGAAAACTATTAATCCCCTACACATGGATTATGGCATAGGACAGAATGACCGACAGGTGAGGGATATGTTTGTTTTCATTTTTGTTTTATTACAGAAGATGAGGGATTCAGTGGAATTAGACATTAGATGAATAAAACTGTGGTTGTTATTTTTAAATAAAAATAGAAAAGGGTGTTTAGTGTTATTTCTAATAAAGGTCTTTAATCTGACTATGTCTTTAGTTACCATACAAGTATAGGATTAGTAATGGATAGATGTCTTATAGACATATCTCCATTAGTAATCCATGTGATTAATGTAATCTGACAATACAAAGGTGACATCAACCCCACAAATATGAACCCCACTTGCCACAGCTACAGGGCAAGTGGGAAGATTCGGGCAAAGCGCCAGAATTGTTGTATCTAATAAATGAGCTTTTTCTGGGCAGCTGCAGGCTGTTATTTGTAGGCTGGAGGGACTATATCAATGGTCCCATAGCAGCCTGAGAATAATGGCCCCCAGCTGTCTGCTTTAGCAAGGCTGGTTGTCAAAAATTGGGGACTTCACTCCGGTTTTTTAAATTATTTATTTAAATAACTAAAAATAAGGCATAGGGATGCCTCTATTCTTGATAACCAGCGTTGCTGAAGCTGACAGCTGAGCGTTGCAGCCCCCAGCTGTGAGTTTTGCCTGGCTGGTTATCAAAAATACAGGGGAACACACGCAATTTTTTAAATTTATTTCGTTATTTATAGTCTAGGAGCTGGCTATTGAATACTCTCGTCAGCTGCCTCTAGTGTCACTGTTCTTAGCGGCAGCAGGTGTAGGCTGATGGGAGTAATAGTCCCTAAAGCCGCTACCTGTTATCATTGTTCTCACTTGAACACAACTCTAATCATTCTCTCCTTCTCGTGCTAATCACCAGCAGAGCAGGGAAGTATGATGAGAGCCATCTTCAGCACTCGGCACCGTGGAACAGCGCTTACTGTACCGCTCCTTCCCTGATGCCCACCGTGTGGTACTGATGCGGCATACGGGCAGTACACAGTTGCCACACGTGTGCCACTGACTTCTCCAGTACCATGACACTAGCGCGAGTGCAGTGGGAAAATTTCTAAAGACGCTCACACTAACATTAGATAGATGAAGTGAGTTAATTGGCTGTAAACTCCCAGGACCTTTCTGAAGACATCGGAAGCATGAGAATTTTCATTTACGCGGTGATGTCAGACAGGTCCTTAGTTCACCGCGAGATACCGGGCATCAGTAGCAGATGCTGCTCAGTGTCTCTGCTGAATGCAGGCTGTGTAGTCACATCATGCAATCATGTAGCCTGCCATCTAGATGTTGCAGAGTTAGACCCATTGCAGGACAAATGGATTATTATCTTCTCATGGGAAAGGTGAATAATATTGTTATTTTTTTATTTTAACTCTTTTGCAGAAGACAATGGCGTCAATGGAATGGGCGATGTTGTTTTTATGGTTTAATAAAGATTTATTAAAGGAGTCTGTGTCATTCTTTCAATTAAAGCACTTTTTTTCTGGGAGTGTGTGTTTTTATACAACATGACTATGGGGTTGCTAATTGGGGGCATCTTATAGATCATGGCTTGATATCATTTGAGAATACAAAGTTGACATCAACCACTCCCAGCTATCACCCCACTTGCCACTGCTACATGGCAAGTGGGAAGAGCGAGGCTAAGTGCCAGACTTGGTGCATCGTAGTGGGAAGAGCGAGGCTAAGTTCCAGAGTTGATGCATCGTATCGATGTGCCTTTTCTGGGATGGCTGAGAGCTGATGTTTTTAGCCTAGGGGCCAGTATCCGTGGTCCCTTCCTTGGCTATTAACATCATCTCACAGCTGTCTGCCTAGCCTTTGCTGTTTATTAATTACTAGATGGTGGCCCGATTCTAATGCATTGGATATTCTAGAATATGCATGTCCACGTAGTATATTGCACAGCCCACGTAGTATATTGCCCAGCCACGTAGTATATTGCCCAGCCACGTAGTAGCTTGCCCAGTTACGTAGTATATTGCCCAGTCACTTAGTATATTGCCCAGCCACGTAGTATATTGCCCAGCCATGTAGTGTATTGCCCAGTTACGTAGTATATTGACCAGTGACGTAGTATATGGCCCAGTGACGCAGTATACAGCACAGTGCCACGTAGTATATTGCACAGTGATGTATTATACTGCCCAGCCACATAGTATATTGCCCAGCCACGTAGTATATTGCCCAGCCACGTAGTATATTGCCCAGCCACGTAGTATATTGCCCAGTCATGTAGTATATTGCCCAGCCACGTAGCATATTGCCCAGTCATGTAGTAGATTGCCCAGCCACGTAGTATATTGCCCAGTGACGTATTATATTGCCCAGTCACATAGTATATTGCCCAGCCATGTAGTATATTGCCCAGCCACGTAGTATATTGCCCAGTTACGTAGTATATTGCCCAGTGACGTAGTATTTTGCCCAGCCATGTAGAATATTGGCCAGGCACGTAGTATATTGCACAGCCCATGTAGTATATTGCACAGCCCGTGTAGTATATTGCCCAGCCACGTAGTATATTGCCCAGCCACGTAGTATATTGCCCAGCCATGTAGTGTATTGCCCAGTTACGTAGTATATTGCCCAGTGACGTAGTATACAGCACAGTGCCACGTAGTATATTGCACAGTGATGTAGTATACTGCCCAGCCACATAGTGTATTGCCCAGCTACGTAGTATATTGCCCAGCCAAATAGTATATTGCCCAGTCACGTAGTATATTGCCCAGTGACGTAGTATACAGCACAGAGCCACGTAGTATATTGCCCAGTCATGTAGTATATTGCCCAGTTACATAGTATATTGCCCAGTGAAGTAGTATATTGCCCAGTCACATAGTATATTGCCCAGCCACGTAGTATATTGCCCAGCCATGTAGTATATTGCCCAGTTGCGTAGTATATTGCCCAGTGACGTAGTATATTGCCCAGCCATGTAGAATATTGCCCAGGCACATAGTATATTGCACAGCTCATGTAGTATATTGCACAGCCCGTGTAGTATATTGCCCAGCCACGTAGTATATTGCCCAGCCACATAGTATATTGCCCAGCCATGTAGTGTATTGCCCAGTTACGTAGTATATTGCCCAGTGACATAGTATATGGCCCAGTGATGTAGTCTACAGCACAGTGCCACGTAGTATATTGCACAGTGATGTAGTATACTGCCCAGCCACATAGTATATTGCCCAGCCACGTAGTATATTGCCCAGCCACGTAATATATTGCCCAGTCAGATAGTATATTGCCCAGTGATGTAGTATACAGCACAGAGCCACATAGTATATTGCCCAGCCACGTAATATATTGCCCAGTCATGTAGTATATTGCCCAGCCACGTAGCATATTGTCCAGTCACGTAGTAGATTGCCCAGCCGCGTAGTATATTGCCCAATGACGTAGTATATTGCCCAGCCACGTAGTATATTGCCCAGCCACGTAGTATATTGCCCAGCCACGTAGTATATTGCCCAGTTACGTAGTATATTGCCCAGTGACGTAGTATATGGCCCAGTGATGTAGTATACAGCACAGTGCCACATTGTATATTGCACAGTGATGTAGTATACTGCCCAGCCACATAGTATATTGCACAGCCATGTAGTATATTGCCCAGCCACATAGTATATTGCCCAGTCACATAGTATATTGCTCAGTGATGAAGTATACAGCACAGAGCCACGTAGTATATTGCCCAGCCACGTAGTATATTGCCCAGCCATGTAGTATATTGCCCAGCCACGTAGTATATTGCCCAGTCACGTAGTATATTGCCCAGCTACATAGTATATTGCCCAGTTATGTAGTATACAGCACAGGGCCAAATAGTATATTGCACAGCGACGTAGTATACAGCACAGAGCCACGTAGTATATTGCCCAGCTACGTAGTATATTGCCCATCCACGTATGTCACAGGTTAAAAAAAATAAACATATACTCACCTTCCGAGGGCCACTTGTAGTTCGATCACATGACCGTGATGTCATGGCAGGTCCTTTTAGCGCAGGCGCGTAGGACCTGTGATGACGTCATGGTCACATGACCTTGACGTCATGGCAGGTCGTTCTCGCGCAGGGCCTGTGATGACGTCGCGGTCACATGACCGTGACATCAGGGCAGGTCCTTCTCGTGCAGGCGAGCAGGGCCTGTGATGACGTCGCGGTCACATGACCGTGATGTCATGGCAGGTCCTTCTCCCATACCTCCAGAACCTGCCGCTTGCATGCAGCGGTCACCGGAGCGTAGCCAGGATCGGGAAAGGCTCGGCAGGTGAGTATATAATGATTTTTTATTTTTTTATTATTTTTAACATTACATATTTTTACTATTGGTGCTGCATAGGCAGAATCAATAGTAAAAACTTGGTCACACAGGGTAAATTGTTGTGAATTCAGCTTTTGGGCTCCCTCCGGTGGTTGTAGAGGGTAATGCAGTTGTGCCTGGACTGCAGGATTGGACAGGTGTATCTACTAATTGCAAGACTGACTGGGGTATATAGCTTTGCAGGACTCTTTAGTCCCTGCCAGTTGTCCATTGTTTTTGGAGGATTCACTTCCCTGCTGGTCTCTCCAGTTTGCTGTGCTTTTCTACAAAGATAAGTCCTGGCTTTGTTTTTGCTGTCCACCTGCTGTGGACCTTATAGTTATGTGCATTTTCATGTTTGTCTTGTCCAGCTTTGTCTGTGAAGGATTTTTTGCAGCCAAGCTGAGTCTCTGGTGATGCAGATATACCCTCCATGTCTTTAGTCAGATGTGGTAATTTGTATTTTCTGTGGTGGATATTTTCTAGTGTTTTTTACTGACCGTATAGTACTCTGTTCTATTCTTTATTTTTAGCTAATATGGCCTCCTATGCTAAATTCTGATTTCATATCTGCGTATGTTATTTCCCTCTCCTCTCACCATCAATATTTGTGGGGGGCTATCTATCCTTTGGGGATTTTCTCTGAGGCAAGATAGGTTTCCTGTTTCTGTCTTTAGGGGTAGTTAGTTCTGAGGCTGTGTCGAGGGGTCTAGGGAGTGTTAGGTACCCCCCACGCCTGCTGGTCTGAGTGATTCTATGTCTCTGGCCATTCAGATTGATCGGCGCTTGCGCGAGCGCAGAGTTGTGCACACAGTGGCGTTGTCCTCTGAGCAGAGCCCTTAGCCTATGCAGTGTGATAGGATTTTGTCTAGAGCTAAATGTCAAAGATTCAGGCGTCAGAATAGGTTGTGTTTTTACTGCGGCGATTCTGCTCATGTTATTTCTGATTGCCCTAAGCGTACAAAGAGAATCGCTAGTTCTGTTACCATCAGTACTATACAACCTAAATTTCTGTTATCTGTGACCTTGATCTGCTCGTTGACATCATTTTCTGTCATGGCGTTTGTGGATTCAGGCGCCGCTCTGAACTTAATGGACTTAGAATTTGCCAGACGTTGTGGTTTTCCCTTGCAGCCTTTGCAGAACCCCATTCCTTTGAGGGGCATTGATGCTGCACCATTGGCTAAAAATAAACCTTAGTTCTGGACACAGCTGACCATGCGCATGGCGCCAGCCCATCAGGAAGATTGTCGTTTCCTGGTGTTGCATAATTTGCATGATGATATTGTGCTGGGTTTTCCATGGTTGCAGCTACATAATCCGGTGTTAGATTGGAAATCCATGTCTGTGACTAGTTGGGGTTGTCAGGGGGTTCATGATCATGTTCCTTTGATGTCAATTTCCTCTTCCCCCTCTTCTGAAATTCCTGAGTTTTTGTCAGACTTCCAGGATGTATTCGATGAGCCCAAATCCAGTTCCCTTCCACCGCATAGGGACTGTGATTGTGCTATTGACTTGATTCCAGGTTGTAAGTTCCCTAAGGGCCGACTTTTCAACCTGTCTGTGCCAGAACATGTCGCCATGAGGAGCTATATTAAGGAGTCTTTGGAGAAGGGGCATATTCGGCCATCTTCTTCACCGTTGGGAGCAGGGTTCCTTTTTGTTGCCAAGAAGGCTGGCTCCTTGAGACCCTGTATTGATTATCGCCTCTTGAATAAGCTCACGGTCAAATTTCAGTACCCTTTGCCTTTGCTTACTGATTTGTTTGCTAGGATTAAGGGGGCTAGCTGGTTTACTAAGATTGACCTTCAAGGGGCATATAATCCTATTCGTATTAAGCAGGGTGACGAATGGAAAACTGCATTTAATACACCCGAAGGCCATTTTGCATACCTTTTGATGCCATTCGGACTCTCTAATGCCCCATCTGTGTTCCAATCCTTCATTCATGATATCTTTCGGAGTTATCTTGATAAATTCATGGTTGTATATTTGGATGATATTTTGATTTTTTCCAATGATTGGGAGTCTCATGTGAAACAGGTCAGGATGGTATTTCAGATCCTCCGTAATAATGCTTTATTTGTGAAGGGGTCAAAGTGCCTCTTTGGAGTGCAGAAGGTTTCTTTTTTGGGTTTCATTTTTTCTCCCTCATCTATAGAAATGGATCCGGTTAAGGTTGAAGCCATTCATGATTGGATTCAGCCCACATCTGTGAAGAGCCTTCAGAAATTCTTGGGCTTTGCTAATTTTTATCGTCGTTTCATTGCCAACTTCTCCAGTGTGGTTAAACCTCTGACCGATTTGACAAAGAAAGACGCTGATGTGACGAATTGGTCCTCCGCAGCTGTTTCTGCCTTTCAGGAGCTTAAACGCCGATTTACTTCTGCCCCTGTGTTGCGTCAGCCGGATGTTTCTCTTCCGTTTCAGGTTGAGGTTGACGCGTCTGAGATTGGGGCAGGGGCCGTTTTGTCTCAGAGGAATTCTGATGGTTCCTTGATGAAACCGTGTGCCTTCTTTTCTCGGAAGTTTTCGCCTGCGGAACGCAATTATGATGTCGGCAATCGGGAGTTGTTGGCTATGAAGTGGGCATTTGAGGAGTGGTGACATTAGCTTGAGGGGGCCAAGCACCGTATTGTGGTCCTGACCGATCATAAGAATCTGACTTACCTCGAGTCTGCCAAACGGCTGAATCCTAGACAGGCTCGATGGTCCCTGTTTTTCTCCCGTTTTGATTTTGTGGTCTCGTACATTCCTGGTACTAAGAATGTTAAGGCGGATGCCCTCTCTAGGAGTTTTTTTCCTGATTCCCCTGGGGTTCTTGAGCCGGTCGGCATTCTGAAGGAAGGGGTGATTCTTTCTGCCATCTCCCCTGATTTACGACGGGTTCTTCAGGAATTTCAGGCTAATAAACCTGACCGCTGTCCTGTGGGGAAACTGTTTGTTCCTGATAGATGGACTAGTAAAGTGATTTCTGAGGTTCATTGTTCTGTGTTGGCTGGCCATCCTGGGATTTTTGGTACCAGAGATTTGGTTGGTAGGTCCTTTTGGTGGCCTTCTTTTTCACGGTATGTGCGTTCTGTTGTGCAGTCCTGTGGGATTTATGTGCGGGCTAAGCCTTGCTGTTCCCGCGCTAGTGGGTTGCTTTTGCCATTACCGGTCCCCGAGAGGCCCTGGACATATTTCTATGGATTTTATTTCCGATCTTCCTGTTTCCCAAAGAATGTCGGTTATCTGGGTTGTCTGTGACCGATTTTCTAAGATGGTTCATTTGGTGCCTTTGCCTAAATTGCCTTCTTCTTCTGATTTGGTTCCGTTGTTTTTTCAGCATGTGGTATGTTTGCATGGTATTCCGAAGAATAAGGTGTCCGACAGAGGTTCCCAGTTTGTTTCTAGGTTTTGGCGGGCCTTTTGTGCCAAGCTGGGCATTGAGTTGTCTTTTTCTTCTGTATTTCATCCTCAGACAAATGGCCAGACTGAGCGAACTAATCAGACCTTGGAGACCTATTTGAGATGCTTTGTGTCTGCTGATCAGGATGATTGGGTGGCTTTTTTGCCATTGGCCGAGTTTGCCCTTAATAACCGGGCTAGTTCGGCTACTTTGGTTTCGCCTTTTTTTGTAATTTTGGTTTTCATCCTCGTTTTTCTTCTGGGCAGGTTGAGCGTTCTGACCTTCCTGGTGTGGATTCTGTGGTCGACAGGTTGCAGCAGATTTGGGCTCATGTGGTGGACAATTTGGTGCTGTCTCAGGAGGAGGCTCAACGTTTTGCTAATCGTCGTCGGTGTGTTGGTTCCCGGCTTTGGGTTGGGGATCTGGTTTGGTTATCTTCCCATCATGTTCCTATGAAGGTTTCTTCCCCTAAGTTTAAGCCTCGATTTATTGGTCCTTATAGGATTTCTGAGATTATTAATCCGGTGTCCTTTCGCCTGGCGCTTCCGGCCTCTTCTGCTATTCATAATGCCTTCCATAGATATTTTTTGCGGAAATATGTGGAGCCCGTTGTTCCCTCTCTTGATCCTCCGGCCCCTGTGTTGGTCGATGGGGAGTTGGAATATGTTGTTGAGAAGATTTTGAATTCTCGTTTTTCGAGGTGGAAGCTTCAGTACCTTGTCAAATGGAAGGGTTATGGCCAGGAGGATAATTCTTGGGTTTCTGCCTCTGATGTCCATGCCGCTGATTTGGTTCGTACCTTTCATCGGGCTCATCCTGATCGGCCTGGGGGCTCTGGTGAGGGTTCGGTGACCCCTCCTCAAGAGGGGGGTACTGTTGTGAATTCAGCTTTTGGGCTCCCTCTGGTGGTTGTAGAGGGTAATGCAGTTGTGCCTGAACTGCAGGATTGGACAGGTGTATCTACTAATTGCAAGACTGACTGGGGTATATAGCTTTGCAGGACTCTTTAGTCCCTGCCAGTTGTCCATTGTTTTTGGAGGATTCACTTCCCTGCTGGTCTCTCCAGTTTGCTGTGCTTTTCTACAAAGATAAGTCCTGGCTTTGTTTTTGCTGTCCACCTGCTGTGGACCTTATAGTTCTGTGCATTTTCATGTTTGTCTTGTCCAGCTTTGTCTGTGAAGGATTTTTTGCAGCCAAGCTGAGTCTCTGGAGATGCAGATATACCCTCCATGTCTTTAGTCAGATGTGGAAATTTGTATTTTCTGTGGTGGATATTTTCTAGTGTTTTTTACTGACCGCATAGTACTCTGCATAGTACCTATGCTAAATTCTGATTTCATGTCTGCGTATGTTATTTCCCTCTCCTCTCACCGTCAATATTTGTGGGGGGCTATCTATCCTTTGGGGATTTTCTCTGAGGCAAGATAGGTTTCCTGTTTCTGTCTTTAGGGGTAGTTAGTTCTGAGGCTGTTCCAAGGGGTCTAGGGAGTGTTAGGTACCCCCCACGGCTACTTCTAGTTGCGCTGCTAGGTTCAGGGTTTGCGGTCAGTACAGGGACCACCTTCTCCAGAGTCCGTCTCATGCTGCTCCTAGGCCACCAGATCATAACAGTTAATAGTGGTGGTAACGGAGTGAGTTACCCACGGCATAACGTGGTCCGTTACCACTGGCATTAACCCTGTGTGAGCGGTGACTGCGGGGAGTATGGAGTGGGCGCCGACTGCAGGGGAGTAGGGAGAGACTATTCGGACTGTGGCCGCTGATTGGTCTCTGCAGCCATGACAGGCAGCTGGCGAGACCAATCAGCGACTTGGATTTCATGACAGACAGAGGCCGCGACCAATGAATATCCGTGACATACAGAAGGACAGACAGACGGAAGTGACCCTTAGACAATTATATAGTAGATAGGGGGACCCTACACCTTTTTTTGAATTCCCACTTTAATAGCCAGTAAAGGCTAAATATACAGTTATAAGCTGATATTAATAGCCTGGGAAGCTCCATGGATATTATCCCCTTCCCAGGCTTTAATCATCAGCCTCCAGCCGTCAGCTTTCCCTCTGTTGGTTAAAAAAATTACGCGGGAGCCCTTTACGGCGGTAACGATCTACCAGTGGTAAAGTTGCCGCTGATCAGAAGCACTACACCGGTGCTTCCCACACTGTCACACAGCATTGGAAACACTGGTTTTTTTGCTGTGTATGTTTTGCTGCAATCGGCAATTAAATTGGTGAGCATTGCAAATTCGGGGATCATGAGCTGAACCGAATATTGAAATATTCACTCATCTTTACTCAGAACATGCTGAACCTTTCTATTTAGTTGCTTCTGTACACCTCAGTCTTAGATCAGATGTTTAGCCACAAACATGATTTTATTTATGCATTTCAAACAAATAATTAGGCATAGTAGAAACATAAGCCTTGTAGATGACACCTGTACAGTCAGAAGAAAAACATGACTACTTTCACAGAAATGTGGATTGCCTGAGAGAGCTCATACTTATAAACTTGTATGCTACCCATATAAATCTGATTTTTTTTAATTGAAGGACCATCGATCCATTTAATTATCACAGATAGACAGTCTGACTTCTCTTTAAAGGGTCAAATAAATGTTGAGCCTCCTATTATGGTTGATAGTGTAGTTTTAGTGATAAATAAAAGACTACTGCACTTTTCATATTATGTTACTATAAGAGAGGAGATATTGTCCATTATAATCTGACTGATATTTAACAAAACCATACAATGGCTTCAATTCACTAAAGTATCTAAAATCCCTTGAGTCAAAAAATGAAATTAAAACTTAAGAAAGATAGAAATAGATAGTGAGCCTAATAGATAAAAACTGAGTTATTCCAGTCATCAATATCGTTTTATAGAAAACAAAGAATTCATTTATCTAATTTTAGTTTTTTATAAGAACAAGAAAATAAATGAGCCCCAACATTTCAACTAAATGCTTACTAACTAAATTCCACTAGGTGTCAGTAGAATAATAGTAATGTTCAGCAATGTTTGTTACTTAGACAGCAAATATACTACAATAAAAATCTGTTATGTTTTGCTTGTCTTCTAAAAAAAAAGTACTAACTATTCTTTAACGGCATTGTCTTGCTTCATGTAATTAATACTTTAATTGCTTTATCAATTAATAGATTTACAGGATTCTGAAATAACTTAATTTTTTAACACATTAATGATCAAGCCTGAAAGGGCCTTAATGACTGGTCTTTTTCTTATTTCTTTTTAATTTTTGCACCTGAGCTTTTCAGACAATCTTACCCTTTTATGGTTTCACTGATGTGGGTGCATAAGGCTTTTTTAAGTCGCATAAATTGTTACGGCCTAATCTTATAATTTTTTTGTGTGACAAATATAGAAATACAGATTTTTTACTTAGCTTGTTCCTATATTTTTTTTTGCATATTTTATACTAAATAAACTTAGTTTTGTAGATAACTTATGTAATTTTTTTTTGCAATTTTTTGCTACATGCATGTAATAAAATATATTTACATAAAATGTTTTCTACTTTAACGTTTTAACGTATTAAAAATGGGATCTTGAATAATGGTATAGCGTCTCCTAGAGTCAGAAAATCTCTGGGATTTCAGCTACTGGGGGTAGCTGAGACCCAGGAGGACACAATCAAGGCTGGTTGTTCCGGTCCCTATCATGTGATCGCCGTTATTCAGTGAATAGCGGTGAATATGTAAAAAAAGTGTGCCAGCTATTAAAAACATTTCTAAGGGTTGGGCTTCGGTTAGGGTTGGGTTAGCGTTAGAGTGGGACTACGATTAGGATTAGGCTAGTGTTAGGGTTGACCTAAGGTTAGGGTTAGCATTGGGGTTAAGATTTTTTCAAAAGGGTTAGAGTTAGGATTGATCTAGGGTTAGGGATGGGCTAAGATTAGGGTTGGGCTAGAATTAGGATTAGTATTAGGCTAGGGTTAGGGTTGCGCTAGGGTTAGGGATAGCAATGGGGTTTGAGTTTTTTCAAAAGTTGACGATATGACAAATAGCGTTGAGAGCAAGTGTTTCTCGGGTTTGCAACAGTGTTACTCGAGCGCATTCGGTACTTGGTGCACACCCAACCATTCCGATGCAAACTTGAATAGCGGCCACTTGAGTTTAACATACATGATGAGATATTCAATATGACAACCTAATATTATCAAATTCTGTGTAGTACATTTGGGATACAAATCTTCCCTATACACCTAGATAAAATCCTTGAGGAGAATAGTTTACAAAATGGTGTCACACGTGGGGGTTTCCACTGTTTAGACACATAAGGGGCTCTCCAAACACAGCATGGTGTCTATTCTCGATTCCAGCCATTTTTGCATTAAAAAAGTCAGACAGTGCTGCTTCCCTTCTGAGCCCTGTCGTGGTGTGGTTTTCACCCACAAATGGGGTGTCAGTGTACTCAGGAGAAATTGCATAACAAATTTTGGGGTCTATATTCTCCTGCTACCTATGAAAGTAAAACAACATATTTGTGAAACACCTGAAGAGTTAGTAAACTTCTTATATGTGGTTTCAAGCACCTTGAGAGCTGCAGTTTTTATAATGGTGTCATTTTGGGGTATTTTCTGTCATATAGGCCCCATAAAGTCACTTAAGATGTGGTGTGGTCCCTAAAAAATGGTTTTGCAAATGTTATTGGAAAATCGAGAAATTGTTGATCAACTTTAAACACTTCTAGCTTCCTAACAAAAAAATTATGCTTAATTAATTGTGCTGATGTAAAGTAGACATGTGGGACATGTTATATATGAAGTATTTTGTGTGGCATAATTGTCTGACGTAAGGGTATAAAATTTTAAAGTTTAAAATTGCAAAATTTTCAAATTGTTTGTCAAATTTTTGATATTTTCAATAATATATGCAAATCATTTTAACCAAAATTTACCACAAACACGAAGTACAACATGTCACAAGAAACACTCTCAAAATCATTGCGATTAGTTAAAGCGCTTCAGATTTATTACCACATAAAATGACAATGGTCAGATTTAAAAATGTGGCTTGCTCATGAAGGTCACAATTTTCTCCGTCACTAAGGGGATAACTCGAGGATTCACTGGAGCCCCTGTTACAGGGTAAAACTGCCCACTACAGTGTTATAACGGGATGTTCCCATCTCCAAGATACTATTCGAAAATTTAGTAGGTGTATTAAGAATAATATTAGCCAATTCCTCCAATTAGAAATGTAATATAGTTCGCTATGTCACTTTCCCCATGATCATGAGCACTCATATAGGGACAGTTAGTTAGTTAGTGGTTTCACCATTGATACCTAAGCTACTCCAATGCTTTGCACATGGGGTAAGCGACATAGTGAATCAGAAGAGCTATATTACATTTCTAATTGGAAATATTTACTAACATTATTACTAGTGATGGGCCAACACTAAATTGCTCGGGGGCTCGTTGCTCGAATCGAGCAAATTGGAATACATGGGTACTCGGCCAGAACAACAAGCCCAATGTAAGTCTATGGGAGACCCGAGTATTTTTAACAGCGATCCCCCCGGGGGTCCTTTTAAGGTCTAAAAATGTCTGAAAATGATGGAAACACTGTTCAAATGACACAGGGACCTCATGGGGATCACCCCTGGAAGCATTCCTGACTCCTAGTTCACAGTCTTAATCATTTTTTTCCGAGATTCATGCCATTTTTCCCGGTGCCACAAAAAACACATGAAAACGAGACCAAAATGGGTTTTGCTTGGAAACATGTCAAGGTAAATCCTTTGCAGGTTAATGACTTGCCTCCAAGGCCAAATATTTAACCCCAGACCGAAAATTTCCTCTCCCACTTAGGCTTAGTTCAGATGCTGTGTTTTTGAAGCGTTCTTCAACTTTAACATTGCTTTCAACCACTACATATGCATTCACTGGGAAATGTCATTGTAATATTTAACAACTCTAGCTGGTCATGTGGTGTGTGACACATAAGCAGACCCATCTTGTTTCATTTATGAAGGAGGGACTCTTAAAGTCACAGAGACTATTTTTACTGGCGCATCAGGCGGCATTAATCTTCTTAAAGGGCCATTTTGAAACAGTTGGTCTCCTAAGCTGTTGTAGCCTATGCTGTGAGTGGATGGGCTGCCAAGAATTACGACTCACCACAATACCCCTTTCATAAGATGTCCTGGAGAACCTCCTGAAAAAATGTTGCATTGAATGCAAGGCCTGCCATGCTACCAATTCATATGCACTCCAATAGGCCTTGGAACCCACATAGTGGATGGGCCCAGAAAAATCCATTTCACAATATGCATTTTGTGCTCCATACTCCTTTGTTTTATACATTGGCAGGAAGGCGAGCCCTGCTGCATAGTCATATGCACCCCATCAGGCCTTGCAACCTATATACTGGATGGGCCCATGAAAATCCACTTCACAAAATGCATTTTGTGCTCCATACTCCTTGGTTTTATACATTGGCAGGAAGGCGAGCCCTGCTGCATAGTCATATGCACCCCATTAGGCCTCGGAACCCACATAGTCGATGTGCCCAGGAAAATCCACTTCACAATATGCATTTTGTGCTCCATACTCCTTGGTTTTATACATTGGCAGGAAGGCGAGCCCTGCTGCATAGTCATATGCACCCCATCAGGCCTTGCAACCTATATACTGGATGGGCCCATGAAAATCCACTTCACAAAATGCATTTTGTGCTCCATACTCCTTGGTTTTATACATTGGCAGGAAGGCGAGACCTGCTGCATAGTCATATGCACCCCATTAGGCCTCGGAACCCACATAGTCGATGTGCCCAGGAAAATCCACTTCACAATATGCATTTTGTGCTCCATACTCCTTGGTTTTATACATTGGCAGGATGGCAAGCCCTGCTGCATAGTCAGTTATATGCACCCCAGTAGGCCTTGCAACCCACATAGTGGATGTGCCCATGAAAATTCACTTCACAATATGCATTTTGTGCTCCATACTCCTTGGTTTTATACATTGACAGGAAGGCGAGCCCTGCTGCCTAGTCATAGGCATCCCATTATGCCTTGGAACCCACATACTGGATGGGCCCATGAAAATCCACTTCACAATATGCATTTTGTACTGCGTACTCCTTGGTTTTACACATTGGCAACAGGGCCAGCCCTGCTGCACAGTCATATGCACCCCATTAGGCCTTGGAACCCACATAGTCGATGTGCCCAGGAAAATCCACTTCACAATATGCATTTTGTGCTCCATACGCCTTGGTTTTATACATTAGCAGGAAGGCGAGCCCAGCTGCCTAGTCAGTCATATGCACCCCGTTAGGCCTTGGAACCAACATAGTGGATGTGCCCATGAAAATCCACTTCTCAATATGCATTTTGTGCTCCATACTCCTTGGTTTTATACATTGGCAGGAAGGCGAGCCCTGCTGCATAGTGATATGCGCCCCATTAGGTCTTGGAACCCACATAGTGGATGTGCCCATGAAAATCCACTTCACAATATGCATTTTGTGCTCCATATTCCTTGGTTTTATACATTGTCAGGAAGGCGGGCCCTGCTGCATAGTCATATGCACCCCATTAGGCCTTGGAACCCACATACTGGATGGGCCCATGAAAATCCACTTCACAATATGCATTTTGTACTGTGTACTCCTTTGTTTTACACATTGGAGGCAAGGCCAGCACTGCTGCATAGTCATATGCACCCCATTAGGCTTTGGAACCCACATAGTGGATGGGCCCAGGAAAATCTACTTCATAATATGCATTCTGTGCTCCATACTCCTTGGTTTTATACATTGGCAGGAAGGCGAGCCCTGCTGCATAATTAGTCATATGCACCCCATTAGGACTTGGAACACACATACTGGATGGCCCCAGGAAAATTCACTCATTTTTTAATGTTATGATGGTTCCCTCTTTGCACAATTATTTACAGGAGAATTTTGCAATTTTATTTGACATGTTTTTGACACTAAAGTTCAGATAAGGCTTTAAAAAAGGCAAATACTTGCAATACAAGACAATTTTATTGCAAACTACAAAATTCAAGAAATAGTATGATTGAATAGTGTGAGTGCTTACAGTTTTGTATGTGTTAACATACACAGGTTAATAAGTGCATATAAGAATTAAATAAATGTGATATTACGAATATATGAAGATTAACTACGTACAGTATAGTTAGATCATAACCAAGAGGCTTTTAAACATCATCCGTCTGGAATATCAGAGACAGAGAACCCCTGGGAGATTGCCTACACTGCATGGGGGTCCAAATTATGCATCTGCTTAGTCATGTTTCTCTGGTCTTATATAGTAAATAACACTATGTAGTAACTCTAGTTACACCCACACCTTCAAGTGGCCACTTTTTAAGGTTGGATGAAACTGAGATATCATGGAGTCATCAGTAGAGTTGAGCGACCTTGACCTTTTTAGAGTCGAGCCGGGTTTTGCGAAACCCGACTATGTCCAAAGTCGGGTCGAGTGAAATCGGCCGATTATGACGTAAAGTCGGGATCGACCGAAACACGAAACCCAATGCAAGTCAATGGGGCAGCATAGTCGGCAGTGAGTGGGGGCCAGGAAAACACCTAGAGTGCCCATTTTAATGTCAAAACCATCCATTCTTCTTAATGAAGCTTGTCAAGCGTAATTTACCTTATAATAATTGGAAGGCATTTGAAATTGGGGGTCATTTGGCTAAAGTTGTGGGGGGTAGGGCTGGTTCAAGTAATTAGTGGGCCCAGGAAATCTGGACCACGTCACGGCAGTGGAGCAGGGAGAGGTAAGTATTTCAACTTTGCAAGTGCTGTGAACCTGAGCAAGCAGGGGGGGCCCACTCGTTGGCATTGGCACTGGCACAGGGCCCCTCAAAGTACAGCGGTGTGTTTGCACGGCGGGGGCGCCTCCCACCGGCAGCAACACTTTTGCGTACTATGAGAGGCCCTGTGCCAGTGACGTCGCCAACTAGTATTCCTCCCCCCACCTGATGAAGGAACCTGCACTTTCATCTGCACCTTCCTCTTTGTCCCCGTGTAAGGTGGTATGGTATGCGGGAAGAGCAACCTGACTTTCAGCAGGGTCACAATGTTGTTGTGTAGCGTGCACGGGGAATGTTGCGTTATGGGTCAATGTACCAGCAGACTCATCTATCACTGGCTGGGCAATGGGCACGATGAAGTGGAAACACAGATATAGGCCCAAAGAAGAAAGTGGGCTAAATGCAGTTCAAAATTGGTAACACAGGAATAACCAGGGGGCATTGCAGTGGAGGACAACTGGAATGAGAGGCTGACACAGAGAGTAGGGCCAAATCAGTAAGTAGTCGAAATGCAGTTCAAAATTGGCAACCGTAGTAAACAGGCGGCACAGCTTTGTTCAGTGGAGGAGAACAGCAAGGAGTGGCAGACACCGATAGTAGGCCCCAAACCAACTAGTAGGCCAAATGCAGTCTAACATTAACAACTACTTAACGAGAGGCTGAAAATGGTATTTCAGGACAGGAAACCAGGAGAACAGCAAGGAGTGGCAGACACCGATAGTAGGCCCCAAACCAACTAGTACGCCAAATGCAGTTGTTCCATTTAACCACAATTTAATGAGAGCCTGAACATAGAAGCTCAGGAAAGGCAACCTGGGGAACACCTTGGAGTGTAACACACCATCTCTCTCCACCCCATACCCATTTTGTAGGCCTAATGCTGTGTACTTTTCTACAACTACTAAACGAGAGTCGGAAGACCGAAGCAATGGCAAGGAAACCTGGGGAACACCTTGGAGTGTAACACACCATCTCTCTCCACCCCATACCCAATTTGTAGGCCTAATGCAGCCTACTTTCCGACACCTACTAAACGAGAGCATGAAGATCGAAGCTCAGGAAAGGCAACCTGGTGAAAACCTTGGAGTGTAACACAACCTGTCTCTACACCCCATACCAAATTTGTAGGCCTAATGCAGCGTAGTTTCCACCAACTACTAAACGAGAGCCGGAAGATCGAAGCTCATGAATGGCAACCCGGGGAACACCTTGGAGTGTAACACAACCTCTCTCTACACCACGAAAGGGCTGATTCTTAGGAAGGAAGGCTGTTGTAAATAAGCATTGCGCGTCCGAGGGTGATTATATTCTTATTCGGTATCTACTCACCCTCGGACGCGCCATGCTTCTTGATTTGTAATTAATGTTTATTTGCAATGTGCTTTTGACTTACTCAATTATTTTTTTAATTATTGATTTTATTAAATTAATAGTTTAACATCTTATTGGAAATAATTTAAAGGAGACGCGACAGGACAACACTCGGTGGATGCCATATCTGTGTTAACAACTCCAAAAAACTTTCAGTTAACTTCTTGCAGGAGAAAGAAATTGTAGCTGTTGGACCTTTGTAGTACAGTTCCAGATATTTGTTGTGTGTTTGTTTTGATTGTTAAAATGTCTGCATTTGAGATCTCAACACGATCTTATTTTTTATAATCAAATTAATTTTTTTTATATTTAATGATGTTGGTTCAAGGGGTACACGGGCAGCAATAGACAGGTCAGTGGAGGCCTAGTGGAAGGAGTGACGGCAGACAGGCATCAAAGGCCTAACATTGGGCTGGCTGTAGGCAAGTTAAAATTGGTTCCAGGGGAACACGGCCATCAGTGGCCTGGTCAGTGTAGTTGTAGTTGAAAGAACGGGACGCAGACAGGCTTCGAAGGCCTAACATAACAAACTTGGGCTGGCTGTAGGCACTTTTAAATTTGTTCCAGGGGTACATGGGCAGCAGTGTATGGTCAGTGGAAGTCTAGTGGAAGGAGTGACGGCAGACAGTCTTCGAAGGCCTAACATAACAAAATTGGGCTGACTGTAGGCACTTTTAAATTGGTTCCAGGGTAACACGGCCAGCAGTGGCCTGGTCAGTGTAGTAGTTGTAGAAAGAAGGGACCGCAGACAGGCTTCGAAGGCCTAACATAACAAAAATGTCAAAACAATGGTATTGTCAGTGCCAGGCATTGAAGGATGTCAGCGCCTAGACTACACATTGGTGAAGCTGTGAGAGATAATTTTGCTAGTGGTAGAGCACTGTTTGAGCTGGGGGGGGGAACTGTCTTGTGGCCGGCGGTACAGGCACAGGGCCCCTCATATTACAACGGTGTGTCTGACGTTGGGTGCGCACCACCACCGCCAGAGACACTTTATTGTACTATGAGGGACCCAGTGGCAGTGCCGTCGACCAAAAGCGGCCACACCCACCTCTTCAGACAAACAGCACTCTCAAGGGTCCAAGCGCAAAGTGGCGATAGCACGGCCCCGTGTGGGGAGTTTGGCCATTTCGTGAGGTGGAAACATGTCGTATGCTGGACAATCAGGTGAAGAAAATTACGAGATTGGAAAAGTCATTCAGAATAGTCCACAGGCAAGACCTTTTCATAGGAAAGCTAGGTGTCAGCCGGGCAGGGTGGGGCAAAAGATTTTGAAATCCAGTTGTGGTTCATTTTAATGAAGGTTAGATCATCTACATTTTGGGTAGCCAGACGAGTCCTTTTTTCTGTTAGTATTGAACCTGCAGCACTGAATACTCTTTCTGATAGGACACTAGCTGCCGGGCAAGCAAGCTCCTGCAATGCATATTCTGCCAATTCTGGCCAGGTGTCTAATTTGGATGCCCAGTAATCAAATGGGAATGACGGTTGAGGGAGAACGTCGATAAGGGATGAAAAATAGTTTGTAACCATACTGGACAAATGTTGTCTCCTGTCACTTTGAATTGATGCTGCAGTACCTGTCCTGTCTGCGGTCATAGAAAAATCACTCCACAACCTGGTCAGAAAACCCCTCTGGCCAACGCCACTTCTGATTTCTGCCCCTCTAACACCTCTGGTCTGCTGGCCCCTGGAGCTCGTGTGAGAACGATCACGGGCGCTGTGTGCAGGGAATGCCAGAAGCAAACGGTCAACAAGAGTTGATTGTTTTGTTGCTAATATTAGTTCCAAGTTCTCATGTGGCATAATATTTTGCAATTTGCCTTTATAGCGAGGATCAAGGAGGCAGGCCAACCAGTAATCGTCATCGTTCATCATTTTTGTAATGCGTGTGTCCCTTTTGAGGATACGCAAGGCATAATCCGCCATGTGGGCCAAAGTTCCCGTTGTCAAATCTGCGGTTGTGCTTGGTTGAGGGGCAGTTGCAGGCAAATCTACGTCACTTGTGTCCCTCAAAAAACCAGAACCCGGCCTTGCCACGCCACCAATTTCCCGTGCCCCCGGGAAAGCTTCCTCATTAAAAATATACTCATCCCCATCATCCTCCTCATCCTCCACCTCCTCTTCGCCCGGTACCTCGTCATGTACACTGCCCTGACCAGACAATCGCTGACTGTCATCAAGGCTTTCCTCTTCCTCTGGTGCAGACGCCTGATCCTTTATGTGCGTCAAACTTTGCATCAGCAGACGCATTAGGGGGATGCTCATGCTTATTATGGCGTTGTCTGCACTAACCAGCCGTGTGCATTCCTCAAAACACTGAAGGACTTGACACATGTCTTGAATCTTCGACCACTGCACACCTGACAACTCCATGTCTGCCATCCTACTGCCTGCCCGTGTATGTGTATCCTCCCACAAAAACATAACAGCCCGCCTCTGTTCGCACAGTCTCTGAAGCATGTGCAGTGTTGAGTTCCACCTTGTTGCAACGTCTATGATTAGGCGATGCTGGGGAAGGTTCAAAGAACGCTGATAGGTCTGCATACGGCTGGAGTGTACAGGCGAACGGCGGATATGTGCGCAAAGTCCACGCACTTTGAGGAGCAGGTCGGATAACCCCGGATAACTTTTCAGGAAGCACTGCACCACCAGGTTTAAGGTGTGAGCCAGGCAAGGAATGTGTTTCAGTTGGGAAAGGGAGATGGCAGCCATGAAATTCCTTCCGTTATCACTCACTACCTTGCCTGCCTCAAGATCTACAGTGCCCAGCCACGACTGCGTTTCTTGCTGCAAGAACTCGGACAGAACTTCCGCGGTGTGTCTATTGTCGCCCAAACACTTCATAGCCAATACAGCCTGCTGACGTATGCCAGTAGCTGCCCCATAATGGGAGACCTGGTGTGCAACAGTGGCAGGTGCGGATGGAGTGTTTGTGCGACTGCGGTCTGTGGACGAGCTCTTGCTTCTGCAGGAGGACGAGGAGGAGGAGGAGGAGGGGGTGCGAACGGCTACAGACAACTGTTTACTAGACCGTGGGCTAGGCAGAACTGTCCCAAACTTGCTGTCCCCTGTGGACCCTGAATCCACCACATTTACCCAGTGTGCCGTGATGGACACGTAACGTCCCTGGCCATGCCTACTGGTCCATGCATCTGTTGTCAGGTGCACCTTTGTGCTCACAGATTGCCTGAGTGCATGGACGATGCGCTCTTTAACATGCTGGTGGAGGGCTGGGATGGCTTTTCTGGAAAAAAAGTGTCGACTGGGTAGCTCGTAGCGTGGTACAGCGTAGTCCATCAGGTCTTTGAAAGCTTCGCTTTCAACTAACCGGTAGGGCATCATCTCTAACGAGATTAGTCTAGCTATGTGGGCGTTCAAACCCTGTGTACGCGGATGCGAGGCTAAGTATTTCCTTTTTCTAACCATAGTCTCATGTAGGGTGAGCTGGACTGGAGAGCTGGAGATCGTGGAACTAGCGGGGGTGCCGGTGGACATGGCAGACTGAGAGACGGTGGGAGATGGTATTGTTGCCGCCGGTGCCCTAGATGCAGTGTTTCCTACTACGAAACTGGTGATTCCCTGACCCTGACTGCTTTGGCCTGGCAAAGATACCTGCACAGATACAGCAGGTGGTGCGCTAAATGGTGGTCCTACACTGCCGGAAGGGATGTTGCGTTGATGACTAGCTTCATTGGCCGAGGGTGCAACAACCTTAAGGGACGTTTGGTAGTTAGTCCAAGCTTTCAAATGCATGGTGGTTAAATGTCTATGCATGCAACTAGTATTGAGACTTTTCAGATTCTGACCTCTGCTTAAGGAAGTAGAACATTTTTGACAGATGACTTTGCGCTGATCAATTGGATGTTGTTTAAAAAAATGCCAGACTGCACTCTTTCTAGCATCGGATACCTTTTCAGGCATTGCAGACTGAGCTTTAACCGGATGGCCACGCTGTCCTCCACCAGGTTTTGGCTTTGCCACGCGTTTTGGGCAAGATACGGGCCCGGCAGATGGAACCTGTGGCGATGTTGATGCCTGCTGCGGCCCCTCCTCCTCTGCTTCAGAACTGCTGCCGCCTGCACCCTGTTCCCCCAATGGCTGCCAATCGGGGTCAAGAACTGGGTCATCTAATAACTCTTCTTGTACCTCCTGCGCAACTTCGTCTGTGTCACCGTGTCGTTCGGTGGTATAGCGTTCGTGATGGGGCAACATAGTCTCATCAGGGTCTGATTCTTGATCAGCACCCTGCGAGGGCAATGTTGTGGTCTGAGTCAAAGGACCAGCATAGTAGTCTGGCTGTGGCTGTGCGTCAGTGCACTCCATGTCAGATTCAATTTGTAATGGGCATGGACTGTTAACTGCTTCACTTTCTAAGCCAGGGACGGTATGTGTAAAGAGCTCCATGGAGTAACCCGTTGTGTCGCCTGCTGCATTCTTCTCTGTTGTTGTTTTTGCTGAAGAGGACAAGGAAGTGACTTGTCCCTGACCGTGAACATCCACTAACGACGCGCTGCTTTTACTTTTACCAGTTTCACGAGATGAGGCAAAAGAGCTAGAGGCTGAGTCAGCAAGATAAGCCAAAACTTGCTCTTGCTGCTCCGGCTTTAAAAGCGGTTTTCCTAATCCCAGAAAAGGGAGCGTTCGAGGCCTTGTGTAGCCGGACGACGAACCTGGCTCCACAGCTCCAGACTTAGGTGCAATATTTTTTTCCCCACGACCACCTGATGCTCCACCACTACCACTACCCTCATTACCAGCTGACAATGAACGCCCCCGGCCACGACCTCTTCCACTAGACTTCCTCATTGTTTTAAAAACGTAACCAAACTAACGTTATTTGTTGCAGTCACACAACTTACACGGTGAGCTATAACTTCAGTATGATTTAGCTACCCCTTTACAGGTTGGTGAGACCACAGCGAAAATCAGGCCCAATGTTACACACTCTTTTTTTGGTGGCTGCAAATTAGAGAGATGCCCCACACGCAGGACTGTCACTGAAGCACAAATGTTAATATTAATGTCACACTATTATTTTTTTTTTATTTTTATTTTTTTCAGGAACACTTTAGAAACCCCCCCCCAAAAAAAAAATAGATTTTTGCAGGGAGAATTTAGAAAACAAATGTAACAAACTATATGCTTTCTATGGGCCACTGAGTGAGAGATGACGCACACAGGAATCAGGAGTGGCACACAAGCCCAGAGGCCAATATTTTTCTACCAATGATTGATGGAGTTATTTTCTCTGGTAGATTTTGGAACCCAAATCAAGGAAAAAAAATGTAGGCTTTCTATGGACCACAATTGGAGAGAGAGAGAGAGAGAGAGAGAGATGGCACACCCAGGAGTCAAGACTGGCACACAAGCAGAAAGGCCAATATTAATCTCCCATTTTTTGGGGGGTTTTGTTTTTTTTTTTTGTTTTTTGTTTTTTTCAGGGAGACTTTAGAAAAAAAAATAATAAAAAAAATATGATTTTATCAGGAAGAATTTAGAAACCAAATAAAATAAAATGATTTTTCCAGGGAGAATTTATAAAACAAATAAAAACAAAAATAGGCGTTCTATGGCCCACTGACTGAGAGATGACGCACACAGGAGTCAGGAGTGGCACACAAGCCCAGAGGCCAATATTTTTCTACCAATGATTGATGTAGTTATTTTCTCTGGTAGATTTTGGAACCCAAATCAAGGAAAAAAAATATAGGCTTTCTATGGACCACAATTGGAGAGAGAGAGAGAGAGAGAGAGAGATGGCACACCCAGGAGTCAAGACTGGCACACAAGCAGAAAGGCCAATATTAATCTCCCACTGTTTTTTTTGTTTGTTTTTTTTTTTTTTTTTTTCAGGGAGACTTTAGAAAAAAAAATAATAAAAAAAATATGATTTTATCAGGAAGAATTTAGAAACCAAATAAAATAAAATGATTTTTTCAGGGAGAATTTATAAAACAAATAAAAACAAAAATAGGCGTTCTATGGCCCACTGACTGAGAGATGACGCACACAGGAGTCAGGAGTGGCACACAAACCCAGAGGCCAATATTTTTCTACCAATGATTGATGTAGTTATTTTCTCTGGTAGATTTTAGAACCCAAATCAAGGAAAAAAAATATAGGCTTTCTATGGACCACAATTGGAGAGAGAGAGAGAGAGAGAGAGAGAGAGAGATAGATGGCACACCCAGGAGTCAAGACTGGCACACAAGCAGAAAGGCCAATATTAATCTCCCACTGTTTTTTTTGGTTGTTTTTTTTTTTTTTTTTTCAGGGAGACTTTAGAAAAAAAAATAAATAAAAAAAATATGATTTTATCAGGAAGAATTTAGAAACCAAATAAAATAAAATGATTTTTTCAGGGAGAATTTAGAAAACAAATAAAACCAAAAATAGGCGTTCTATGGCCCACTGACTGAGAGATGACGCACCCAGGAGTCAAGACTGGCACACAAGCAGAAAGGCCAATATTAATCTCCCACTGTTTTTTTTTTTTTTTTTCAGGGAGACTTTAGAAAAAAAAATAATAAAAAAAATATGATTTTATCAGGAAGAATTTAGAAACCAAATAAAATAAAATGATTTTTTCAGGGAGAATTTAGAAAACAAATAAAACCAAAAATAGGCGTTCTATGGCCCACTGACTGAGAGAGAGAGAGAGATGGAACGCTTAGTACTGGCACACAAGCCCAAAGGGCAATATTAATCTCCCTTTTTTTTTCCAGGGAGAATTTCTAAAACCCAAAAAAAAAAAAAAATAGGCTTTCTATGGCCCACTATTTGTGAGAGAGATGGGACGCTCAGGACTGGCACAGATGGCACGCTCAGGACTGGCACAGAAGCCCAGAGGCCAATATTAATCTCCCTTTTTTTCTGGGAGAATTTATAAAACCAAAAAAATATTTAAATAGGCTTTCTATGGCCCACTATTTGTGAGAGAGATGGCACGCTCAGGACTGGCACAGATGGCACGCTCACAACTGGCACACAAGCCCAGAGGCCAATATTAATCTCCCTTTTTTCAGGGAAAATTTATAAAACCAAAAAAAAAATGAAATAGGCTTTCTATGGCCCACTATTTGTGAGAGAGATGGCACGCTCAGGACTGGCACAGATGGCACGCTCACAACTGGCACACAAGCCCAGAGGCCAATATTAATCTCCCTTTTTTCAGGGAAAATTTATAAAACAAAAAAAAAATTAAATAGGCTTTCTATGGCCCACTATTTGTGAGAGAGATGGCACGCTCAGGGCTGGCACAGATGGCACGCTCAGGACTGGCACACAAGCCCAGAGGCCAATATTAATCTCCCTTTTTTTCAGGGAGAATTTATAAAACCCAAAAAAAAATAAAATAGGCTTTCTATGGCCCACTATTTGTGAGAGAGATGGCACACTCAGGACTGGCACACAAGCCCAAAGGCCAATATTAATCTCCCACTGTATTTTTATCAGGGAGAATTTATACACCCCACAAAAAAAAATACAGAAAAATGAAAAGGCTTTCTATGGCCCACTATGTGAGAGAGATGGCACACACAGGGATGGCACTCTAGCAGAAATGCCAAATTGCCAATCTTAATCTCCCACCAAAAAAAAAAAAAAAAAAAAAAACAGGGAATGTCCTACAATTACTATCTCCCTGCCTGCAGTAATCTCAGCCAGGTATGGCAGGCAGCTACTATCTCCCTGCCTGCAGTAATCTCAGCCAGGTATGGCAGGCAGCAATAAGGAGTGGACTGATGCACAAATGAAATAAAAAGTGTGGACAAACAAAAAAGATAGCTGTGCAGAAAGGAAGGAACAAGAGGATTTGTGCTTTGAAAAAAGCAGTTGGTTTGCACAGCGGCGTACACACAGCAATGCAGCTATCAGGGAGCCTTCTAGGGCAGCCCAATGAGCTACAGCGCTGAGGGGAAAAAAAAAAAAAAAAAAACTTCCACTGTCCCTGCACACCGAGGGTGGTGTTGGACAGTGCAAATCGCTGCAGCACAAGCGGTTTTGTGGTTAATGGACCCTGCCTAACGCTATCCCTGCTTCTGACAAAGCGGCAGCAACCTCTCCCTAAGCTCAGATCAGCAGCAGTAAGATGGCGGTCGGCGGGAACGCCTCTTTATAGCCCCTGTGACGTCGCAGACAGCAAGCCAATCACTGCAATGCCCTTCTCTAAGATGGTGGGGACCAGGACCTATGTCATCACGCTGCCCACACTCTGCGTTTACCTTCATTGGCTGAGAAATGGCGCTTTTCGCGTCATTGAAACGCGACTTTGGCGCGAAAGTCGCGTACCGCATGGCCGACCCCGCACAGGGGTCGGATCGGGTTTCATGAAACCCCGACTTAGCCAAAAGTCGGCGACTTTTGAAAATGTTCGACCCGTTTCGCTCAACCCTAGTCATCAGATGAGGGGCCATAAACCCCTAGATAATAAAAGCCAAAGGATTTTGATCAAACCACCACCGGCATAGTTTCAGTAAACCTTAATGTTTTACAATGACAAACAGCAAACATATAGATGCTTAGAACTGTTTGTAAAGTGAATAAACAAACATTTATCAAGATTGTGTCACTATGAGCATTGTCTGTCACATCTCTAAATGTTTTACAAGAAATGCAGCTATGTGATTGTCTGAATGCATTCGGTATATAGTATTTCAATCTTGTTTACAAATCGCCATTTGTATGTTCTCCATTTGGACCTTTGAGACAGACAAAGTTAAGGCTCACAAGGTGAGAAACAAATATAGAGGACATAACTATAGTTTTAATGAACTACTGAGGCAAAGTAACAGCATTGCTTTATCAAATTTATATGAAGTGTATTGTGTCCAATGTTAGCAACCAGTCAACACAAAAAGGAGCTTTTCAAGTGAGCTCTTTAAGGTACACAAATGTTATGAAGTGTTTTCTAAGAAGGATGTGGTTTCATCAATGGGGGGTACCTTTTGTAAAAATAGACTAGTGCCATCACAGCCCCCCTTGACCAAACTTCACTGGCCTATAACAGTACATAGTAACATAGTAACATAGTAACATAGTAACATAGTTAGTAAGGCCGAAAAAAGACATTTGTCCATCCAGTTCAGCCTATATTCCATCATAATAAATCCCCAGATCTACGTCCTTCTACAGAACCTAGTAATTGTATGATACAATATTGTTCTGCTCCAGGAAGACATCCAGGCCTCTCTTGAACCCCTCGACTGAGTTCGCCATCACCACCTCCTCAGGCAAGCAATTCCAGATTCTCACTGCCCTAACAGTAAAGAATCCTCTTCTATGTTGGTGGAAAAACCTTCTCTCCTCCAGACGCAAAGAATGCCCCCTTGTGCCCGTCACCTTCCTTGGTATAAACAGATCCTCAGCGAGATATTTGTATTGTCCCCTTATATACTTATACATGGTTATTAGATCGCCCCTCAGTCGTCTTTTTTCTAGACTAAATAATCCTAATTTCGCTAATCTATCTGGGTATTGTAGTTCTCCCATCCCCTTTATTAATTTTGTTGCCCTCCTTTGTACTCTCTCTAGTTCCATTATATCCTTCCTGAGCACCGGTGCCCAAAACTGGACACAGTACTCCATGTGCGGTCTAACTAGGGATTTGTACAGAGGCAGTATAATGCTCTCATCATGTGTATCCAGACCTCTTTTAATGCACCCCATGATCCTGTTTGCCTTGGCAGCTGCTGCCTGGCACTGGCTGCTCCAGGTAAGTTTATCATTAACTAGGATCCCCAAGTCCTTCTCCCTGTCAGATTTACCCAGTGGTTTCCCGTTCAGTGTGTAATGGTGATATTGATTCCCTCTTCCCATGTGTATAACCTTACATTTATCATTGTTAAACCTCATCTGCCACCTTTCAGCCCAAGTTTCCAACTTATCCAGATCCATCTGTAGCAGAATACTATCTTCTCTTGTATTAACTGCTTTACATAGTTTTGTATCATCTGCAAATATCGATATTTTACTGTGTAAACCTTCTACCAGATCATTAATGAATATGTTGAAGAGAACAGGTCCCAATACTGACCCCTGCGGTACCCCACTGGTCACAGCGACCCAGTTAGAGACTACAAACCACGTTCACCCTGGTGATCTAGTGGAAGTAAAACAAGAGACATTGCAGGAGTCAGAGTTAAGAAGTAGGCCCAATGGAATGCCATTCCCCAATGTGGGGTTCCTTTTGGACTGATTAAAATAGTGCTATCACAGCCCTCTACACCTAAATGCCCCATACAGACCACGTTCACCTGGGTCATCTAGTGGTAGTTAAATTGCACAATGCAGGAGACAGACTTAAGAAGTAGGCCCAATGTAATGTAATGCCCAATTCCCCAATGTGGGGTCCTGTTTTTACAAAATGAAATAGTGCCTTCACAGCTTCCGTGCCCAAAAATCACCAGCCTATAACAGTACTGAGCAAGTGCACCCTGGTCATGTTGTCAGAGATAAGGAAGAGACATTGCAGGAGACTGAGTGAAGAAGTAGGCCCAATGTAGTGGTGTGGGTCTCTGAGACTTTTAATGCAGTGCATGATCTGCCAAACAATTCCCCAATGGGGGTACCTTTTTTAAAAATACACTAGTTCCATCACATGCCCCTAGCCCAAACTTCAATGGCCTATAACTGTCCTGAGCACGTTCACCCTGGTGATCTAGTGGCAGGTACATTTTAGATTTAAGGAGACCGAGTTAAGAAGTCGGCCCAATGTAAAGTCATGCCCAATTCCCCAATGTAAAATCCTTTTTTTTTAAAGAAATGAGTGCCATCACAGCACCCTTGGCCAAAATGCACCATACAGAGCACGTTTACCCTGGTGATATACTGGCAGTTACAGGACAGATTGCAGGAGACAGAGTTAAGAAGTAGGCAAAACTTGGAGAAGAGATATATGACGGCTGTAACAGAAATACCACACTGGCAAATCTGTGGCCTTTCAAATTTTTTTGGGGGGGCTAAATAGCTCTGTATAGAATTTGAGTATCACACAGCCACAAAGTAAGTACACCGGCCTCCAATGGCAGAACTTGGAGCAGAGATATATGACGGCTGTAACAGAAATACCACACTGGCAAATCTGTGGTCTTTCAAATTTTTTGGGGGGACTAAATAATGCTGTATAGAATTTGAGTATTACACAGCCACAAAGTAAGTACACCGGCCTCCAATGCCCAAACTTGGAGCACGCAGATATAGGAGGCCCTTTTTGGTGAATTTAAAACACCAAAAAGAAAAAAAGGGGCACGAGGGTAGCACACACAACTATGCAACGTATGCCTGACAAACTAGAATTTTTCAACAGGTCTCAGTCTGACAGAACAGACTGTATATTTTTTTTTTTTTGGGGGGGGAGGATTTTTTGGGAAAAAAAAAAGGTATATAGACCGTAAATAAGCTGCAGCTGCAGCAGCAGGCAATTATGGAGCTTTGGGAAGGATGCAGTGGGAGCAATAGATGCACATACAGTGCCTGCAGACCTTGCACTGATGTGGATATGCTGTGCCCTGCCGACCTAGCGCTGCAATATTGGGACCCATGAATTAGCCCTAAAAAGGACTGTTGGTTTCTCAGCAGTTGTGGATGTAAGGGTTGCAGACCTACACTAACTCTAAAAACCACGATTCTGACCTCTTGGCAGCAGCTCTCCTACTCTCACTGAAACAGGAACAGAATGCAGTGAGCAGGGTGGCGCCAGATCTCTTATACTCGGGATGATGCTTTGTGGCCCAGCCAATCACTGAACGACCACAACAAAGATGGCTGTGGCATTTCATGGCCTGGCAGACAATCCCTGCACCATGATTGGGTCTCTAAAGACCGCCAAAAATGCAGGGTGGAGACTTCAGTTACCGCCGAATAATCCCAGAAATGCTCGCCGAATACCCCGAGTACCCCGATACTCGGGCGAGTAATGAATAGTGGCAAGCACATTCGCTCATCACTAATTATTACACCTTCCACATATTGAGTAAGATTTTGGAGATTGAAATACTGCTTTAAATCAGAAGAAAGGAAAAGGGAATATCCAGCACGTCCATCCAGTGTAAGTAAAATATCCAAAATTTATTGAAGCATTTTAAAAAACAATATTAAAAAAGAGAGAGGGAGAGTCAAGCTCCTAACTTTTCCTCTCCCCCCCTCCTCTTTTCTTGACTGCTTTAAATCACTCACAAGGCTGATCAGGGTCTACTAGGACTCAACAGCTCCTTTATGACCAACAGACACCCTGTGATCATGTGATTGCAAGATTCCTACAGAAATTTTGGAATTGCGGATGTATCCATTCTCTAAATCACATTTAATGTGCACTATGTATCAAAAGAGAAGATAGAAGAATAAATCACTTATTTCGTCTCCATAGGGTCCTAACCAGACCTGCTTCTGCTTTATTGTGCTAAAACTGTCTCATAAATTTACATTGATTTGTGATTATAAGTTTAAATTCCTCACTATTTTCAAAATATTTGCTTGCTATCAGTGAATGAGGACATTCTAGCTTACGCTAGTCTGCAAACTGCTTCATGTGCAGTTTAGCTTTAATTTTGTAAAGATGCATAACATGTAGACATTAGTGGTAGCTATGTCCATATGGACACCATACGTATTAAAGGGATTGTCCCATTGAAATGCATAAATGTGCAGTCACTCTGTGTGACTGCAGACTTGTGGATCCCAGCAGTGCGTGCACTGTGTGCTCCAGAGATTCACTGAATGAGTTATACATACCCCTAGCCAGTAGATGTAGCCTCGCTCCATAAACTTATATGGAGCGAGGCTGCACCCCATCTAGTGATGCGGCCAGCCAGTGGGCATGTGCTCTCCTGTATGCTGGTAATCCTGTTTGCTTCTAGGCATGACCAGATCCACGTGGCTGCTATGCTACCGACTGTTTTTAACCTACCCCTTGCGATAGGGAATGGTCGTGTCAAAACCATAAGTACTTCCACACTTTAGTGTTTTTCCACAGAGAGCCAATCTGTGAAGGTCCCTCCATCAGTGTAATATTTCTTGGACTGCACATAGTACTTCTTCTAACAGCAAGTGAAGTGAGCTCTGCTCCAGCCGCCCTGAGAGGCCATAATAACCTCGCATGTCTCATGAGGAGAGAATCATTACTTCCATATGCACAATATTCTATGAACTTTGTCTTTAGGAGAGAAACTGTACCCCGTTACCTCTTTCAGTAAAATTGTTTTGTTTTCAAGTTCAACGATGTGTCTGGCTGCTTGAGATTGGACAAACACCACAGGCGCTCCAAAACCTGCACCCAGACACCACCACTACAGGAGTGCCCCTGGGGGGCCCTATACCATCCACAAGTGCCACTTCCCGCTATTGACATGTTGAGGGGTCCAGTGACCCCCTTCAGCTACCGTGACATCATTATCTGCTGCCAGTGGGACTACATGCCCCAGTTGGCCCTTTTGCAACATCTGGAGCCTTCCCTGTGGCCCACCACAATTTTTGGCATTACAAACAAGATTAATCTGTGAGCCTATATCAGAGACTCTGTCCAATTGTGAGACATCACATGAGCATCTACATCATGAGTGAACCCAATGACAACAGCCAAGCTGGTGCTAGCAGCTCTTCCGTGCCCATCTCATGCAACATGCCGTTCTCTGTCCCATTTTTTCCTGGGGCACCGTGGTTGCCATGCTACAAGGGGGAGATACACACCTTCAGTGACTGCCATGACAAGTTGCTGGCAATCTTTCAGTTTTACCCCCTCTCTCCAGAGCAGCAAATACAGATCCTGCTGGGTCAGCTTAAGGGTGCTGCGTCCAGGGAAGTTCGATCCTGGCCCACATCAGAGAAAAGAATGCATCAAAAAAAGTCTTGCAAAACTGAAAGATGCCTTTGAAGTTACATCCATCTCTGAGATCAAGATGAGATTCTTTGCAAGACGACAACAGCCAGGTGAGACTTTACGGGACTATGCTCTTTAACTCCAAGAGGCTTTCTCCACTGTTCTACAGTTTAACCTCCATGAAAGTGTGGCCTCTGACAACCTATGTCATGCTAACATTAGAAGGGGCCTGACCACTAAAAACGTAACCACCACAAGCATGATCAGGAACAAGTTATCTAAGCACCCGACTCGATTGATGCCAGCGGGTGACACCACTGCCTCTTTGCTTGTGGCTCACTACGTCAACATACTGAAGGCCAGGTGTGAGTCCCACCCTGACAAACTGCACATCATGAAAGAGTTATTGAAAGGAATGCAAATAAAAAGAATATAGCGGTCTCGATGGAGCGTTGATGACAGAGCCCACCGGAGCACAGATTTAGGAGTTTAAAGTCTTTAATCACAACGCATTTCAACAGCCAATCGCTGTCTTCTTCATGTAGCAATAAGTAAAAAGGTTAAAAGGGAAGAAGGAATTATTTAAAGGGACAGAGACCAATGAAAATTAAGGAGGGAGGTGCAAAAGAGGAAAAGGGGGAGGAGGTACAAAAAGTGATAAATAACCAGTAAGATGGTATACACAAAATGCAACTATGCTATAAAATATTAAAAATATTAAAACCCAAAATAGATATAAAATGTATAGTGTAAAAATAGCATGATAAACAACCATAATACACAGTTAAAAGAACAGACAAAAAAATCATCAAAAGTGTATATAAGATAAACTAAATGTCACATTATTTAGCCACATTTTCTATTGTAAGATTATGTCCCTCGGGGGAAAGAGTGCCCAATTTCAAAATCCAAAAGCTCTCCCTATTAATTAATCTCCTATACTGGTCAGGAATAGGGTTGAGCGACCTTTACTTTTATAGGATCGGGTCGGGTTTCACGAAACCCGACTTTTTCAAAAGTCGGGTCGAGTGAAATCGGCCGATCCTATAAAAAAGTCGGGGTCGGGGTCGGCCGAAACTCGAAACCCAATGCAGTGCAATGGTTCCCAGGGTCTGAAGGAGCGGAAACTCTCCTTCAGGCCCTGGGATCCATATTTAAGTGTAAAATAAAGAATTAAAATAAAAAATATCGCTATACTTACCCTCTGACGCGCCCTGGTACTAACCGGGAACCTTCCTTCCATTGAATCAGCGCTTCCAGGACCTTGCGGTGATGTCGCGGTGACGTCGCGGCTTGTGATTGGTCGCGCGGCCGCCCATGGGACCGCTCTCGCGACCAATCACAAGCCGCGACGTCACGCAAGGTCCTGCAAGCGCTGATTCGAAGGAAGGAAGGCTGCCGGAAAGAAGCAGGGCGCGTCCGAGGGTGAGTATATTCCTATTAGGTATATACTCACCCTCGGACGCGCCCTGATTCTTTCCGGCAGCCTTCCTTCCTAAGAATCAGCGCTGGCAGGACCTTGCGTGACGTCGAGGCTTGTGATTGGTCGCGCGAGCGGTCACATGGGCGGCCGCACGACCAATCACAAGCCGCGACGTCACCGCAAGGTCCTGCAAGCGCTGATTGGAAGGAAGGAAGGTTCCTGGTTAGTACCAGGGCGCGTCAGAGGGTAAGTATAGCGATATTTTTTATTTTAATTCTTTATTTTACATTAAATATGGATTCCGATACCGATTTCCGATATTGCAAACATATCGGAAATCGGGATCGGAATTCCGATACCACATTCAGAAGATCGCCGACCTCATGGCCTGAACCCTACACAGGGGTCGGGTCGGGTTTCATGAAACCTGACTTTGCCAAAAGTCGGCGACTTCTGAAAGTGGCCGACCCCTTTCACTCAACCCTAGTCAGGAACATTAACAGGTATGTAAAAAATAAAAATTAGATTCAAATGGCTTGGATCTTTCTAAAGTGTTAGTGAAAAATGCTTAGATAGACTATGCAAAAGGAACCCATTGCGGATATTCTGCCTATGTTTATTCAAACGGGCATGCATGGTCTGAATGGTGCGTCCCACATACTGGAGCCCGCATGTACATTGAATCAGATAAATAACATACGACGACTGGCAGTTGACATGATAGTTGATATTAAAATTAGTGCCCGTGATAGTCGATTTAAATTGTTTAGCACCATGCGCAATAGAAGTGCAGCAGAGGCATTTTGGCGCCTTACATGCGAAGCAACCAGGATTACGCGTATTAGTGGAGGATGAGTATTGAGCATGGGATTACTTGGGGCAACCATATTCCGAAGAGTACGGTTCCTTCTAAAAATAAATTTAGGTTTAGCAGGAAGATATTTTGAAAGGATCGGGTCAACTCTTAAAATAAACCAATATTTCTTGAGTAAACCCTGGATGGATGCATGGAAATAATTTTAAATTGTAATAAAACTCCACTTACTAATTTCAGAGGTTTAATTCCTCTTATCGGTTTTAATTTAGCTGAGACAGTCTTTTTCAGAAAGTTATTGAACTTTATTAAAAGCATCGTGGATCAATTTTTTAGGGTAGCCCTTCTCTACAAAACGATTCTTTAAAATCTTGGATTCCTTCTGAAAATCGTTCCCATTGGTACAATTTTTTCGGATACGCCAATACCGGCCTGTTGTGAATTCCGCTCGTGGGCTCCCTCCGGTGGTTGTAAGTGATATGGCTGCTCCTTGGATTTAGCAGTCTGCAGCTGCTTCCACTGATTGTCTTTCTGCTCGGCTATTTATGCCTGGCTCTTCCCTTCAGCCAGTGCCACTTGTCAATGGTTCCTGGTTTGATTCACATCTCTCTTGGATTTCCCTGATATCCTGACCAGTTCAGCAAAGATAAGTCCTTGCTTTGCTCTTTTCTGTCCACATGTTGTGGACTTATGCGTTCTGTCCATTCTATGTTTTGTCCAGCTTGTCAGTATGGATTAATTCAGTTAAGCTGGAAGCTTTGGGAAGCAGATTTACCCTCCACACCTTTAGTCAGGTGTGGAGATTTTTGTAAACTCTGTGTGGATTTTTGTAGTTTTTAATACTGACCGCACAGTATTCTATCCTGTCCAATCTATCTAGCTAGACTGGCCTCCTGTGCTACATCCTGGTTTCATTCTGTGTATGTCTTTTCCCTCTCCACTCACAGTCATTACTTGTGGGGGGCTATCTATCCTTTGGGGATTTTCTCTGAGGCAAGATAGTTTTCCTGTTTCTATCTTTTGGGGTAGTTAGTTCTCAGGCTGTGACGAGGTGCCTAGGGAGTGACAGGAGCATCCCACGGCTACTTCTAGTGTTGTGTTGAGCTTAGGGACTGCGGTCAGTACAGGTACCACCTCCTTCAGAGCTCGTCCCATTTTGCTCCTAAACCACCAGATCATAACAGTACAAGTGGCCAAAAATGAATTAAATGCATCTCAAAAGAAGGAAAAAAAAATTTGAGCCATTTTTTTTCTGTGCTCTGTTTTGTCTTTTTTTTTCCTCTTGATCTCTGGGTGGTTCAGGATTTATGCTCTGGCATGGATGTTCAGGGTTTGTTTTCTCGTGTGGATCAACTTGCTGCAAGAGTACAGAGTATCCAAGATTATGTTGTCCAGACTCCGGCTTTGGAGCCTAAAATTCCTACTCCTGATTTGTTTTTTGGGGACAGATCCAAGTTTTTGAACTTTAAAAATAACTGCAAATTGTTTTTTGCTTTGAAACCCCGTTCTTCTGGTGATCCCATTCAGCAAGTTAAAATCATCATATCCTTGCTGTGTGGTGACCCTCAGGACTGGGCATTCTCCCTTGAATCAGGGGATCCGGCATTGCTGAATGTAGACGCATTTTTTCAAGCGCTCGGATTATTGTATGATGAACCTAATTCTGTGGATCATGCAGAAAAAAACCCTGTTGGCCCTGTGTCAAGGTCAGGAAGCGGCAGAATTATACTGCCAGAAATTTAGGAAATGGTCTGTGCTCACTAAATGGAATGAGGATGCTCTGGCTGTTATTTTCAGAAAAGGCCATTTTGAATACCTCGTGATGCCATTCGGGCTCTCTAATGCTCCATCTGTGTTCCAATCTTTCATGCATGATATTTTCCGCAATTATCTTGATAAATTCATGGTTGTATATTTGGATGATATTTTGATTTTTTCCGATGATTGGGAGTCTCATGTGAAGCAGGTCAGGATGGTATTCCAGATCCTTCGTGATAATGCTTTATTTGTGAAGGGGTCTAAGTGCCTATTCGGAGTTCAGAAGGTCTCTTTTTTGGGTTTTATTTTTTCTCCCTCGTCTATGGAAATGGATCCTGTTAAGGTCCAAGCTATTCATGACTGGATTCAACCCACATCTGTGAAGAGCCTTCAAAAATTTTTGGGCTTTGCTAATTTCTATCGCCGTTTCATTGCCAACTTTTCCAGTGTGGTTAAGCCCCTTACTGATTTGACGAAGAAAGGCGCTGATGTGACGAATTGGTCCTCTGCGGCTGTTGAGGCCTTTCGGGAGCTTAAACGCCGATTTACTTCTGCCCCTGTGTTGCGTCAGCCGGATGTTTCTCTTCCTTTTCAGGTTGAGGTTGACACTTCTGAGATTGGGGCAGAGGCCGTTTTGTCTCAGAGGGATTCTGTGGTGGACAGGCTGCAGCAGATTTGGACTCATGTGGTGGACAATTTGACGTTGTCTCAGGAAAAAGCTCAACGTTTTGCTAACCGCCGTCGGTGTGTTGGTCCCCAGCTTCGTGTGGGGGATTTGGTTTGGTTGTCTTCTCGTCATGTTCCTATGAAGGTTTCTTCCCCTAAGTTTAAGCCTCGGTTTATTGGTCCTTATAAGATTTCTGAAATTATCAATCCGGTGTCTTTTCGTTTGGCTCTTCCAGCCTCTTTTGCCATTCATAATGTTTTCCATAGATCTTTGTTGCGGAGATATGTGGTGCCCGTTGTTCCCTCGGTTGATCCTCCTGCCCCGGTGTTGGTTGAGGGAGAGTTGGAATATGAGGTTGAGAAAATTTTGGATTCTCGTTTTTCGAGGCGGAGGCTTCAGTATCTTGTCAAGTGGAAGGGTTATGGCCAGGAGGATAATTCTTGTGTTGTTGCCTCTGATGTCCATGCCACCGATTTGGTTCGTGCTTTTCACTTAGCTCATCCTGATCGGCCTGGGGGCTCTGGTGAGGGTTTGGTGACCCCTCCTCAAGGGGGGGTACTGTTGTGAATTCCGCTCTTGGGCTCCCTCCGGTGGTTGTAAGTGGCACATTTGTGAGTTCTGCTCTTGGGCTCCCTCCGGTGGTTTTAAGTGGTATGGCTGCTCCTTGGATTTAGCAGTCTGCAGCTGCTTCCACTGATTGTCTTTCTGCTCGGCTATTTATGCCTGGCTCTTCCCTTCAGCTAGTGCCACTTGTCAATGGTTCCTGGTTTGATTCACATCTCTCTTGGATTTCCCTGATATCCTGACCAGTTCAGCAAAGATAAGTCCTTGCTTTGCTCTTTTCTGTCCACATGTTGTGGACTTATTCATTCTGTGCATTCTATGTTTTGTTCAGCTTGTCAGTATGGATTAATTCAGTTAAGCTGGAAGCTCTGGGAAGCAGATTTACCCTCCACACCTTTAGTCAGGTGTGGAGATTTTTGTAAACTCTGTGTGGATCTTTGTAGTTTTTAATACTGACCGCACAGTATTCTATCCTGTCCAATCTATCTAGCTAGACTGGCCTCCTGTGCTACATCCTGGTTTCATTCTGTGTATGTCTTTTCCCTCTCCACTCACAGTCATTACTTGTGGGGGGCTATCTATCCTTTGGGGATTTTCTCTGAGGCAAGATAGTTTTCCTGTTTCTATCTTTTGGGGTAGTTAGTTCTCAGGCTGTGACGAGGTGCCTAGGGAGTGACAGGAGCATCCCACGGCTACTTCTAGTGTTGTGTTGAGCTTAGGGACTGTGGTCAGTACAGGTACCACCTCCTTCAGAGCTTGTCCCATGTTGCTCCTAAACCACCAGATCATAACACTGGCCATAGGGGATATTAGTGATCCACCTCGGAAGGTGACCGCTATTAAAAGGTAAATAACTATTTACGTCCACTTTTTTGAAAAATGTAGAAGTGTGGAATTTACCCATTGGGTCAACATGTATCATCAAATCCAAAAATTGTATATTGGTATTTGACATTGAAGCTGAGAAGGATAAACCCCAAGAATTATCATTTACCCCCTGAATGAAGTCAGATGCTTCATCCAGAGACCCCGTCCAAAGTAGGAACAAATCATCAATAAATCAGCAATACAAAGCTATTTTACCACTGGGATGAAGAAAAGGGGAAATGAAGAGTGCCTCAAAAGCCCCCATAAACAGGTTTGCAAAGCTGGGGGCGAATCTCGTCCCCATTGCACAACCTTTCAACTGTCTGTAAGTAACATTCTCAAATGAGAATATATTATTGTTTGAAATAAATTTAATAGCATTAAGCAAAAATTCTTGCTGTGTGGGGGGCATGTCCTCATCATGGAGTAGAAATTGTTTTGTTGTTTCCAAACCACGGTCATGAGGTATGTTGCTATAAAGAGCTTGAACATCCATAGTTATCAGAAAACAATCAGGATGGGTGGGCAAGGAATGGAGATGGTTAATTAACAGGGACAAATACTTTACATAGGAGTCTAACTCAATAACATACTTCTGAAGGAAAAGATCCAAATAGTGCGAAAGGTTATTGGTTATAGAACCGATACCAGAGATTATGGGGCGCCCGGGGGGATTTATTGGGTCCTTATGGATCTTAGGAAGAAAATAAAAGAAAGGAACCTTAAAATGAGAGATGTTAAGAAATTTAAATTCCCTTCTATTCAGGATGCCAAGAAAAAGATCATTCTTTATAAACTTATTATATTCACCAAAGATGGATATGGAGGGATCCGGTTCAGCTCTTTCATAATACTCCAGATCACTCAAAATTCTCAGGCCTTCCTCTATATAACAAGTTCTATCCATAATGACTACCCCCCCTCCCTTATCAGCACTCTTTATTATAATATCCTTATCGTCCCTAAGGGTATTTATAGCTAACTTTTCTGCTATAGTAAGGTTAGTATTCCTTTTTTATTGAAAGATAAAGAGCAGACATCATTCAGAATGAGATGTTGGAAAGTTTCTTTATCAGAGCCCCTATGATGAAGGGGCTAAAAATTACTGGATAATATTTGTGAATTAACATGTAAATAGGGATCCTCTATATTAACAGATTAAGGGGGGTCTGATTAGTAGTTTTGTTTCTTTCTTCCAATAAAAAATGACGTTGGATAGTCAATTTACGCACAAATTCATTGAGATCCATGTAGAGATTGAACTGGGGCGTCAGGACAAAAGGAGAGGCCATTTTCCAGTAGAGATTTTTCCTCATTTGTTAGATTGTAACTGGACAAATTAAAAATTCCCAATTTTGAAATAGTATTAATATTCAGATTGCTTTTGTTTTCTTCGTCATTTGCTCTTCCAGTGGGATGGGATTTCTTTAGTGATTTTCCTCTACCTCTGCGGCCTTGTTGTCTCTTTTTCTTTTTATTTTCGGTGGTTGTCCCGGGGCAATCTGAAAAAACTGGGTAATTTTGGCATTTTCAGATGGGCCAACTGTTAATGAGGGATGAGACCCATTGGATGGCATGGGACATGGAACAATGGAGGATGAAATGCTTATATTATTTGGTAATGAACTTACTGATTCTATTGTTGAAATTATTGGGAGTGGAGGGAGAGAAGACTCCACAGGTAAAGGGGGGGATGAAGTGGGTAATGGACATGTTGTTATAATAATTTGTGGGGGATAAGTGTAATCGTAAGTAGTTATTTGAGAAAGACCCAACAAATCCAAAGATTTCTGGGATTGTGTGGATGTAACATTAACCGAATCTTGCTTAAGTTTAACTCCAATAGAAAATACATGGGAAATGTGTTGTAAAAGATCTTAGTTAGATGAAGTGGTGACAACAGTATTAGAAGTTGAGGGTAATCCAGATATCGGTGTTGGAATCACACCAGCACTGGAGCTAGGAAATGGGAGGCTCGTGGAAGTAGTAGCCAAATTATTAATTTTTAGTGTCAACTTATGTTGATCATAATAAAGCTTTTGTTGCTTGTTTTTAAATTGGCTATAAGACTGTTTAGAGTCCCTAATAGTCAATGCCAGTCCTTTGTTAGGAGAATGAGAATCTAAAGAAGGTGCAGTGGTTTCCATAGGTTCACTGGGTTTTTTATTGGTATTTTGTCTATCCCTTGTGAATTTTTTAACTTTTTTTCTTAATTAATTTGTCCTCAAATTTCCTTAGTCTAACAGACAATTTGCTGTCAAACTCCTTGAAATCTATTGACGAATAGTAGGGGACTAATTTCTGTCTAGTAGAGGAAAGCTGTGTTAAGGCTGTTTCAGCCATAAGGTTCCTTTTATCAATCAGTAACCGAATCAAGTCAGTGGAACATTTAGAACAAACTGAATCCCATAGCTCAGTGAAAACAGTATCTTGTGGAAAAGCAGATTTTTGAGAAATTACTAGACCCTTCGGAAGTGTTCCTTCCAGAATATAACGTTTCAAAAATAAAACATCAATGTGATTGAAAATTTCAATTTTGCTCTGATTCTCATAGTCCAAGAAAAGTTTGGTCATATTTTTCATTTCATGGTCATCAAGGTTGTAACAAGTCTGGGGTTCCTGTAGTAAAGGTGAATTAATAGAGACCCCCAGAGCTTCGGAGATAATCGTCAATCTATGGGATTCTAGGCTTGAATTAAAATACTTCATAGCTTAACAAGGGGTTAAAAAATACAATTATTCACAACGAAAGTTAGTAAGTATTAGTAGACAATAATTAAATGTATATAAAGAGTTCACAAGCCGATGTTCAAAAAAGTATTAGTAGACAATAAATGTATATAAAAAGTTCACAAGCTGATGTTCAAAAAATGGAGCTTCAGTCAGTAAAAATACGGGTGACACCTAAGCAGTAGAAACTTCCAAAGGAATTTCAGAAGTGAGTGTTGAATATTTCTTAAAACCGGGGGACGGAAAGAAACAAATCCAGTTGAATTAGTATTTGATATGATAAAACAATAAGAGAAATTTTGCATGAGCGGTATCTGTATAATACTTTGCACCTAATATTTTAATCAAGGAGGTACTAACCTTGTAGGGTTATGCACAACCTGCATAACCCTGGTGATGGCTATAAAGTAATATTAGGACTGTAGAGGGTGTTATTACTAACAGGGATTAGTGTGGTCCGTAGTTGATGAACTTTCCACAGTAAGTTCTTAGATTGAAGTGGCTAATTGCCAGCCGTCAGCTCCCCAGAGGGTGGTAACTAGTGTTGAGCATTCCGATACCGCAAGTATCGGGTATCGGCCGATATTTGCGGTATCGGAATTCCGATACCGAATTCCGATACTTCCCGCGTATCGGATACCGGAATCGGAAGTTCCCAGAATTCAAACTGCATGCAGCAGCCAATGAGGAATGAATGGAAGTGTGGGCACATCCTGTTTAGCATGGTGGGCATGTAAGTATTGGCAAGGCTGTGATTGGCTGCTGAAATGATGTCACTCTGCACTATAAAAAACGCTGCCGCCATTTTGCGCTCACTCTGCTGTGATTTCAGTTAGGGACAGGACGCTGTGTTCTAACTGAGGGCCAGTTGAGATAGCTAATTGCTTTATTTTGCTTTCCCAAGGCTAATTTAGCAAAATGCTGTGTATTGTTCACTGTTCACCTTGCTCTTGCCTTGCAGCGCTGTTTTAACAGCGTTCTGCAAGGTCTCTGTGTGTGTGTGTGTGCAGCTCACTCTGTAGTCTGTGTGCAGCCATATACCCGGTTGTATTCAGCTCAGGGGGGTTCACACTGCCTCACACAGTTCTATCCATTGTCCTTTTTTGCTCATAGTGCAGCCTGCTGCACATTTTTTCTCAAATTTCCTATTAGTGTTTTTCCACCCGTCTCCAGCTAAATTGTGGAAAAACACTACATAGGATAACCTAGAGGGGGTTTTTGGGCCTTGCAGCGCCGTTTACGGCTGTCTGCACGGTCTCTGTGTGAGCGCAGCTCGCCCTGTAGTCTGTGTGCAGCCACAGCCGGTTGGATTCAGCTCAGGGTGCGTTACTGCCTCATACCGTGAAAAATTTTTTCCTTTTTTTCAAATAGTGCAGCCTGCTGAAAATTTTTGCAAAAATTTCCTATTAGTGTCTTTCCACCCGTCTCCAGCTAAATAGTGGAAAAACACTACATAGGATAACCTAGAGGAGGGTTTTTGGGCCTTGCAGCGTCGTTTACGGCTGTCTGCACGGTCTCCGTGTGAGCGGAGCTCGCCCTGTCGTCTGTGTGCAGCCACAGCCCATTGTATTCAGCTCAGGGTTCGTCACTGCCTCATACCGTTGAATAACTTGTCCTTTTTTTCAAATAGTGCAGCCTGTTGAAATTTTTTTTTAAAAATTCCTATTAGTGTCTTTCCACCCGTCTCCAGCTAAATAGTGGAAAAACACTACATAGGATAACCTAGAGGAGGGTTTTGGGGCCTTGCAGCGCCGTTTACGGCTGTCTGCACGGTCTCCGTGTGAGCGCAGCTCGCCCTGTAGTCTGTGTGCAGCCACAGCCCGTTGTATTCAGCTCAGGGTTCGTCACTGCCTCATACCGTTGAATAACTTGTCCTATTTTTCAAATAGTGCAGCCTGTTGAAATTTTTGTTAAAAATTTACTATTAGTGTCTTTCCACCCGTCTCCAGCTAAATAGTGGGAAAACAGTACATAGGATAACCTAGAGGAGTGTTTTTGGGCCTTGCAGCGCCGTTTACGGCTGTCTGCACGGTCCCCGTGTGAGTTAAAGTCGCTCTGTAGCCCGATCTGCAGAAAAAAAAAAGTAAAGTTCACCAAACACCACTTAACACTTGTGTAGGCCACATTTTATAAATAATAAAGTCGAGTCCACACTTTACAACATTAGTGTTTCTTACACCTGTTAGGAGGAGCATTTCAGGAATAAGCACACTAAGGCCTTAGTACTTTTCTGCTTATCTTTATCTGTCAACCAAGATGAAGAGGGCAGGGAGTAAGGCACGTGGGCGTGGGTGCGGAGCAGGGAGAGGAGCAGGGAGAGGACGTGGTGATTCTGTGCCTGCTGCGGGCACCGGTGACTCGTCATCACTCAGTTTCAGCAGGGAACAGTCCTTCATGCGCAGCTTTGTCAGAGAGCGCCGTGCACTGCTGCTGCGTGAAGATCAAATTGAAGCCGTTGTCGGATGGATGACAGCTAACGCATCGGCATCGACTTCAATTAGTGCCACATCCTCTCAGGCACAGAGCACTGGAGAGCAGCCATCTGTCTCTTCACCACCTGCCAAATTGGCCAGGCAGTCAGAGAGCCCAGGACAGGAGCCGTCTCTACTTCTGTTCTCTGAATCTCTTGGCTTGGAAACAGGGGGCCAGCCAAGCAGTATTGGAGAAATGGAAGAAGAGGCAGTGTGCAGTGATGCCCAACAGCTTTGTCTCTCTGACTCTGAAGAGGCGGGTGGGTCAGTGCCTGCGGTGACCACAGCGCAGTACGCATCTGATGATGAAACTCAGGTGCCGCTTTCTGGTGCGCACTGTGCTGCCGAGACTACCCAGGAGGAGCAGTTGGTGGCAGAGGGTAGTGGAGATGATAAGGTCGTTGACCCATCGTGGCGTGAGGAACAGGAAGGTGGTGGGAGCAGCTCAGAGGAAGAGATTCCCCTAACGGGCCAAAGAGGAAGAGGGAGGGGGAAGACTGCGGAGCCTGTAGCCTCCACTTTGGCACCTGTTAGGAGCCTGTCTCTTTCAAAAGCCAAAAAGGGCGCTCCCAAGACTTGCAGTGCCTGGTCCTTTTTTGACACAGTTGCAGATGACATTTGTTTTGTCAAATGCAAGCTGTGTCATCAGAAAGTCAAATGAGGTAAAAGTGTCAGCAACCTCAATACCACAAATATGTGGAAACATGTGCGGACCATGCACGTGGTGGAGTTCCAAAAACACACTGAAGACCTAGGCCAACCAACAGCGGCAGCTACCACCTCTTCAGCTCGTGTTGCCTCTTCCTCCAGCTCACGCACAGCTGGTTTGGCGTCCTCCCTGGATCGCCATGGAAGAACCTCTGGCACTGTTGTCCAGAGACCTAGTGTAATTCCACCCACAGCACCACAGTCCCAGTCATCCTCACACTCCCAGTCTACTCTACAGCCATCGGTAGTACAGGCATGGGAGAAAAGGCGGGCATTCTCGGCCAACCACCCCCGAGCACAGGCTCTGAATGCAGGCATTGCCAAACTTCTGTCCCTGGAAATGCTCTCATTCAGGCTGGTGGAGACTGACAGCTTCCGTGACTTGATGGCATTGGCAGTCCCACAGTACAAGGTGCCCAGCCGCTTTTACTTCAGCAGGCAAGCTGTCCCTGCCCTGCATAAGCATGTGGAGGGAGAAATAAAATACGCGCTACTGAACGCCGTCAGTAGCAAGGTCCACCCCACCACCGATGCGTGGACCAGTCAACATGGACAGGGGCGATACATTTCCCTCACTGCCCATTGGGTTAATGTTGTTGAGCCCAGTACAGATCGTGCGAGTGGCGCAGGACGTGTCCTGCCCAGTCCAAGGATTGCAGGAATCCAGTCTGTACGCATTGACTCCTCCTCATACACAAGTTCCTCAGAATCATCGCTGCAGGAGCCGTCGCAGTCCACCTCCACATGGACCCGTGAACGTTTACCTATGACCGACATGAGCACAGCCGTGGCCAAACGTCAGCAGGCCGTCTTGAAACTAGTTTCATTGGGGAATCAAAGCCACACAGCGCAGGAGCTCTGGAATGCCATCAAGCAGGAGAGCGATGTGTGGTTTGTGCCAGCGAATCTCCAGCCAGGCATGGTAGTGTGTGACAATGGCCGAAATCTGGTGGCAGCTTTGGCCCTTGGCAACCTCACTCACATCCCATGTCTGGCACATGTGCTCAATTTGGTTGTGCAGAGTTTTCTGAGGGACTATCTGGATCTTAATGCACTGCTGCACAAGGTCTGCCTAGAGTGTGCTCACTTGCGGCGTTCCAGCTTGGCAAGATCCCGCATTGCTGCTCTGCAGCGCCGATTCCGCCTTCCGGAACACCGCATCATATGTGACCTACCTACCAGGTGGAATTCCACGTTACATATGTTGGAGCGGTTGTGTGAGCAGCAGCAAGCAGTAATGGAGTACCAGCTGCATCAGGCGCTAAAAAGTCGCAGTCAGCGCCGATCAGACTTCACAACCACAGAGTGGGCCACTATGAAGGACGTCTGCCAGGTTTTGCATTCTTTCGATTATTCCACGCGAATGGCAAGTGCAGATGATGCACTAGTCAGCATGACTGTCCCCCTTATCTTCCTGCTTCAGCAAACTTTGCAAGCGTTAAGGGATGATGTTGTGGAAGAGGTGGAGGATGAGGAGTCACCTTTTCCATCAGCTTCTGGAGAGTCAGCGCCACGTGGTTCCTCACAAAGGGGTACGCAGGGGCCACTTTGTGAGGAGGATGAGGAGGAGTCAATGGAGGAGGAAGAGCTCCATCCAGAGGAGGGAGTGAGACAATTGTCCAGTGGTCAGTGTGTACAGCGAGGGTGGGGTGATGACGAGCAGACAGAGATCATGTCTCAAGCAGGGGACAGCGTTTCTGGGCCAGTTGGCAGTCTGCAGCACATGGTGGATTTCATGCTGCAGTGCCTGAGAAACGACCGCCGCATCGACCACATTTTCAACATGCCTGATTATTGGGTGTTCACCCTCCTCGATCCTCGCTACCGGGACAACGTCCAAAACCTCATCCCAGCGTTGACCCGGGAGCGTAAAATGCGGGAGTACCACGACACACTGGTGAATTCCATCATCTTCTCCAGTCCAACTAAGAGGAGTGCTGCTAGCGCTTTACAAAGCAGCTCAGTGCGTCGAGGCAGTGGGGGAGGCTCTGCACAAAGAGGGAGCAGAAGCAGTGCCTCTGCCTAAGGCAAGCCCAGTATGGCACAACTGTGGCAAACTTTTGTGTGCCCGCCCCAAATGTCTACACCATCACCGGTGGCTCCAGTCAGCAGGAGGCAACGGTTCCGTCAGATGGTGACAGACTACATGGCTTGCCCTCTTACTGTACTCCCAGACAGCTCTTCCCCGTTCAAGTTTTGGGTCTCTAAGCTGGATACATGGCCAGAGCTAAGCCAGTATGCATGGGAGGTGCTGGCTTGCCCTGCGGCTAGTGTCTTATCGGAACGTGTCTTTAGTGCCGCAGGTGGTGTACTAACAGACCGTCGCATGCGACTATCCTCCGATAATGTTGACCGGCTTACTTTCCTGAAAATGAACCAGGCCTGGATCTCACAGGAATTTGCCACTCCTCTGCCTGATTAAGTAATTGGGTGTCATCCAGGTCTCCTGATGTGTTCATCTTTCTACCACCTGAACTGCTATTCCTGGGCTCCAACACCGCCAGTTGCGGCTCAGAAGTGCAGGCTGCACAGTCAAAACATACGACCCAGTGTTATTGGGTTTCAGTAACGTCAGCTGATCCCCAGCTGTGTAGCCGGCAATGTGTCCTGCGACCGCCACGCTGGCACAACAACCTAAATGTAAGGGAACCTGTCCCCTCCCCCCCCCCCCGGCGTTTGTTGCTGAAAGAGCCATCTTGTGCAGCAGTAATGTTGCACAAGGAAAAGGTAGCTCTTTTAGTTTAGCTCCTTGCACACGCAGAACTTAACACTTATAAAATGTGTTCACTGATACCGTTATACCGTCCCGGAGCTGGGACTTTCCTTCATAATGTGACGCAGCACAGCCGTCATTCCTACCCCCTTGGTGCCATGCGCTGCCTCCTCAGCGCTGTTTTAAGCTGTCACGGAGCCTGCGCTGTTCTGTTATCCCTTGGCCATGGCCAATTTGCGCTGCCTGTCTTCTGACATAATTTGGTGTCAGGCTGGCTGCGCCTGTGCGCCCGCGCTGCCCGAGAACCCGCCTCGCAGTGTCTTCTGATTGAATCACACGGCGAGCCTGGGATCCATGGGCAAGCGCAGTGCATATCTTCACCTCGGGCTCTCGCTCCTCTCCCTCCGCCTTCTTTAGACTGTGCGCCGTCAGCTGATCCCTAATTGCACGCCACGGCCGTGACGCCGCACAGTCTGAAGAAGAGGGAAGGAGGGGAGTGAGAGGCGAGGATATGCACTGTGCATGCCCATGGATCCAAGGCCCGCAGTGGGATTGCATTAGACGACACTGCGATGTGAGATCTGAAGCAGCGTGGACGCACAGGCACTGACAGCCTGACACCAAATTATGTCAGAAGACAGGCAGCGCAAATTGGGCATGGCCAAGGGATAACAGACCAGCGCAGGCTCCGTGACAGCTTAAAACAATGCTGAGGAGGCAGCGCACGGCACCAAGGGGATAGGAATGACAGCTGTGCTGCGTCCCATTACGAAGGAAATTCCCACCTCCGGGACGGTTTTACGGTATAAGGGGACACATTTTTAGTGTTTACTTCTGTGTTTGCAAGGAGCATAATTAAAAGAGCAACCTTTTCCTTTTGCATCCTTAGTGCTGCACAAGATGGCTCTTTCAGCTACAAACGTCTTGGGGGGGGTTAAAGGTTCCCTTTCAACTTGCTCCAATCAGGCTTCGGCCTACACTCTGTTCCTCTGCTCCTCCTGCTGTCCCTGGGCTCTAACACCGCCAGTTGGTGCCTGGAAGTGCTGTCTGCACAGTCAGCAGTCGCTCCTCTGTTATTGGGGTTCAGTAACGTCAGCTGATCCCCAGCTGTGTGTGCGGCAATACCTCCAATCTGCTCCTCCTGCTGTCCCTGGGCTCTAACACCGCCAGTTGGTGCCTGGAAGTGCTGTCTGCACAGTCAACAGTCACTCCTCTCTTATTGGGGTTCAGTAACGTCAGCTGATCCCCAGCTGTGTGTGCGGCAATACCTCCAATCTGCTTCTCCTGCTGTCCCTGGGCTTTAACACCGCCAGTTGGTGCCTGGAAGTGCTGTCTGCACAGTCAACAGTCGCTCCTCTGTTATTGGGGTTCAGTAACGTCAGCTGATCCCCAGCTGTGTATCCGGCAACGTGTCATGCGACCGCCACGCTGGCACAACAAAAATGTAAGGGAACCTGTCCCCCCATCCTAGGCGTTTGTTACTGAAAGAGCTACCTTGTGCAGCACTAATACTGCACAAGGAAAAGGTCACTCTTGAAATTATGCTCCTTGGAAACGCTGAACTACACACTCATATAATGTGTCCCCTCACACCGTCCAACCGTCCCGGAGGTGGGACTTTCCTTTGTAATGTGACGCAGCACAGCCGTCATTCCTACCCCCTTGGTTCCGTGCGCTGCCTCCTTAGCATTGTTTGATTCCGTCAAGGACCCTGCGCTGTTATGTTATCCCTTGGCCATGCACAGTTTGCGCTGCCCGTCCTCTGACATCATTTGTTGTCGACCTGGCTGCGCCTGTGCATCCACGCTGCCCGAAATCCCACCTCGCAGTGTCGTCTAATGTGATCCCACAGTGGGCCTGGTATCCATGGCCATGCGCAGTGCATATACTAGCCTCTCACTCCACTTCTTCACGCTTCTTCAGACTAGGCGGCGTCAGCTGAACCCTAATAGCATGCCACGGCCGTGACGCCGCACAGTCTGAAGAAGCAGGAAGGAGGTGAGTGAGGGGCGATGATATGCACTGCGCATGCCCATGGATCCCTGGCCCGCAGTGGGATTACATTAGATGACACTGCGAGGTTGGATCTCGGGCAGCTTTGACGCACAGGCACTGCCAGCCTGACACCTAAATGATGTCAGAAGACGGGCACCGCTAACTGTGCATGGCCAAGGGCTAACATTACAGCGCGGGCTCTGTGACAGAACCAAACAACGTTGAGGAGGTGGCGCACGGCACCAAGGGGGTTGGAATGACGGCTGTGCTGTGTCACATTACAAAGGAAAGTCCCACTTCCGGGACGGTTTAACGGTGTGAGGGGACACATTATATGAGTGTGTACTTCAGCGTTTGCAAGAAGCATAAATTTAGGAGCCACCATTTTCCATGTGCAGTATTACTGCTGTACTAGATGGCTCTTTCAGCAACAAATTCCTGGGGGGGGGGTTAAAGGTTCCCTTTCACCTTGCTCCACTGCAGGCTTCGGCCTACACTCTGCTCCTCTTTGATTCCCTGGCTTTCAACACTGTCAGTTGTCACCTGGAAGTGTTGTCTACACAGAAAAACCACTAGCTGATGTGTCAGTGGGGTTCGGCACCGCCAGCTGTTCCCCTGCTGTGTAGTCGGCAACGTGTCAAGCACAAGCCACGCTAGCACAACAGAACAAAAGCTGCCACCAGTGCAGGCTTCGGCCTACACTCTGCTCCTCTCCTCCTCCTGCTGACCCTGGGCTCTAACACCGCCAGTTTTTGCCCGGACGTGCTAGCTGCACAGAGAAAAACACCAGTCAATGTGTCAGTGGGGTTCAGAACCACCAGCTGTTCCCCTGCTGTGTAGCTGGCAACGTGTCCTGCAAACGCCATGCAGGCACCGGAACTGAAATTAAAGGGACCCTGCCCCCACCCCCCCAGGTGTTTCTATGTATAACAGCCACCTTGTACAACAGTACTGCTGCATTTGTACAAGGTGGCTGACTTTTTTTCCTTGCCAACGTTGAATTTAACACGTACAAAATGTGTCTCATTACAGACCATTACAATGTCCCTGAGGTGTGACTTTCCTTTTTAATGACATGCAGCACCCCCCTTGGTAGCGCTGCCCGTCTTCTGACATCATTGTTTGGCTGCCTGTGCCTGTGCGTCCGCCCTGCCCGACACAAGCCCCCACGTTATCTCATGTATTTTGACTGCAAGGGTGTGATTGATGGGCATGTGCAGTGCATATGTTCGCCTGTCTTAACTCATCTCCTTCCGCCTTCTTCAGACTGCGGCCTCATGGCAGTGGCAGGCGATAAGGGACCAGCTGAGGCCACCCAGTCTGAAGCAGGTGTAAGGACATGTGTGAGCGGCGAACATATGTCCTGCGCAAGGCCAAAAATCCCAGCTCTGCAGTGTGACTTTATTAAAAGACACTGCGGGTCTGGGATTCATGGCCATTGGTAACCGCACCGGCCAACATGAAATGAGGTGAGAAGACAGGCAGCGCTCACAGCGCATGGCCAAGGGATCACAATAGCGCAGACTCCTGTACAGCAAATAACAACGCTCAGGAGGCTGCGCCCAGCACTAAGGCGTTATTTATGTGCACCTGTGCTGCGTCTCCTTAAAAACACAAGTCACGCCTCCAATACAGTTCTACTGTACAATGGGCAAAATTGTGTACGTCTTTCATTCTGCGTGTGCAATGCGCAAAATTCAAAGAGCAACCTTTCACTTGTGGAGCATTAATGCTGCACAAGGTGTGGCTCTTCTACTTTGTAACACCTGAGGGAGGGTTAAAGGTTACCTTTGAAATTGGTTCAATTAGGCATCGGCCTACACTCTGCTCCTCTCCTCTTCCTGCTGACCCTGGGCTCAAACACCGCCAGTTTCTGCCCGGACGTGCTAGCTGCACAGAGAAGAACACCAGCCAATGTGTTAGTGGGGTTCAGCACCGCCAGCTGTTCCCCTGCTGTGTAGCCGGCATCGTGTCCAGCACAAGCCACGCTGGCACAACAGACCAAAATCTGCCACCAGTGCAGGCTTCGGCCTACACTCTGCTACTCTCCTCCTCCTGCTGACCCTGGGCTCTAACACCGCCAGTTGGGGCCCGGACGTGCTAGCTGCACAGAGAAAAACAACAGCCAATGTGTTAGTGGGGTTCAGCACCGCCAGCTGTTCCCCTGCTGTGTAGCCGGCATTGTATCCAGCACAAGCCACGCTGGCACAACAGACCAAAAGCTGCCACCAGTGCAGGCTTCGGCCTGCACTCTGCTCCTCTCCTCCTCCTGCTGACCCTGGGCTCTAACACCACCATTTGGGGCCCGGACGTGCTAGCTGCACAGAGAAAAACACCAGCCAATGTGTTAGTGGGGTTCAGCACCGCCAGCTGTTCCCCTGCTGTGTAGCCGACAACGTGACCTGCAAACGCCACGCAGGCACCTGAACTGAAATGAAAGGAACCCTGACCCCCACCCCCAGGTGTTTCTATGTATAACAGCCACCTTGTACAGCAGTACTGCAGCATTTGTACAAGGTGGCTGACTTTTTCTCCTTGCCCACGTGGAACTCAACACGTACACAATGTGTCTCATTACAGACCATTTCACTGCCCCTGAGGTGTGATTCTCCTTTTTAAATGACACGCAGCACCCCCCTTGGTAGCGCTGCCCATCTTCTGACATCATTGGTTGGCTGCTTGTGCCTGTGCGTCCGCCCTGCCCGACACAACGCCACTCGTTGTCTCATATATTTTGACTGCGAGGGTGTGATTGATGGGCACGAGCAGTGCATATCTTTGCCTGTCTTCACTCCCCTCCTTCCGCCTTCTTCAGACTGTGCGGCCTCATGGCCGTGGCAGGCGATAAGGGATCAGCTGAGGCCGCATAGTCTGAAGCAGGTGTAAGGACATGTGTGAGCGGCGAACATATTTACTGCACAAGGCCACGAATCCCAGCCCCGCACTGTGACTTTATGAAAAGACACTGCGTGTCTGGGATTCATGGCCATCGTTAACTGCACCAGCCAACATCAAATGAGGTCATAAGACGGGCCGCGCTAACTGCCCATGGCCAAGGGCTAACAAGAGCGCAGACTCCTGTCCAGCAAATAACAACGCTCAGGAGGCTGCGCCCAGCACCAAGGCGTTATTTTTGGATACCTGTGCTGCGTCTCCTTGAAAAGACAAGTCACGCCTCCAATACAGTTCTACTGTACAATGGGCAAAATTGTGTACGTTTTTCATTCTGCGTGTGCACTGAGCAAAATTTAAAGAGCAACCTTTCACTTGTGGAGCATTACTGCTGCACAAGGTGTGGCTCTTCAACATTATACCACCTGAGGGTGGGTTAAAGGTTACCTTTGAAATTGGTTCAATTAGGCTTCGGCCTACACTCTGCTCCTCCTGCAGACCCTGGGCTCTAACTACGCCAGTTGGGGCCCGAAAGTGCTGGCTGCACAGAGAAAAACACCCGCCATTGTGTCAGTGCGGTTCAGCACCGCCAGCTGTTCCCCTGCTGTGTATCCGGCATCGTGTCCAGCACAAGCCACGCTGGCACAACAGACCAAAAGCTGCCACCAGTGCAGGCTTCGGCCTACTCTCTGCTCCTCTCCTTCTCCTGCTGACCCTGGGCTCTAACACTGCCAGTTGTGGCCCGGACGTGCTAGCTGCACAGAGAAAAACACCAGCCAATGTGTTAGTGGGGTTCAGCAACGCCAGCTGTTCCCCTGCTGTGTAGCCGGCAACATGACCTGCAAACGCCACGCAGGCACCTGAACTGAAATTAAAGGGACCCTGCCCCCCCCAGGTGTTTCTATGTATAACAGCCACCTTGTACAGCAGTACTGCTTCATTTGTACAAGGTGGCTGACTTTTTCTCCTTGCCCACGTGGAACTCAACACGTACAAAATGTGTCTTAATGAGACACATTTTGTACGTGTTGAGTTCCACGTAAGCAAGGAGAAAAAGTCAGCCACCTTGTACAAAAGCAGCAGTACTGCTCTACAAGGTGGCTGTTATACATAGAAACACCTGGGGGGGGGCAGGACCATTACAATGTCCCTGAGGTGTGACTTTCCTTTTTAATGACATGCAGCACCCCCCTTGTTAGCGCAGCCCGTCTTCTGACATCATTGGTTGGCTGTCTGTGCCTGTGCGTCCGCCCTGCCTGACACAACGCCCCTCATTGTCTGATCTATTTTGACGGCGAGGGTGTGATTGATGGGCATATGCAGTGCATATGTTCGCCTGTCTTCACTCCCCTCCTTCCGCCTTCTTCAGACTAGGTGGCCTTATGGCCGCGGCATGCGAGAAGGGATCAGCTGAGGCCGCCCAGTCTGAAGCAGGTGTAAGGACATTTGTGAGCGGCGAACATATTTACTGCACAAGGCCATGAATCCCAGCCCCACAGTGTGAATTATTGAAAACACACTGGGGGTCTGGGATTCATGGCCATCGATAACCGCACCGGCTAACATGAAATGAGGTGAGAAGACAGGCAGCGCTCACAGCGCATGGCCAAGGGATCACAATAGCGCAGACTCCTGTAAAGCAAATAACAACGCTCACGAGGCTGCGCCCAGCAACAAGGGGTTATTTTTGGATACCTGTGCTGCGTCTCATTAAAAACACAAGTCACGCCTACAATACAGTTTTACTGTATAATGGACAAAATTGTGTACGTCTTTCATTCAGCTTGTGCAATGAGCAAAATTTAAAGAGCAACCTTTCACTTGTGGAGCATTACTGCTGCACAAGGTGTGGCTCTTCTACATTGTAACACCTGAGGGTGGGTTAAAGGTTACCTTTGAAATTGGTTCAATTAGGCTTCGGCCTACACTCTGCTCCTCCTGCAGACCCTTGGCTCTAACTATGCCAGTTGGGGCCCGGAAGTGCTGGCTGCACAGAGGAAAACACTCGCCATTGTGTCAGTGGGGTTCAGCACCGCCAGCTGTTCCCCTGCTGTGTAGCCGGCAATGTGTCCAGCACAAGCCACGCTGGCACAACAGACCAAAAGCTGCCACCAGTGCAGGCTTCGGCCTACACTCTGCTCCTCTCCTCCTCCTGCTGACCCTGGGCTCTAACACCGCCAGTTTCTGCCCGGACGTGCTAGCTGCACAAAGAAGAACACCAGCCAATGTGTTAGTGGGGTTCAGCACCGCCAGCTGTTCCCCTGCTGTGTAGCCGGCATCGTGTCCAGCACAAGCCACGCTGGCACAACAGACCAAAAGCTGCCACCAGTGTAGGCTTCGGCCTACACTCTGCTCCTCTCCTCCTCCTGCTGACCCTGGGCTCTAACACCGCCAGTTTCTGCCCGGATGTGCTAGCTGCACAGAGAAAAACACCAGTCAATGTGTCAGTGGGGTTCAGCACCGCCAGCTGTTCCCCTGCTGTGTAGCCGGCAACGTGTCCTGCAAATGCCATGCAGGCACCTGAACTGAAATTAAAGGGAACCTGCCCCCACCCCTCCAGGTGTTTCTATGTATAACAGCCACCTTGTACAACAGTACTGCTGCATTTGTACAAGGTGGCTGACTTTTTTTCCTTGCCCACGTTGAATTTAACACGTACAAAATGTGTCTCATTACAGACCATTACAATGTCCCTGAGGTGTGACTTTCCTTTTTAATGACATGCAGCACCCCCTTTGGTAGCGCTGCCCGTCTTCTGACATCATTGTTTGGCTGCCTGTGCCTGTGCGTCCGCCCTGCCCGACACAACCCCCCACGTTGTCTCATGTATTTTGACTGCAAGGGTGTGATTGATGGGCATGTGCAGTGCATATGTTCGCCTGTCTTAACTCATCTCCTTCCGCCTTCTTCAGACTGCGGCCTCATGGCAGTGGCAGGCGATAAGGGACCAGCTGAGGCCACCCAGTCTGAAGCAGGTGTAAGGACATGTGTGAGCGGCGAACATATGTCCTGCGCAAGGCCAAAAATCCCAGCTCTGCAGTGTGACTTTATTAAAAGACACTGTGGGTCTGGGATTCATGGCCATTGGTAACCGCACCGGCCAACATGAAATGAGGTGAGAAGACAGGCAGCGCTCACAGCGCATGGCCAAGGGATCACAATAGCGCAGACTCCTGTACAGCAAATAACAACGCTCAGGAGGCTGCGCCCAGCACTAAGGCGTTATTTATGTGCACCTGTGCTGCGTCTCCTTAAAAACACAAGTCACGCCTCCAATACAGTTCTACTGTACAATGGGCAAAATTGTGTACGTCTTTCATTCTGCGTGTGCAATGCGCAAAATTCAAAGAGCAACCTTTCACTTGTGGAGCATTAATGCTGCACAAGGTGTGGCTCTTCTACTTTGTAACACCTGAGGGAGGGTTAAAGGTTACCTTTGAAATTGGTTCAATTAGGCATCGGCCTACACTCTGCTCCTCTCCTCTTCCTGCTGACCCTGGGCTCAAACACCGCCAGTTTCTGCCCGGACGTGCTAGCTGCACAGAGAAGAACACCAGCCAATGTGTTAGTGGGGTTCAGCACCGCCAGCTGTTCCCCTGCTGTGTAGCCGTCATCGTGTCCAGCACAAGCCACGCTGGCACAACAGACCAAAAGCTGCCACCAGTGCAGGCTTCGGCCTACACTCTGCTACTCTCCTCCTCCTGCTGACCCTGGGCTCTAACACCGCCAGTTGGGGCCCGGACGTGCTAGCTGCACAGAGAAAAACAACAGCCAATGTGTTAGTGGGGTTCAGCACCGCCAGCTGTTCCCCTGCTGTGTAGCCGGCATTGTGTCCAGCACAAGCCACGCTGGCACAACAGACCAAAAGCTGCCACCAGTGCAGGCTTCGGCCTGCACTCTGCTCCTCTCCTCCTCCTGCTGACCATGGGCTCTAACACCGCCATTTGGGGCCCGGACGTGCTAGCTGCACAGAGAAAAACACCAGCCAATGTGTTAGTGGGGTTCAGCACCGCCAGCTGTTCCCCTGCTGTGTAGCCGGCAACGTGACCTGCAAACGCCACGCAGGCACCTGAACTGAAATGAAAGGAACCCTGACCCCCACCCCCAGGTGTTTCTATGTATAACAGCCACCTTGTACAGCAGTACTGCTGCATTTGTACAAGGTGGCTGACTTTTTCTCCTTGCCCACGTGGAACTCAACACATACAAAATGTGTCTCATTACAGACCATTTCACTGCCCCTGAGGTGTGATTCTCCTTTTTAAATGACACGCAGCACCCTCCTTGGTAGCGCTGCCCATCTTCTGACATCATTGGTTGGCTGCTTGTGCCTGTGCGTCCGCCCTGCCCGACACAACGCCACTCGTTGTCTCATATATTTTGACTGCGAGGGTGTGATTGATGGGCACGAGCAGTGCATATCTTTGCCTGTCTTCACTCCCCTCCTTCCGCCTTCTTCAGACTGTGCGGCCTCATGGCCGTGGCAGGCGATAAGGGATCAGCTGAGGCCGCCCAGTCTGAAGCAGGTGTAAGGACATGTGTGAGCGGCGAACATATTTACTGCACAAGGCCACGAATCCCAGCCCCGCACTGTGACTTTATGAAAAGACACTGCGTGTCTGGGATTCATGGCCATCGTTAACTGCACCAGCCAACATGAAATGAGGTCATAAGACGGGCCGCGCTAACTGCCCATGGCCAAGGGCTAACAAGAGCGCAGACTCCTGTCCAGCAAATAACAACGCTCAGGAGGCTGCGCCCAGCACCAAGGCGTTATTTTTGGATACCTGTGCTGCGTCTCCTTGAAAAGACAAGTCACGCCTCCAATACAGTTCTACTGTACAATGGGCAAAATTGTGTACGTTTTTCATTCTGTGTGTGCACTGAGCAAAATTTAAAGAGCAACCTTTCACTTGTGGAGCATTACTGCTGCACAAGGTGTAGCTCTTCAACATTATACCACCTGAGGGTGGGTTAAAGGTTACCTTTGAAATTGGTTCAATTAGGCTTCGGCCTACACTCTGCTCCTCCTGCAGACCCTGGGCTCTAACTACGCCAGTTTGGGCCCGAAAGTGCTGGCTGCACAGAGAAAAACACCCGCCATTGTGTCAGTGGGGTTCAGCACCGCCAGCTGTTCCCCTGCTGTGTATCCGGCATCGTGTCCAGCACAAGCCACGCTGGCACAACAGACCAAAAGCTGCCACCAGTGCAGGCTTCGGCCTACACTCTGCTCCTCTCCTCCTCCTGCTGACCCTGGGCTCTAACACTGCCAGTTGTGGCCCGGACGTGCTAGCTGCACAGAGAAAAACACCAGCCAATGTGTTAGTGGGGTTCAGCAACGCCAGCTGTTCCCCTGCTGTGTAGCCGGCAACATGACCTGCAAACGCCACGCAGGCACCTGAACTGAAATTAAAGGGACCCTGCCCCCCCCCCAGGTGTTTCTATGTATAACAGCCACCTTGTACAGCAGTACTGCTTCATTTGTACAAGGTGGCTGACTTTTTTTCCTTGCCCACGTGGAACTGAACACGTACAAAATGTGTCTTAATGAGACACATTTTGTACGTGTTGAGTTCCACGTAAGCAAGGAGAAAAAGTCAGCCACCTTGTACAAAAGCAGCAGTACTGCTGTACAAGGTGGCTGTTATACATAGAAACACCTGGGGGGGGGGGCAGGACCATTACAATGTCCCTGAGGTGTGACTTTCCTTTTTAATGACACGCAGCACCCCCCTTGTTAGCGCAGCCCGTCTTCTGACATCATTGGTTGGCTGGCTGTGCCTGTGCGTCCGCCCTGCCCAACACAACGCCCCTCATTGTCTGATCTATTTTGACTGCGAGGGTGTGATTGATGGGCATATGCAGTGCATATGTTCGCCTGTCTTCACTCCCCTCCTTCCGCCTTCTTCAGACTAGGTGGCCTTATGGCCGCGGCATGCGAGAAGGGATCAGCTGAGGCCGCCCAGTCTGAAGCAGGTGTAAGGACATTTGTGAGCGGCGAACATATTTACTGCACAAGGCCATGAATCCCAGCCCCACAGTGTGAATTATTGAAAACACACTGGGGGTCTGGGATTCATGGCCATCGATAACCGCACCGGCTAACATGAAATGAGGTGAGAAGACAGGCAGCGCTCACAGCGCATGGCCAAGGGATCACAATAGCGCAGACTCCTGTACAGCAAATAACAACACTCACGAGGCTGCGCCCAGCACCAAGGCGTTATTTTTGGATACCTGTGCTGCGTCTCCTTAAAAAGACAAGTCACGCCTACAATACAGTTTTACTGTATAATGGACAAAATTGTGTACGTCTTTCATTCAGCTTGTGCAATGAGCAAAATTTAAAGAGCAACCTTTCACTTGTGGAGCATTACTGCTGCACAAGGTGTGGCTCTTCTACATTGTAACACCTGAGGGTGGGTTAAAGGTTACCTTTGAAATTGGTTCAATTAGGCTTCGGCCTACACTCTGCTCCTCCTGCAGACCCTTGGCTCTAACTATGCCAGTTGGGGCCCGGAAGTGCTGGCTGCACAGAGGAAAACACCCGCCATTGTGTCAATGGGGTTCAGCACCGCCAGCTGTTCCCCTGCTGTGTAGCCGGCAATGTGTCCAGCACAAGCCACGCTGGCACAACAGACCAAAAGCTGCCACCAGTGCAGGCTTCGGCCTACACTCTGCTCCTCTCCTCCTCCTGCTGACCCTGGGCTCTAACACCGCCAGTTTCTGCCCGGACGTGCTAGCTGCACAGAGAAGAACACCAGCCAATGTGTTAGTGGGGTTCAGCACCGCCAGCTGTTCCCCTGCTGTGTAGCCGGCATCGTGTCCAGCACAAGCCACGCTGGCACAACAGACCAAAAGCTGCCACCAGTGTAGGCTTCGGCCTACACTCTGCTCCTCTCCTCCTCCTGCTGAACCTGGGCTCTAACACCGCCAGTTTCTGCCCGGATGTGCTAGCTGCACAGAGAAAAACACCAGTCAATGTGTCAGTGGGGTTCAGCACCGCCAGCTGTTCCCCTGCTGTGTAGCCGGCAACGTGTCCTGCAAATGCCATGCAGGCACCTGAACTGAAATTAAAGGGAACCTGCCCCCCCAGGTGTTTCTATGTATAACAGCCACCTTGTACAGCAGTACTGCTGCATTTGTACAAGGTGGCTGACTTTCTCCTTGCCCACGTGGAACTCAACACGTACAAAATGTGTCTCATTAGAGACCATTACAATGTCCTTGAGGTGTGATTCTACTTTTAAATGACACGCAGCACCCCCCTTGTTATCGCTGCCCGTCTTCTGACATCATTGGTTGGCTGGCTGTGCCTGTGCGTCCGCCCTGCCCGACACAACGCCCCTCATTGTCAGATCTATTTTGACTGTGAGGGTGTGATTGATGGGCATATGCAGTGCATATGGTCGCCTGTCTTCACTCATCTCCTTCCGCCTTCTTCAGACTGTGTGGCCTTATGGCCGCGGCATGCGAGAAGGGATCAGCTGAGGTCGCCCAGTCTGAAGCAGGTGTAAGGACATGTGTGAGCGGCGAACATATTTACTGCACAAGGCCATGAATCCCAGCCCCGCAGTGTGAATTATTGAAAACACACTGGGGTTCTGGGATTCATGGCCATCGATAACCGCACCGGCCAACATGAAACGAGGTCATAAGACAGGCAGCGCTCACAGCGCATGGCCAAGGGATAACAATAGCACAGACTCCTGTACAGCAAATAACAACGCTCAGGAGGCTGCGCCCAGCACCAAGGCGTTATTTTTGGACACCTGTGCCGCGTCTCCTTAAAAAGACAAGTCACGCCTCCAATACAGTTCTACTGTATAATGGGCAAAATTGTGTACGTTTTTCATTCTGCGTGTGCAATGAGCAAAATTTAAAGAGCAACCTCTCACTTGTGGAGCATTACTGCTGCACAAGGTGTGGCTCTTCTACATTGTAACACCTGAGGGTGGGTTAAAGGTTACCTTTGAAATTGGTTCAATTAGGCTTCGGCCTACACTCTGCTCCTCTCCTCCACCTGCTGACCCTGGGCTCTAACACCGCCAGTTTTTGCCCGGACGTGCTAGCTGCACAGAGAAAAACACCAGCCAATGTGTTAGTGGGGTTCAGCACCACCAGCTGTTCCCCCGCTGTGTAGCCGGCATCGTGTCCTGCAAACGCAACGCAGACACAAAGCAGCCTCCAGTGCAGGCTTCGGCCTACACTATGCTTCCCCTTTGCTCCAAAACCGCTAGTTGGGGCTCTAGGAAGACAATCTTGAATAGGCAACGCATCCGTGTTCCAGCACCGCCAGCTGGTTCTCGGGCAGTGTTTTTGGCACGGGTACTCCCTCGTGCCCAGCCTGGTTCCAGCACCGTCAGCTCTTTCCGGGTACTGTCAAACTCACTGAGACACCTATGCGTTGCCCCGTCGTGTTGCGGTCGGGTTAGCCAACTCCAGGGTGCCTCCAGTTTAGGAGCTTCCTATGTGGGCTGCATGAATTGGTAGTCAAGGCTGGTTCTGTAGTGCCAGTAGGCCAAGCTCCCCCTGTAGGACTGTTGGGGTTCGGTAACTGCGGCTGCCTCGCAGCCTAGCTGTTCTCTCCTCTCCTGTGGACCTTCGGGTCCACCACATGGTTCCAGCACCGTCAGCTGGCTCCGTGCAGAGCCTTTGGCTTAGGTGCCTCCTCCTGGGTATCCGAGTTCCGCCAACGCCAGGCGGTCCTTGGTAGTGCTTTTAAGCACGGGCACCTACAGCTTAGTAACCGGGTTCCAGCACCGTCAGCTGGTCCTCAGTGCCATTGGCTCTTGCACACTGGGGCAACGCATCCGGGTTCCAGCACCGCCAGCTGGTTCCCGGCAGTGTTTTTGTCACGGGTACTCCCTCGTGCCCAGCCTGGTTCCAGCACCGTCAGCTGTTTCCGGGTAGTGTCAAGCTCACTGAGACGCCTATGCTTGCCCCGTCGTGTTGCGGTCGAGTTAGCAAACTCCAGGGTGCCTCCAGTTTAGGAGCTTCCTATGTGGGCTGCGTGAATTGGTAGTCAAGGCTGGTTCTGTAGTGCCAGTAGGCCAAGCTCCCTCTGTAGGACTGTTGGGGTTCGGTAACTGCAGCTGCCTCGCGGCCTAGCTGTTCTCTCCTCTCCTGTGGACCTTCGGGTCCACCACCTGGTTCCAGCACCGTCAGCTGATTCCGGGCAGAGCCTTTGGCTTAGGTGCCTCCTCCTGGGTATCCGAGTTCCGCCAACGCCAGGCGGTCCTTGGTAGTGCTTTTAAGCGCGGGCACCTACAGCTTAGTAACCGGGTTCCAGCACCATCAGCTGGTCCTCGGTGCCATTGGCTCTTGCACACTGGAGCAACGCATCCGGGTTCCAGCACCGCCAGCTGGTTACCGGCAGTATTTTTGTCACGGGTACTCCCTCGTGCCCAGCCTGGTTCCAGCACCGTCAGCTGTTTCCGGGTAGTGTCAAGCTCACTGAGACGCCTATGCTTGCCCCGTCGTGTTGCGGTCGAGTTAGCCAACTCCAGGGTGCCTCCAGTTTAGGAGCTTCCTATGTGGGCTGCGTGAATTGGTAGTCAAGGCTGGTTCTGTAGTGCCAGTAGGCCAAGCTCCCCCTGTAGGACTGTTGGGGTTCGGTAACTGCGGCTGCCTCGCGGCCTAGCTGTTCTCTCCTCTCCTGTGGACCTTCGGGTCCACCACCTGGTTCCAGCACCGTCAGCTGGTTCCAGGCAGAGCCTTTGGCTTAGGTGCCTCCTCCTGGGTATCCGAGTTCCGCCAACGCCAGGCGGTCCTTGGTAGTGCTTTTAAGCGCGGGCACCTACAGCTTAGTAACCGGGATCCAGCACCGTCAGCTGGTTCTCGGTGCCATTGGCTCTTGCACACTGGGGCAACGCATCCGGGTTCCAGCACCGCCAGCTGGTTCCCGGCAGTGTTTTTGTCACGGGTACTCCCTCGTGCCCAGCCTGGTTCCAGCACCGTCAGCTGTTTCCGGGTAGTGTCAAGCTCACTGAGACGCCTATGCTTGTCCCGTCGTGTTGCGGTCGAGTTAGCCAACTCCAGGGTGCCTCCAGTTTAGGAGCTTCCTATGTGGGCTGCGTGAATTGGTAGTCAAGGCTGGCTCTGTAGTGCCAGTAGGTCAAACTCCCCCTGTAGGACTGTTGGGGTTCGGTAACTGCGGCTGCCTCGCGGCCTAGCTGTTCTCTCCTCTCCTGTGGACCTTCGGGTCCACCACCTGGTTCCAGCACCGTCAGCTGGTTCTCGGCAGTGTCTTTTGCTCTTGTACCTTCTGCTCCCCATCCTGGTTCCAGTACCGTCAGCTGGTTCCGGGCAGAGCCTTTGGCTTAGGTTCCTCCTTCTGGGTATCCAAGTTCCACCAACGTCAGGTGGTCCTTGGTAGTGCTTTCAGGCACGGGTACCTCCTGCTTAGTAACCGGGTTCCAGTAACATCAGCTGGTCCTCGGTAGTTCCATTGGCTCTTGGACCTTCGGCTACCCATCCGGGTTCCAGTACCGTCAGCTGGTTCTCGGCAGTGTCTTTTGCTCTTGTACCTTCTGCTCCCCATCCTGGTTCCAGTAACGTCAGCTGGTTCCGGGCAGAGCCTTTGGCTTAGGTGCCTCCTTCTGGGTATCCGAGTTCCGCCAACGTCAGGCGGTCCTTGGTAGTGCTTTTTAGCACGGGTACCTCCTGCTTAGTAACCGGGTTCCAGTAACGTCAGCTGGTCCTCGGTAGTTCCATAGGCTCTTGAACCTTCGGGTAGCCATCCGAGTTCCAGTTCCATCAGCTGGTTCTTGGCATTTTCTCAGCCTTCTTGTACCTTCTGCTACATTTCCAAGTTGAAGACCCTAAAGTCGATGACCCGGAAGACCACCCCTAAGATGACGACGACACCAGAGACGACAACCAGTGAGATGACGACGACCCTGGAGATGACGACCCTGAAGACCACCCCGATGACGACGACGACCCTGGAGACGACGACCCTGGAGACGACGACATGGAAGACCGAGAAGCAGAAGAACAAGAGGCTGCAGAACAAAGAGCAGAAGAACATTAAGCATAACACTTAATATCAGAGCAAAAGATATTATCTAAATTATATGCAGAAGAAGACTAAGCAGTGTATGGGGGTGAGTCCGTTCCTCCTCGTGGTGCCCCTGGATAAAGCCTGATGCTGCAGGCCAAACTGAACGCGGACAAATGTAACTTTTGTGACTGGCAGAACGGAAGGTGTAATCTTCCAACTTTTATAGATAACAACTACGGGAATGCCTGTCACAAATGAGAATATGATGAAGAAGTAGAATAGGAGGAATAATAACAGTTGAATAAAATGAATATGTAGAATAGGAAGAATAATAATAGTTGAATAAAATGAATATGAAGAATGTAATTAAAAAAAAAATAGGTAGAAGATGAAGAAGACGATGAATAATGTGAAGAAGTTGATGTCAAAGATGCTGATGATGATGAAGATGAAAGTGTGGGAAAAGTAAAAAAAAAAAGAAGGGGAAGGGCGTGGAATAGTGAAACATCAATATCTGACAAAACAAAAAAAATATTTACATAGTCAATATCTTTGTCACTCCGAACGTCTTTAAAAAAAAAAAAATCATGCTATTCTATTTGATTGGGCTAAACCTCTACGACTTTAATGTCTCCGCCACCTCCCCAAATACATCCTGCATTATTCTTAGTTGTTTTCCTTCATGTAGAATGAACCTACAAGGAAAGAAAGGGTTTATTTTAATTCCGATATTTTGGTCCCATTGACTTGCATTGGGATCGGGTATCGGTATCGGCGATATCCGATATTTTTTGAATATCGGCCGATCCAATCCGATACCGATACTTTCCGATATCAGAAGGTATCGCTCAACACTAGTGGTAACCCACGCTAATGAGCATCATAAAACATAGAAACAAAGAGAGAAAGGAGCGCACATGAGTAGTATCAGCCGGGAAAAAAATGCAGAAAGGTCAAATACCTACTCACTACAGACAGTTATGCTGAACAAGCATAACAATTTGGAATGGCTAAAAAGGATTCACAGTCTTGTCCGACAGATGAACGGCAGCTTCCAGACCTCCACACGGAAGGCACAGGGCAATGATGGATGGTTGAAGTCCAAAGATGTGCTGGCGTGCAGGAGACTCTGAGTACTGCGTCCCACGTGATCAATGACCTGCCGGTCACATGGTGGAAGGTCCTGGAGTGGTGAATGGCAATTTGGCTTGTCAACTGCAGCTCCCACCGCGGTCCCCAAAGGAGGGAGCAGCAATGCAAATAAAAAGAATCTTGCGGTCTTGATAGAGCGCTGATGACAGAGGCCACCGAAACACAGATTTAGGAGTTTAAAGTCTTTAATCACAATGCATTTCAACAGCCAATCGCTGTCTTCTTCAAGTGGCAATAAGTAAAAAGGTTAAAAGGGAAGAAGGAAGTATTTAAAGTGACAGAGACCAATGAAAATTAAAGAAAATTAAATTTCCTCTTTTGCACCTCCCTCCTTAATTTTCATTGGAGCTCCCTCACAAGTTACCCCATTTTGGAAACTAGACCCCCCAAGGAACTTATCTAGATGCATAGTGATCACTTTCAACTCCAAGGTGCTTCACAAATTGATCCATAAAAATGAAAAAGTACTTTTTGTCCACAAAAAAATTCCTTTAGCCTCAATGTTCTCATTTTCTCATGTGCTACAGGATGAAATGGATCTTAAAATGTGTTTGGCAATTTCTCCTGTGTACACCAATACCTCACATGTGGGGGTAAACCACTGTTTGGGCACATGGCAAGGCTCGGAAGGGAAGGAGTGCCATTTGACTTTTTGAATGAAAAATTAGCTCCAATCATTAGCGGTCACCATGTTGCATTTGGAGAGCCCCTGTGTGCCTAAACATTTGAACTCCCCCACAAGTGACACCATTTTGGAAACTAGACCCCCCAAGGAACTCATCTAGATGTGTGATGAGCACTTTGAACCCCAAGTGCTTTGCAGAAGTTTATAACGCACAGCCATGAAGATAAAAATCATTTTTCAGTCCTCAAAAATTATTTTTTAGCCCACAATTTTTTATTTTCACAAGGGTAACCGGAGAAATTGGACCCCAAAAGTTGTTGTCCAGTTTGTTCTGAGGACGCTGATATCTGATATGTGGGGTTAAACCACTGTTTGTGTGCATGGCAGAGCTCAGAAGGGAAGTAGTGACTTTTTTAAATGCAGACTTTGATGGAATGGTCTGCGGGTGTCATGTTACGTTTGCAGAGCCCCTGATGTGTCTAAACAGTAGAAACTCCCCACAATTGACCACATTTAGGAAACTAGACCCCCCAAGGAACTTATCTAGATGTGTGGTGAGCACTTTGAACCCCCAAGTGCTTCACAAAAGTTTATAACGCAGAGCCATGAAAATAAAAAATATTTTTTTTCCCTAAAAAATGATTTTTTAGCCCACAATTTTTTATTTTCAGAAGGGTAACACGAGAAGTTGAACCCCAACAGTTGTTGTCCAGTTTGGCATGAGTACGCTGATGCCCAATATGTGGGGGTAAACCACTGATTGTTCATATGTCAGGGCTCGGAAAGGGAGTAGTGATGTTTTGAAATGCAGACTTTGATGGAATGGTCTGCGGGCGTCACGATGCGTTTGCAGTGCCCCAGATGTACCTAAACAGTAGAAACACACCACAAGTGACCCAATTTTGGAAACTAGACCCCCCAAGGAACTTATCTAGATTTGTGGTGAGCACTTTGAACCCCCATGTGCTTCGCAGAATATTATAACGCTTAGTCGTGAAAATAAAAAATATTTTTTTCCCCACAAAAATATTTTTTTAGCCTCCATTTTTTATTTTTTCCAAGGGTAACAGGAGAAATTAGACCCCCAAAATTGTTGTACAATTTTTCCTGAGCACATTTAGGCCCCATATGTTTGTGTAAACCACTGTTTGGGCACACGTCGGGGCTCGGAAGGGAGGGAGCACCATTTGACTTTTTGAATGCAAGATTGGCTGGAATCTATGGTGGCGCAATGTTGTGATTGGAGATCCCCTGATGTGCCTAAACAGTGGAAACCCCTCAATTCTAACCCCAACACTAACCCTAACACACCTCTACCTCTAATCCCAACTCTAACCATAACCATAATCACAACCCTAACCCCAACACACCCCTAACCACAATCCTAACCCCAACACACAACCAACCACAATCCTAACCCTAACCATAACCCTAACCATAAGCCTAACCCTAACGTCAATGCACCCCTAACCCTAATCTTAACCTTATTTCCAACCCTAACCTTAATTCCAACCCTAACTCTAGTTCCAGCCGTAACCCTAAGGCTATGTGCCCACGTTGTGGATTCATGTGTGGATTTTTCCACACTATTTTTGAAAAATCGCAGGTAAAACACACTGCGTTTTACTTGCGGATTTACCACGGATTTCCAGTGTTTTCTGTGCGGATTTCACCTGCGGATTCCTATTGAGGAACAGGTGTGAAACGTTGCGGAATCCGCACAAAGAATTGACATGTTGTGGAAAATACAACGCAGCATTTCTGCACGGTATTTTCCGCACCATGGGCACAGCGGATATGGTTTTCCATAGGTTTACGTGGTACTGTAAAGTTGATGGAAAACTCATGCATCATAGAAAAATTAGTTGGCGCACCACAATGATATCAAATAAATAAATATATATTGGGGGTGCAAAACAATGGCTAATACGCAGAACAGATAATAAACAAGAAACGAAAAGCCACTATAATGTATGCACACATTTGCATGTGCCCTACTCATTACATACCAGGAGGACTATTTGCTGTGGGTAAGCTGCAGCCTGACATGGTTTTTGCTATTGACAGATATATATTTTGCTGATCAGGACAGGGCGGCTTTGCCAGTAATTATTTGTGTATACTATTTCATTATCTGCCATATTTGATGCATGTTTTCCACTACTATATGGAAGTATTGTGTGTTGGGCACACGTATATGGAGGGAGTCTTGTGTGTATGGTTTTAATTGTTTTTATATGTTACCAATAAAGCTTGTGTGACTTATTATAACTTTTGGTGGTGTGCATACATTATAGTGGCTTTTCTTTTCTTGTTTATTATCTGTTGATGGAAAACTGCCACGAATCTGCAGCGGCCAATCCGCTGCGGATCCACAGCCGCACCGTGTGCACATAGCCTACTTCTAACCCTAATTGCAACCCTAACCCTAACCCTAACCCTAGTTCTAACCCTAACCCTAGTGGAAAAATAAATATAAATATATTTTATTTATTTCATTATTTTCCCTACCTATGGGGGTGATGAGGGTGGGGCTTTATTTACTATTTTTTTTTATTTTGATCACTCTGATATAACCTATCACAGTGATCAAAATGTACCTGTACCGAATCTGCCGGCCGGCAGATTCGGCGGGCGCACTGTGCATGCACCTGCCATTTTGGAAGATAGCGGCGCCCGTGGAAGATGCCGGACGGTCACCAGGAGGGTCCCCGGGACTCCAGCAGTATGGGGGGTGGGATCGGACAGTGGGGGGCACCGGACAAGATGGGGGGAGAGGAGGGGAGAGAAAAGCAGCAGAGAGCAGCGGAGCACAGAACGGAGGGGAGGAAATACTGACAGCGGCGGCAGGTCACTGCTGTCAGTTGGTGGAGGGGGCAGATCGCGATTTCCAGCCAAGGCCGGTGATATTACAGCATCGGCCATGGCTGGATTGTAATATTTCACCTATTTTCACAGGTGAAATATTACAAATTGCTCTGATTGGCTGTTTCCCTTTCAACAGCCAATCAGACCGATCGTAGCCACGTGGGGGCAAAGCCACTCCCCCTGGGTTGAAGTACCACTCCCCCTTTCCCTGCAGATCGGGTGAAATTGGAGTTAACCCTTTCACCCGATCTGCAGGGATGCGATCCCTCCATGACGCCACATAGGCGTCACAGGTCGGATTGGCACCGACTTTCATGATGCCTACGTGGCGTCATAGGTCAGGAAGGGTTTAACCCCTTCCCGACCTTTGACGCATACGCTGCGTCATGAAAGTCGGTGCCATTCCGACCCATGACGCAGCATATGCGTCATGGAAAGATCGCGTCCCTGCAGGCCGGGTGAAAGGGTTAACTCCCATTTCACCCGATCTGCAGGGACAGGGGGAGTGGTAGTTTAGCCCAGGGGGGGTGGCTTCACCCCCTCGTGGCTACGATCGCTCTGATTGGCTGTTGAAAGTGAAACTGCCAATCAGAGCGATTTGTAATATTTCACCTAAAAAAATGGTGAAATATTACAATCCAGCCATGGCCGATGCTGCAATATCATCGGCCATGGCTGGAAACACTTATGTGCACCCACCCCACCCCACCGATCGCCCCCCCAGCCCCCCGATCTGTGGTCCGCTCCCCTCCGTCCTGTGCTCCGCTCCCCCGTCCTCCTGTCCGCTCCCCCGTCCGCTTCCCCGTGCACCAATCACACCCCCCGCGCTCCAATCAAACCCCCCCGCACTCCGATCCCCCCCCCCGCACACAGCGACCCCCCCGTGCTCCGATCCACCCCCCCCGCACAGCGATCCCTCACCCCGTGCTCCAATCCTTCCCCGTGCTCCAATCCTCCCTCCCGTGTTCCGATCCACCCCCCCCATGATCCGATCCACCCCCCCGTGCTCCGACGCCCCCCCCGTGCCCTGATCTCCCCCCCCCTTATACTTACCTGGCCGCCCGAGGTCCGTCCGTCTTCTTTCCTGGGCGCCGCCATCTTCCAAAATGGCGGGCGCATGTGCAGTGCGCCCGCCGAATCTGCCGGCCGGCAGATTCGTTCCAGAGTGAATTTTGATCACTGAGATATAACCTATCTCAGTGATCAAAATAAAAAAATAGTAAATGACCCCCCCCCCCCTTTGTCACCCCCATAGGTAGGGACAATAAAAAAAATAAAGAATTTTTTTTTTTTTCACTAAGGTTGGGGTAAGAACTAGGGTTAGGGTTAGGGGTAGGGTTAGGGGTAGGGTTAGGGGTAGGGTTAGGGGTAGGGTTAGGGGTAGGGTTAGGGTTAGGGGTAGGGTTAGGGGTAGGGGTAGGGTTAGGGCTAGGTTTAGGGGTAGGGTTAGGGTTAGGGCTAGGGTTAGGGTTTCGGTATGTGCACACGTATTCTGTTCCTCTGCGGATTTTTCCGCAGCGGATTTGAAAAATCCACAGTGCTAAACCGCTGCCGATTTAACGTGGATTTACCGCGGTTTTTCTGCGCATTTCACTGCGGTTTTACAACTGCGATTTTCTATTGGAGCAGTTGTAAAACCGCTGCGGAATCCGCAGAAAGAGACATGCTGCAGAATGTAAACCGCTGCCTTTCCGTGCAGTTTTTCCGCAGCATGTGTACAGCGATTTTTGTTTCCCGTAGGTTTACATTGAACTGTAAACTCATGGGAAACTGCTGCGGATCCACAGCGTTTTCCGCAGCGTGTGCACATACCTTTAGAATTAGGCTATGTGCACACGGTGCGGATTGGCCGCTGCGGATTCGCAGCAGTGTTCCATCAGGTTTACAGTACCATGTAAACATATGGAAAACCAAATCCGCTGTGCCCATGGTGCAGAAAATACCGCGCGGGAACGCTGCGTTGTATTTTCCGCAGCATGCCAATTCTTTGTGCGGATTCCGCAGCATTTTACACCTGTTCCTCAATAGGAATCCACAGGTGAAATCCGCACAAAAAACACTGGAAATCCACGGTAAATCCACAGGTAAAACGCAGTGCCTTTTACCCGCGGATTTTTCAAAAATGATGCTGAAAAATCTCATACGAATCCGCAACGTTGGCACATAGCCTTAGAGTTGGGTTGGAATTAGGGTTGTGGTTAGGGTTAGGGGTGTGTTGGGGTTAGGGTTGTGGTTAGGGGTGTGTTGGGGTTAGGGTTGTGATTAGGGTTACGGCTACAGTTGGGATAAGGGTTAGGGGTGTGTTGGAGGTAGAATTGAGGGGTTTCCACTGTTTAGGCACTTCAGGGGGTCTCCAAACGCAACATGGCGCCACCATTGATTCCAGCCAATCTTGTATTCAAAAATTCAAATGGTGCTCCCTCACTTCCGAACCCCGACGTGTGCCCAAACAGTGGTTTACCCCCACATATGGGGTACCAGCATACTCAGGACAAACTGCGCAACAATTACTGGGGTCCAATTTCTCCTGTTACCCTTGAGAAAATAAAAAATTGCTTGCTAAAACATCATTTTTGAGGAAAGAAAAATGATTTTTTATTTTCACGGCTCTGCGTTGTAAACGTCTGTGAAGCACTTGGGGGTTAAAAGTGCTCACCACATATCTAGATAAGTTCCTTGGGGGGTCTAGTTTCCAAAATGGGGTCACTTGTGGGGGGTTTCTACTGTTTAGGCACACCAGGAGCTCTGCAAACGCAACGTGACGCCCGCAGACCATTCCATCAAAGTCTGCATTTCAAAAGTCACTACTTCCCTTCTGAGCCCCCACGTGTGCCCAAACAGTGGTTTACCCCCACACATGGGGCATCAGCGTACTCAGGAGAAACTGGACAACAACTTTTGTGGTCCAATTTCTCCTGTAACCCTTGGGAAAATAAAAAAAATTCTGGGCTAAAAAATTATTTTTGAGGAAAGAAAACGTATTTATTATTTTCACGGCTCTGCGTTATAAACTTCTGTAAAGCACTTGGGGGTTGAAAGTGCTCACCACACATCTAGATAAGTTCCTTTGGGGGTCTAGTTTCCAAAATGGGGTCACTTGTGGGGGGTTTCTACTGTTTAGGCACACCAGGGGCTCTGCAAACGCAATGTGACGCCCGCAGACCATTCCATCAAAGTCTGCATTTCAAAAGTCACTACTTCCCTTCTGAGCCCCCACGTGTGCCCAAACAGTGGTTTACCCCCACACATGGGGTATCAGCGTACTCAGGAGAAACTGGACAACAACTTTTGTGGTCCAATTTCTCCTGTAACCCTTGGGAAAATAAAAAAGTCTGGGCTAAAAAATTATTTTTGAGGAAAGAAAACGTATTTATTATTTTCACTGCTCTGTGTTATGAACTTCTGTGAAGCACTTGGGGGTTCAAAGTGCTCACCTCACATCTAGATAAGTTCCTTTCGGGGTCTAGTTTCCAAAATGGGGTCACTTGTGGGGGGTTTCTACTGTTTAGCCACATCAGGGGCTCTGCAAACGCAACGTGACGCCCACAGAGCATTCCATCAAAGTCTGCATTTCAAAACGTCACTACTTCACTTCCGAGCCCCAGCATGTGCCTAAACAGTGGTTTACCCCCACATATGGGGTATCAGCGTACTCAGGAGAAACTGGACAACAACTTTTGGGGTCAAATTTCTCCTGTTACCCTTGGGAAAATAAAAAATTGCGGGCTAAAATTCATTTTTGAGAAAATAATTTTTTTTTTTTATTTTCATGGCTCTGCGTTATAAACTTCTGTGAAGCACTTGAGGGTTCAAAGTGCTCACTATACATCTAGATTAGTTCCTTTGGGGGTCTAGTTTCCAAAATGGGGTAATTTGTGGGGGATCTCCAATGTTTAGGCACACAGGGGCTCTCCAAATGCGACATGGTGTCCGCTAATGATTGGAGATAATTTTCCATTTAAAAAGCCAAATGGCGTGCCTTCCCTTCTGAGCCCTGCCGTGCGCCCAAACAGTGGTTTACCCCCACATATGGGGTATCTGCATACTCAGGACAAACTGGACAACAACATTTGTGGTCCAATTTCTCCTATTACCATTGGCAAAATAGGAAATTCCAGGCTAAAAAAACATTTTTGAGAAAAGAAAAATTATTTTTTATTTTCATGGCTCTGCATTATAAACTTCTGTGAAGCACCTGGGGGTTTAAAGTGCTCAGTATGCATCTAGATAAGTTCCTTGGGGGGTCTAGTTTCCAAAATGGGGTCATTTGTGGGGGAGCTCCATTGCATAGGCACACAGGGGCTCTCCAAATGCGACATGGTGTCCGCTAACAATTGGAGCTAATTTTCCATTCAAAAAGTTAAAAGGCGCGCCTTCCCTTCCGAGCCCTGCCGTGTGCCCAAACAGTGGTTTACCCCCACATATGAGGTATCGGCGTACTCGGGAGAAATTGCTCAACAAATTTTAGGATCCATTTTATCCTATTGCCCATGTGAAAATGAAAAAATTGAGGCGAAAATAAATTTTTTGTGAAAAAAAGTACTTTTTCATTTTTACGGATCAATTTGTGAAGCACCTGAGGGTTTAAAGTGCTCACTAGGCATCTAGATAAGTTCCTTGGGGGGTCCAGTTTCCAAAATGGGGTCACTTGTGGGGGAGCTCCAATGTTTAAGCACACAGGGTCTCTCCAAACGCGACATGGTGTCCGCTAACGATGGAGATAATTTTTCATTCAAAAAGTCAAATGGCGCTCCTTCCCTTCCGAGCCTTACCATGTGCCCAAACAGTGGTTTACCCCCACATGTGAAGTATCGGTGTACTCAGGAGAAATTGCCAAACAAATTTTAGGATCCATTTTATCCTGTTGTCCATGTGAAAATGAAAAAATTGAGGCTAAAAGAATTTTTTTGTGAAAAAAAAGTACTTTTTCATTTTTACGGATCAATTTGTGAAGCACCTGGGGGTTTAAAGGGCTCACTATGCATCTAGATAAGTTCCTTGGGGCGTCTAGTTTCCAAAATGGGGTCACTTGTGGGGGAGCTCCAATTTTTAGGCACACGGGGGCTCTCCAAATGTGACATGGTGTCCGCTAAAGAGTGCAGCCAATTTTTCATTCAAAAAGTCAAATGGCGCTCCTTCCCTTCCAAGCCCTGCCGTGCGCCCAAACAGTGGTTTACCCCCACATATGAGGTATCAGCGTACTCAGGACAAATTGGACAACAACGTACGTGGTTCAGTTTCTCCTTTTACCATTGGGAAAATAAAAAAATTGTTGCTGAAAAATCATTTTTGTGACTAAAAAGTTAAATGTTCATTTTTTCCTTCCATGTTGCTTCTGCTGCTGTGAAGCACCTGAAGGGTTAATAAACTTCTTGAATGTGGTTTTGTGCACCTTGAGGGGTGCAGTTTTTAGAATGGTGTCACTTTTGGGTATTTTCAGCCATATAGACCCCTCAAACTGACTTCAAATGTGAGGTGGTCCCTAAAAAAAATGGTTTTGTAAATTTCGTTGTAAAAATGAGAAATCGCTGGTCAAATTTTAACCCTTATAACTTCCTAGTAAAAAAAAATTTTGTTTCCAAAATTGTGCTGATGTAAAGTAGACGTGTGGGAAATGTTATTTATTAACTATTTTGTGTCACATAACTCTCTGGTTTAACAGAATAAAAAATTCAAAATGTGAAAATTGCGAAATTTTCAAAATTTTCGCCAAATTTCCGTTTTTATCACAAATAAACACAGAATTTATTGACCTAAATTTACCACTAACATGAAGCCCAATATGTCACGAAAAAACAATCTCAGAACCGCTAGGATCTATTGAAGCGTTCCTGAGTTATTACCTCATGAAGGGACACTGGTCAGAATTGCAAAAAACGGCAAGGTCTTTAAGGTCAAAATAGGCTGGGTCATGAAGGGGTTAATGCACATATGAATGCTGATTAAGCAAGTAAAATGTTGCGGTCTGCATCTTTCTGCATCTAGGACAAAGTTGAGACATCTGATCACCATTTAGTACATCTGGTACTGTTCTGCTTTATGGCTGGAAATCCCCAAACAGTCTTTCTAGCTTATATCAGTTTATGTCAGCCACTTTAGGCAACTGATTAAAGTGTATATATTAGCTGTGGATATATGAGTATACATGAGTATATATGATTATATAGGAGTATATACGCAAGTGAGATCTATATGATATATATATATATATATATATATATTTCCATCCACAACGATAAGGGCATATTCGAATCCCCTGCTTGGCGACATCTGGATGTGGTCTATCTGGATCCTCTGGAAGGGGTACAGTGGTCTGGCAAGATGATATGTGGGAACTTTCTCCATTTTTCCAGGGTTGCGTTTGCTGCAGGTCAAACAGCTGCTAGTGAACTTGGCTGTTAGGGTGGAGATCCCTGGAGCGAACCACTAAACACCAATCAGATCATTCATCTGTGTCTTTGATCTGTGTGTGGGCCCATGTGCCCACCGGACCACCATAGGGTACATGCTTCGGGGTAAACAGGGTTTGTAGACCATTGCGTATACCCTTCCTTCTTCATATATTGCTCCCTTCCGTATTCAGCTTTCCTTCGTCCTTTGGGGCTTGCTCCTGCAGCTTTTTGAACAGATCTCAGGACGTCATCTGGTCAGGTGCCTTGTCCTCAGTTGCCATGTAGTAGCCGTCCGGCTCTACGACCTCTCCCACATCTTTGTATTGTCTTCCTTTGGCTGCTTCTTTGGCTGCCATATCTGCCATGTTGTTGCCCCGTGCCTCTACTGTGCTCAATTTTCCATGTGCTTTGACTTTTAGTACTGCCACCATTTTTGGAAGTTGGAGTGCATCCAGCAGGTCCTTGATGGCTCCATGATGCTTCATGGCTGTTCCGCTTGCTGTGATGAAGTCCCTTGCAGCCCAGATGGGTCCAAAGTCGTGTGCTATACCATGTGAGTACCTTGGTGTATATGTTTGCAGTTTTGCCTTCTGCAATCTGGCAGGTCTTCATCAGTGCTATCAATTCTGCTTCCTGGGCTGACAGGCTAGACGACAGACTTCTGGACAACAGGATTTCTTGATTGCTGGTCACTGCACATCCCATGTGGAATCTTCCTCCATCATCTGCAAATCTGGAGCCATCCACGTAGAGGATCAATTCTGGGTTGGTCAGTGGCTCTTCTGCCACCTTGGGTAGTCCTGCTGTTTCCTGTTGCATGATGCTGAAGCAATCATGGTCATCCGTCCGGAGTAAATCCGGATCCCTGAAGAAGGTATCATGCAGACTTTGATCAGAATTTTGATCTGAGGGTCCATATCTGTATCCCCCTTTGGGGGTGGGAGTAGAGTGGACGGGTTGAGGACTGTGCATCTGGAGATGGTGACATTGTCGGGCAGGAGTAGAGAGCACTGGAGGCGAAGATGCCTGGCGGTGGAGAGATGTTTTGGCTGGGTATGTTTGGGAATGGCTGAGATGTCATGCGGAGCCAGGATTTTCAGTGGATGTCCAAGAATGATGTCAGAGGTCTTGTCCAGAAGGGCATGTGCTGCAAATGCTGCTCTCATGCAGGAGGGGGCTCCACTTGCAACTGGATCCAGGCAAGCTGAAAAGTAGCCTAAAGGTCTCTGCTTTTCCCCCTGAAGCTGCGTCAGGACTCCAGTAGCAAGGCCTTCTGTTATGGAAATTTGGTTTGGATAAATCTATCCCTGTGGGTGCTGCGGCCATTCCCAATTAGACTGAGTATTGTGAGCCATAACTTTTTTATTTTTCCATCAATATGGCAATGTGAGGGCTTTTTTTGATAAGATAAGTTGCGCTTTTGAATGACACCATTGGTGTTACCATGTCCTGTACTAGAAAACAGGAAAAAAATTCCAAGTGCTGTGAAACTGTAAAAAAATGCCATCCCACACTTGTTTTTTTCTTGGAATTTTTACTAGGTTCAATAAATGCTAACACTGACCTGCTATTATGATTCTCCAGATCCTTGCGAGTTTATAGACACCAAACATGTCTAGGTTCTTTTTATCTAAGTGGTGAAAAAGAAATTCCAAACTTTGTTTAATAAAAAATTGTGCCATTTTCCGATACCCGTTGCGTCTCCATTTTTTGCGATCTCGGGTTGAGTGAAGGCTTATTTTTTGCATGCTGAGCTGACGTTTTTAATGATACCACTTTGGTGCAGATAAGATCTTTTGATTGCCCGTTATTGCATTTTAATGCAATGTCATGATGATGACCAAAAAAAGTAAATTCTGGCATTTTGACTTATTTTCTTGCTACGCCGTTTAGCAATCAGGGTAATCCATTTTTTTATTGTTATATCGGGTGATTCTGAATGCAGCAATACAAAATATGTGTATGTTTGTTTTTTTATTGCTTTATTTTGAATGAATGGGGGTGATTTGAACTTTTATATATATACAGTGGGGCAAAAAAGTATTTAGTCAGTCAGCAATAGTGCAAGTTCCACCACTTAAAAAGATGAGAGGCGTCTGTAATTTACATCATAGGTAGACCTCAACTATGGGAGACAAACTGAGAAAAAAAAATCCAGAAAATCACATTGTCTGTTTTTTTAACATTTTATTTGCATATTATGGTGGAAAATAAGTATTTGGTAAGAAACAAAATTTCATCTCAATACTTTGCAATATATCCTTTGTTGGCAATGACAGAGGTCAAACGTTTTCTGTAAGTCTTCAAAAGGTTGCCACACACTGTTGTTGGTATGTTGGCCCATTCCTCCATGCAGATCTCCTCTAGAGCAGTGATGTTTTTGGCTTTTCGCTTGGCAACACGGACTTTCAACTCCCTCCAAAGGTTTTCTATAGGGTTGAGATCTGGAGACTGGCTAGGCCACTCCAGGACCTTGAAATGCTTCTTACAAAGCCACTCCTTCGTTGCCCTGGCGGTGTGCTTTGGATCATTGTCATGTTGAAAGACCCAGCCACGTTTCATCTTCAATGCCCTTGCTGATGGAAGGAGGTTTGCACTCAAAATCTCACGATACATGGCCCCATTTATTCTTTCATGTACCCGGATCAGTCGTCCTGGCCCCTTTGCAGAGAAACAGCCCCAAAGCATGATGTTTCCACCACCATGCTTTACAGTAGGTATGGTGTTTGATGGATGCAACTCAGTATTCTTTTTCCTCCAAACACGACAAGTTGTGTTTCTACCAAACAGTTCCAGTTTGGTTTCATCAGACCATAGGACATTCTCCCAAAACTCCTCTGGATCATCCAAATGCTCTCTAGCAAACTTCAGACGGGCCCGGACATGTACTGGCTTAAGCAGTGGGACACGTCTGGCACTGCAGGATCTGAGTCCATGGTGGCGCAGTGTGTTACTTATGGTAGGCCTTGTTACATTGGTCCCAGCTCTCTGCAGTTCATTCACTAGGTCCCCCCACGTGGTTCTGGGATTTTTGCTCACCGTTCTTTTGATCATTCTGACCCCACGGGGTGGGATTTTGCGTGGAGCCCCAGATCGAGGGAGATTATCAGTGGTCTTGTATGTCTTCCATTTTCTAATTATTGCTCCCACTGTTGATTTCTTCACTCCAAGCTGGTTGGCTATTGCAGATTCAGTTTTCCCAGCCTGGTGCAGGGCTACAATTTTGTTTCTGGTGTCCTTTGACAGCTCTTTGGTCTTCACCATAGTGGAGTTTGGAGTCAGACTGTTTGAGGGTGTGCACAGGTGTCTTTTTATACTGATAACAAGTTTAAACAGGTGCCATTACTACAGGTAATGAGTGGAGGAAAGAGGAGACTCTTAAAGAATAAGTTACAGGTCTGTGAGAGCCAGAAATCTTGATTGTTTGTTTCTGACCAAATACTTATTTTCCACCATAATATGCAAATAAAATGTTAAAAAAACAGACAATGTGATTTTCTGGATTTTTTTTTTCTCAGTTTGTCTCCCATAGTTGAGGTCTACCTATGATGTAAATTACAGACGCCTCTCATCTTTTTAAGTGGTGGAACTTGCACTATTGCTGACTGACTAAATACTTTTTTGCCCCACTGTATATTTTTAAAAACATTTTTTTTCACTTTTGGCATGCTTCAGGAGTCTCCATGGGCTCTGCTACATAGTGGCAATGATCAGATCACCTCTACATAGTAGAATTACCGTACTCGCTTCCTATCAGCGCCGACCACTGGGTGACGCTCACAGCAATCCAGCAGTGACAACCATAGAGATCTCCAGGAGACCACTGGTTGTCATGCCAATGAAATGGTGACCCGTGATTATGTGATGAGGGTCATCGGTGGGAGCCCGATGGCTGGATGCGTGATTTAAATTCTGTTGTCAGCGTTTTACAGCAGCATTTAGTGGCTTAATAGCTGTGGGTGGATCGCAATTCCACCCTCGGCTATTCTGTGCATATGTCAGCTGTTCAAAACAGCTGACATATACTGGAAAAGATGTAGGCTCAGCCGCGAGCCCACATCAAAGGGAGGGAGTCTGACATGGCATACTATTACGCCTGATGTCAGAAAGGGGGAAATATTTGAATGAGACCCTCACATTGTTGCCTTCAAGGGTCTATACATGAACCTCTTTATATATATTTTTTTACTTTGAAATGCGTGCAGGGCCTTTCTGAATGTAGAAGTACCGCAACTACACTTTCTTAATATTTGAATGAGACATTCCAGTTTGTGCCTTCAATGCTGTATAGATTACCCTGCTTGTAATTTTTGCCAGGCTTTGCACTCATTGCCTTTATGAGTCTAGGAGTATCACTACATGACAATTTGAACAGAATGTGTATGAGGCCCTCAGGGTGTATCTGAGCCCCCCTTCCATCTAATTTTGGCACTTCTTGCTACCATTCCATTTTTTAATAAAAATTTCAGCTTTGTTTTACTTAATTATTTTTTTTAATTCTTTTTAAATTGTGCCTTATTTACAAGTCATTATAAAGGAAAGAATGTTTCTTAACCTATTTTTCCTGTATACCCCATTTTATTTTTGATTTTGATTATTTTATTGTTAGTCCTTAAAGTGGAGTTAAAGTGTTACTCCGTTGTTCTCTTCAGCAATCTGTGAGTCAGAGATGTTTCTAGGGGTCTTCCTCATGCCGTTCTCTTTTCAACCAGCTCTTTTTCCTTCCATTTCAACATTTCTACTGCCCTCCAGACCTCCTTGTGGGGGCTGCTGGAAAAATGCTGGGATTTCCAATTGACTCCCATTATACGTGTTACTCAAAATGAGCATCCGAGCATTAGGAATTACCATGGTTCGAGTAACGAGCATCCGAACATTTTAGGGCTCGCTCATCACTATCCAATTGCCATCAGAATTTTTTCACTATTTTCTCTCTGACACAGGTCAGAGGGTGGATCCCAATGTTACATGAAATGTTGTGTTCAGCCAATTACACTGGTACCTGCATCTGTCAGGTACAAAAACTGATGAACAATCCAAATGTTAGTGATCCCATTGTAAGCAATTTAATCAGTTCCTCCATCAGTTTTATCCATCAGAGCTGGGCATTTGTGAACCTAGCTGTAGCCATTCCTTGTTTTCAAGATATTTTTCAAAAGTGCATAGTAAAGAGAAAAAAATGTCTAAAATACATCACAGATTTGGCATACTGCATGCACAAAAGTTTTGGTGCAATACCAACCAGAATTCTAGAACATTCTGTTAATCTCCCTCAATGACCCAAAATTAATTTATATGATTGTTGTGGACAATAAAATCAGCTTCTTTAAAAATAAATAGAATAACATAGGCCAAAAAATACATTTTTTTTTACAGAGGGGCAGCCTTCTGTATATAAAAATGTTCCAAAATAGCTTTATGCACTTACAGTATACAGTGGGGCAAAAAAGTATTTAGTCAGTCAGCAATAGTGCCAGTTCCACCATTTAAAAAGATGAGAGGCGCCTGTAATTTACATCATAGGTAGACCTCAACTATGGGAGACAAACTGAGAAAAAAAAATCCAGAAAATCACATTGTCTGTTTTTTTAACAATTTATTTGCATATTATGGTGGAAAATAAGTATTTGGTCAGAAACAAAATTTCATCTCAATACTTTGTAATATATCCATTGTTGGCAATGACAGAGGTCAAACGTTTTCTGTAAGTCTTCACAAGGTTGCCACACACTGTTGTTGGTATGTTGGCCCATTCCTCCATGCAGATCTCCTCTAGAGCAGTGATGTTTTTGGCTTTTCGCTTGGCAACACGGACTTTCAACTCCCTCCAAAGGTTTTCTATAGGGTTGAGATCTGGAGACTGGCTAGGCCACTCCAGGACCTTGAAATGCTTCTTACGAAGCCACTCCTTCGTTGCCCTGGCAGTGTGCTTTGGATCATTGTCATGTTGAAAGACCCAGCCACGTTTCATCTTCAATGCCCTTGCTGATGGAAGGAGGTTTGCACTCAAAATCTCACGATACATGGCCCCATTCATTCTTTCATGTACCCGGATCAGTCGTCCTGGCCCCTTTGCAGAGAAACAGCCCCAAAGCATGATGTTTCCACCACCATGCTTTACAGTAGGTATGGTGTTTGATGGATGCAACTCAGTATTCTTTTTCCTCCAAACACGACAAGTTGTGTTTCTACCAAACAGTTCCAGTTTGGTTTCATCAGACCATAGGACATTCTCCCAAAACTCCTCTGGATCATCCAAATGCTCTCTAGCAAACTTCAGACGGGCCCGGACATGTACTGGCTTAAGCAGTGGGACACGTCTGGCACTGCAGGATCTGAGTCCATGGTGGCGTAGTGTGTTACTTATGGTAGGCCTTGTTACATTGGTCCCAGCTCTCTGCAGTTCATTCACTAGGTCCCCCCGCGTGGTTCTGGGATTTTTGCTCTCCGTTCTTGTGATCATTCTGACCCCACGGGGTGGGATTTTGCGTGGAGCCCCAGATCGAGGGAGATTATCAGTGGTCTTGTATGTCTTCCATTTTCTAATTATTGCTCCCACTGTTGATTTCTTCACTCCAAGCTGGTTGGCTATTGCAGATTCAGTCTTCCCAGCCTGGTGCAGGGCTACAATTTTGTTACTGGTGTCCTTTGACAGCTCTTTGGTCTTCACCATAGTGGAGTTTGGAGTCAGACTGTTTGAGGGTGTGCACAGGTGTCTTTTTATACTGATAACAAGTTTAAACAGGTGCCATTACTACAGGTAATGAGTGGAGGAAAGAGGAGACTCTTAAAGAAGAAGTTACAGGTCTGTGAGAGCCAGAAATCTTGATTGTTTGTTTCTGACCAAATACTTATTTTCCACCATAATATGCAAATAAATTGTTAAAAAAACAGACAATGTGATTTTCTGGATTTTTTTTTCTCAGTTTGTCTCCCATAGTTGAGGTCTACCTATGATGTAAATTACAGACGCCTCTCATCTTTTTAAGTGGTGGAACTTGCACTATTGCTGACTGACTAAATACTTTTTTGCCCCACTGTATATGGGTATGATTTTTGTTTGTGAGGGGACACATTCATTCATATGAAATAACACCCCTGTTCTGCCCAGAAGAATGTGCACTCTATCAGCCAGTCACCCACTGCAGGTGAACTTCAACACTAACCAAAGTCTCTGGTGTACCATCAAAAAAGCAAAAGAAAGAAAAAGAAGAAAGCTGCTTGCATGTGCTAAATGAGATAATTTATGTCAGCCTTCTAAGCATATAGAGGCATATGGATTAGGATTCAATCATCCTTTTTCTTCCCTTCTTTAGAGCTTTTCTTTAAGACAGTTTCTTAACTCTCCCCTACTCATTACTGGGTGGGGGATTAGGAAGCTCTTTATTGCAGTTATTATTGGTAAATGGAGTGCATGACATAATTACTTTTAATGAGCCACTTATCCATGTTAGATGTAGTTTTTGTGGATGCATCACACGATTGTCATGTGATTGCTAGTTCAGAACTCAATGCCTTATAGTAGAGGGATTCAATTTAATGTGGACACTAGCTGAAGAGCCCGTGGTTGCCCGGGCATAGTAACTAACTGTGGTTAGTTATAGCACCTCAATTCTCTCATTTTTCCATCATGCCTCTCATTTTCCCCCTCAAATCTCTCATTTTTCCCTTCAGATCTCTCATTTTCCACTCATTCCTCTAATTTTTCCCCTCAAATGTCTAATTTTCCCCCTCATTCATCTCATTTTCCCCTTACACATCTCATTTTCCCCTTCACACCTCTAATTTTCTCCTCACTCCTTTCATTTTCCCCCCTAAACACCTGTCATTTTGACCTCACACCACTATTTTCCCTCACTCCTCTCATTTTGCACTCATTATATATCTGTATGTCATCTGCCCTGTATATAGTATACACCTGTATGTCATCTCCTGTATATAGTATATACCTGTAAGCCATCTCCTAATGTATATAGTATATAACTGTGTGTCATCTCCCCTGTATATATATATATATATACCTGTATGTCATCTCCTCTGTATATAGTACATAACTGTATGTCATCTCCCCTGTGTATATAGTATATACCTGTATGTCATCTCCTCATGTATATAGCATATAGCTGTATGTGATCTCCTCCTGTATATAGTATATACCCATATGTCATCTGCTCCTGTATATAGTACATACCTGTATGTCATCTCCTCCTGTATATAGTATATGCCTGTGTGTCATCTCCTCCTGTATATAGTATAAACCTGTATGTCATCTCCTCCTGTATATAGTATATGCCTGTCTGTCATCTCCTCCTGTATATAGTATATACCTGTATGTCATCTCCTGCTGTATATAGTATATACCTCTATGTCATCTCCTCCTGTATATAGTATATGCCTGTGTGTCATCTCCTCCTGTATATAGTATATACCTGAATGTCATCTCCTCCTGTATATAGTATATGCCTGTATGTCATCTCCTCCTGTATATAGTACATACCTGTATGTCATCTCCTCTTGTATATAGTATATGCCTGTGTGTCATCTCCTCCTGTATTCAGTACATACCTGTATGCTATCTCCTCCTGTATATAGTATATACCTGAAAGTCATCTCCTTCTGTATGTAGTATATACGTGTATGTCACCTACACCATATATGGTATATCCCTGTATGTCAGCTCCTCCTGTATATAGTATATACAGTACAGAACAAAAGTTTAGACTCACCTTCTCAGAGTTCTGCACAACACAACTGTTGGTTCCAACCCCATTTATAAGGCAAGACATCCCACTTATTAAACCTGACAGGGCACACCTATGAAGTGAAAACCATTCCTAGTGACTACCTCTTGAAGATCATCAAGACAATGCCAAGAGTGTGCAAAGCAGTCATCAAAGCAAAAGGTGGCTACTTTGAAGAACCTAGAATATAAGACATAATTTCAGTATTTTTCCACTTTTTTGTTAAGTATATAATTCCACATGTGTTAATTCATAGTTTTGATGCCTTCACTGTGAATATACAATTTTCATAGTCATGAAAATACAGAAAAATCTTTAAATGAGAAGGTGTGTCCAAACTTTTGGTCTGTACTATACCTGTATATCGTATCCTCCTGTATATAGTATATACCTGTGTGTCATCTCCTCCTGTATATAGTATATACCTGTGAGCCATCTCTTCTTGTATATAGTATGTAGCTGTGTGTCATCTCCTCCTGTATTTAGTGTATAACTTTCTGTCATCTCCCTCTTTATATAGTACTAGATGGTGGCCCGATTCTAACGCATCGGGTATTTTAGAATATGCATGTCCACGTAGTATATTGCCCAGCCACGTAGTATATTGCACAGCCCACGTAGTATATTGCCCAGCCACATAGTATATTGCCCAGCCACGTAGTATATTGCCCAGCCACGTAGTATATTGCCCAGTGACGTAGTATATTGCCCAGCAATGTAGTATATTGCCCAGCTACGTAGTATATTGCCCAACCACGTAGTATAGCGCCCAACCACATAGTATATTGCCCAGCCACGTAGTATATTGCCCAGTCATGTGGTATATTGCCCAGCCACATATTATACTGCCCAGTTACGTAGTATATTGCCTAGTGACGTAGTATATTGCGCATCCACGTAGTATATTGCCCAGTTACGTAGTATATAACCCAACCACGTAGTATATTGCCCAACCATGTAGTATATTGCCCAGCCACGTAGTATATTGCACAGTCAGGTATAGTTATATGATAAAGTTTGGGCACCCCTATTAATCTTAAGCTTAATGTTTTATAAAAATTGTTTTTTTTGCAACAGCTATTTCAGTTTCATATATCTAATAACTGTTGGACACAGTAATGTTTCTGCCTTGAAATGAGGTTTATCGTACTGACAGGTGCATAAGTATGGGCACCCTTATCATTTCCTTGTTTTAAATACTCCTACCTACTTTTTACTGACTTACTAAAGCACTTTTTTTGGTTTTCTAACCTCATTGAGCTTTGAACTTCATAGCCAGGTGTATGCAATCATGAGAAAAGCTACTTAAAATGGCCACTTGCAAGTTGTTCTCCTGTTTGAATCTCCTCTGAAGAGTGGCATCATGGGCTCCTCAAAACAACTGTCTAATGATCTGAAAACAAAGATTATTCAACATACCGTTTATACTCGAGTATAAGCCAAGATTTTCAGCCCAAATTTTTGGGCTGAAAGTGCCCCTCTCGGCTTATACTCGAGTCAAGGTGGGTGGCAGGGTCGGCGGGTGAGGGGGTGAGGGCGCTGAGGCATACTTACCTGCTTCCAGCGATCCTGGCGCTCCCCCTGCCATCCCACGGTCTTCGGGTGCTGCAGCTCTTCCCCTCTTCAGCAGTCACGTGGGACCGCTCATTAGAGAAATGAATAAGCGGCTCCACCTCCCATAGGGGTGGAGCCACATATTCATTTCTCTAATCAGCGGTGCCGGTGACCGCTGATAGAGGAAGAAGCTGCGGCACCGAAGACAGCTGTACGGGGGAAGGAGCAGGACGCCGGGAGCAGGTAAGTATGTAATATTCACCTGTCCACGTTCCAGCCGCCGGGCGCCGCTCCATCTTCCCGGCGTCTCTCCGCTCTGACTGTGCAGGTCAGAGGGCGCGATGACGCATATAGTGTGCGCGGCGCCCTCTGCCTCATCAGTCAGAGCGGAGAGACGCCGGGACCGGACGCCGGGAGCTGCAAGCAAGAAAGGTGAGTATGGCATTTTTTTTTTTATTTATTGCAGCAGCAGCAGCAATGGCAGAGCTTTATGTGGAGCATCTATGGGGAAATATGAACAGTGCAGAACACTATATGGGGCACAGATATGGGGAAATATGAACGGTGCAGAGCACTATATGGCACAGCTATGGGGAAATATGAACGTGCAGAGCACTATATGGCAGAGCTATGGGGAAATATGAACGGTGCAGAGCACTATATAGCAGAGCTATAGGGAAATATGAACGGTGCAGAGCACTATATGGCAGAGCTATGGGGAAATATGAACGGTGCAGAGCACTATATGGCACAGCTATGGGGCAATATGAACGGTGCAGAGCACTATATGGCACAGCTATGGGGCAATATGAACGGTGCAGAGCACTATATGGCACAGCTATGGGGAAATATGAACGGTGCAGAGCACTACATGGCACAGCTATGGGGAAATATGAACGGTGCAGAGCGCTATATTGCACAGCTATGGGGAAATATGAACGGTGCAGAGCACTATATGGCACAGCTATGGGGCAATATGAACGGTGCAGAGCACTATATGGCACAGCTATGGGGAAATAATGAACATGCAGAGCACTATATGGCACAGCTATGGGGCAAGAATGATCTATTTTTATTTTTGAAATTCACCGGTAAATGCTGCATTTCCACTCTAGGCTTATACTCGAGTCAATAAGTTTTCCCAGTATTTTGTGGCAAAATTACGGGGGTCGGCTTATACTCGGGTCGGCTTATACTCGAGTATATACGGTAGTTGTTCAGGGGAAGGATACAAAAAGCTGTCTCAGAGATTTAACCTGTCAATTTCCACTGTGAGGAACATAGTAAGGAAATGGAAGAACACAGGTACAGTTCTTGTTAAGGCCAGAAATGGCAGGCCAAGAAAAACATCAGAAAGGCAGAGAAGAAGAATGGTGAGATCAGTCAAGGACTATCCTCAGACCACCTCCACAGAGCTGCAGCATGAACTTGCTGCAGATGGTGTCACTGTGCATCGGTCAACTATACAACGCACTTTGCATAAGGAGAAGCTGTATGGGAGAGTGATGCGAAAGAAGCCGTTTCTGCAAGCACGCCACAAACAGAGTCGGCTGAGGTATGCAAAAGCACATTTGGAGAAGCCAATTTCTTTTTGGAAGAAGGTCCTGTGGACTGATGAAACCAAGATTGAGTTGTTTGGTCATACAAAAAGGCGTTATGCATGGCGGCCAAAAAACACAGCATTCCAAGAAAAACACTTGTTACCCAAAGTAATATTTGGTGGAGGTTCCATCATGCATGCTTTGGGGCTGTGTGGCCAATGCCGGCACCGGGAGCCTTGTTAAATCTGCTGATACTGAGAGGCATCCATGCGTCCCTACGCATGGATGCCTCTCAGTATCAGCAGATTCTTGACAATAATGTTCATGAATCAGTGACAAAGTTGAAGTTACGCAGGGGATGGATCTTTCAGCAAGACAATGATCCAAAACACCGCTCCAAATCTACTTAGGCATTCATGCAGATGAACAATTACACTGTTCTGGAATAGCCAATCCAGTCCCCAGACCTGAATATCATTGAACATCTGTGGGATCATTTGAAGAGGGCTGTCCATGCTCGGCGACCATCAAACTTAACTGAACTGGAATTGTTTTGTAAAGAGGAATGGCCAAAAACACCTTCATCCAGGATCGAGGAACTCATTAAAAGCTACAAGAAGCGACTAGAGGCTGTTATTTTTGCAAAAGGAGGATCTACTAAATATTAATGTCACTTTTCTGGTGGGGTGCCCATACTTATGCACCTGTCAAGTTTTGTTTGAATGCAGATGGCACATTTTCTGTTAGTACAATAAACCTCATTTCAAGGCAGAAACATTACTGTGTCCAACAGTTATTAGATATATAAAACTGAAATAGCTGTTGCAAAAAAACAATTTTTATAAAACATTAAGCTTGAGATTAATAGGGGTGCCCAAACTTTTTCATATAACTGCAGTAAATTGCCCAGTGACGTAGTATATTGCCCAGCCATGTAGTATGTTGCCCAGTTACGTAGTATATTGCCTAGTTACGTAGTTTTTTGCCCAGTTACACAGTATATTGCCTAGTGACGTAGTATATTGCGCAGCCACGTAGTATATTGCCCAGTGACGTAGTATATTGCCCAGTGACGTAGTATACAGCCCAGAGCCACGTAGTATATCGCCCAGTTACGTAGTATATTGCCCATTGACGTAGTATACAGCACAGAGCCACGTAGTATATTGCCCAGTGACATAGTATACAGCACAGAGACACGTAGTATATTGCACAGCGAAGTAGTATACAGCACAGAGCCATGTAGTATATTGGCCAGTCACATACTATATTGCCCAGCTACGTAGTATATTGCCCAGCCAGGTTTGTCACAGTTTAAAAAATAAAAAATAAACATATACTCACCTTTCCGAGGGCCCCTTGTAGTCCACGGCAGCTTCCGGTCCCAGGGTTGGTATGAGCGCAGGACCTGTGATGACGTCGCGGTCACATGACTGTGACGTCATGGCAGGTCTTTCTAGCACAGGCGCGCAGGGCCTGTGATGATGTCGCGGTCACATTACTGTGACGTCATGGCAGGTCCTTCTCACGTAGGTGCGCAGGGCCTGTGATGATGTCGCGGTCACATGACCATGACGTCATGGCAGGTCCCTCTCCCATACCATCTTTGCCACCGGAACCTGCAACGGAAGATGGCGGCCGGCACGAGCGACAATGGAGGGTGAGAATAGCAGGTTTTTTTTTTAAATTATTTTTAACATTACATTTTTTACTATTGATGCCGCATAGGCAGCGTCAATAGTAAACAGTTGGGGACACACAGGGTTAATAGCAGCGGTAACGGAGTGCATTACCCGTGGCATATCACGGTCCGTTACCGCCGGCATTAACCCTGTGTTAGCGGTGACCGGAGGGGAGTATGCGGGCGACAGGCACGGACTGCGGGGAGTAAGGAACGGCCGGACTGTGCCCGTCACTGATTGGTCGCGGCAGCCATGACAGGCAGCTGGCGAGACCAATCAGCGAATGAATAACCGTGACAGACATACAGACAGAAGGACAGATGGAAGTGAACCTTAGACAATTATATATTAGATATCCTGCTCTGTGGTTTGTGTCGCGTCTCGCAGGTTTACCGGCACCATTTTGTTTAAGCAAAAGGTTTTTTTTTAACACAATATTAACTCCATAACGATTGTCGATACGACTTTTAACGGCAGAAGTTAAGGGGCCTTATTCCTCCTGCACCTCACGCTCCTCCTTTATACACTGCATTTTTCTGCAGCACAGTTTTTCTCCTTTATAGTCGCCTCCTCCGGCAGCACCTCACACTCCTCTTCCATATACAATTGGAAACACTTGATCACGAGAGAAATTGCATTAATTGCAATAAAGTGTATCATATACACTGCCTACTTCTTCTGCAGAACCACACTTTTCTCCTTTAGACCTCGTTCACACATTATTTGGTCAGTATGTTTACCTCAGTATTTGTAAGCTAAAACTTGGAGTAAAACAATCAGAGTAAAGGTGTATTAGAAACATGTCACCACTTCTGTATTTTTCTCCCACTCGTGGTTTTGGTAATAAATACTGATGTAAAATACTGACCAAATATTGAACATGTGAATGTGGCCTTATACACAGCCTCCACCTGCAGCACCTCACTCTTCTCTCCACACAGCCTCATACTGCAGCAGCACCTCACTCCTCTCATTTTCCCCTGACATCTCCCATTTTTCCCCTCACATCTCTATCCATGAGGCTCCTCCTTTCCCTTGATGTCATGCCTCACAGAAGCAACTCCATTCTAGACACAATGGAGCTAGATGTGGCCTGTGCCTGCTATGTGGAGTGGGTATGGCTTGATACATACAAACACACACATACACATACATGCACTCAACTTTGTATATATAGATATGAGTACTGTGTACAATCGCTTGTGAAAATATTCACCCCTTTGGCATTTTTGTGTTTTGCTAACTCACAACCTGGAATTTCACTGTTTTTGATGGTTTGCATCAGTTGGTGTAAAGAACATGCCTACAACTGTGAACATTTGGTTTTCTTTTTATTGTGACACAAACAACATTTTGAAAACTTCATTGTGCATAATTATTCAGGTGTTATCTGTGAGATAAAAATCTTTCTATGTTTGGATATCCTAATAATATATCACCCAAAGAAGATATTATATGTGGGGCATAATCTGTGACTACAGCTCTATTGCAAGAAACAACAGAGACATAATTTGTCTCTATGCAGTCTGTGTAGTCCAGCTCACAATAAAAATAATTTTATTTTTCTTAAGAAAATGAAGAACTTAAAAAGTATTCAATAACATATTTAAGCAACATTAAAAACAAGGAACTTAGAATATGTCATGGATGATAACTTGGCTCTTATGTTTGGGTGCCACAAATCTAAGTCTGCTCCACATATCATACATTTCTTTTATTTTTCTTCTTTTATATAGCGCTAACATATTCCGCAGCGCTTTACATTTTGCACACATTATCATCACTGTCCCCGATGGGGCTCACAATCTAAATTCCCTATCAGTATGTCTTTGGAGTGTGGGAGGAATCTGGAGTACCCAGAGGAAACCCACGCAAACATGGGGAGAACATACAAACTTCTTGCAGATGTTTTCCTTGGTGGCATTTGAACCAAGGATTCCTGCGCTGCAAGGCTGCTGTGCTAGCCACTGAGCCACCATGCTGTCCACGATGTAAATAATGTAAAATGTAATATAATATAGAAAACGAGAGTCGTTTCCTGTTCAAACAAACGATGCAGATAATTATGATTAATAGCAGCCTAATTATATTGATGATCCATTATCTACTTATAGACGTAAGAATGATGTAAAAGCAGGTTAAATTGATGTCACATTTAGCTGAAATGAAATGATTTTATTGAATTTTACACTGATAAAGTGTGAGAAAAATTCTTATCTCAGCTTAAGAATGTCTGTTTAAATCTTTGATCTTGCTCATTTAAGGTCTATAATTTATGTTATTAAGGCTCATGTATTTAATGCACAACTATACAAACAACTGTCAAGGAATCTGTAATTTTAATATGTTATGACATGATAATCAGCTATTACCCAAAATTGATTCTTTAATATTACTAAGTGATATATTTTATAATACAATTCATTAACATTTCTGACCTAGAAATTCAATATTCTTACATTAATTTTCCCTAGCAGGGTTATCCCAAATTAGGGCAATCCGTAGTCTGCAATCTATTGGTATTCACCAAACTGAAGTCTGAAATCTTTTGTGAGAGAAAGAACAAAAATATTGGGGATCTCAATGGAGACCATCAGGACAATGCGATTGCATTGCGTTGTCCTGATGGAAGAGCGCAGGGAGCCCACTCCCTGCGTGATGGTCATCTGTGCTGCTGCATGACAATTGTCATGAGGCTGGGCAATGGTGCGTCCATACATGTACCGCTCTTTGCAGGAACTTGACATTGCTTGTCAGGAAAGTTGTGGACCTTATTTTATTAAACCATTAAATAAAATGTACTTTGTGAGAAAACCCCTTACTTTTTTCGCTCCTTTTGTCACTGAACAAGTATTGCCAGGTTGAACAACTATACAAGTAATATGTAAAGATGATTATTGTACTTGTTTTTATTATGTATACCCCTCCTTACATGTAAAGCGCCATGGAATAAATGGCGCTATAACAATAAATAATAATAATAATCATGAGAAGATCGATTCATGGAGGATTTAATTCATGTCGTACTTTCTGAAATCCACTCAAATGTGAACAATCTGCAGTTCAATTTATGACGATCGGCTTAAAAAATCTCCTCACCATTTCACACTTACTGCACAGTCAGAGAGCAAGCTAATGGCAACAGGCATGGCACAGCCACTCAGTGGGACTGTCACAAGCAGTATCAAACACAGGGGCCAAAAAGGAACAACATTTTATTCTTGTTCAGTCTTTGAACAGGAGCTCAGTGCACACAGCATGGTGATAGAAAAAGACCTAATGTGATTGAGGTGTTCTATTTGAGTGCTGATTTATCATGTTTAAAATGATATACAGTGAACTGTTGTAAAGGCCCCTTCACATTTAGCGACGCTGCAGCGATACCGACAACGATCCGAATCGCTGCAGCGTCGCTGTTTGGTCGCTGGAGAGCTGTCACACAGACCGCTCTCCAGCGACCAACGATGCCGGTAACCAGGGTAAACATCGGGTAACTAAGCGCAGGGCCGCGCTTAGTAACCCGATGTTTACCCTGGTTACCATGCTAAAAGTAAAAAAAAACAAACACTAGATACTTACCTACAGCCGTCTGTCCTCCAGCGCTGCGCTCTGCTTCTCTGCTCTCCTCCTGTACTGTCTGGGAGCTGGAAAGCAGAGCGGTGACGTCACCGCTCTGCTTTCCGGCTCACAGCCAGTACAGGAGGAGTGCAGAGCGCAGCGCTGGAGGACAGACAGCGGTAGGTAAGTATCTAGTGTTTGTTTTTTTTTACTTTTAGCATGGTAACCAGGGTAAACATCGGGTTACTAAGCGCGGCCCTGCGCTTAGTTACCCGATGTTTACCCTGGTTACCAGTGAAGACATCGCTGGATCGGTGTCACACACGCCGATCCAGCGATGTCTCCAGGGAGTCCAGCGACGAAATAAAGTTCTGGACTTTATTCAGCGACCAACGATCTCCCAGCAGGGGCCTGATCGTTGGTCGCTGTCACACATAACGATTTCATTAACGATATCGTTGCTACGTCACAAATAGCAACGATATCGTTAACAATATCGTTATGTGTGAAGGTACCTTAACAGTTTCATCATCACTACTAAGTGTGTGACTGTAAATTAATATATCTGTTACACACAGATATACTAATGGCTGATTTCTTTCTTACAGTCCTAGCAAGCAGGGGTGATGATAAACCACTCATTGCAGATTTTTCAACTAAATCCAAATTCTGAATTCAAGACTTGCTTCTGTTTTTAAGTGAAAACGTGATCCCTGTGTTTTAAGGTATGCAATTTTTAAAACAACAAATCTCATTAATTCTGAAATTTAAAGTGAAGCTGTCAGAAGACTTTTGCTATGTATTGTAAATTGAGAGCAGCACAATGTAGGGGCTGTGTCACTTATTACTCTTTTTGTTATTTAAATAAAATCAGTGTTTTATTAGCTTGAAATATCATTAAAAGAAGAGCTGTTTCCCGTTTCTTAGTCAACTTTGTGTAACCCCACTCAAACCACTAAATTGCCATTTTTCCCCAAGCTGTGTATATATAATATTCATAATGTAAACTAGGGGCAGGTAACTGAGGGATCAGTGACCTGTCAGAAGCCATACATATAAATACACATGAAACCTCCCCCACAGGCCACCTGTCGCAGGTGTGTTAGAGGCTATAGACAGTCGCACTGCATCTGGCTGCAGAAAGTCTCTGCGTTTGGTTTTGCAGTCAGCTTCTTAAGCTTTCTGGCTCTTTGACCCAGTGGCAATCTTTCTCCGGCTCTAATTAACACACCTTGACCTTGGTGTTTTTGACTCCCTGCCTGCTTCTGGAAGTTGCCAGTGATATTTCCATTTCCCCTGTTTGAGGCTCAGAGCTATAGCAGTTGGCTATTTTCCTCTTTGGTGTTGTCTGTGTTACATCTCTGAGTTTTCTCAAGATAAGTGTTCCTCTTGATTGTGTACACAAGCTGTCTGTACTGTTTGTAGGGATTCGCTAGTGCTCAGCCCTATGCAGGGCTTATTGCCAGGGTAAGACATCCGTTGTGTCAGGTCACACATTATCACCAACCATCACATTTTTTTGGGTGAGTCATGGCTCAAATGCAGGACTTTGCCCAACTGATCCAGGGCCTCACTGATGAGCTTAAGGAGCTGCAGGGTCAGGTGACACAGCAGCTTCCGCAGTTGATGGAGATTTTGGCCTCGGCTCAGTTGCAGGCTCAACCAGAACCCAAGATATCTCTCCCTGACTGTTTCTCTGGAGGTCGAGATAAGTTTATGGCTTTTCAGGAATCCTGTAAATTATATTTCAGGCTCCGCCCTTGTTCATCAGGGAGTGAAAAACAGCATGTGGGGATTATAGTCTCCCTTCTCAAGGGTGATCCCTAATCCTGGGCCTTCTCTCTGCCTTCTCTGCCGACCGGTTCACCATCTTTACAGTTGGTGGACAAGTTTTTTGTGGCATTGGCACTGGTGTAGGGGATCCTGATGGAGTCTCCCTGGCTGAGTCTCGTCTCCGCAAAATCAAGCAGAGGAGCCAGCTGTGGAGTACTGCTCAGAGTTTAGGAGGTGGGCAACTGACACGCAGTGGAATGACCCTGCCCTTAGGAGCCATTTTTGTCAGGGCCTGTCACCTAGGCTGCATGATACTCTGGTGCAGTACGCTGCTCCCAGGTCGTTGGAAGCCACCATGTCCCTTGCTATCCAGGTAGATAGATGCCTCAAGGAGAGGCATACACCAAATCTACCCCCGTTTTCCTAGCTAGGGAGGAGGACACACTGGTGCAGATGGACGAACCCATGCAGGTGGGAGGAGTTTCATCTCAAACAGGATTTCCTGTGGTTCGCCGTGGTGTGGGGGCATGTTTTTATTGTTGGCAGACTGGTAATTTCATTGGTGTGTGCCCAGCTCACGCCAAAGTATCATCACCATCACATAAGCCGTGTCCCCCTGGTCATATGGAAAAAGGCGACCAGGGTGTGCATATTTCCTCCATTTTCTCTTCTCACTGTACCTTACCTGCTGAGGTGGTGGTTGGCGAGGTAACTGAGACTGTATTGGTGCTGGTGGACAGTGAAGTGGGAGTCAATTTGGTGGATGCTCGCTTTGTTCAAACCCATGGCCTGGTGGGTAGGATGCTAGTGAGACCTCTAAGCATTCAGGCCATTGACTCCCACTCAGCCAGGGGAGGGTGTTCCAAGTCATAGATGGTATACACCTGCATATAGGGACTCGTGATGAAGAGTCCCTGTCGTGCTACTGTACATCTTGGAGGGTATGCCAACTCCTATCACTTTTGGCCTCCCTTGGTTGAAGAGAACGAACCCAGTCATAGACTGGTAGTCCAGGGAAGTAGTAAGCTGGGACCAGTCATGTAAGGACTGGGAGCCCTGGAGCTACGATCTCTACCATCTTTCTGCAACCTACCCTTTCTTCTCAGGTGGGGGCAGCAGAGGTGCTGCCAGGGAGTAGTGGCAAGACTCAATCCTCACCACTAGTTAACCGTGAGTGTTGGAGTCATCTTATGAGGAGGGATCAGGGGAGGGTGGTGGCTGCCTCTGTGCATAATGGGGGTGTGAGTTTGGTGACACAGGGGAATACCTTGGTCGGTTCTGTAAAGAGTTCACCATCTTGTGGCAAACGTTTGCATGGAAATAAACGTACAGGTCCGGACCTGTATGTGAACCAGTATGTGTGGGTGTCCACTAAAAACATCAGGTGGAAGTGTGCTACTGGGACTTGGAGTTCTAGGGTAATTGGGCCTTATCAGGTATCGGCCATTCTCAGCCCGGGGACTTTCCAGCTGGAGTTATCCCCTGTAATGCACAATCACAACTCATTCCATAGATCGGTGCTCTGGAGATTTGTGACACCTCCGGAGCCTACATTGTTGTCACCTCCATTCAGCTGTGTTTGCCATAAACCTGAGGGTCAGGTGTCTGCAGAGGTGAACTCTAGTGGATCGAGGAATCCTCACCATGTGTCGTTTTCTGGCGAGGTACAGTGTTGAGGGTCCAGAGGCCCCTCATTGAAAGGGGGGTTCTGTCACAATCCATTTGTGGCAGCTCTGGTTCCACTCAGTTTAAAACTTTTTTTCCTTTTGGACCATCGGGGTTAATCTCAGTTTCTTTCCCCTGCCGGCAGTCTGATGTTACTGCAGTGCTCCTGGGTCAGCTGATGCAGGTGGTAATCACTCCGACCATCTTTTAAAACATCAGTTGATGCATCAGCTGACTGTTGGTGATACAATTCCTTTCAGGAGACCAGCCTAACAGGAGCAGCGCTCTGGTGTCAGCCACGTCTGGTGTTTGGAGTCTAGTTGCTGTTGTTTTCTGCGGTATGGAGCTTAGCAGTGGTGTAAATAAGCTAAGTGTGGTATTTTTGGTACCTTATCCCATTGGTGTTTGTCCCTTCCCCCTGTATGTATTATCTGCAGAGGTGAGGCTAATGCTCCTTGCTGGCCAGTGCACTGGCCAGGGCAGTAATAGGTGACTACTTGGGATAATAATAATAATAATAATATTTTTTATTTATATAGCGCCAACATATTCCGCAGCACTTTACAATTAAGCGGGGACATGTACAGACAATAAAATCTGTACAAGTTAAGACAATTTAAACAGTGACATTAGGAGTGAGGTCCCTGCTCACAAGCTTACAATCTACAAGGAAATGGGGGGGACACAATAAGTGAAAAGTGCTTGTTATTTCAGGTCTGGCAGTTATAATAAATAGGGATTTTCATATAAAGCTGCATGATCCGGTCATCAGCCCGTGTGTTTAAGTGCAATAGTCAAGTATCAAGTGCAGTTATCATGTGCATGGAGGGTGTGGAGACAGATGAATAGTAGGGTGCAGATTCACATGCAGATAATATTTGGGAGGAGGGAACAGGACAAAGTTAGTTTACTGAGTAGTTGATGTGGTAGGCTTGTTTGAAGAGATGGGTTTTTAAAAAGCGCTTGAATAGGTCCGGGCTAGGTATCAGTCTGATCGCCTGGGGAAGTGCATTCCAGAGAGCTGGCGCAGCACGAGAGAAGTCTTGGAGACGGAGGTACGAGGTTCGGATTACGGGGGAAGTTAGTCTTAGGTCATTTGTAAAACGGAGAGCACGTGTAGGGCGATAGACGGAGATGAGAGAGGAGATATAAGGCGGTGCAGAACTGTGGAGAGCTTTGTGGGTGAGAGAGATGAGTTTATACTGGACCCTGTAGCGAATGGGTAGCCAGGGTAATGACTGGCACAAGATGGAGGCATCGGTGAAGCGGCTGGACAGAAATATGACCCTGGCTGCCGAATTGAAGATGGATTGGAGAGGAGAAAGTTTGGAAAGAGGGAGACCGATCAGAAGAGAGTTGCAGTAGTCCTGACGAGAAGATAAGAGGCAGATTGGGAGAGGGAATCATTGATGGGGATGTTAAAGTCTCCCATGATGAGGGTGGGGATGTCACAGGATAGAAAGTGAGTAAGCCAGGTGGCAAAGTGGTCTAGAAACAGGAGGACCCTGGAGGGTGATAAACAACCGCCACCCGCAAGGAGAAGGGCTTAAAGAGTCTGACCGCATGGACTTCAAAGGAAGGAAATGTAAGTGAGGGAACCGGGGGGATGACCTGGAAAGCACATTGTGATGAAAGGAGTAAACCAGCACCTCAACCCTGTTTGTTCTTAGGTCTGGAGGTATGTGAAAATTTCAGCCCACCAAATGAGAGAGCAGCAGCGGCGGTGGTGTCTGAGTGCTGGATCCAGGTTTCTGTAATAGCCAGAAGGTTAAGGGAATTAGAGAGGAAAAGATTAGTTTGTCACACACAGACCATGCATTCCAGAGAGCACAGTGGAAAGCAACAGGAGAAGGCATGCACTGAATGTTAACAAGATTAACAGGGTTTCTATATGCAGCTGGAGGAGAGTAATGTATGCTGGTGGAGGGAGGTCCAGGGTTTGGGGAGATGTCACCTGCAACTAGTAGAAGGAGAAAAAACAGAAAGAGCAGGTGTGGGATGATTTGTATGAACGTTTTGAGTGCTGCATGGCGGTAGTGGCTGGTTTGGAGTGGTGTTGTGATTCAGTATCACAATGGACATAGCGGTCAGAGCACATACAGTGATCTGACAATAATCCAAAATAATAGAACGAGCTCTGAGACATGGGAACTCTGCAGACCGCAATCCCTTATCCTCTCCAAACAACATTAGAGGCAGCCGTGGATTGCGCCTAACTCTGCCTATGCAACTCGGCACAGCCTGAGAAACTAACTAGCCTGAAGATAGAAAATAAGCCTACCTTGCCTCAGAGAAATACCCCAAAGGAAAAGGCAGCCCCCCACATATAATGACTGTGAGTTAAGATGAAAAGACAAACGTAGGGATGAAATAGATTCAGCAAAGTGAGGCCCGACTTTCTTAACAGAGCGAGGATAGGAAAGATAACTTTGCGGTCTACACAAAACCCTAAATAAAACCACACAAAGGGGAAAAAACACCCTCCGTACCGAACTAACGGCACGGAGGTACACCCTTTGCGTCCCAGAGCTTCCAGCAAAACAATTAGACAAGCTGGACAGAAAAAATAGCAAAGTAAAAAGGGCAGCACACTGCAGCGCCAAAACATGCAAACTTGAAAACACGAAATTTGAACTGCATTACTGCACTAGAAATATGAAAAATGAGAGCTTTTAGCGCATAAAAATGGCCATATTTATGTGTACCTCGTAGCCACTTTACGGCATCTCTCTTATACGAGGTCCTACGCTTGACCTACCTCACTGAGAATAAACGTCTCCATCTGAATGGGTACATGTGAAACCTCTTCTTGGACTCAAATTCTCTCTTTCTGTGGAGGGGTATTGGACCTACTATAATTAAAACACCTGTGGCTAGGAGGCGGGGAGTGCACGATCAGAAGGCTAAAGAATACATTTCAACCTGACCTGCACATCCAAACATAGACTGAGTGTGAACAGGTGCTGATATCAGCACCTGTTCACACTCAGTCTATGTTTGGATGTGCAGGTCAGGTTTTTGAGAAAAAATAGCAAACAAATAGCAAAGAAGAACTTAGCTATGCAGAGCAGCAGGCCACAGGAATGATCCAGGGAAAAACAAGTCCAACACTGGAACATTGACAGGAAGCATGGATCAAAGCATTAGGTGGAGTTAAGTAGAGAAGCACCTAACGACCTCACCAGATCACCTGAGGGAGGAAACTCAGAAGCCGCAGTACCACTTTCCTCCACAAACGGAAGCTCCCAGAGAGAATCAGCCGAAGTACCACTTGTGACCACAGGAGGGAGCTCTGCCACAGAATTCACAACAGTATGCCCCCTTGAGGAGGGGTCACCGAACCCTCACCAGAGCCCCCAGGCCGACCAGGATGAGCCACATGAAAGGCACGAACAAGATCGGGAGCATGGACATCAGAGGCAAAAACCCAGGAATTATCTTCCTGAGCATAACCCTTCCATTTAACCAGATACTGGAGTTTCCGTCTAGAAACACGAGAATCCAAAATCTTCTCCACAATATACTCCAATTCCCCCTCCACCAAAACCGGGGCAGGAGGGTCAACAGATGGAACCATAGGTGCCACGTATCTCCGCAACAATGACCTATGGAATACGTTATGTATGGAAAAAGAATCTGGGAGGGTCAGACGAAAAGACACAGGATTAAGAACCTCAGAAATCCTATATGGACCAATGAAACGAGGTTTAAACTTAGGAGAGGAAACCTTCATAGGAATATGACGAGAAGATAACCAAACCAGATCCCCAACACGAAGTCGGGGACCCACACGGCGTCTGCGATTAGCGAAACGTTGAGCCTTCTCCTGGGACAAGGTCAAATTGTCCACTACATGAGTCCAAATCTGCTGCAACCTGTCCACCACAGTATCCACACCAGGACAGTCCGAAGACTCAACCTGTCCTGAAGAGAAACGAGGATGGAACCCAGAATTGCAGAAAAATGGCGAAACCAAGGTAGCCGAGCTGGCCCGATTATTAAGGGCGAACTCAGCCAAAGGCAAAAAGGACACCCAGTCATCCTGATCGGCAGAAACAAAGCATCTCAGATAGGTTTCCAAGGTCTGATTGGTTCGTTCGGTCTGGCCATTAGTCTGAGGATGGAAAGCCGAGAAAAAAGACAAGTCAATGCCCATCCTACCACAAAAGGCTCGCCAAAACCTCGAAACAAACTGGGAACCTCTGTCAGAAACGATATTCTCTGGAATGCCATGCAAACGAACCACATGCTGGAAGAACAATGGCACCAAATCAGAGGAGGAAGGCAATTTAGACAAGGGTACCAGATGGACCATCTTAGAAAAGCGATCACAGACCACCCAAATGACTGACATCTTTTGAGAAACGGGAAGATCTGAAATAAAATCCATAGAGATATGTGTCCAAGGCCTCTTCGGGACCGGCAAGGGCAAAAGCAACCCACTGGCACGAGAACAGCAGGGCTTAGCCCGAGCACAAATCCCACAGGACTGCACAAAAGTACGCACATCCCGCGACAGAGATGGCCACCAAAAGGATCTAGCCACTAACTCTCTGGTACCAAAGATTCCAGGATGACCAGCCAACACCGAACAATGAACCTCAGAGATAACTTTATTCGCCCACCTATCAGGGACAAACAGTTTCTCCGCTGGACAACGATCAGGTTTATTAGCCTGAAATTTTTGCAGCACCCGCCGCAAATCAGGGGAGATGGCAGACACAATTACTCCTTCCTTGAGGATACCCGCCGGCTCAGATAAACCCGGAGAGTCGGGCACAAAACTCCTAGACAGAGCATCTGCCTTCACATTTTTAGAGCCCGGAAGGTACGAAACCACAAAGTCAAAACGGGCAAAAAACAGCGACCAACGAGCCTGTCTAGGATACAAACGCTTAGCAGACTCGAGATAAGTCAAGTTCTTAGGATCAGTCAATACCACCACGCGATGCTTAGCTCCTTCAAGCCAATGACGCCACTCCTCGAATGCCCACTTCATGGCCAGCAACTCTCGGTTGCCCACATCATAATTTCGCTCAGCAGGCGAAAACTTCCTGGAAAAAAAAGCGCATGGTTTCATCACTGAGCAATCAGAACCTCTCTGCGACAAAACAGCCCCTGCTCCAATCTCAGAAGCATCAACCTCGACCTGGAACGGAAGAGAAACATCTGGTTGACACAACACAGGGGCAGAAGAAAAACGATGCTTCAACTCTTGAAAAGCTTCCACAGCAGCAGAAGACCAATTGACCAAATCAGCACCCTTCTTGGTCAAATCGGTCAATGGTTTGGCAATACTAGAAAAATTGCAGATGAAGCGACGATAAAAATTAGCAAAGCCCAGGAACTTTTGCAGACTTTTCAGAGATGTCGGCTGAGTCCAATCATGGATGGCTTGGACCTTAACAGGATCCATCTCGATAGTAGAAGGGGAAAAGATGAACCCCAAAAATGAAACCTTTTGAACACCAAAGAGACACTTTGATCCCTTCACAAACAAAGAATTAGCACGCAGGACCTGAAAAACCGTTCTGACCTGCTTCACATGAGACTCCCAATCATCCGAGAAGATCAAAATGTCATCCAAGTACACAATCAGGAATTTATCCAGGTACTCTCGGAAGATGTCATGCATAAAGGACTGAAACACTGATGGAGCATTGGCAAGTCCGAATGGCATCACTAGATACTCAAAATGACCCTCGGGCGTATTAAATGCAGTTTTCCATTCATCGCCTCGCCTGATTCGCACCAGATTATACGCACCACGAAGATCTATCTTGGTGAACCAACTAGCCCCCTTAATCCGAGCAAACAAATCAGATAACAATGGCAAGGGGTACTGAAATTTAACAGTGATCTTATTAAGAAGGCGGTAATCTATACAAGGTCTCAGCGAACCATCCTTCTTTGCTACAAAAAAGAACCCTGCTCCTAATTGCGACGATGACGGGCGAATATGCCCCTTCTCCAGGGATTCCTTCACATAACTGCGCATAGCGGTGTGCTCAGGCACGGAAAAATTAAACAGTCGACCTTTTGGGAATTTACTACCAGGAATCAAATTGATAGTACAATCACAATCCCTATGCGGAGGTAGGGCATCGGACTTGGGCTCATCAAATACATCCCGGTAATCAGACAAGAACTCTGGAACCTCAGAAGGGGTGGATGATGAAATTGACAGAAATGGAACATCACCATGTACCCCCTGACAACCCCAGCTGGACACCGACATGGATTTCCAATCCAATACTGGATTATGGGCTTGTAGTCATGGCAACCCCAACACGACCACATCATGCAGATTATGCAACACCAGAAAGCGAATAACCTCCTGATGTGCAGGAGCCATGCACATGGTCAGCTGGGTCCAGTATTGAGGCTTATTCTTGGCCAAAGGTGTAGCATCAATTCCTCTCAATGGAATAGGACACTGCAAGGGCTCCAAGAAAAACCCACAACGCTTAGCATATTCCAAGTCCATCAAATTCAGGGCAGCGCCTGAATCCACAAACGCCATGACAGAATACGATGACAAAGAGCAGATCAAGGTAACGGACAGAAGAAATTTTGACTGTACTGTACCAATGGTGGCAGACCTAGCGAACCCCTTAGTGCGCTTAGGACAATCAGAGATAGCATGAGTGGAATCACCACAGTAGAAACACAGCCCATTCAGACGTCTGTGTTCTTGCCGTTCAACTCTGGTCATAGTCCTATCGCACTGCATAGGCTCAGGTTTAATCTCAGGTAATACCGCCAAATGGTGCACAGATTTACGCTCACGCAAGCGTCGACCGATCTGAATGGCCAAAGACATAGACTCATTCAAACCATCAGGCATAGGAAATCCCACCATGACATCCTTAAGGGCTTCAGAGAGACCCTTTCTGAATATAGCTGCCAGCGCAGATTCATTCCATTGAGTGAGCACAGACCACTTTCTAAATTTCTGGCAATATACCTCTATCTCATCCTGAGCCTGACAAAGAGCCAGCAAATTTTTTTCTGCCTGATCCACTGAATTAGGCTCATCGTACAGCAATCCAAGTGCCAGGAAAAACGCATCGATATTACTTAATGCAGGATCTCCTGACGCAAGAGAAAATGCCCAGTCCTGAGGGTCGCCACGCAAAAAAGAAATGACGATCCTAACCTGTTGAACTGGGTCACCAGAGGAGCGAGGTTTCAAAGCCAGAAATAGTTTACAATTATTTTTAAAACTCAGAAATTTAGTTCTATCTCCAAAAAACAAATCTGGAATAGGAATTCTCGGTTCTAACAAAGAATTCTGAACCACAAAATCTTGAATATTTTGAACTCTTGCCGTGAGCTGATCCACACATGAAGACAGACCTTTAATGTCCATTGCTACACCTGTGTCCTGAACCACCCAAATGTCTAGGGGAAAAAAAAGGCAAAACACAGTGCAAAGAAAAAAAAATGGTCTCAGAACTTCTTTTTTCCCTCTATTGAGAATCATTAGCACTTTTGGCTTCCTGTACTGTTGTGATAGGCAATTCAGTATCACAATGGACATAGCGGTCAGAGCACATACAGTGATCTGACAATAACCCAAAATAATAGAACGAGCTCTGAGACGTGGGAACTCTGCAGACCGCAATCCCTAATCCTCTCCAAACAACACTAGAGGCAGCCGTGGATTGCGCCTAACTCTGCCTATGCAACTCGGCACAGCCTGAGAAACTAACTAGCCTGAAGATAGAAAATAAGCCTACCTTGCCTCAGAGAAATACCCCAAAGGAAAAGGCAGCCCCCCACATATAATGACTGTGAGTTAAGATGAAAAGACAAACGTAGGGATGAAATAGATTCAGCAAAGTGAGGCCCGACTTTCTTAACAGAGCAAGGATAGGAAAGATAACTTTGCGGTCTACACAAAACCCTAAATAAAACCACGCAAAGGGGCAAAAAGACCCTCCGTACCGAACTAACGGCACGGAGGTACACCCTTTGCGTCCCAGAGCTTCCAGCAAAACAATTAGACAAGCTGGACAGAAAAAATAACAAACAAATAGCAAAGAAGAACTTAGCTATGCAGAGCAGCAGACCACAGGAATGATCCAGGGAAAAACAAGTCCAACACTGGAACATTGACAGGAAGCATGGATCAAAGCATTAGGTGGAGTTAAGTAGAGAAGCACCTAACGACCTCACCAGATCACCTGAGGGAGGAAACTCAGAAGCCGCAGTACCACTTTCCTCCACAAACGGAAGCTCCCAGAGAGAATCAGCCGAAGTACCACTTGTGACCACAGGAGGGAGCTCTGCCACAGAATTCACAACAGAGTGGGTAAGAAATGTCAGTACAGCCTCAGAGTTATACATGGGTGAGGGGAGAAGGGAGGGGTGGATATAGAGAGAGTGCCCAGAATGTGTTAAAGGGCAGGCGAGTTGTGAGAAAGCAGAAGTAAAAACAAATAAGAAGCAGATTGATATGATCAATGCATAATGTAGTATGACTGATCAAGAAGCATGATTGTTTGGAAAACTTATGCACCTTACCTGTCTCCTGCCCTGTCGAACTGCCATTGTCTAACAGCCAAGCACTTTATACTGTTGCACTTAATATCTGTTGCACACGTGACCCTGCACGCGTGCTATCCCAGCCAGACTAAATATATATGAAATGAAATGACTGCTAGTTTCAAGAACCAAATGGCCACAATCGGCAATTAACCAATTAGCTTAAGGCCCTAGCAGGCGTTACTATGCAGGGTAACCAACCAATGCTGCACAAGGCCATAAAACAGTGGGAAAGAGGAAGAAAGAAAAAAAATAGCTTTGAACACTTTAAATCAGAAACCAAAAACAGAGGGAAAAAAAAGCAACACAGGAGTGATGGATTAAAATACCCTGAGCAAAGCTTGCTAGATATGATTCTGTTCACACTTGCAGTCAGCACACAAATGGATGATGGATTAAAATACCCTGAGCAAAGCTTGCTAGATATGAATCTGTTCACACTTACAGTCAGCACACAAATGGATGATGGACTAAAATACCTTGAGCAAAGCTTGCTAGATATGATTCTGTTCACACTTGGAGTCAGCACACAAATGGATGATGGATTAAAATACCCTGAGCAAAGCTTGCTAGATATGATTCTGTTCACACTTACAGTCAGCACACAAATGGATGATGGACTAAAATACCTTGAGCAAAGCTTGCTAGATATGATTCTGTTCACACTTGGAGTCAGCACACAAATGGATGATGGATTAAAATACCTGTGTGAAGAAGAGAAGAGAGGAACATCAGCTTCAATGCCAATGTATAACTGCCAAGCACTTTATACTGTTGCACTTAACATCTGTAGCACACGCGACCCCACACGTGTGCTATCCCAGCCAGACTAAATATAGGGATGAGTTATCCTGATGGTGGCGGGGAAAGGACCCATATAGGGCATTAGGGCATGCAGTGACAGGCTCAGATTTGAGTTCAGGTGGTGACCATTCCCCATTCCCTATGGATAGGGCCTTCCTCTCACCTATACCATTCCCATTATATGTGTATTGTGCCGTTAGCTGACCAACCATCCGTTGGGTCGAGTCACACCAGGACATTATCTTTCCCTCCTGATTCCAGTTATCAATTAATTGGACATACAATTCAGAAAAGACCCTTACTTATTTACATAAGTTTTTATGTGATTTTTTTGCTGTGAGCAGTGCTTGTGGTCAACTATTCCATAGATTAAAAATTCTTAGCAAATAAGGCCTGTCTCCTCTGTAAGATCTTAAATCTTCAATAAGACTAGTAATTTATCATATGTTCATAGCATCAATGCTTTCAATTATTTAAACATGGAAATCATCTCAACCTCCAGTTATTAATGACATAATTAGTAGAGCCAATGAGCAATGTAGAAATGAAACAATTTTGTCAGGCTCCCTGTCTCTTTATCATCTTAGTTTGGAAATGTGAAATAAGTGGATTATGTCCAATTTTCCAATTTTTTTAGATAAGTAATTCACTTCTAATAATCACAATATTATTGTGACATTGAACCACTTCTCACTGGCAAGCCGTGAGACAGGGTAGTCAGGAGGTCTGATGTCAGATACCAGGATGGCTCAAAGTACAGAGGTTTCAGTCAAACGTGTACTCACTAAACAGTTTGGGGTGAAGTGCCAAGAGGGTACGTCAAAACCAGTGAGTACAGCAAGCGGATGGTCAGAGGTCAATTCGACGGTCAGAAACTTAAAGTCGGAGAGCATCAAAAGCAGAAGTAGGAATCCACATGAGAAGTCATGACAAATTCAAGGTCCGGCAAAAGAGGAAAGATACAAAGAGCTAAGCAAACACATCCAGCTTAGGAAATGCTACAACTGACACTGACTATTAACAGCTAGCCAGCTAAATATCTTGCAAATAAAGGTCCTGCATACTAAACTGTATAGAGCAGCAGGACTGTCATTCAAAAGGCTGACAGCCCAGCATGCCCCAAGATCAGATTGGATGTGTCACTCACACAACCAGCAGTTCAGCACACTCCAAATTCCATAGGGCAGCTGAGCTGTCACTCATGGTGTTCCTAGGCCACAGTCAGTTATGAAACCTTGACAGTACCCCCTCTTCAAGGGCGGGCCACTGGCTCTCTAGGCTTCCCAGGAAACGTAGCATGAAAGCCCCTTACACAGGGTTTCCCTCGGTCCATATTTCTTTCAAAGTATGAGGTTCTGAAAGGAATTACCCACACTCCAAGAATTCACAACCCTTTGCACCACATACTAGTCTAGACTGTCATCAAAAGCAACCAGAGGAGGTAGAGATGAGGGTGACCCCACTAAGTAAACATATTCCTTCAAACAGAATCTATGAAAGATATTGGGGATGCGTACTGATAGAGGAAGCTACAGCCGAAAAGCCTCCGGGTTGGCTACTTCCATGACCTCATATGGACCAATGAGTTATGGACTTAACTTTGCCGATGGTACCTTCAATTTTTGTCTTAAATATTTTTGGATGATAGCCAGATATTATTGCCCACCTAAAGAATCGGAATCGCAGAACGTCTTCTATCAGCCTTCCATTTTTGGTGAACTTCAGCAACCTCAATATTCCTTTCAATTTCCTTCCAAACATCCGCAAGCTTCTGAATAGCGACTTTAAACTCTGGACACTCAGAATTTAACCTGGAAAACTCACCAAAATTGGGATGAAAACCATAATTACGTAAAAATGGTGTAGTTTACGTGAATTGATTGACCCAACTATTAACCCCTTCCTGACATGCACATTATACATATGGTTGCGGAAGCTGCATTCCCGCAAATTGCCCTATATATACTTTGTGATGATCGTGCAAGCTTAGGAAGAGTGCCACCATGATCAAATGCAAATGTCAGCTCTATATGAGAGCTAAAAACCAGCAGCAACTCAGAGGGGAGTTTAATTCCTCTGATGTCAATGTCAATGGTGACAGCAATATTGTGGGACATTGCAAAGAAAGGGATCTCCCTCTGTACTCCCTTCAGCACAACGGGATTGTGATCACATTGTGCCAATGGTTACCATGGTGACTCAGTCCGAAAGATGGCAGTGGGGTCACCCAAGGACTGTGGCTGTAAGCTCCTACTGAGAGCAGGAGATGAAATTTCTACTCCCAGCATGTAAGACGCTTATTTAATGCTTTGCAATGCCAAATTTTGCAGAGTATTTAGATCAGCAACAGTCAGTGGAAAGTTGATGTCCCATTCTGGGACAATGTAAAAAAAGTAAATATAAATAAATAAAAATTGTAAAAATGTTAAGGCAAAAAAAATCACAAAATAAAGAACAAAAAAAGGAAAATATTAATCCAATAAATACATTTATATAAAGGTAAAAATAAGGAAAAAAATATACATATTTGGCAATGAACCACCCTATAAACTTCCCCACTAGTTAACATCTTCAGTGAATACCAATAAAGAAATAAATAAAAAAACAAGGCAAAAGAATATGCTTTATCATCATACCGATGAACAAAAAGTGGAATAAAAAGTGATAAAAAAGACAAATGTAAACAAAAATGGTATCTCTGAAAACGTCATCTTATCCTTCAAAAAACAAGCTGTCATACAACTCTGTCAGCAGAAAAATAAAAGAGTGATAGCTCTCAGAATAAAGCAATGCAAAAATAATACTTTTATCCATAAAATATTTTTGATATGGAAACATTACAGCTATCTAAATATAGGGATCGAAAAACTTGTTTTCGCAATAAAAAGCGTCTTTTAGTGTGTGACAGCAGCCAAACAGAAAAAAGCCCTATAACTCTGGTATCGCTGTAATCGCACCGACCTGAAGAATAAAGTCTTCTAATCACTGACACTGCTTGAGGAATGGCGTAAAAAATAAACAAAACCAACTCTTCACCTGATGTTGTTTTTCTTAATTCTGTCTACCAAACATCAAACTAAAACTCAGATCACATTTATCCTGCACTGAGCGCTTACACAGAGGTTTCACTGTAAATATCTGAAATACGTGATTCAGACCGAACCCCCAGAGAAAGTATCCCTATAATGAGGCAGAAAGAGGAACTGTGCATGCTGTCTGACTTATAATCCGGCAGTAACTGTCTTTTTCGGCTTGCATAAAAGCATGGTCCACCACAGTTTCTTGCATTTCTGAAAAGGACAACACTGATCAGAGACCAGACGCAGTCTAGAGTAACTCTGGGTTCTCAATATAGTGAGGGGCTCACTGGGAGTTTCTTCTGAATCACATCACTAGGAGATTTAGGGCTCATTTCCACTTGCGAGGAAAAAGGGTGCGAGAAAAAAATCGAACAGCAATCGGACCATGCGAGTGCTGTCCGATTTTTGCGCACCGGTGTCCTTTGAAAAGCAGACAATTCAGCGCGGTGTACAGTAAAATCACACTGACAGGTTAGAATAGAATAGATATATACACATAGAATAGGTATATATACATATATATATATATATATATATATGTCAGTGAGACACCTATATACATATATTTATATTTAATGCAGCGCTAGAAAGCAGAAAAGCCAGTAATTTAATTGGCGGCTTTTGCTATCTCCCTCCCAAACCCGACAGGATATGAGACATGGATTACATACAGTAAACCATTTCATATCTCTTATTTATTACATGTGTCTTTATTTCATTAAAATACTTTTTTCCTAATGTGTGTGTGTTTTATTAACCATTTACTACTATTGGATTAATAATGGATAGGTGTCTTATTGATGCCTCCCCATTATTAACCTGGCTTAATGTCACCTTACAATAGCAAGGTGACATTAACCCTTTATTAACCCATATCCTACCGCTGCTCGGGAGTGGGAAAAAAGTGGCAAAGTGCCAGAATAGGCGCATCTTCCAGATGTGCTTTTTCTGGGGTGGCTGGGAGTGGATGTTTTCAGCCAGGGGGGCCAATAACCATGGTCCCTCTCTAGGCTATTAATATCTGCCTTCAGTCACTGGCTTTACCTCTCTGGCGGAGAAAATTGCGCGGGAGCCGACGCCAATTTTTTCCGTGATTTAACCCTTTATTTTAACAGCTAGAGCCACCAAATTTTACACAAAGACACTTCTTACATTAGTAGTCAGGAATATGTAGTAAAATAAGGGATATGAAATGGTTTACTGTATGTAAACCATGTCTCAAATGCTGTCGGGTTTGGGAAGGAGATAGCAAAAGCCGGCAATTGAATTACCAGCTTTTCTGCTATCTATCTCTGTATTAAATATAAATATATATATATATACAGTGGGGCAAAAAAGTATTTAGTCAGTCAGCAATAGTGCAAGTTCCACCACTTAAAAAGATGAGAGGCGTCTGTAATTTACATCATAGGTAGACCTCAACTATGGGAGACAAACTGAGAAAAAAAAATCCAGAAAATCACATTGTCTGTTTTTTTATCATTTTATTTGCATATTATGGTGGAAAATAAGTATTTGGTCAGAAACAAACAATCAAGATTTCTGGCTCTCACAGACCTGTAACTTCTTCATTAAGAGTCTCCTCTTTCCTCCACTCATTACCTGTAGTAATGGCACCTGTTTAAACTTGTTATCAGTATAAAAAGACACCTGTGCACACCCTCAAACAGTCTGACTCCAAACTCCACTATGGTGAAGACCAAAGAGCTGTCAAAGGACACCAGAAACAAAATTGTAGCCCTGCACCAGGAGGGGAAGACTGAATCTGCAATAGCCAACCAGCTTGGAGTGAAGAAATCAACAGTGGGAGCAATAATTAGAAAATGGAAGACCACTGATAACCTCCCTCGATCTGGGGCTCCACGCAAAATCCCACCCCGTGGGGTCAGAATGATCACAAGAACGGTGAGCAAAAATCCCAGAACCACGCGGGGGGACCTAGTGAATGAACTGCAGAGAGCTGGGACCAATGTAACAAGGCCTACCATAAGTAACACACTATGCCACCATGGACTCAGATCCTGCAGTGCCAGACGTGTCCCACTGCTTAAGCCAGTACATGTCCGGGCCCGTGTGAAGTTTACTAGAGAGAATTTGGATGATCCAGAGGAGTTTTGGGAGAATGTCCTATGGTCTGATGAAACCAAACTGGAACTGTTTGGTAGAAACACAACTTGTCGTGTTTGGAGGAAAAAGAATACTGAGTTGCATCCATCAAACACCATACCTACTGTAAAGCATGGTGGTGGAAACATCATGCTTTGGGGCTGTTTCTCTGCAAAGGGGCCAGGACGACTGATCCAGGTACATGAAAGAATGAATGGGGCCATGTATCGTGAGATTTTGAGTGCAAACCTCCTTCCATCAGCAAGGGCATTGAAGATGAAACATGGCTGGGTCTTTCAACATGACAATGATCCAAAGCACACCGCCAGGGCAACGAAGGAGTGGCTTCGTAAGAAGCATTTCAAGGTCCTGGAGTGGCCTAGCCAGTCTCCAGAACTCAACCCTATAGAAAACCTTTGGAGGGAGTTGAAAGTCCGTGTTGCCAAGCGAAAAGCTAAAAACATCACTGCTCTAGAGGAGATCTGCATGGAGGAATGGGCCAACATACCAACAACAGTGTGTGGCAACCTTGTGAAGACTTACAGAAAACGTTTGACCTCTGTCATTGCCAACAAAGGATATATTACAAAGTATTGAGATTAAATTTTGTTTCTGACCAAATACTTATTTTCCACCATAATATGCAAATAAAATGTGAAAAAAACAGACAATGTGATTTTCTGGATTTTTTTTTCTCAGTTTGTCTCCCATAGTTGAGGTCTACCTATGATGTAAATTACAGACGCCTCTCATCTTTTTAAGTGGTGGAACTTGCACTATTGCTGACTGACTAAATACTTTTTTGCCCCACTGTATATATATGGTGTCTCAGGGACATATATATATATATATGTATATATACCTATTCTATGTGTATATATTTATTCTATCTTTTCTCTTCTAATCTGTCAGTGTGATGTTACTGTACACAGCACTGATTTGCCGGCTTTTCAAAGGACACCAGTGCGTAAAAATCGGACAGCAATACGGATGTCATACGGATGTCATACGGATGTTGCGATAAAAAATCGCATGACACTGGCATGACACTCGCATGACAATCACATGATTTACCTCCGTTTTTTTGGTCCGTAAATCGGACCTTTTTTTTCTCTCAAGTGGAAAAGAGCCCTTAGATGTAAACCCCGTGGTAAGTGGTCAGCATAGAGCGCAGGATAAATGTGAACCCAAATGTTATGTAAAATGTTACCAACAAAAGCTTTAACTTAATCTCCAAAAAAAATTAAGTCCCCACTCAGATCCGTCATCTGTCAGTGGAAATTTTGGGGACTTCCATGTTAGTACAAAGGCTTTGTAAAAGTGCTAGAGCTCCTTGCCCCCCAAAAGAAATTAAGCAAATTCTGCACTCCCAAATCCAAATTCCCCTTCCATACTCACAGTGTGCCCAAATCTCATTTTTAGCATCCACATGTTTGGCATATCTGTGCTATGAGAGCCTGTCTAATTTACAGGTTTATGTCTCCAGAAGGATAAACTGGGCACCACAAAGTACTGATCACTACAATGGCAGTTTGCTACTTTCACTCACCAACATTCACTGCTGTTTGCTTAAGGAAAATACCCATGGACTAAAAATCATCACAACACATGTAAATAAACTTGCAAAGGGGTATAATTGTCTAAATGAGTTCACTTGAGGAAGAATTCTGCTCTTTTAGCACTTAGGTCCTCTGTATATGAAGTCTGGCAAACTATTCCAGCAAAATATATGCTCAGGAAGCAAATATCACTCCGTCCCTTCCGAGTCTCGCTGTGTAGCGTAGGCTACTTTCACACATCAGTTTTTTGCCATCAAGCACAATCTGGCGAATTTTGAAAAAAACAGATCTGGCAACAGTTGCCGCCAGATCCATTTTTTTTTCTCATAGACTTGTATCAACGACGGATGGCCTCACGTTTCATCCGTTTTTCGCCATATCCGTCGCTGTCCATTTTTTCGACGGATGTAAAAAATGGACATAGTAACCTTTTTTGTGTCCATCAAAAAATGGACAGGAATGGACTTGTCGCAGTCCGTCGTTTGCTATAATGGAACCCTATGGTGCGGATCCGTCAAATGATAGAATCCAGCGACAGATTCCGTTTTTTTAAACTAAGCATGCATTTTCCTTTCTGGGGTCTCTCTTTCCAGACCAGCTAGTCGGCTCCGGATCAGCTAGTTGGATCCGGAAAAAAAACGGATCCGTTGCATCAGTTTTTCACAATTTTCAATGGATCCGTTTTTTTCCAAATTCGCCTGATTGAGCCTGATGGCAAAAAACTGATGTGTGAATGTAGCCTTAGCAGTACTGTACATATGGGGTACTTAAACATTCAGCAGAATTTGTGGGGCAAATTTTGTTTAATTTCTGCCCATTTTCCATTGTGAAAATGTAAATTCTGGGACTAAAATAAAATTTTGTTGTAAAAATGTAATTATTCTTTCTTCCCTACTGAATAGTATAAAATTCTGTGACACACCTGTGGTGTCAGTATGATCACTGCACACTTAGATTAATTCATTGAGAGGTATAGTTTTTAAAATGTTGTCACTTTTGTGGGGTTCTGCTGTTTTGGCAGCTCAGGGGCTCTACCAATGTCACATGGCACCCTCAAACCAGTCCATCAAACTCTGCACTCCGATTTGGTGCTTATTCACTTCTGATCTTTCCACTATGCCTTAGGCCTATTTCACACGTCAGTGTCTCCGGTAAGTGAGGTGACAGTTTCCTCACGTACCGGAGACACTGACACACGTAGACACATAAAAATCACTGCATCTGTTCAGATATCAGTGATTTTTTGCGGACCGTGTCTCCGTGTGCCAAACACGGAGACATATCAGTGTTCGTGGGAGCGCACGTATTACACGGACCCATTAAAGTCAATGGGTCCGTGTAAAACACGTACCGCACACGGACATTGTCCGTGTGCAGTCCGTGTGCTGTGCAGGGGACAGCGCTACATTAAGCGCTGTCCCCCCCACTGGTGCTGAATCCGCGATTCATATCTTCCCTGCAGCAGCATTTGCTGCATAGAAGATATGAATAATAGTGTTTAAAATAAAGATCTATGTGCCCCCCGCCCTCCCACCCCCTGTGCGCCCCCCCACCCCCTGTGCGCCCTTCCCCCCGCTGTTCTGAAAATACTCACCCGCCTCCCTCGTTGGCTGTCGCTGCTTCCTGGTCTGGCCGCATCTTCTCCTGTATGCGGTCACGTGGGGCCGCTCATTTACAGTAATGAATATGCGGCTCCACCTCCCATAGGGCACATAGATCTTTATTTTAAACACTATTATTCATATCTTCTATGCAGCAAACGCTGCTGCAGGGAAGATATGAATCGCGGATTCAGCACGATGCAGGGGACAGCGCTAAACTTTAGCGCTGTCTCCTGCATGGTGCGTGTGGTACCCAGTGTGCACACGGGCGGCACACGTGTGCCGCAAGTGTGCCACACTGATGTGCCACGTGAGCACACAGACACACAGACACGGATAACTCCAGTACCGATTTTATACGGTACTGGAATTATCTGGACGTGTGAAACCAGCCTTAAAAGTAGTTTTTGACCCCATATGAAGTATTGGTGTACTCAAGAGAAATTGCACAACAAATTATAGGATCTATTTTCTCCTGTTACCCTTTGTGAAAATAAAAAAAAAATTGGGGCAAAAAGATTTTTTTTTGTGCAAAAAAAATTGATTTTTAGTCATAAAAATAAAAAATGCTAAAATTTTAAAATGTTCTAAATTTTTGCCAAATTTTGCATATTTTCACTCATGAATGCATATCGAACAAATTTTACCACTATCGTGAAATACAATATGTCATGAAAAAACAGTCTCAGAATCGGTGGGAGCCATTGAAGCATTCCAGAATTACAGTGGATACGGAAGTATTCAGACCCCTTTAAATTTTTCACTCTTTGCTTTATTGCAGCCATTTGATAAATTCAAAAAAGTTCATTTTTTCCCATTAATGTACACTCTGCACCTCATCTTGTATGGAAAAAAAACAGAAATTTAGAAATTTTTGCTAATTTATTAAAAAAGAGAAATATCACATGGTCATAAGTATTCAGACCCTTTGCTCAGTATTGAGTAGAAGCTCCCTTTTAAGCTAGTGTCATGAGTCTGCTTGGGAATGATGCAACAAGTTTTTCACACCTAGATTTGGGGATCCTCTGCCATTCTTCCTTGCAAAATCTCTCCTGTTCCATCAGGTTGAAAGGTGAACAATGGTTAGGCAACCCTTGCTGACCCTGTGAACTGCACACTCGCGAACGGTGTTTTCCACAGCCAGAGTTGAGGCTAAGGATTCAGTGCTTGTCATGGTTGTATCATTTTATGTCTTTGTGGGAAGCAACAACGTAATCTCCTTGTTTCCTCCTCCACTGAGATACTCAGCTGTCTACCTCTGGGTTCACACCAGATGTGATCTACAACCTCATCATCGACCTCTCTGTTCTCATACTCCTCTATGAAAGAGTCATCTTCCTGCTCTACCAGCCCTTGATGCCATAGTACAGTCCGCGTGCGCCTCTGGTATCTGAGTCTCATCAGGATCACATCAGCCCTTGGTGGTTAACGTCTAGTCTGGATTCTGCCCGGACCCTACTTCAGATGGCCCCGGATCCTACATGAAAAAAATTTGGTCATTGGTACAGATGCTTTCCTCCTCTGGATTCTTTGTTTCTTTGGAGCAGATCTCTGATGCCCTTGGAATAAAATGTGTGAACAACTTTTCAGAATGACCCATCTGTGGTTCCCCACAGTCAGTTGGGCATTTAGAAATTTTTGACTCTGGGGGAAACAAGGGTTATTGGGGTGCCACCTCTGAGGATTATACTGTGTGTGATGTTAAAATAGAGGAGGAGAGGCCACTTGATGCAGCGCTTGCCATCCACTAGAGCACATGTTCTTTCTGAGCCTCATCTAACAGTTGTACCGCTGTGCGGCTGCCAAAGTAAGGGAGTTGAGCAACCCATTCAGTAATTGATGTTGTTGGTGGTGTTTGGATAGGACAAGACGATGTTTGTTCAGTTCAGCTTTCATTAACATTAACACATCTCACATCAAGCCTATTCCCTCTTCCACCTCAACCTCGTTTTTTCCCATTTATGTTGTATGTAGCCTTCCCTTGTAGCAACCTGCTGTTTCACAACCTTAAGCCCACAGCTGTCAGTCACTTTTTTACTAAATGTACAATCACTATTTATTTTCTTAGATAATGTGCCTGTAAAACAACCCAGGACAACATCTGCAAAGAGTTTGTATGTTCTCTCCGTGTTTGCGTGGGTTTCCTCCGGGCACTCCGGTTTCCTCCCACATTCCAAAGACATACTGATAGGGATTCTAGATTGTGAGCCCCATCGGGGACAGCGATGATATTGTGTGCAAAAACTGTAAAGCGCTGCGGAATATGTTAGCGCTATATAAAAAAAAAAAAAATAAATAAAGATAATCTTATACCCAACAATTTTTAAGTGGAAAACTGGCCTTCTGATTTGTCAGTGAAGCACAGTTTTATCTCAAATGATTTAGATTAGCAAATGGGGCCTTCTCACTGTAGCCCAATATTAGGTCGAACGATTTTTAAGTGGAAATCTGGCCTTGTAATTTGTCACTGAAACAGTTTTATCACAACAGATTTGAATTAACACATGGGGCCAACTCACTGCACCCTAATATTAGTCCTAACAATTTTAAAGTGGCCTTCTGATTTGTCTATGAAACACATTTTTATCACAAACCATTTGGATTAATTAATTGGTCCTTGTGGCTGCACCCCTATTAGGCCTAACGTTTTCTAAGTGGAAATCTGGCCTTCTGAATTGTCACTGAAGCACAGTTTTATCACAAGCCATTTGGATTAGCTAATTGTTCCTCATAACTGCACCCCAATATTGGGCTTAACAATTTCTAAGTGATAATCAGACCATGTGATTTGTGTCTGAAACAGAAACTGTGACCGTGAAACTGTGACCGAATTTTGCCGACTCTGTAAAAATGCTCAGGAAACCAAAGAACGAATCCGATTGTGCTATGTTTGTGCCAAATTTGAAATTGGCAAATGTCTTCCGAAAAAGTTGGCTCATCTCTAGTGATGAGCAATCTGTTATATAGTTCTGAATGTCCTCCACATCTCTTCTCTAATATGCTAGATATTGGTAAAGGAGGATAAACATGAACATGGTACTCTCCTGCACGCAACCTCCGATCCTCACAAGATCTCCTTCTCTACTCCCCTATTATCTCCTCTTCCCACAATCGCATACAAGATTTCTCTCGTGCATCCCCCCTACTCTGGAATTCTCTACCACAACATATCAGACTCTCACCTACCATCAAAACCTTCAAAAAGAACCTGAAGACCCACCTCTTCTGACAAGCCTACAACCTGCAGTAACCACCGATCGACCAAACCGCTGCACGGCCAGCTCTACCCTACCTACTGTATCCTCACCCATCCCTTGTAGATTGTGAGCCCTCGCGGGCAGGGTCCTCTCTCCTCCTGTACCAGTTGTGACTTGTATTGTTCAAGATTATTGTACTTGTTTTATTATGTATACCCCTCCTCACATGTAAAGCGCCATGGAATAAATGGCACTATAATAATAAAAAATAATAATAATAATAATAACTTCTCTTTATGCTATAACAATTTGGACATCTGGTGTTGTTCCTACTTTTCTGTGCCATTAGAAAAGGTTCTACTATAGGTCAATTAATCAGTCAACTGCCTGTGCTACTTTCCTTACATTTTTCTACCAATAGTACTGTATGAAACTGATGTTTGTGCCATCGGAGTGTGGCTAGAAAAAAAAAATAGAGATGTTGCATGAGGTATCATGGCTCTCAGCAAAGTAGGCTAACACCGCTCCCTTAGCCATCAGGTAATCTTTGAAACTTCAATTCAAAGCTGTAATTGCTGGTCCAGATCAGATACCTCATGCTTAGCCCATGTCTGACTGCTGCTGTGCCATTTGCAAATTACTACTGTGGGTCAATTGATGCCTCTTTTCATGGTGTCTGCCCCTAATTTCAGCTATTTGGAAAGCTTTTTGTCACCCTTTATGGTGCTGTGCATACGTTTGGTTTGGCCTCCCATTGAATTTCATGGGGTTCGGGTTTGTTCGTCAAACCATTCGGAAAACATCTAAACGTTCTGCGAATCGAATAAACCTTGAAAGGACCCTAGCACTGTCATGCTAAATGTGCATAAGTTACCGTATATACTCGAGTATAAGCTGAGATTTTCAGCCCAAAATTTTGGGCTGAAAGTGCTCCTCTCGGCTTATACTCGAGTCACGGTGGGCGGCAGGGTCAGCGGGTGAGGGGGAGAGGGCGCTGAGGCATACTTACCTAGTCCCGGCAGTCCTGACGCTCCCCCTTCGGTGCTGCAGCTCTTCCCCTGTTCAGCGGTCACTTGAGACCGCTGATTAGAGAAATGAATATGCGGCTCCACCTCCCATAGGGGTGGAGCCGCATATTCATTTCTCTAATCAGCGGTGCCGGTGACCGCTGATAGAGGAAAAGGCTGCGGCACCGAAGACCAGCTGTCCAGGGGAAGGAGCGGGACGCCGGGAGCAGGTATGTACAGTTAAGTCCATATATATTTGGACAGAGACAATATTTTTCTACTTTTGGTTATAGACATTACCACAATTAATTTTGAACAAAACAATTCAGATGCAGTTGAAGTTCAGACTTTGAGCTTTCATTTGAGGGTATCCACATTAAAATTGGATGAAGGGTTTAGGAGTTTCAGCTCCTTAACATGTGCCACCCTGTTTTTAAAGGGACCAAAAGTAATTGGACAGATTCAATAATTTTAAATAAAATATTCATTTTTAGTACTTGGTTGAAAACCCTTTGTTGGCAAAGACGGCCTGAAGTCTTGAACTCATGGACATCACCAGACGCTGTGTTTCCTCCTATTTGATGCTCTGCCAGGCCTTCACTGCGGGGGTTTTCAGTTGCTGTTTGTTTGTGGGCCTTTCTGTCTGAAGTTTAGTCTTTAACAAGTGAAATGCTGCTCAATTGGGTTGAGATCAGGTGACTGACTTGGCCATTCAAGAATAATCCACTTCTTTGCTTTAATAAACTCCTGGGTTGCTTTGGCTTTATGTTTTGGGTCATTGTCCATCTGTTCTATGAAACAACGACCAATCAGTTTGGCTGCATTTGGCTGGATCTGAGCACACAGCATGACTCTGAATACCTCAGAATTAGTGTTGAGCGATACCGTCCGATACTTGAAAGTATCGGTATCGGATAGTATCGGCCGATACCCGAAAAATATCGGATATCGTCGATACCGATATCCGATACCAATACAAGTCAATGGGACATCAAGTATCGGAAGGTATTCTCATGGTTCCCAGGGTCTGAAGGAGAGGAAACTCTCCTTCAGGCCCTGGGATCCATAGGGAGGTGTAAAATAAAGAATAAAAATAAAAAATATTGATATATTTACCTCTCCGGCGGCCCCTGAACTCAGCGCGGGTAACCGGCAGGCTTCGTTGTTCAAAATCAGCGCTTTTAGGACCTGAGAAACACGTCCCGGCTTCTGATTGGTCGCGGGCCGCCCATGTGACCGCCACGCGACCAATCACAAGCCGCGACGTCACCGCAAGCTATTGACGCGCTCATTTTTAAAAATGAGCGCGTTAATGGCTTTGAAAGACATAGCGGCTTGTGATTGGTCGCGTGGCCGCGACCAATCACAAGCCGCGACGTCACCGCAAGCTATTAGCGCGCTCATTTTTTAAAAATGAGCGCGTTAATGACTTTCAAAGACGTAGCGGCTTGTGATTGGTCGCGGCCACGCGACCAATCACAAGCCGCTATGTCTTTCAAAGCCATTAACGTGCTCATTTTTAAAAATGAGCGCGTCAATAGCTTGCGGTGACGTCGCTGCTTGTGATTGGTCGCGGCCACGCGACCAATCACAAGCCGCTATGTCTTTCAAAGCCATTAACGCGCTCATTTTTAAAAATGAGCGCGTCAATAGCTTGCGGTGACGTCGCGGCTTGTGATTGGTCGCGGCCGCGACCAATCACAACCCGCTACGTCTTTGAAAGCCATTAACGCGCTCATTTTTAAAAATGAGCGCGTTAATAGCTTGCGGTGACGTCGCGGCTTGTGATTGGTCGCGGCCGCGACCAATCACAACCCGCTACGTCTTTGAAAGCCATTAACGCGCTCATTTTTAAAAATGAGCGCGTTAATAGCTTGCGGTGACGTCGCGGCTTGTGATTGGTCGTGTGGCCGCGACCAATCACAAGCCGCTACGTCTTTGAAAGTCATTAACGCGCTCATTTTTCAAAAATGAGCGCGCTAATAGCTTGCGGTGACGTCGCGGCTTGTGATTGGTCGCGTGGCCGCGACCAATCACAAGCCGCTACGTCTTTGAAAGTCATTAACGTGCTCATTTTTAAAAAATGAGCGCGCTAATAGCTTGCGGTGACGTCGCGGCTTGTGATTGGTCGCGTGGCGGTCACATGGGCGGCCCGCGACCAATCAGAAGCCGGGACGTGTTTCTCAGGTCCTAAAAGCGCTGATTTTGAACAACGAAGCCTGCCGGTTACCCGCGGACTCACCAGGGGCCGCCGGAGAGGTAAATATATCAATATTTTTTATTTTAATTCTTTATTTTACACATCTCTATGTATCCGATACCGATACCCGATACCACAAAAGTATCGGATCTCGGTATCGGAATTCCGATACCGCAAGTATCGGCCGATACCCGATACTTGCGGTATCGGAATGCTCAACACTACTCAGAATTCATTCGACTGCTTCTGTCCTGTGTCACGTCATCAATAAACACTAGTGACCCAGTGCCACTGGCAGCCATGCATGCCCGCGCCATCACACTGCCTCCGCTGTGTTTTACAGATGATGTGGTATGCTTTGGATCATGAGCTGTACCACGCCTGCGCCATACTTTTCTCTTTCCATCATTCTGGTAGAGGTTGATCTTGGTTTCTTCTGTCCAAAGAATGTTCTTCCAGAACTGTGATGGCTTTTTTAGATGTTTTTTAGCAAAGTCCAGTCTAGCCTTTTTATTCTTGATGCTTATGAGTGGCTTGCACCGTGCAGTGAATCCTCTGTATTTACTTTCATGCAGTCTTCTTTTTATGGTAGATTTGGATATTGATACGCCGACCTCCTGGAGAGTGTTGTTCACTTGGTTGGCTGTTGTGAAGGGGATTCTCTTCACCATGGAGATTATTCTGCGATCATCCACCATTGTTGTCTTCCGTGGGCGCCCAGGTCTTTTTGCATTGATGAGTTCACCAGTGCTTTCTTTCTTTCTCAGGATGTGCCAAAAGGTAGATTTTGCCACTCCTAATATTGTAGCAATTTCTCGGATGGGTTTTTTCTGTTTTCGCAGCTTAAGGATGGCTTGTTTCACTTGCATGGAGAGCTCCTTTGACCACTTGTTTACTTCACAGCAAAACCTTCCAAATGCAAGCACCACTTTTATCTGCTTAATTGAGAATGACATAACGAAGGGATCGCCCACACCTGTCCATGAAATAGCCTTGGAGTCAATTATCCAATTACTTTTGGTCCCTTTAAAAACAGGGTGGCACTTGTTAAGGAGCTGAAACTCCTAAAACCCTTCATCTAATTTTAATGTGGATACCCTCAAATGAAAGCTGAAAGTCTGAACTTCAACTGCATCTGAATTGTTTTGTTTAAAATTCATTGTGGTAATGTCTATAACCAAAATTAGAAAAATTTTGTCTTTGTCCAAATATATATGGACTTAACTGTATATCATATTCACCTGTCCACGTTCCACACGCCGGGCGCCGCTCTGTCTTCGCGTCCTCTTGCACTGACTGTTCAGGTCAGAGGGCGCGATGACGCATATAGTGTGCGCACCGCACTCTGCCTGATCAGTCAGTGCGGAGAGACGCCGGGACGGGATGCAGAGGAGCTGCAAGCAGCGAGGTGAGTATGGCATTTTTTTTTTTATTGCAGCAGCAGCAATAGCACAGCTTTCTATGGCACAGCTATGGGGCAATAATGAACGGCGCAGAGCATTATATGGCAGCTATGGGGCAATAATGAACGGCGCAGAGCACTACATGGCAGCTATGGGGCAATAATTAACGGCGCAGAGCACTATATGGCAGCTATGTGGCAATAATGAACGGCGCAGAGCACTATATGGCAGCTATGGGGCAATAATTAATGGCGCAGAGCACTATATGGCAGCTATGGGGCAATAATGAACGGCACAGAGCACTATATGGCACAGCTATGGGGCAATAATGAACGGCGCAGAGCACTATGTGGCAGCTATGGGGCAATAATGAATGGCACAGAGCACTATATGGCAGCAATGGGGCAATAATGAACGGCGCAGAGCACTATATGGCAGCTATGGAGCAATAATGAACGGCGCAGAGCACTATATGGCAGCTATGGGGCAATAATGAAAGGCGCAGAGCACTATATGGCACAGCTATGGGGCAATAATGAACGGCGTAGAGCACTATATGGCAGCTATGGGGCAATACTGAATGGTGCAGAGCACTATATGGCACAGCTATGGGGCAATAATGAACGGTGCAGAGCACTATATGGCACAGCTATGGGGCAGGAATGAACGGTGCAGAGCAATATATGGCACAGCTATGGGGCAGGAATGAATGGTGCAGAGCACTATATGGCACAGTTATGGGGCAAGAATGAACGGTGCAGAGCACTTTATGGCACAGCTATGGGGCAATAATGAACTGTGCAGAGCACTATATGGCACAGCTATGGGGCAATAATGAACGGTGCAGAGCACTATATGGCACAGCTTTCTATGGTACATCTATGGGGCAATAATGAACGGTGCAGAGCACTGTATGGCACAGCTATGGGGCCATAATGAACGGTATGGAGCATCTATTTTTATTTTTGAAATTCACCGGTAGCTGCTGCATTTTCCGCCCTAGGTTTATACTCAAGTCAATAAGTTTTCCCAGTTTTTTGTGGCAAAATTAGGGGGGTCGGCTTATTCTCGGGTCGGCTTATACTCGAGTATATACGGTATACTGTTGATTTTCAATATTTTATTGAAAAACCTTTTATCCTCCTGTATTCCAAAATTATGGTCTGAATCATTTCACACATTCTTATTGCCAGGTGCCATGGTATTCTTTTTTCTTTTACATTAGCCAGTTCATTACCACTGACATTTTTTCTTTTCCCACACTTTTTTACTACACGAGCATTAACTTTCATCACTGTTTTAAACAACAATTTCCCCCTTCCAAAAAGAATGAACTAATAAATTCTAGGTGCACTCCCACAAAGCAGTAGTGGCAATAGGCCGCAATATTGGTATGGCACATATATACCGTACATCTAATTTGACTAATAAAACAATTGTGCAAAGCATCAGTAGCTTGTGACGTGCACACGTAGTAAGGAAGAGAATTTATGTGTGTATCTTTTTATTTTGCTTTTGCATTTTTTTCAATTCTCCCCCTTCTAACAAGGAGGGAGCAAGAAATGCTAGGTACATGCAATAAAATAAAGAAGCAGTAATAGTTTGTGCTTTGTGGGATTGATGTAATGTGTACATTGTATCTGCAGTTTCAGTATAAAAGTTTGACATTTATAACATGCTTTTAATATATTTTCTAAACTGTAATCAGACTTTCTATTTGCCTGCTGAATCACTGCCAAAGGTTACTGTCATACATTTGTATGTCTCATGAACCTTTGTTAAATAAAATGCTATTTTGTAAAATTTTGAGGATATTTCTTTCTCTGCAGTGAAGCAATAGAAAAAAACACTTTTTTTTCTTTGTTTAAAAGATGAGATTTGAGTCATTTGAATATTTTGAGTAAAAAAGATTTTTCAATGACCAGTATCTATCTTAAATTAAAAAAAAGAAAAACAAAAACATATTGGTTGATTTAACTGATGATTTGATCTAACAATAAATGTTTGTCTCATCTTTGTTCATCAAGGGCTCATCAACTTTCTGCTAACAAGTGGGCAGTGCTTTATTGATAATTGTTATGTTGCATAGCTGGGCTGAACTGCATGCTTTTCAATGGTACCAGCAGATGCTGCTTTACTTCCACAGCAGAGAAGAAACACAAGAGCAATGAAACTTGCTAGATCCAGCTATCGGCTAGTTTTAGAGAAGCCACAGCATGCTATGTAGAAAACAGCTTGCAAGTGTGCAAGCCAAAACTTGTTCCTTCTGCTACGGCTTTAAAAGTGGTTTTCCTACTCCCAGAAAAGGGAGCGTTTGAGGCCTTGTGTAGCCAGATGACGAACCTGGCTCAACAACTCGAGACTTAGGTGCTATATTGCTTTTCCCACGACCACTTGATGCTCCACCACCACTACCATCATTATCAGCTGGCAATGACCGCCCACGGCCAGGACCTCTTCCACCAGACTTCCTCATTCTTTGAAAAATGTCACCAAACAAACGGTATTTAGTACTGTAAAACCAGTTAGAAGGTGTACGCAAACTTGTGGTGAATTTAAATCTCCCTTTATAGGTGTGTGAGACTGCAGGGAAAATCAGGCCCACTGTATAACAGTACACAGCTTCAGTGGCAGACAGTGGCTGACAGATATGCCACTAACAGGACTGACGCAGATGGACACACTGGCAATAACAATCTCCCCCTTTTTTATATGGGAGACTAGTGAATAAATCAGGCCCACGTTTGAACAGTATATTTTCTGTGGCAGAAAATGACAGACAGATGCCACAGACAGGACTGGCACACATGCAGATTTGCCAATATTAATCTCCCCCTTTTTTTTTCTGGGAGACTAGTGAATAAATCTGGCCCACTGTGGAACAGTATATTTTCTGTGGCAGAAAATGACAGACAGATGCCACAGCCAGGACTGGCACAGATGCAGATTTGCCAATATTAATCTCCCCCCCTTTTTTTTCTGGGAGACTAGTGAATAAATCTGGCCCACTGTATAACAGTATATTATCTGTGGCAGAAAATGACAGACAGATGCCACAGACAGGACTGGCACAGATGCAGATTTGCCAATATTAATCTCCCCCTTTTTTTATTTTTTCTGAGAAACGAGTGAATAAATCTGGCCCACTGTTGAACAGTATATATTCTGTGGCAGGAAAAGACAGACAGATGCCACAGACAGGACTGGCACAGATTCAGATGTGCCAATATTAATCTCCCCCTTTTTTATTTTTTCTGGGAGACTAGTGAATAAATCTGGCCCACTGTTGAACAGTATATTTTCTGTGGCAGAAAATGACAGACAGATGCCACAGACAGGACTGGCACAGATGCAGATTTGCCAATATTAATCTCCCCCTTTTTTTTCTGGGAGACTAGTGAATAACTCTGGCCCACTTTTGAACAGTATATTTTCTGTGGCAGAAAATGACTGACAGATGCCACAGACAGGACTGGCACAGATGCAGATTTGCCAATAATAATCTCCCCCCTTTTTTTCTGGGAGACTAGTGAATAAATCTGGCCCACTGTTGAACAGTATATTTTCTGTGGCAGAAAATGACAGACAGATGCCACAGACAGGACTGGCACAAATGCAGATTTGCCAATATTAATCTCCCCCTTTTTTATTTTTTCTGGGAGACTAGTGAAGAAATCTGGCTCACTGTTGAACAGTATATTTTCTGAGGCAGAAAAAGACAGACAGATGCCACAGACAGGACTGGCACAGATGCAGATTTGCCAATATTAATCTCCCCCTTTTTTATTTTTTCTGGGAGACTAGTGAATAAATCTGGCCCACTGTATAAAAGTATATTTTCTGTGGCAGAAAATGACAGACAGATGCCACAGCCAGGACTGGCACAGATGCAGATTTGCCAATATTAATCTCCCCCTTTTTCATTTTTTCTGGGAGACTAGTGAATAAATCTGGCCCACTGTTGAACAGTATATTTTCTGTGGCAGAAAATGACAGACAGATGCCACAGACAGGACTGGCACAGATGCAGATTTGCCAATATTAATCTCCCCCTTTTTTTGGGGGGGAGACTAGTGAATAAACCTGGCCCACTGTAGAACAGTATATTTTCTGTGGCAGAAAATGACAGACAGATGCCACAGACAGGACTGGCACAAATGTAGATTTGCCAATATTAATCTCCCCTTTTTTATTTTTTCTAGGAGACTAGTGAATAAATCTGGCCCACTTTTCAACAGTATATTTCCTGTGGCAGAAAATGACAGACATATACCACAGACAGGACTGGCACAGATGCAAATGTGCCAATATTAATCTCCCCCGGTTTTATTTTTTCTGGGAGACTAGTGAATAAATCTGGTCCACTGTATAACAGTATATTTTCTGTGGCAGAAAATGACTGACAGATGCCACAGACAGGACTGGCGCAGATGCCGATTTGCCAATATTAATCTCCCCCTTTTATTTTTTGGGAGAGTAGTGAATAAATCTGGCCCACTGTATAACAGTATATTTTCTGTGGCGAAAAATGACAGACAGATGCCACAGACAGGACTGGCACAGATGTAGATTTGCCAATATTATTCTCCCGCTTTTTTATTCTTTCTGGGAGACTAGTGAATAAATCTGGCCCACTGTTCAACAGTATATTTCCTGTGGCAGAAAATGACTGACAGATGCCACAGACAGGACTGGCACAGATGCAGATGTGCCAATATTAATCTCCCCCTTTTTTTTTCTGGGAGACTAGTGAATAAATCTGGCCCACTGTTGATCAGTATATTTTCTGTGGCAGAAAATGACAGACAGATGCCACAGACAGGACTGGCACAGATGCAGATTTGCCAATATTAATCGCCCCCTTTTTGGGGGGGGGGGAGTCTAGTGAATAAATCTGGCCCACTGTATAAAAGTATATTTTCTGTGGCAGAAAATGAGTGACAGATACCACAGACAGGACTGGCACAGATGCAGATTTGCCAATTTTAATCTCCCCCTCTTTTTTTTTCATATGGGAGACAGTGAATAAATCAAGCCCCCTGTATTACAGTATAGTTTCTGTGGCAGAAAATGACTGACATAGATACTGCAGACAGGACTGGCGCAGATGCACTGATTGGCAATATAAATCTCCTTTTTAGGTGTGGGACAGTGCAGAAAAATACAGGCCCACTGTTTTACACTACACAGTTTCAGGGGCAGAAGGTGGCTTGAAAATATATATATATAAAAAAAGGGACTGTACTACAATTACTATCTCCCTACAATAATCTCAGAAAAGTATGGCAGGCAGCAATAAAAAGTGCTGCTGCACACAAAAGTGTGGACAAACAAACAAGATAGCTGTGCAGAAAGGAAGGAGCAACAGAATTTGTGCTTTGAAAAAAGCAGTTGGTTTGCACAGCGGCATACAAACAGCAATGCAGCTATCAGGGAGCCTTCTAGGGCAGCCCAGTAAGCTAATAAGCGGTTTGGGGTGAATGTACCCTGCCTAACGCTATCCCTGCTTCTGATGAAGCGGCAGCAACCTCTCCCCATGCTCAGATCGGCAGCAGTAAGATGGCGGTCGGCGGGAACGCCCCTTTATAGCCCCTGTGATTCCACAGAAAGCAAGCCAATCACTGCCATGCCCTTCTCTAAGATGGTGGGGACCAGGTCCTATGTCATCACGCTGCCCACACTCTGCGTCCACCTTCATTGGCTGAAAAATGGCGCTGAACGCGTCATATGAAACGCGACTTTGGCGCGAAGGTCGTCGACCGCGTGGCCGACCCCACACAGGGATCGGGTCGGGTTTCATGAAACCCGACTTTGCCAAAAGTCGGCGACTTATGAAAATGACCGATTCGTTTCGCTCAACCCTAGTGACCATGCCTTGTAGGTCACTGTGCATGAACTGTTTTGATGCCACGCATGTTCGATGGACAGTGACCTTAGAGATCTGGTAAAAGCCAGAAGTATCTGACTAGATTGAACAGGCCGAAACTACTATGGGACAAAGAACAGGTCCTGAAGGCTGCTTGCTGACTGCCATCTGTCTGTTATTTCCACTGTCAAATTTCCAACTTATTCACTCTATACCTGAACTTCTGGCTGCACCCATGCCACAGAGGTCATAGTGCATCGCATGGCATCATTACATGTGATGTGCACTGACCTTCGAGGCATATTCACAGTTGAATATCCTGGCCTAAACTGAACAGGTAAGTGATGGGGGGAAAGAAGAGGAGGCTCTGAGAATTGGATGGCTGTCAGTGAGCATTGGAGTAGCCGTAATGTAAGTGGTGAGGTGAGTATAAGATTTTTGTTTTGAAGGCCATCTATGCAGAAGCCATGTTCTCCCAAATGCAGAGTTCTTGCAGATTTCATTAGAATTCAATGCCACATCAATAACATCTCTATCTTATAATTTATAATAAACTATCTCAATTTAAAGATGATTTTTCATCATTTTAAGCATATTATCCCTTTTGCTACAGAGCCTGTTTTCGCCTATGTGACCAGGTCAATTTTAGCAATCCTGACTAGCGTCACTTTGTGAGGTAATAAAACTGGAACGCTTCATCGTATCCCAGTTACTTTGAGATTGTTTTTTGTGACATATTGTACTTCCCTATAGTAGTAAATATGTTCGATATAAGTTGCATTTATTTCTGAAAACACCAGAAATTTTCTGAAAACATCGGAAATTTGGCTAAACTTTTAAAAATTTCACAATTTTGAAACTTTTAATCTTTATGTCCTTTAACCAGAGAGTTATGTCACACAGAATAGTTAAAAAAATAAACATATCAACTTTACATCAGCACAATTTGTGAAACATAATTTTCTTTTAAGGAAAATAGTAAACTTCAGTACACAAAAATAGAGTTTATTTTATTTTTACAATTGATAAAAGCAGATAATTAATGGGCAAGATCTAAATGAAAACATATAGTAGTTTCAACATTTTGGCTCATCATGGCCTTTTTCAAGAAATATCTGTGGTGGGTCAGATTGCTGGGTGCTAGGATTTGGAGTGCATGCTGCCATCTGCAAAAGTAACACCTGTTGTGAATTCTGTGGTCAACATCCCTCCTGTGGTCATGAGTGGTACTTCAGCTGGTTCTGTCTATGAGCTTCCTCTGGTGGATGTGAGTGGGGCTGCGGCTTCTGGGTTTCCTTCCTCAGGTGACGAGGTTAAGTCGTTAGGTGCTGCTCTATTTAACTCCACCTAGTTCTTTGTTCCTGGCCTCCAGTCAATGTTCCAGTATTGGTCTTGCTTTCTCCTGGATCGTTCTTGTGGCCTGTCTGCCCTGCATAAGCTAAGTTTTGCTTGTGTTACTTTTGTTTGCTATATTTTCTGTCCAGCTTGCTATATTGGTTTTTCTTGCTTGCTGGAAGCTCTGAGACGCAGAGGGAGCACCTCCGTACCGTTAGTCGGTGCGGAGGGTCTTTTTGCCCCTCTGCGTGGTTGTTTGTAGGTTTTTGTGCTGACCGCAAAGCTATCTTTCCTATCCTCGGTCTATTCAGTAAGTCGGGCCTCACTTTGCTAAAATCTATTTCATCTCTGTGTTTGTATTTTCATCTTTACTCACAGTCATTATATGTGGGGGGCTGCCTTTTCCTTTGGGGAATTTCTCTGAGGCAAGGTAGGCTTATTTTTCTATCTTCAGGGCTAGCTAGTTTCTCAGGCTCTGCCGAGTTGCATAGGGAGCGTTAGGCGCAATCCACGGCTACCTCTAGTGTGGTATGATAGGATTAGGGATTGCGGTCAGCAGAGTTCCCACGTCTAAGAGCTCGTCCTATGTTAGTAACTATCAGGTCACTTTGTGTGCTCTTAACCACTAGGTCCATTGTGGTTCTGAATCACCTGCTCATAACAGACACCATTCTGAAAACTGCGACCGTCCAGGCTGAGAACCACTGGTGAATGAGCTGCTGCGAGTGCAGCCTTAGTGACTAGCGGTGACGTCATCGAGGTTACCACAGGTTACTAAAGCTGCGTTCCCAGCTGGGCTGATCTGTGGTGACCTCGGTGAGATCTCTGCTAGCACCGTAAGAAAGTCTAATTACTGCTAGTCATTGAGGCTGTGCTCGTAATAGTAATAGTAATAGTTTGTGCTTTGTGGGATTGATGTAATGTGTACATTGTATCTGCCATTTTAGTATAAAGGTTTGACATTTATAACATGCTTTTAATATATTTTCTAAGCTGTAATCAGACTTTCTATTTGCCTGTTGAATCACTGCCAAAGGTTACTGTCATACATTTGTATGTGTCTGAAACTTTGTTAAATAAAAATCTATTTTGTAAAATTTTGAGGATATTTCTTTCTCTGTAGTGAAGCAATTGAAAAAAAATAAATTTTTCTTTGTTTCAAAAATGAGATTTGAGTCAATTGAATATTTTGAGTAAAAAAGATTTTTCTTTGACCAGTATCTATCTTAAATTTAAAAAAAAGAAAAAGATATTGGTTGATTTAACTGATGATTTGATCTAACAATAAATGTTTGTCTCATCTTTGTTCATCAAGGGCTCATCAACTTTCTGCTAGCAAGTGGGCAGTGCCTTATTGATAATTGTTATGTTGCATAGCTGGGCTGAACTGCATGCTTTTCAATGGTGCCAGCAGATGCTGCTTTACTTCCACAAGAGCAATGAAACTTGCTAGATCCAGCTATCGACAAGTTTTAGAGAAGCCGCAGCATGTTATGTAGAAAACAGCTTGCAAGTGTGCACCTCTTGTGTAAGAAACAATACCATCCAGTTCTGAGGTGGCTGATAACCTTCATCATGTGCTGTAAGATATAAAATAAAAACATCTTTCTGTTCTTGAGAACTGAGAAGAATTTTAATAAGAAATAAATAGCAAATTGCATGTATTTTTACTTTGCACTTTTAGCCATTCACGAATATGAGACAACCTCTTTAAAGTTTCTGCTGCGAATAAAATATCAAGTAAGCAAATCCATAAAAAATTTGAAGACATATGTTCTATTCATGACAAATCTAATGAGACCTCAAGATTTTAGAATATACCGACTCTAAGCTAAAAATTGTCACCAAAATCTATCATCACTATCAAATCCATGGGGGCCTGACACGGCCCCCATTACCGCCCGTAGAAGCCGGATCTGCACAGTGTACTATGCAGTAGGCCAATGTTCCTCCTCACTGTTTAGTAGCTAACGACAGGTAATACAGGTCTGCTCTTATTTTAATGGGTTGAAATGTAACATATGGTATTTAAAAAATATACCACTTTTGCTACATTTGTAGTTGTAATCACAGGGAACCTTGTGAGCCTACATCATACTTTATCATTTAATTTATTTTCTTAATATATTATAAATAAATTAATATAATTTCAACAGTGGTGAATGTAGGTCGCCAGGACTATATCCTTCATTATTACAGTATGTCTTTAGAGGAGCTTGGAGCACTGTAAATTTAAAAAAAATCCTGCTTCTTTTACTATAAGGGGTTCTATTAAGAAATGATTCAGGCCATAATTTTTTAACATAGGATAAAAGGCTTGTTAATAAAATATTGGAAATCAGCAGTTTATTTTATGCATAGTTAGGGTTGCATAACTTAGGTCCAGGGTTCAAAACCCACCAATGGTATCATCCACAAGGACTTTGTATGTTCTCGCTGTGTTTGTATAGGTTTCCTTCGCTTACTCCCGCTTTCTCCTACACATCAAAGGCGTAATTATAGGCAATTTAGATTGTGAGCACTATTGGGAACAGTGATGATGATGATGATGATGATGTCTGGGGAATTAATGGTGCTATATAAGTAAGGAAGTAAAGTCGTGCTGTGGAATTATTGGCTATATAAAACTGAGTAAATTAAATAAAGCATGTATCCGTACAAACAACTATGTTAACATATTAAAACTAATTCAATAAATATTGAGACTTACATCCTATGACAATTGCCAACCCTTTTCAAGGGCATCAAACCAAAACTGAGGACATATAAATAAATATGCTTTAAATAAATTTAAAGTGGGTTATGAAATGTTACTTTTTATTTTATTAGAAGTTTGCATAAAAAAGAACAGAACTACAACCAGCACAATATAGTTCAAGCTGCGTTGTTTGGTTCAACATGTTCTCAAAAGAAGGGTCACAAAATATATAGAAATTTTTAGCTGCCTGGTAACATATATGAAATAACAATCCATATTTACATTTACATTTAATTTATACAAATATATACAATTTATTCTGGATTGGGTTTTCTTCGCTTTTTTATTGTGTTTAAATTATCACTAGCTATTGAACCCGTTCTACGCCCGGGTGGCAAGCATTTATATTGGTATATGGTCTCCATCCTGGTATGTGCTGCTCCATCCTGCGTCCCCATCCTGTCATGTGCTGCTCCATCCTGCGTCCCATTCTGTCATGTGCTGCTTCCATCCTGCACCCCGTTCTGTCATGTGCTGCTTCCATCCTGCACCCCCGTTCTGTCATGTGCTGCTGCCATCCTGCAACCCCGTTCTGTGATGCGCTGCCCTATTCTGTCATGTGCTGCTCCCATCCTGCACCCCCGTTCTGTCATGTGCTGCTCCCATCCTGCACCACCGTTCTGTAATTTGCTGCTCCCATCCATATGCCCCATACGCTGCTCCATTATGGTTGATAGCCCCCATAAGATGCTCCATAGTATATGCCTCATATGTTGCTCCATTATGGTTGATGGCCCCCATAAGATGCTCCATAGTATATGCCCCGTATGCTGCTGCATTATGGTTGATGGCCCCCATAAGATGCTCCATAGTATATGCCTCATATGCTGCTCCATTATGGTTGATGGCCCCCATAAGATGCTCCATAGTATTGCCCCGTATGCTGCTGCATTATGGTTGATGGCCCCCATAAGATGCTCCATAGTATATGCCCCCTATGCTGCTCCATAAAGGTTTATGGCCCCTTAGGATGCTCCATAGTATATGCCCCGTACACTGCTCCATAAAGGTTTATGGCCCCCATAAGATGATCCATAGTATGTGCCCCGTACACTGCTCCATAAAGGTTTATGGCTCCCATAAGATGCTCCATAGTATATTCCCCATACACTGCTCCATAAAGGTTTATGGCCCCCATAAGATGCCCCATAGTATATGCCCCGTACACTGCTCCATAAATGTTGATGGCCCCCATAAGATACTCCATAGTATATGCTCTGTACACTGCTCCATAAATGTTGATGGCCCCCATAAGATGCTCCATAGTATATGCCCCGTATACTGCTGTGATATATAAAAAAAATAACATACTCACTTATCATCGCTGGGAGCCGAGAGCTGGGGGGCATGAGCAGGCGGGGACACCGGCGTGCTGTGTAGGTCAGGTGCCGGAGTCGCCGCTAGCTCAGGCCCCTGACTGACACTTGCTATAGTCACCTGGCCCTGATCTAGCACTGCGTGCCGCTCCGTGGTCCGAGTCCTCTGGCTGTGACTGTTCAGTCTGAGGGCGGCACGCATTAAGCTCGTCATCGCGCCCTCTGAACTGTGAACGTCACAGGCAGAGGATCCTAAAGATGGAGCGGTGTGCAGCGCTGGAACGGGACAGGTGAATATAGCTAATACTCACCCTCCTGCCACATCCCTGCTTCTCCGTTGGAGATCACGGTGTGCGTTCAGTGCTTACGCATACCGCGATCTCCTGGGCTGCGTCACTCTGTGGGGTCCAGACTACGCCGGCGCTTGCACAGTCTATAAAGGCTTCGGACAGAGTGACGCTCCCAGCCATATATTATAGATTATGGTTCCTTGGTATACATCATATGTACTAACAGTACTCATAGTATAAATAATTTTTATTGATTTCTATGTTTATATATAAGTTTATGTACAGTTTAAATAAGTATTGAGCATGTTATTTCGATTGAGGAGTCTTCTACTTTTCTAGCCCTCTTGCATGTAATAACTGGTGTGATATTAAATTTCTATGGCCTGTGAAATATTCCATTACCATCATCCCCTGGGTCCATTTATATTGCTACTAGTGTTGAGCGATACCGTCCGATACTTGAAAGTATCGGTATCGGATAGTATCGGCCGATACCCCCAAAATATCGGATATCGCCGATACCGATATCCGATACCAATACAAGTCAATGGGACATCAAGTATTGGAAGGTATTCTCATGGTTCCCAGGGTCTGAAGGAGAGGAAACTCTCCTTCAGGCCCTGGGATCCATAGGGATGTGTAAAATAAAGAATTAAAATAAAAAATATTGATATGCTCACCTCTCCGGCGGCCCCTGGACATCACGCTGCTAACCGGGAGGCTTCTTTGTTTAAAATGCGCGCCTTTAGGACCTGCGAATGACGTCCCGGCTTCTGATTGGTCGCGTGCCGCCCATGTGACCGGCACGCGACCAATCAGAAGCTGCGACATCATTCTCATTCACTAAACTCCTAATTCTAGGAATTGAGGACCTGCGAATGACGTCACGGCTTCTGATTGGTCGCGTGCCGGTGACATGGGCGGCACGCGACCAATCAGAAGCCGGGACGTCATTCGCAGGTCCTAAAGGCGCGCATTTTAAACAAAGAAGCCTCCCGGTTAGCAGCGTGATGTCCAGGGGCCGCCGGAGAGGTGAGCATATCAATATTTTTTATTTTAATTCTTTATTTTACACATCCCTATTGATCCGATACCGATACCCGATATCACAAAAGTATCGGATCTCGGTATCGGAATTCCGATACCGCAAGTATCGGCCGATACCCGATACTTGCGGTATCGGAATGCTCAACACTAATTGCTACATGAGCTGCTACCACACCCTATTTGCTTTACTGAGGGAAATGCACCTTTGACTGGTTGCCTACTGAACTCTTTTTTTAATGGTTCAAAAAATATGCAGTCCAACAGATCCAAAGTGAAGTAAATGAAATTTTAGTCACTTGTTCCGTATTTCAGATATCACCTTGAAGCAGTTCTCAAGCACAAGTTTTAATGCCTGTCATGGAAAAATATTTTTTCTATAAATGAAAAACAGTATTACTAGTAGTAGAGATGAGCAGATGTGACTAGAGTTGAGCGACTTTTACTTTTTTCGGATCGAGTCGGGTTTCGTGAAACCCGACTTTGTCAAATGTCGGGTCGGGTGAAATCGGCCGATTATTGCGAAAAGTCAGGGGCCGACTGAAACTCGAAACCCAAAGCAAGTCAATGGGGAATCAAAGTCGGCAGTGAGTGGAGGACAGGAAAACACCTACAGTGCCCATTTTAATGCGAAAAACATCAATTCTTATTACTTAAGCTTGTCAATCTTAATTTACTTTATAATAATAGTTAGGCATTAAAAACTGGGGGTCATTTGGCTAAAGTTGTGGGGGGGTAAGGCTGGCTCAAGATGTTTGTGGGCCCAGGAAATGCGGAATATGTCACGGCGATGGAGCAGGGAGAAATAAGTATTTCAACTTTGCAAGTGTTGTGATCCAGAGCAAGCAGGGGGGCCCACTCGTTGGCAATGGCACAGGGCCCCTCATAGTACAGCGGTGTGTTTGATGGCAGGTGGGGCCTCCCATTGGCAGAGACACTTTTGCGTACTATGAGGTGCCCTATGCCAGTGACATCGCCAATGAATATGCCCCTACACCTGATGAAGGAACCTGCATTTTCATCTGCACTTTCCTCATTGTCCCCGTGTAAGGTGGTATAGTATGCGGAAAGGGGAACCTGACTTTCAGCAGGGTCAGATTCTGGCTGTGTAGAGTGCAAGGGAAGTGTAGTGGTCTGGGTCAATGTACCAGCAGACTCATCTAGCAGTGTGTTGTGAATTCTGCTTTTGGGCTCCCTCCGGTGGTTCTAGATGGTAATGCAGTTGTCTCTGGGCTGCAGTCTTGGACAGGTGTATCTGCTAATTGCAATTCTGACTGGGCTATTTAGCTTTGCAGGACTCATTAGTCCTTGCCAGTAGTCAATGTTTCTTTGGAAGTGTTGGATCTCTGCCTGGTCTCTCCTGCTTAGCTGCCAGTTCAGCAAAGATAAGTGTATGTTTCTTTTTCTGAAGTACACATGCTGTGTGCTTATTTTCAGTGCTGATCTTTTGTTTTTATTTGTCCAAGCTTAGACTGTGTCTGTTGTTTTTCTCAGTCTGGTTGGATTCTCTGGAGTTGCAGATATACTCTCCACATCTTTAGTTAGGTTGTGGAGTTTTGTATTTTCTGCTGTGGATATTTTTGTAGTATTTTTTATGCTGACCGCTTAGTATCCTGTCCTGTCCTTTTCTATTTAGCTAGAAGTGGCCTCCTTTGCTAAGCCTGTTTTCTGCCTGCGTGTGTCTTTTTCTCTCCTACTCACAGTCATTATTTGTGGGGGGCTGCCTATCCTTTGGGGGTCTACTCTGAGGCAAGATAGTTTTCCTATTTCCATCTTTAGGGGTATTTAGTCCTCCGGCTGTGTCGAGGTGTCTAGGTTTGTTAGGCACACCCCACGGCTACTTCTAGTTGGGGTGATAAGATCAGGGTTTGCGGTCAGTATAGTTACCACCTACTCCAGTGAAGGTTTTCATGCTGCTCCAAGGCCACCTAATCATAACAGCAGTGGCTGGGCAATGGGCAGGATGAGGAGGAAACACAGATATAGGCCCAAATAATAAAGTAGGCTAAATGCAGTTCAAAATTTATAACAGGACTAAACGGGTGGCATTGCTTTATTTAGTGGAGAACAACTGTAATGAGTGGCAGACAAAGTTAGTAGGCCCAAATACTAAAGTAGGCTAAATGCAGTTCAAAATTGTTAACAGGACTAAACGGGTGGCATTGCTTTGTTCAGTGGAGGACAACTGTAATGAGTGGCAGACAAAGTTAGTAGGCCCAAATACTAAAGTAGGCTAAATGCAGTTCAAAATTGGTAACAGGACTAAATTGGAGGCATTGCTTTGTTCAGTGGAGGACAACTGTAATGAGTGGCAGACTGTTATGATTTGGTGGCCTAGGAGCAGCATGAGACGGACTCTGGAGAAGGTGGTCCCTGTACTGTCTGCAAACCCTGAACTAGCAGCGCAACTAGAAGTAGCCGTGGGGGGTACCTAACACACCCTAGACCCCTCAACACAGCCTAAGATCTAACTACCCCTAAAGACAGAAACAGGAAACCTATCTTGCCTCAGAGAAAATCCCCAAAGGATAGATAGCCCCCCACAAATATTGACTGTGAGAGGAGAGGGAAATAACATACGCAGATATGAAATCAGATTTTAGCATAGGAGGCCATACTAGCTAAAAAGAAAGAAAAGAACAGAGTACTATGCGGTCAGTACAAAAACACTAGAAAATATCCACCGCAGAAAATACGGATCACCACATCTGACTAAAGACATGGGGGGTATATCTGCATCTCAAGAGAAATATCTAGGCTGCAAAAAATCCTTCCCAGACTAAGCTGGACAAAACAAAAATATGAAAATGCACAGAACTATAAAGTCCACTGCAGGCGGACAGCAAAAACCAAGCAGGACTTATCTTAGTAGAAAAGCACAGCAAACTGGAGGGACCAGCAGGGAAGTGAATCCTTCCAGAACAATGGACAACTGGCACTGACTAAAGGATCCTGCAAAGCTATATACCCTGTTGTGAATTCTGTGGTCAGGCTCCCTCCTGTGGTCATGAGTGGTACTTCGGCTGGTTCTGTCCATGAGCTTCCTTTGGTGGATGTGAGTGGGGCGGCGGCTTCTGAGTTTCCTTCCTCAGGTGACGAGGTTAAGTGGTTAGGTGCTGTTCGATTTAACTCCACCTAGTTCTTTGTTCCTGGCCTCCAGTCAATGTTCCAGTATTGGTCTTGCTCTCTCCTGGATCTTTCTTGTGGCCTGTCTGCCCTGCATAAGCTAAGTTCTGCTTGTGTTACTTTTGTTTGCTATTTTTTCTGTCCAGCTTGCTATATTGGTTTGTTTTGCTTGCTGGAAGCTCTGGGACGCAGAGGGAGCACCTCCGTACCGTTAGTCGGTGCGGAGGGTCTTTTTGCGCCCTTTGCGTGGTTGTTTGTAGGTTTTTGTGCTGACCGCAAAGCTATCTTTCCTATCCTCGGTCTATTTAGTAAGTCGGGCCTCACTTTGCTAAAATCTATTTCATCTCTGTGTTTGTATTTTCATCTTTACTCACAGTCATTATATGTGGGGGGCTGCCTTTTCCTTTGGGGAATTTCTCTGAGGCAAGGTAGGCTTATTTTTCTATCTTCAGGCTAGCTAGTTTCTCAGGCTGTGCCCGAGGCGCCTAGGTCTGGTCAGGAGCGCTCCACGGCTACCTCTAGTGTGGTGTGATAGGATTAGGGATTGCGGTCAGCAGAGTTCCCACGTCTCAGAGCTCGTCCTATGTTATTAGTAACTATCAGGTCATTTTCAGTGCTCTTAACCACCAGGTCCATTGTGGTTCTAAATCACCAGTTCATAACAGTACTGGAGGCCCAAAGTACTAATGCTTCTCAATAGAGGGAAAAGAGAAGTTCTGAGACCTTTTTTTTTTCTTTGCACTGTGTTTTGTCTTTCTTTTTCCCTAGACATTTGGGTGGTTCAGGACACAGGTGTAGTGATGGACATTAAAGGCCTGTCTTCTTGTGTGGATCATCTCACTGCAAGAGTACAAAATATTCAAGACTTTGTGGTTCAGAATTCTATGTTAGAACCTAGAATTCCTATTCCTGATTTGTTTTCTGGAGATAGAGCTAAGTTTCTGAGTTTTAAAAATAATTGTAAACTATTTCTGGCTTTGAAACCCCGCTCCTCTGGTGACCCAGTTCAACAAGTTAAGATCATTATTTCTTTATTACGTGGTGACCCTCAAGACTGGGCATTTTCCCCTGCGCCAGGAGATCCTGCATTATGTGATATTGATGCGTTTTTTCTGGCGCTCGGATTGCTGTATGATGAACCTAATTCAGTGGATCAGGCAGAGAAAAATTTGCTGGCTCTGTGTCAGGGTCAGGATGAGGTAGAGATATATTGTCAGAAGTTTAGGAAGTGGTCTGTGCTCACTCAATGGAATGAATGTGCGCTGGCAGCAATTTTCAGAAAGGGTCTCTCTGAAGCCCTTAAGGATGTCATGGTGGGATTTCCTATGCCTGCTGGTCTGAATGAGTCTATGTCTTTGGCCATTCAGATCGATCGACGCTTCCGTGAGCGTAAAACTGTGCACCATTTGGCGGTATTATCTGAGCATAAACCTGAGCCTATGCAATGTGAAAGGACTTTGACCAGAGCTGAACGGCAAGAACACAGACGTCGGAATGGGCTGTGTTTTTACTGTGGTGATTCCACTCATGCTATCTCCGATTGTCCTAAGCGCACTAAGCGGTTCGCTAGGTCTGCCACCATTAGTACGGTACAGTCGAAATTTCTTTTGTCCGTTACTTTGATCTGCTCTTTGTCATCCTATTCTGTCATGGCATTTGTGGATTCAGGCGCTGCCCTGAATTTGATGGACTTGGAGTATGCTAGGCGCTGTGGGTTTTTCTTGGAGCCCTTGCAGCATCCTATTCCATTGAGAGGAATTGATGCTACGCCTTTGGCCAAGAATAAGCCTCAGTACTGGACCCAACTGACCATGTGCATGGCTCCTGCGCATCAGGAGGATATTCGCTTTTTGGTGTTGCATAATCTGCATGATGTGGTCGTGTTGGGGTTGCCATGGCTACAAGTCCATAACCCAGTATTGGATTGGAAATCTATGTCTGTGTCCAGCTGGGGTTGTCAGGGGGTACATGGTGATGTTCCATTTCTGTCTATTTCATCATCCACCCCTTCTGAGGTTCCAGAGTTCTTGTCAGATTACCGGGATGTATTTGAAGAGCCCAAGTCCAATGCCCTACCTCGGCATAGGGATTGCGATTGTGCTATCGATTTGATTCCTGGTAGTAAATTTCCTAAAGGTCGACTGTTTAATTTGTCTGTGCCTGAGCACGCCGCTATGCAGAGTTACGTAAAGGAATCCTTGGAGAAGGGTCATATTCGCCCGTCGTCGTCGCCATTGGGAGCAGGGTTCTTTTTTGTGGCCAAGAAGGATGGTTCGTTGAGACCTTGTATTGATTACCGCCTTCTAAATAAAATCACAGTCAAATTTCAGTACCCCTTGCCGCTGCTGTCTGATTTGTTTGCTCAGATTAAGGGGGCTAGTTGGTTCACCAAGATAGATCTTCGTGGGGCATATAATCTTGTGCGTATTAAACAGGGCGATGAATGGAAAACAGCATTTAATACGCCCGAGGGCCATTTTGAGTACCTGGTTATGCCATTCGGGCTTTCCAATGCTCCATCAGTATTTCAGTCCTTTATGCATGACATCTTCTGAGAGTACCTGGATAAATTCCTGATTGTATACTTGGATGATATTTTGGTCTTCTCAGATGATTGGGAATCTCACGTGAAGCAGGTTAGAATGGTGTTCCAGGTCCTGCGTGCGAATTCTTTGTTTGTGAAGGGGTCTAAGTGTCTCTTTGGTGTTCAGAAGGTTTCATTTTTGGGTTTCATTTTTTCCCTTCTACTATCGAGATGGACCCTGTTAAAGTTCAGGCCATTTATGATTGGACTCAGCCGACATCTCTGAAGAGTCTGCAAAAGTTCCTGGGCTTTGCTAATTTTTATCGTCGCTTCATCAATAATTTTTCTAGTATTGCTAAACCGTTGACTGATTTAACCAAGAAGGGTGCTGATGTGTTCAATTGGTCTTCTGCTGATGTGAAAGTTTTTCAGGAGTTGAAGCGTTGTTTTTCTTCTGCCCCTGTGTCTTGCCAGCCAGATGTTTCGCTCCCGTTCCAGGTCGAGGTTGATGCTTCTGAGATTGGAGCAGGGGCTGTTTTGTCGCAAAGAAGTTCTGATGGCTCTGTGATGAAACCATGTGCCTTCTTTTCCAGGAAGTTTTCGCCTGCTGAGCGTAATTATGATGTTGGCAATCGAGAGTTGCTGGCCATGAAGTGGGCATTCGAGGAGCGGCGTCATTGGCTTGAAGGAGCTAAGCATCGCGTGGTGGTCTTGACTGATCACAAGAACTTGACTTATCTCGAGTCTGCCAAACGGTTGAATCCTAGACAGGCTCGTTGGTCGCTGTTTTTCTCCCGTTTTGACTTTGTGGTTTCGTAACTTCCGGGCTCTAAGAATGTGAAGGCGGATGCCCTGTCTAGGAGTTTTGTGCCCGACTCTCCGGGTTTGCCTGAGCCGGCGGGTATTCTCAAAGAGGGGGTAATTTTGTCTGCCATCTCCCCTGATTTGCGGCGGGTGCTGCAAAAATTTCAGGCTACTAGACCTGACCGTTGCCCAGCGGAGAAACTGTTTGTCCCTGATAAATGGACGAGTAGAGTTATCTCTGAGGTTCATTGTTCGGTGTTGGCTGGTCATCCTGGTATCTTTGGTACCAGAAATTTGGTGGCTAGATCCTTTTGGTGGCCGTCTCTGTTGCGGGATGTGCGTTCGTTTGTGCAGTCCTGTGGGATTTGTGCTCGGGCTAAGCCCTGCTGTTCTCGTGCCAGTGGGTTGCTTTTGCCCTTGCCGGTCCCGAAGAGGCCCTGGACACATATCTCTATGGATTTTATTTCGGATCTCCCCATCTCTCAAAAGATGTCGGTCATCTGGGTGGTTTGTGATCGCTTCTCTAAGATGGTCCATTTGGTACCCTTGTCTAAATTGCCTTCCTCCTCTGATTTGGTGCCATTGTTTTTCCAGCATGTGGTTTGTTTACATGGCATTCCGGAGAACATCGTTTCTGACAGAGGTTCCCAGTTTGTTTCGAGGTTTTGGCGAGCCTTTTGTGCTAGGATGGGCATTGATTTGTCTTTTTCCTCGGCTTTCCATCCTCAGACAAATGGCCAAACTGAACGAACCAATCAGACCTTGGAAACATATTTGAGATGTTTTGTTTCTGCTGATCAGGATGATTGGGTGTCCTTTTTGCCGTTGGCTGAGTTCGCCCTTAATAATCGGGCCAGCTCGGCTACTTTGGTTTTGCCGTTTTTCTGCAATTCTGGTTTCCATCCTCGTTTCTCTTCAGGGCAGGTTGAGTCTTCGGACTGTCCTGGTGTGGATACTGTGGTGGATAGGTTGCAGCAGATTTGGACTCATGTAGTGGACAATTTGACATTGTCCCAGGAGAAGGCTCAACGTTTCGCTAACCGCAGGCGCTGTGTGGGTCCCCGACTTCGTGTTGGGGATTTGGTTTGGTTGTCGTCTCGTTATATTCCTATGAAAGTTTCCTCTCCTAAGTTTAAACCTCGTTTCATTGGTCCGTATAGGATTTCTCAGGTTCTTAATCCTGTGTCTTTTCGTTTGACCCTCCCAGCTTCTTTTTCCATCCATAATGTATTCCATAGGTCATTGTTGCGGAAATACGTGGCACCTGTGGTTCCATCCGTTGATCCTCCTGCCCCGGTTTTGGTTGAGGGGGAGTTGGAGTATATAGTGGAGAAGATTTTGGATTCTCGTATTTCGAGACGGAAACTCCAGTACCTGGTTAAGTGGAAGGGTTATGGTCAGGAAGATAATTCCTGGGTCTTTGCCTCTGATGTTCATGCTGCCGATCTGGTTCGTGCCTTTCATTTGGCTCATCCTGGTCGGCCTGGGGGCTCTGGTGAGGGTTCGGTGACCCCTCCTCAAGGGGGGGTACTGTTGTGAATTCTGTGGTCAGGCTCCCTCCTGTGGTCATGAGTGGTACTTCGGCTGGTTCTGTCCATGAGCTTCCTTTGGTGGATGTGAGTGGGGCTGCGGCTTCTGAGTTTCCTTCCTCAGGTGACAAGGTTAAGTCGTTAGGTGCTGTTCTATTTAACTCCACCTAGTTCTTTGTTCCTGGCCTCCAGTCAATGTTCCAGTATTGGTCTTGCTCTCTCCTGGATCGTTCTTGTGGCCTGTCTGCCCTGCATAAGCTAAGTTCTGCTTGTGTTACTTTTGTTTGCTATTTTTTCTGTCCAGCTTGCTATATTGGTTTGTTTTGCTTGCTGGAAGCTCTGGGACGCAGAAGGAGCACCTCCGTACCGTTAGTCGGTGCGGAGGGTCTTTTTGCGCCCTCTGCGTGGTTGTTTGTAGGTTTTTGTGCTGACCGCAAAGCTATCTTTCCCATCCTCGGTCTATTCAGTAAGTCGGGCCTCACTTTGCTAAAATCTATTTCATCTCTGTGATTGTATTTTCATCTTTACTCACAGTCATTATATGTGGGGGGCTGCCTTTTCCTTTGGGGAATTTCTCTGAGGCAAGGTAGGCTTATTTTTCTATCTTCAGGCTAGCTAGTTTCTCAGGCTGTGCCCGAGGCGCCTAGGTCTGGTCAGGAGCGCTCCACGGCTACCTCTAGTGTGGTGTGATAGGATTAGGGATTGCGGTCAGCAGAGTTCCCACGTCTCAGAGCTCGTCCTATGTTATTAGTAACTATCAGGTCATTTTCAGTGCTCTTAACCACCAGGTCCATTGTGGTTCTAAATCACCAGTTCATAACAATACCCCAGTCAGTTTTGCAATTAGTAGATACACCTGTCCACTCCTGCAGTCCAGGCACAACTGCATTACCCTCTACAACCACCGGAGGGAGCCCAAAAGCTGAATTCACATCAGTACCCCCCCTTGAGGAGGGGTCATCGAACCCTCACCAGAGCCCCCAGGCCGATCAGGATGAGCCCGATGAAAGGCATGAACCAAATCAACGGCATGGACATCAGAGGCAGAAACCCAAGAATTATCCTCCTGGCCATACCCCTTCCACTTGACAAGGTACTGAAGCTTCCGCCTCGAAAAACGTGAATCCAAAATCTTCTTAACAACATATTCCAACTCCCCATCGACCAACACAGGGGCCGGAGGATCAACAGAGGGAACAACGGGCTCCACATATTTCCGCAACAAAGATCTATGGAAGACATTATGAATAGCAAAAGAGGCCGGAAGCGCCAGGCGAAAGGACACCGGATTAATAATCTCAGAAATCCTATAAGGACCAATAAACCGAGGCTTAATCTTAGGGGAAGAAACCTTCTTAGGAACATGACGGGAAGATAACCAAACCAGATCACCAACCCAAAGCCGGGAACCAACACACCGACGACGGTTAGCAAAACGCTGAGCCTCCTCTTGAGACAGCACCAAATTGTCCACCACATAAGCCCAAATCTGCTGCAACCTGTCGACCACAGAATCCACACCAGGAAGGTCAGAAGGCTCAACCTGCCCTGAAGAAAAACGAGGATGAAAACCGAAATTACAAAAAAAAGGCGAAACCAAAGTAGCCGAACTAGCCCGATTATTAAGGGCAAACTCGGCCAATGGCAAAAAAGCCACCCAATCATCTTGATCAGCAGACACAAGGCATCTCAAATAGGTCTCCAAGGTCTGATTAGTTCGCTCAGTCTGGCCATTTGTCTGAGGATGAAATGCAGAGGAAAAAGACAAATCAATGCCCAGCTTGGCACAAAAGGCCCGCCAAAACCTGGAAACAAACTGGGAACCTCTGTCGGACACATTATTCTCCGGAATACCAAGCAAACGCACCACATGCTGAAAAAACAACGGAACCAAATCAGAAGAAGAAGGCAATTTAGGCAAAGTTACCAAATGAACCATCTTAGAAAATCGGTCACAGACAACCCAGCTAACCGACATTCTTTGGGAAACAGGAAGATCGGAAATAAAATCCATAGAAATATGTGTCCAAGGTCTCTCAGGGACCGGCAATGGCAAAAGCAACCCACTAGTGTGGGAACAGCAAGGCTTAGCCCGTGCACAAATCCCACAGGACTGCACAAAAGAACGCACATCCCGTGACAAAGAAGGCCACCAAAAGGACCTACTAACCAAATCTCTGGTACCAAAAATCCCAGGATGGCCAGCCAACACAGAACAATGAACCTCAGAAATCACTTTACTAGTCCATCTATCAGGAACAAACAGTTTCCCCACACGACAGCGGTCCGACTTATCAGCCTGAAATTCCTGAAGAACCCGTCGCAAATCAGGGGAGATGGCAGAAAGAATCACCCTTTCCTTCAAAATGCGGACCTGCTCAAGAACCCCAGGGGAATCAGGAAAAAAACTCCTAAAGAGGGCATCCGCCTTAACATTCTTAGTACCAGGAATGTACGAGACCACAAAATCAAAACGGGAGAAAATCAGGGACCATCGAGCCTGTCTAGGATTCAGCCGTTTGGCAGACTCGAGGTAAATCAGATTCTTATGATTGGTCAGGACCACAATACAGTGCTTGGCCCCCTCAAGCCAATGTCGCCACTCCTCAAATGCCCACTTCATAGCCAACAACTCCCGATTGCCGACATCATAATTGCGTTCCGCAGGCGAAAACTTCCGAGAAAAGAAGGCATACGGTTTCATCAAAGAACCATCAGAATTCCTCTGAGACAAAACGGCCCCTGCCCCAATCTCAGACGCGTCAACCTCAACCTGAAATGGAAGAGAAACATCTGGCTGACGCAACACAGGGGCAGAAGTAAATCAACGTTTAAGCTCCTGAAAGGCAGAAACAGCTGCGGAGGACCAATTCGTCACATCAGCGCCTTTCTTGGTCAAATCGGTTAGAGGTTTAACCACACTGGAGAAGTTGGCAATGAAACGACGATAAAAATTAGCAAAGCCCAAAAATTTCTGAAGGCTCTTCACAGATGTGGGCTGAATCCAATCATGAATGGCCTGAACCTTAACCGGATCCATTTCTATAGATGAGGGAGAAAAAATGAAACCCAAAAAAGAAACCTTCTGCACTCCAAAGAGGCACTTTGACCCCTTCACAAATAAAGCATTATTACGGAGGATCTGAAATACCATCCTGACCTGTTTCACATGAGACTCCCAATCATTGGAAAAAATCAAAATATCATCCAAATATACAACCATGAATTTATCAAGATAACTCCGAAAGATATCATGCATAAAGGATTGGAACACAGATGGGGCATTAGAGAGTCCGAATGGCATCACAAGGTATTCAAAATGGCCTTCGGGCGTATTAAATACAGTTTTCCATTCGTCACCCTGCTTGATACGAATAAGATTATATGCCCCTCGAAGGTCAATCTTAGTAAACCAGCTAGACCCCTTAATCCTAGCAAACAAATCAGTAAGCAAAGGCAAGGGGTATTGGAATTTAACCGTGATCTTATTCAAGAGGCGATAATCAATACAGGGTCTCAAGGAGCCATCCTTCTTGGCAACAAAAAAGAACCCCGCTCCCAGCGGTGAAGAAGATGGCCGAATATACTCTTTCTCCAAAGACTCCTTAATATAGCTCCGCATGGCGGTATGTTCAGGCACAGAAAGGTTGAAAAGTCAGCCCTTAGGGAACTTACAACCTGGAATCAAGTCAATAGCACAATCACAGTCCCTATGTGGTGGAAGGGAACTGGATTTGGGCTCATCGAATACATCCTGGAGGTCTGACAAAAACTCAGGAACTTCAGAAGAGGGGGAAGAGGAAATTGACATCAAAGGAACCTGATCATGAACCCCCTGACAACCCCAACTAGTCACAGACATGGATTTCCAATCTACCACCGGATTATGTAGCTGCAACCATGGAAAACCCAGCACAATATCATCATGCAAATTATGCAACACCAGAAAACGACAATCTTCCTGATGGGCTGGCACCATGCGCATGGTCAGCTGTGTCCAAAACTGAGGTTTATTTTTAGCCAACGGTGTAGCATCAATGCCCCTCAAAGGAATAGGGTTCTGCAAAGGCTGTAAGGGAAAACCACAACATCTGGCAAATTCTAAGTCCATCAAGTTCAGAGTGGCGCCTGAATCCACAAATGCCATGACAGAAAATGATGATAATGAGCAGATCAAGGTCACGGATAACAGAAATTTAGTTTGTATAGTACTGATGGCAACAGAACTAGCGATTCTCTTAGTGTGCTTAGGGCAATCAGAAATAACATGAGCAGAATCGCCGCAGTAAAAACACAACCTATTCTGACGCCTGAATGTTTGACGTTCAGCTCTAGACAAAATCCTATCACATTGCATAGGTTCAGTACTCTGCTCAGAGGACACTGCCATATGGTGCACAGCTTTGAGCTCGCGCAGACGCCGATCAATCTGAATGGCCAGAGCCTTAGAATCACTCAGACCAGCAGGCGTGGGGAACCCCACCATAACATCTTTAACAGATTCAGAAAGAACCTTTCTGAAAATTGCCGCCAAGGCATCCTCATTCCATTTAGTCAGTACAGACCATTTTCTAAATTTCTGGCAATACAATTCTGCCGCTTGTTGACCTTGACACAGGGCTAACAAGATTTTTTCAGCCTGATCCACAGAATTAAGTAAATAAGGCAGCACACTGCAGCGCTAAAACCTGCAAACTTGAAACATGAAATTTGAACTGCATTACTGCACTAGAAATATGAAAAATGAGAGCGTTTAGCGCATAAAAATGGCCAATTTTATGTGTGCCTGGTAGCCCCTTTACGGCATCTCTCTTATACCAGGTCCTAAACTTGCCTTACCTCGCTGAGAATAAACGTCTCCATCTGAATGGGTGCATGTGATACCTCTTGCTAGACTAAAATTCTCTCTCTCTGTGGAGGGGTATTGGACCTGCTGTAATTAAAACACCTGTAGGCTAGGAGGCGGAGTGCACGATCAGAAGGCTAAAGAATACATTTCAAAAACCTGACCGGCACATCCAAACATAGACTAAGTGTGAACAGGTGCTGAACCTACAGTCGCCAACTCGTATATAGTTAAGTAAATAAGGCAGCACACTGCAGCGCTAAAACCTGCAAACTTGAAACATGAAATTTGAACTGCATTACTGCACTAGAAATATGAAAAATGAGAGCGTTTAGCGCATAAAAATGGCCAATTTTATGTGTACCTGATAGCCCCTTCACGGCATCTCTCTTATACCAGGTCCTAAACTTGCCTTACCTCGCTGAGAATAAACGTCTCCATCTGAATGGGTGCATGTGAAACCTCTTGCTAGACTAAAATTCTCTCTCTCTGTGGAGGGGTATTGGACCTGCTGTAATTAAAACACCTGCAGGCTAGGAGGCGGAGTGCACGATCAGAAGGCTAAAGAATACATTTCAAAAACCTGACTGGCACATCCAAACATAGACTAAGTGTGAACAGGTGCTGAACCTAGAGTCGCCAACTCGTATATAGTTAAGTAAATAAGGCAGCACACTGCAGCGCTAAAACCTGCAAACTTGAAACATGAAATTTGAACTGCATTACTGCACTAGAAATATGAAAAATGAGAGCGTTTAGCGCATAAAAATGGCCAATTTTATGTGTACCTGGTAGCCTGTTATGACCTGGTGGTTAGGAGCACCCGGAATGACCTGATAGTTAAACCACATACAGGACGAACTCTGGGATGTGGGAACTCTGCTGACCGCAAGCCCTAATCCTATCACACACACTAGAAATAGCCGTGGAGCGCTCCTGACCAGAAACAGGCGCCTCGTCACAGCCTAAGGGCTATCTAGCCCTAGAGAAGGAAAATAAAGCCTACCTTGCCTCAGAGAAATTCCCCAAAGGTAAAGGAAGACCGCCACATATATTGACTGTGAGTAAAGATTAAAGTCACAAACGCAGAAATGAAACAGGTTTCAGCAAAGGGAGGTCAGACTAACTAAATAGACAGAGGAAAGGAAAGGTAACTTTGCGATCAGTACAAAAACGTACAAAGACCACGCAGAATGTGCAAAAAAAGACCTCCGCACCGACTCACGGTGCAGAGGGGCCACTCTGCATCCCAGAGCTTCCAGCTAGCAAGACAAAATCATGAAAACCAGCTGGACAAGAAAACAGAGAACAAAAATAAGTCTATAAGGAACTTAGCTTCTGCAGGAGAAGGCAGGTCACCAGAGAGATCCAGGAGCGAACTGAACGAATGCAAAAACATTGACAGCTGGCCTAGAGTAACGATCTGAGAGGAGTTAAATAGAACAGCCAACCAAAGGATAAACCACGTCACCTGTGTAAGGAACCTCAGAAGCCGTAGCTTCACTCATAGCCACCAGAGGGAGCCCATAGATGGAACTCGCCGAAGTACCATTCACGACCACAGGATGGAGCTTGACAACAGAATTCACAACAGTAGCCCCTTTACGGTATCTCTCTTATACCAGGTCCTAAACTTGCCTTACCTCGCTGAGAATAAACGTCTCCATCTGAATGGGTGCATGTGAAACCTCTTGCTAGACTAAAATTCTCTCTCTCTGTGGAGGGGTATTGGACCTGCTGTAATTAAAACACCTGCAGGCTAGGAGGCGCAGTGCACGATCAGAAGGCTAAAGAATACATTTCAAAAACCTGACCGGCACATCCAAACATAGACTAAGTGTGAACAGGTGCTGAACCTACAGTCGCCAACTCGTATATAGTTAAGTAAATAAGGCAGCACACTGCAGCGCTAAAACCTGCAAACTTGAAACATGAAATTTGAACTGCATTACTGCACTAGAAATATGAAAAATGAGAGCGTTTAGCGCATAAAAATGGCCAATTTTATGTGTACCTGGTAGCCTGTTATGACCTGGTGGTTAGGAGCACCCGGAATGACCTGATAGTTAAACCACATACTGGACGAACTCTGGGATGTGGGAACTCTGCTGACCGCAAGCCCTAATCCTATCACACACACTAGAAATAGCCGTGGAGTGCTCCTGACCAGAAACAGGTGCCTCGTCACAGCCTAAGGGCTATCTAGCCCTAGAGAAGGAAAATAAAGCCTACCTTGCCTCAGAGAAATTCCCCAAAGGTAAAGGAAGCCCGCCACATATATTGACTGTGAGTAAAGATGAAAGTCACAAACGCAGAAATGAAACAGGTTTCAGCAAAGGGAGGTCAGACTAACTAAATAGACAGAGGAAAGGAAAGGTAACTTTGCGATCAGTACAAAAACGTACAAAGACCACGCAGAGTGTGCAAAAAAAGACCTCCGCACCGACTCACGGTGCGTAGGGGCCACTCTGCATCCCAGAGCTTCCAGCTAGCAAGACAATATCATGAAAACCAGCTGGACAAGAAAACAGAGAACAAAAATAAGTCTATAAGGAACTTAGCTTCTGCAGGAGAAGGCAGGTCACCAGAGAGATCCAGGAGCGAACTGAACGAATGCAAAAACATTGACAGCTGGCCTAGAGTAACGATCTGAGAGGAGTTAAATAGAACAGCCAACCAAAGGATAAACCACGTCACCTGTGTAAGGAACCTCAGAAGCCGTAGCTTCACTCATAGTCACCAGAGGGAGCCCATAGATGGAACTCGCCGAAGTACCATTCACGACCACAGGAGGGAGCTTGACAACAGAATACACAACAGTACCCCCCCTTGAGGAGGGGTCACCGAACCCTCGCCAGAGCCCCCAGGCCGACCAGGATGAACCAAATGAAAGGCACGAACAAGATCGGCAGCATGAACATCAGAGGCAAAAACCCAGGAATTATCTTCCTGACCATAACCCTTCCACTTGACCAGGTACTGGAGTTTCTGTCTTGAAACACGAGAATCCAAAATCTTCTCCACCACATACTCCAACTCCCCCTCGACCAACACCGGGGCAGGAGGATCAACGGAGGGAGCCATAGGCGCCACGTATCTCCGCAACAACGACCTATGGAACACAATATGGATGGCAAAAGAAGCTGGAAGGTCCAAACGAAAAGACACAGGATTAAGAACTTCAGAAATCTTATATGGCCCAATGAACTGAGGCTTAAACTTAGGAGAGGAAACCTTCATAGGAACGTGACGAGATGACAACCAAACCAAATCCCCAACACGAAGTCGGGGACCAACACAACGCCGGCGGTTAGCGATACGTTGAGCCTTCTCCTGGGACAATGTCAAATTGTCCACCACATGAGTCCAAATCTGCTGCAACCTGTCCACCACCGCATCCACACCAGGACAGTCCGAAGGCTCAACCTGCCCTGAAGAGAAACGAGGATGGAAACCAGAATTACAGAAAAACGGAGAAACTAAAGTAGCCGAGCTGGCCCGATTATTAAGGGCGAACTCAGCCAAAGGCAAGAAGGACACCCAATCATCCTGATCAGCAGAGACAAAGCATCTCATATATGTCTCCAAAGTCTGATTAGTTCGTTCGGTTTGGCCATTAGTCTGAGGATGGAAAGCCGAAGAAAAAGACTAATCAATGCCCATCTTAGAGCAAAAGGACCGCCAAAACCTCGAAACAAACTGGGAACCCCTGTCCGAGACGATGTTTTCTGGAATGCCATGCAAACAAACCACATGCTGGAAAAACAATGGCACCAAATCAGAGGAGGAAGGCAATTTAGGTAAGGGTACCAAATGGACCATCTTAGAGAAGCGATCACAAACCACCCAAACGACCGACATCCTTTGAGAAACAGGGAGATCAGAAATAAAATCCATGGAAATATGCGCCCAGGGCCTCTTCGGGATCGGCAAGGGCAAAAGGAACCCACTGGCACGAGAACAGCAGGGCTTAGCCCGAGCACAAGTCCCACAGGACTGCACAAAAGAACGCACATCCCGTGACAAAGAAGGCCACCAAAAGGATCTAGCCACGAAATCTCTGGTACCAAAGATTCCAGGATGACCAGCCAACACTGAACAATGAATCTCAGAGATAACTCTACTAGTCCATCTATCAGGGACAAACAGTTTCTCTATAGGACAACGGTCCGGTCTATCAGCCTGAAACTTTTGCAGCACACGCCGCAAATCAGGGGAAATGGCAGACAAAATTACCCCTTCTTTAAGAATACACGTCGGCTCCGGAACACCCGGAGAATCAGGCACAAAACTCCTTGACAGGGTGTCAGCCTTCACATTCTTAGATCCCGGAAGGTATGAAACCACAAAATCAAAACGGGAGAAAAAGAGCGACCATCGAGCCTGTCTAGGATTCAACCGTTTGGCAGACTCGAGATAAGTTAAATTCTTGTGATCAGTCAAGACCACCATGCGATGTTTAGCTCCTTCAAGCCAATGTCGCCACTCCTCGAATGCCCACTTCATGGCCAAAAACTCCCGATTGCCCACATCATAATTGCGCTCAGTAGGTGAGAATTTTCTAGAAAAGAAGGCACAGGGTTTCATCACCGAGCCATCAGAACTTCTTTGCGACAACACAGCCCCTGCTCCAATTTCAGATGCATCAACCTCAACCTGAAAAGGGAGCGAAACATCTGGCTGGCACAACACAGGGGCAGAAGCAAAACGTCGCTTCAACTCCTGAAAAGCCTCTACAGCCGCAGAGGACCAATTGACCACATCTGCACCTTTCTTGGTCAAATCAGTCAACGGTTTAGCAATACTGGAAAAAGTAGCGATGAAGCGACGATAAAAATTAGCAAAGCCCAGAAACTTCTGCAAGCTCTTCACAGATGTCGGCTGAGTCCAATCGTAAATGGCCTGAACTTTAACAGGGTCCATCTCGATAGTAGAAGGGGAAAAAATGAAACCCAAAAATGAAACCTTCTGAACTCCAAAGAGACACTTTGACCCCTTCACAAACAAGGAATTTGCACGAAGGACCTGGAACACCATTCTGACCTGCTTCACATGAGACTCCCAATCATCCGAAAAGACCAAAATGTCATCCAAATATACAATCATGAATCTATCCAGGTACTCTCGGAAGATGTCATGCATAAAGGACTGAAACACAGATGGAGCATTAGAAAGCCCGAATGGCATAACCAGGTACTCAAAATGGCCCTCGGGCGTATTAAATGCCGTTTTCCATTCATCACCCTGTTTAATTCGCACAAGATTATACGCACCACGCAGATCTATCTTGGTGAACCAACTAGCCCCCTTAATCCGAGCAAATAAATCAGACAGCTGCGGCAAAAGATACTGAAATTTGACTGTGATCTTATTAAGAAGGCGGTAATCAATACAAGGTCTCAAAGAACCATCCTTCTTGGTCACAAAAAAGAACCCTGCTCCCAACGGTGATGACGACGGACGAATATGACCCTTCTCCAAGGATTCCTTTATATAACTCCGCATAGCGGCGTGCTCTGGCACAGATAAATTAAACAGACGGCCCTTAGGAAACTTACTACCAGGAATCAAATTAATAGCACAGTCGCAATCCCTATGAGGAGGTAGGGCACCGGATTTGGACTCTTCAAATACATCCCGGTAATCTGATAAAAACTCAGGGACTTCAGAAGGAGTGGAAGGCGAAATTGACAGCAATGGAACATCACCATGTACCCCCTGACAACTCCAGCTGGACACCGACATAGATTTCCAATCCAACACTGCATTATGGACCTGTAGCCATGGCAACCCCAAAACGACCACATCATGCAGATTATGCAAGACCAAAAAGCGAATATCCTCCTGATGTGCAGGAGCCATGCACATGGTCAATTGAGTCCAGTACTGAGGCTTATTCTTGGCCAAAGGCGTAGCATCAATTCCTCTCAATGGAATAGGATACTGCAAGGGCTCCAAGAAAAAACCACAGCGCCTGGGAAACTCCAAGTCCATCAAATTCAGGGCGCCTGAATCCACAAATGCCCTTACAGAAAAGGACGACAGAGAGCAAATCAGAGTAACGGACAAAAGAAATTTAGACTGTACCGTACCAATAGTGGCAGACCTAGCGAACCGCTTAGTGCGCTTAGGACAATCGGAGATAGCATGAGTGGATTCACCACAGTAAAGACACAGCCCATTCCGACGTCAGTGTTCCTGCCGTTCAGCTCTGGTCAAAGTCCTATCACACTGCATAGGCTCTGGCCTATTCTCAGAGAACACCGCCAGATGGTGCACAGCTTTGCGCTCACGCATGTGCCGATCGATCTGAATGGCCAAAGACATAGACTCATTCAGACCAGCAGGTGTGGGAAATCCCACCATGACATCCTTAAGGGCTTCAGAAAGACCCTTTCTGAAAATTGCCGCCAGGGCACATTCATTCCACTGAGTAAGCACTGACCACTTTCTAAACCTCTGACAGTACACCTCCGCTTCATCCTGACCCTGACACAAAGCCAGCAAGATTTTCTCTGCCTGATCCACTGAATTTGGTTCATCATAAAGCAATCTAAGCGCCAGAAAAAACACATCAACATCACGCAATGCCGGATCTCCTGGCGCAAGGGAAAATGCCCAGTCTTGAGGGTCACCACGTAACAAAGAAATAATGATTTTTACTTGTTGAGCGGGGTCACCAGAGGAGCGGGGTTTCAAAGCTAGAAACAGTTTACAATTATTTTTGAAATTCAAGAACCTAGATCTATCCCCAGAAAATAAGTCAGGAATAGAAATTCTAGGCTCTAACATAGGATTCTGAACCACAAAATCTTGAATGTTTTGTACTCTTGCAGTGAGATGATCCACACAAGAGGACAAACCTTGAATGTCCATAACTACACCTGTGTCCTGAACCACCCAAAGGTCTAGGGGATAACAAAGACAAAACACAGTGCAAAGAAAAAAAAATGGTCTCAGAAGTTCTCTTATCTCTCTATTGAGATGCATTAATACTTATGGGCCAGCTGTACTGTTATGACCTGGTGGTTAGGAGCACCCGGAATGACCTGATAGTTAAACCACATACAGGACGAACTCTGGGATGTGGGAACTCTGCTGACCGCAAGCCCTAATCCTATCACACACACTAGAAATAGCTGTGGAGCGCTCCTGACCAGAAAGAGGCGCCTCGTCACAGCCTAAGGGCTATCTAGCCCTAGAGAAGGAAAATGAAGGCTACCTTGCCTCAGAGAAATTCCCCAAAGGTAAAGGAAGCCCCCCACATATATTGACTGTGAGTAAAGATGAAAGTCACAAACGCAGAAATGAAACAGATTTCAGCAAAGGGAGGCCAGACTAACTAAATAGACAGAGGAAAGGAAAGGTAACTTTGCGATCAGTACAAAAACGTACAAAGACCACGCAGAGTGTGCAAAAAAAGACCTCCGTACCGACTCACGGTGCGGAGGGGCCACTCTGCATCCCAGAGCTTCCAGCTAGCAAGACAAAATCATGAAAACCAGCTGGACAAGAAAACAGAGAACAAAAATAAGACTATAAGGAACTTAGCTTCTGCAGGAGAAGGCAGATCCAGGAGCGAACTGAACGAATGCAAAAACATTGACAGCTGGCCTAGAGTAACGATCTGAGAGGAGTTAGATAGAACAGCCAACCAAAGGATAAACCACGTCACCTCTGTAAGGAACCTCAGAAGCCGTAGCTTCACTCATAGCCACCAGAGGGAGCCCATAGATGGAACTCGCCGAAGTACCATTCACGACCACAGGAGGGAGCTTGACAACAGAATTCACAACAGTAGCCCCTTTACGGCATCTCTCTTATACCAGGTCCTAAACTTGCCTTACCTCGCTGAGAATAAACGTCTCCATCTGAATGGGTGCATGTGAAACCTCTTGCTAGACTAAAATTCTCTCTCTCTGTGGAGGGGTATTGGACCTGCTGTAATTAAAACACCTGCAAGCTAGGAGGCGGAGTGCACGATCAGAAGGCTAAAGAATACATTTCAAAAACCTGACCGGCACATCCAAACATAGACTAAGTGTGAACAGGTGCTGAACCTAGAGTCGCCAACTCGTATATAGTTAAGTAAATAAGGCAGCACACTGCAGCGCTAAAACCTGCAAACTTGAAACATGAAATTTGAACTGCATTACTGCACTAGAAATATGAAAAATGAGAGCGTTTAGCGCATAAAAATGGCCAATTTTATGTGTACCTGATAGCCCCTTTACGGCATCTCTCTTATAACAGGTCCTAAACTTGCCTTACCTCGCTGAGAATAAACGTCTCCATCTGAATGGGTGCATGTGAAACCTCTTGCTAGACTAAAATTCTCTCTCTCTGTGGAGGGGTATTGGACCTGCTGTAATTAAAACACCTGTAGGCTAGGAGGCGGAGTGCACGATCAGAAGGCTAAAGAATACATTTCAAAAACGGGCACATCCAAACATAGACTAAGTGTAAACAGGTGCTGAAAAATGAGAGCGTTTAGCGCATAAAAATGGCCAATTTTATGTGTACCTGATAGCCCCTTTACGGCATCTCTCTTATAACAGGTCCTAAACTTGCCTTACCTCGCTGAGAATAAACGTCTCCATCTGAATGGGTGCATGTGAAACCTCTTGCTAGACTAAAATTCTCTCTCTCTGTGGAGGGGTATTGGACCTGCTGTAATTAAAACACCTGTAGGCTAGGAGGCGGAGTGCACGATCAGAAGGCTAAAGAATACATTTCAAAAACGGGCACATCCAAACATAGACTAAGTGTAAACAGGTGCTGAAAAATGAGAGCGTTTAGCGCATAAAAATGCATGTGACACCTCTTGCTAGACTAATTACAGCAGGTCCAATACCCCTCCACAGAGAGAGAGAATTTTAGTCTAGCAAGAGGTTTCACATGCACCCATTTAGATGGAGACGTTTATTCTCAGTGAGGTAAGGCAAGTTTAGGACCTGGTATAAGAGAGATGCCGTAAAGGGGCTGCCAGTTACACATAAAATTGGCCATTTTTATGCGCGAAACGCTCTCATTTTTCATATTTCTAGTGCAGTAATGCAGTTCAAATTTCATGTTTCAAGTTTGCAGGTTTTAGCGCTGCAGTGTGCTGCCTTATTTACTTAACTATATACGAGTTGGTGACTCTAGGTTCAGCACCTGTTCACACTTAGTCTATGTTTGGATGTGACGGTCAGGTTTTTGAAATGTATTCTTTAGCCTTCTGATCGTGCACTCCGCCTCCTAGCCTACAGGTGTTTTAATTACAGCAGGTCCAATACCCCTCCACAGAGAGAGAGAATTTTAGTCTAGCAAGAGGTATCACATGCACCCATTCAGATGGAGACGTTTATTCTCAGCGAGGTAAGGCAAGTTTAGGACCTGGTATAAGAGAGATGCCGTAAAGGGGCTACCAGGTACACATTAAATTGGCCATTTTTATGCGCTAAACACTCTCATTTTTCATATTTCTAGTGCAGTAATGCAGTTCAAATTTCATGTTTCAAGTTTGCAGGTTTTAGCGCTACAGTGTGCTGCCTTATTTACTTAACTATATACAAGTTGGCGACTCTTGGTTCAGCACCTGTTCACACTTAATCTATGTTTGGATGTGCCGGTCAGGTTTTTGAAATGTATTCTTTAGCCTTCTGATCGTGCACTCCGCCTCCTAGCCTACAGTTGTTTTAATTACAGCAGGTCCAATACCCCTCCACAGAGAGAGAGAATTTTAGTCTAGCAAGAGGTATCACATGCACCCATTCAGATGGAGACGTTTATTCTCAGCGAGGTAAGGCAAGTTTAGGACCTGGTATAAGAGAGATGCCGTAAAGGAGCTACCAGGTACACATAAAATTGGCCATTTTTATGCGCTAAACGCTCTCATTTTTCATATTTCTAGTGCAGTAATGCAGTTCAAATTTCATGTTTCAAGTTTGCAGGTTTTAGCGCTGCAGTGTGCTGCCTTATTTACTTAACTATATACGAGTTGGCGACTGTAGGTTCAGCACCTGTTCACACTTAGTCTATGTTTGGATGTGCCGTTCAGGTTTTTGAAATGATCCACAGAATTAGGCTCATCATACAACAACCCCAATGCCTGAAAGAACGAATCAACATTAAGCAAAGCATGACTGCCAGATTCCAGGGAAAATGCCCAATCCTCTGTATCACCACGCAGCAGAGATATGATGATTCTAACCTGTTGAATAGGATCACCAGAAGACCGGGGTCTTAATGCAAAAAACAGTTTACAGTTATTTTTGAAACTCAAAAATTTGGATCTGTCACCAAAGAATAAATCAGGAGTGGGAATCTTAGGTTCTAAGGCAGGAGTTTGAACAATGAAATATGAAATACCCTGTACCCTAGCAGCAAGCTCATCCACCCGAGAAACTAACTCCTGAACATTCATGTTAATACTAGACTCCGTAGCCACCCAGAGGTAAAGAGGGAGGAAAATACCAAACAGGCTAAGGAAAAAAAAAATGGCTCAAAAGCTTTCCGCCCTTCTTCTGAGATGCAATTAACTCATTGTTGGCCAGTTGTACTGTTATGATTTGGTGGCCTAGGAGCAGCATGAGACGGACTCTGGAGAAGGTGGTCCCTGTACTGACCGCAAACCCTGAACTAGCAGCGCAACTAGAAGTAGCCGTGGGGGGTACCTAACACTCCCTAGACCCCTCGACACAGCCTAAGATCTAACTACCCCTAAAGACAGAAACAGGAAACCTATCTTGCCTCAGAGAAAATCCCCAAAGGATAGATAGCCCCCCACAAATATTGACTGTGAGAGGAGAGGGAAATAACATACGCAGATATGAAATCAGATTTTAGCATAGGAGGCCATACTAGCTAAAAAGAAAGAAAAGAACAGAGTACTATGCGGTCAGTACAAAAACACTAGAAAATATCCACCGCAGAAAATACGGATCACCACATCTGACTAAAGACATGGGGGGTATATCTGCATCTCCAGAGAAATATCTAGGCTGCAAAAAATCCTTCTCAGACTAAGCTGGACAAAACAAAAACATGAAAATGCACAGAACTATAAAGTCCACTGCAGGTGGACAGCAAAAACCAAGCAGGACTTATCTTAGTAGAAAAGCACAGCAAACTGGAGGGACCAGCAGGGAAGTGAATCCTTCCAGAACAATGGACAACTGGCACTGACTAAAGGATCCTGCAAAGCTATATACCCCAGTCAGTTTTGCAATTAGTAGATACACCTGTCCACTCCTGCAGTCCAGGCACAACTGCATTACCCTCTACAACCACCGGAGGGAGCTTAAAAGCTGAATTCACAACAGCAGACACAGTTAGTAGGCCCAAATACTAAAGAAGGCTAAATGCAGTTCGAAATTAGTAACAGGACTAAACAGGTGGCATTGCTTTGTTCAGTGGAGGACAACTGTAATGAGTGGCAGACACAGTAAGTAGGCCCAAATAATAAAGTAGGCTAAATGCAGCTCAAAATTGGTGACAGGACTAAACAGGCGGCATTGCTTTGTTCAGTGGAGGACAACTGTAATGAGTGGCAGACACAGTTAGTAGAGCCAAATACTAAAAAAGTCTAAATGCAGTTCAAAATTGTTAACAGGACTAAACAGGCGGCATTGCTTTGTTCAGTGGAGGACAACTGTAATGAGTGGCAGACACAGATAGTAGGCCCAAACAATAAAGTAGGCTAAATGCAGTTCAAAATTGTTAACAGGACTAAACGGGCGGCATTGCTTTATTCAGTGGAGGACAACTGTAATAAGTGGCAGACACAGTTAGTAGGCCCAAATACTAAAGTAGGCTAAATGCAGTTCAAAATTGGTAACAGGACTAAACGGGCGGCATTGCTTTGTTCAGTGGAGGACAACTGTAATGAGTGGCAGAGAAAGTTAGTAAGCCCAAATGCTAAAATTGGTAACAGGACTAAACGGGTGGTGGTATATCAGCCAGCCACTTTTTGCCACTTACATTGTGTTGTTTTATGCACAGGGCCTGAGGTTTGGTTTAGTCTCCCCCCCAAAAAAGTGAGATTCAAATAATCACAAAGTGGATATACTGCAGTCCTGTTAGTTTGTGGTATATCAGTCAGCCACTTTCTGCCACTTAGATAGCGTTGTTATATACACTGGGCCTAAGTTGTGGTTCAGTCTCCCAAAAAAAAGGGAGATTCAAATTCTCACAAAGTGGATATACTTCTGTCCTTTTAGTTTGTCGAATATCAGCCAGCCACTTACTGCCACTTAGATTGTGTTGTTATATACACTGAGCCTAAGTTGTGGTTCAGTCTCCCAAAAAAGGGAGAATTAAAATCTCAACACTAGGGTTGAGCGAAACGGATCGTTCATTTTTAAAAGTCGCCGACTTTTGGCAAAGTCGGGTTTCATGAAACCCGATCCGACCCTTGTGTGGGGTCGGCCATGCGGTACGCGACTTTCGCGCCAAAGTCGCGTTTCAATGACGTGAAAAGCACCATTTCTCAGCCAATGAAGGTGGACGCAGAGTGTGGGCAGCGTGATGACATAGGTCCTGGTCCCCACCATCTTAGAGAAGGGCATTGCAGTGATTGGCTTGCTGTCTGCGGCGTCACAGGGGCTATAAAGGGGCGTTCCCGCCGACCGCCATCTTACTGCTGCTGATCTGAGCCTAGGGAGAGGTTGCTGCCGCTTCGTCAGAAGCAGGGATAGCGTTAGGCAGGGTCCATTAACCACCAAACCGCTTGTGCTGTAGCGATTTCCACTGTCCAACACCACCTTTGTTTGCAGGGACAGTGGAAGCTACATTTTTTTTTCCTCAGCGCTGTAGCTCATTGGGCTGCCCTAGAAGGCTCCCTGATAGCTGCATTGCTGTGTGTACGCCGCTGTGCAAACCAACTGCTTTTTTCAAAGCACAAATCCTGTTGTTCCTTCCTTTCTGCACAGCTATCTTGTTTGCTTGTCCACACTTTTTATTTCATTTGTGCATCAGTCCACTCCTTATTGCTGCCTGCCATACCTGGCTGAGTTTACTGCAGGGAGATAGTAATTGTAGGACAGTCCCTGTTTTTTTTTTTTGTGGGAGATTAAGATTGGCATTTCTGCTAGAGTGCCATCCCTGTGTGTGCCATCTCTCTCACATAGAGGGCCATAGAAAGCCTTTTCATTTTTCTGTTTTTTTTGTGGGGTTTATAAATTCTCCCTGATAAAAAAAATACAGTGGGAGATTAATATCGGCCTTTGGGCTTCTGTGCCAGTCCTGAGTGTGCCATCTCTCTCTCAAATAGTGGGCCATAGAAAGCCTATTAATTTTTTTTTATTGGGTTTCTAAATACTCCCAGAAAAAATATAAAAAAAATCAGTGGGAGATTAATATTGCCCTTTCTGCTTGTGTGCCACTCCTGACTCCTGGGTGTGCCATCTCTCTCTCTCAACTAGTGGGCCATAGAAAGCCTATTTTTTTTTTATTGTGTTTCTACATTCTCCCTGAAAAAATCAAAAAGAAATCAGTGGGAGATTAATATTGCCCTTTCTGCTTGTGTGCCACTCCTTACTCCTGGGTGTGCCATCTCTCTCTTTCATATAGTGGGCACTGGGCCATAGAAAGCCTATTTTTTATTTTTTTTATTATTGTGTTTCTAAATTCTCCCTGAAAAAATCAAAAAGAAATCAGTGGGAGATTAATATTAAGTAATGAACACTGGCGCTGTACACTACGGGCAATGGAGGGAAGGGGGAAAGAGGCTAATGGAGAGAAATGGAGGAGGGAAAGAGGAGGGGATAGAGCTGCTGGTGGGATGGCAGGGTCTGTGCTATACCCTGTCTAAAAGAATAGACTGGAAACTATGTACTAATGACCCACCTGCGCTCAGAAAACAAAAACAATACTAGCAATACAGCAACATGGACGGAGCCACTTGCGCTCCGATAAATGCAATAGATATGTATGAAATAAATGGGCTATGCCTACAACAACAATAGTATACTGACCGCCTCCTATTGGTGGCATGAAAATATGTCAGCTGAGGACCAACTGTATTGGAGTGCCCACAGGTAGTGAAACGTTCACTTACTAGTACTGACGGTCCGGATAGTTGCAGAAAGCAATACAAGTCCCAGACTTGCGTCGGGTGATGTGCTGGGCTGTGCTGTGAGATAGCCGGTAAGTGCTAAGAGCGGCTGTGTCCAGAGCACACGCTGAACGCTGGGGCGTCTGAAGAGGTAAAGCTGCTAGTACTGAAGGTCCGGATAGCTGCAGAAAGCAATGGAAGTCCCAGACTTGCGTCGGATGATGTGCTGGGCTGCGTTGTGAGATAGCCGATAAGTGCTAACGGCTGTGTCCAGAGCAAACGCTGAACGCAGGGGCGTCTGAAAAGGTAAAGACAGCCAACTCCTGGCGTGCCCCGGCCGGAAGCAACGCCGGAGCAGTAGCGGTGTGTGAGGGGGGCGTGGCTAAGATAGTGTCGTCACGAGTAGGGCGGGTATAGTAACAGGGGGAACCAATCCAACGCGTTTCGAAGGAGGTGCTCCTTCTTCGTCAGGGAGATTAATATTGCCCTTTCTGCTTGTGTGCCACTCCTGACTCCTGGGTGTGCCATCTCTCTCTTTCAAATAGTGGGCACTGGGCCATAGAAAGGCTAATTTTTTTTTTATTTGGTTTCTAAATTCTCCCTGAAAAAATCATTTTATTTTATTTGGTTTCTAAATTCTTCCTGAAAAAATCATTTTATTTTATTTTGTTTCTAAAGTCTCCCTGAAAAAAAAAAAAAATCAGTGGGAGATTAATATTGCCCTTTCTGCTTGTGTGACAGTCTTGACTCCTGGATGTGCCATCTCTCTATCTCTCAAATAGTGGGCACTGGGCCATAGAAAGGCTATTTTTTTTTAATTTGGTTTCTAAATTCTCCCTGAAAAAATCATTTTATTTTATTTGGTTTCTAAATTCTTCCTGAAAAAATCATTTTATTTTATTTTGTTTCTAAAGTCTCCCTGAAAAAAAAAAAAAAAAATCAGTCGGAGATTAATATTGCCCTTTCTGCTTGTGTGACAGTCTTGACTCCTGGGTGTGCCATCTCTCTCTCTCTCTCTCTCAAATAGTGGGCCATAGAAAGCCTCTTTTTTTTTTTTATTTGGTTTCTAAATTCTCCCTGAACAAATAAAAAAAAAAAGTGGGAGATCAATATTGACATTTCTACTTGAGTGACAGTCCTGCGTGTGTGGCATCTCTCTCATTTGGTGCCACCGAAAACAGAGTGTGTAACATTGTGCCTGATTTTCCTTGCGGTCTCACCCACCTGTAAAGGGATATCTAAATCATACTGAAGTTATAGCTCACCGTGTAAGTTGTTTGACAGCAACAAATACCGTTACTTTGGTTACGTTCTTAAAACAATGAGGAAGTCTGGTGGAAGAGGTCGTGGCCGTGGGCGTTCATTGTCAGCTGGTAATGATGGTAGTGGTAGTGGAGCATCAGGTGGTCGTGGGAAAAAAAATATTGCACCTAAGCCTGGAGCTGTGGAGCCAGGTTCGTCGTCTGGCTACACAAGGCCTCGAACGCTCCCTTTTCTGGGAGTAGGAAAACCGCTTTTAAAGCCGGAGCAGCAAGAGCAAGTTTTGGCTTACCTTGCTGACTCAGCCTCTAGCTCTTTTGCCTCCTCTTTTGAAACTGGTAAATGTAAAAGCAGCGCGTTGTTAGTGGATGTTCACGGTCAGGGACAAGTCGCTTCCTTGTCCTCTTCAGCAAAAACAACAACAGAGAAGGATGCAGCAGGCGACACAATGGGTTACTCTATGGAGCTCTTTACACATACCGTCCCTGGCTTAGAAAGTGAAGCAGTTAACAGGCCATGCCCATTACAAGTTGAATCTGACATGGAGTGCACTGATGCACAGCCACAGCCAGACTACTATGCTGGTCCTTTGACTCAGACCACAACATTGCCCTCGCAGGTTACTGATCCAGAATCAGACCCTGATGAGACTATGTTGCCCCGTCACGAACGCTCTACCACCGACTTACACGGTGACACAGACGAAGTTGCGCCCGAGCTAGAAGAGGAGGTTATAGATGACCCAGTTGTTGACCCTGATCGGCAGCCATTGGGGGAACAGGGTGCAGGCGGCAGTAGTTCTGAAGTGGAGGAGGAGGGGCCGCAGCAGGCATCAATATCGCAACAGGTTCCATCTGCCGGGCCCGTAGATGGGACAAAACGCGTGGCAAAGCCAAAAACTGTTGGAGGACAGCGTGTCCATCCGGTTAAAGCTCAGTCTGCAATGCCTGAAAAGGGATCCGAGGCTCGAAAGAGTGCAGTCTGGCATTTTTTTAAACAACATCCAATTGATCCGCACAAAGTCATCTGTCAAAAATTTTCACCTACCTTAAGCAGAGGTCAGAATCTGAAAAGTCTGAATACAAGTTGCATGCATAGATATTTAACCACCATGCATTTGCAAGCCTGGACTAACTACCAAACGTCCCTTAAGGTTGTAGCACCCTCGGCCAATGAAGCTACTCACCAATGCTACATCCCTGCCGTCACTGTAATGCCACCATTTTCCGCACCACCTGCAGTATCTATGAAGGTTTCTTTGCCAGGCCAAAGCAGTCAGGGTCAGGGAATCACCAGTTTCGTAGTATGAAACACTGCATCTAGGGCACAGGCAGAAACAATACCGTCTCCAACTGTCTCTCAGTCTGCCATGTCCACCGGCACACCCGCTAGTTCCACGATCTCCAGCTCTCCAGTCCAGCTCACCCTACATGAGACTCTGGTTAGAAAAAGGAAGTACTTATCCTCGCATCCACGTACACAGGGTTTGAACGCCCACATAGCTAGACTAATCTCGTTAGAGATGATGCCCTACCGGTTAGTTGAAAGTGAAGCTTTCAAAGCCCTGATGGACTACGCTGTACCACGCTACGAGCTACCCAGTCGACACTTCTTTTCGAGAAAAGCCATCCCAGCCCTCCACCAGCATGTTAAAGAGCGCATCGTCCATGCACTCAGGCAATCTGTGAGTCCAAAGGTGCACCTGACAACAGATGCATGGACCAGTAGGCATGGCCAGGGACGTTACGTGTCCATCACGGCACACTGGGTGAATGTGGTGGATGCAGGGACCACAGGGGACAGCAATTTCGAGACAGTTCTGCCTAGCCCACGGTCTAGGAAACAGTTGGCTGTAGGCATTCGCACCCCCTTCTCCTCGTCCTCCTGCAGAAGCGAGAGCTCGTCCACAGATCGCAGTCGCCCAATCACTCCATCCGCAGCTGCCACTGTTGCACACCAGTTGTCCCATTATGGGGCAGCTACTGGCAAGCGTCAGCAGGCTGTATTGGCTATGAAGTGTTTGGGCGACAGACACACCGCGGAAGTTCTGTCCGAGTTCTTGCAGAAAGAAACGCAGTCGTGGCTGGGCACAGTAGATCTTGAGGCAGGCAAGGTAGTGAGTGATAACGGAAGGAATTTCATGGCTGCCATCTCCCTTTCCCAACTGAAACACATTCCTTGCCTGGCTCACACCTTAAACCTGGTGGTGCAGTGCTTCCTGAAAAGTTATCCGGGGTTATCCGACCTGCTCCTCAAAGTGCGCGGACTTTGCTCACATATCCGCCGTTCGCCCGTACACTCCAGCCGTATGCAGACCTATCAGCGGTCTTTGAACCATCCCCAGCATCGCCTAATCATAGACGTTGCAACAAGGTGGAACTCAAAACTGCACATGCTTCAGAGACTGTGCGAACAGAGGCGGGCTGTAATGTTTTTGTGGGAGGATACGCATACACGGGCAGGCAGTAGGATGGCAGACATGGAGTTGTCAGGTGTGCAGTGGTCGAAGATACAAGACATGTGTCAAGTCCTTCAGTGTTTTGAGGAATGCACACGGCTGGTTAGTGCAGACAACGCCATAATAAGCATGAGCATCCCCCTAATGCGTCTGCTGATGCAAAGTTTGACGCACATAAAAAATCAGGCATCTGCAGCAGAGGAAGAGGAAAGCCTTGATGACAGTCAGCCATTGTCTGGTCAGGGCAGTGTACAGGACGAGGTAGCGGACGAAGAGGAGGAGGACGAGGAGGATGAGTATATTTTTAATGAGGAAGCTTTTCCGGGGCCACTGGAAATTGGTGGCGTGGTAAGGCCGGGTTCTGGTTTTTTGAGGGACACAAGTGACGTAGATTTGCCTGAAACTGCCCCTCAACCAAGCACAACCGCTGATTTGACAACTGGAAGTTTGGCCCACATGGCGAATTATGCCTTACGTATCCTCAAAAGGGACACACGCATTACTAAAATGATGAACGATGACGATTACTGGTTGGCCTGCCTCCTTGATCCTCGCTATAAAGGCAAATTGCAAAATATTATGCCACATGAGAACTTGGAACTAATATTAGCAACCAAACAATCAACTCTTGTTGACCGTTTGCTTCAGGCATTCCCAGCACACAGCGCCTGCAATCGTTCTCACACGAGCAGCAGGGGGCAGCAGAACAGAAGTGTTAGAGGTGCAGAAATCCGAAGTGGCGTTGGACAGAGGGATTTTCTGACCAGGTTGTGGAGTGATTTTGCTATGACCGCAGACAGGACAGGTACTGCTGCATCAATTCAAAGTGACAGGAGACAACATTTGTCCAGTATGGTTACTAACTATTTTTCATCACTTATCGATGTTCTACCTCAACCGTCATTCCCATTTGATTACTGGGCATCCAAATTAGACACCTGGCCAGAATTGGCAGAATATGCATTGCAGGAGCTTGCTTGCCCGGCAGCTAGTGTCCTATCAGAAAGAGTATTCAGTGCTGCAGGTTCAATATTAACCAAAAAAAGGACTCGTCTGGCCACCCAAAATGTTGATGATCTAACCTTCATTAAAATGAACCACAACTGGATTTCGAATTCTTTTGCCCCACCTTGCCCGGCCGACACCTAGCTTTCCTATGAAAAGGTATTGCCTGTGGACTACTCTGAATGACTTTAACAATCTCGTAATTTGCAGCAGCTGATTGTCCAGCATACGACATGTTTACACCTCCCTAAATGGCCAAAATCCCCACACGGGGCCGTGGTATCGCCACTTGGCGCAAGCACCCGTGAGAGTGCTGTTTGTCTGAAGAGGTGGGTGTGCCCGCTTTTGGTCTACGGCACTGCCACTGGGTCCCTCATAGTACAATAAAGTGTCTCTGGTGGTGGTGGTGCGCACCCAACGTCAGACACACTGTTGTAACATGAGGGGCCCTGGGCATGTACCGCCGGCCACAAGAGAGTTCACCCACCCCCAGCTCAAATATTGCTCTACCACTTGCACAATTATCTCTCACAGTTACACCTATGTTTAGTCTATGCGCTGACATCCGTAAATTACTGCCACTGATAATACCATTGTGTTGACATGTATGATGGTACTTAACATAGTCAGGGGCAGTGTCCTATGTTTATCCAAGTAAATACTTTGTGCAAAATTACTAGGTCTGAAACTACGCAGAGGAGCCCAACCCTGTACCTAATGATTGCACCCTTTTGGTTTTTCTTTTTGTTGTAATGCGAGACATTAACATGTATTGATTTTTTGGGACTACTAACTGGCAGACACTCATTACAATCGGCCGCCGCTGACAACACCAATGGTGCCTATTATGAACTGGTGATTTAGAACCACAATGGACCTGGTGGTTAAGAGCACTGAAAATGGCCTGATAGTTACTAATAACATAAGACGAGCTCTGAGACGTGGGAACTCTGCTGACCGCAATCCCTAATCCTATCACACCACACTAGAGGTAGCCGTGGAGCGCTCCTGACCAGACCTAGGCGCCTCGGGCACAGCCTGAGAAACTAGCTATCTCTGAAGATAGAAAAATAAGCCTACCTTGCCTCAGAGAAATTCCCCAAAGGAAAAGGCAGCCCCCCACATATAATGACTGTGAGTAAAGATGAAAATACAAACACAGAGATGAAACAGATTTTAGCAAAGTGAGGCCCGACTTACTGAATAGACCGAGGATAGGAAAGATAGCTTTGCGTTCAGCACAAAAACCTACAAACAACCACGCAAAAAGACCCTCCGCACCGACAAACGGTACGGAGGTGCTCCCTCTGCATCCCAGAGCTTCCAGCAAGCAAGACAAACCAATATAGCAAGCTGGACAGAAAAAATAGCAAACAAAAGTAACACAAGCAGAACTTAGCTTATGCAGGGCAGACAGGCCACAAGAACGATCCAGGAGAGAGCAAGACCAATACTGGAACATTGACTGGAGGCTAGGAACAAAGAACTAGGTGGAGTTAAATAGAGCAGCACCTAATGACTTAACCTCGTCACCTGAGGAAGGAAACTCAGAAGCCGCAGCCCCACTCACATCCACCAGAGGAAGCTGATGGACAGAAACAGCCGAAGTACCACTCATGACCACAAGAGGGAGCTTAACCACAGTACCCCCCCCAGAGCCCCCAGGCCAACCAGGATGAGCCAAATGAAAGGCACGAACCAGATTGGCAGCATGAACATCAGAGGCAAAGACCCAGGAATTATCTTCCTGACCATAACCCTTCCACTTAACCAGGTACTGGAGTTTCCGTCTCGAAATACGAGAATCCAAAATCTTCTCCACTATATACTCCAACTCCCCCTCAACCAAAACCGGGGCAGGAGGATCAACGGATGGAAACACAGGTTCCACGCATCTCTGCAACAATGACCTATGGAATACATTATGGATGGAAAAAGAAGCTGGAAGGGTCAAACGAAAAGACACAAGATTAAGAACCTCAGAAATCCTATACGAACCAATAAAACGAGGCTTAAACTTAGGAGAGGAAACTTTCATAGGAATATAACGAGACGACAACCAAACCAAATCCCCAACACGAAGTCGGGGACCCACACAGCGCCTGCGGTTAGCGAAACGTTGAGCCTTCTCCTGGGACAATGTCAAATTGTCCACTACATGAGTCCAAATCTGCTGCAACCTATCCACCACAGTATCCACACCAGGACAGTCCGAAGACTCAACGTGCCCTGAAGAGAAACGAGGATGGAAACCAGAATTGCAGAAAAACGGAGAAACCAAAGTAGCCAAGCTGGGCCGATTATTAAGGGCGAACTCAGCCAAAGGAAAAAAAGGACACCCAATCATCCTGATCAGCAGAAACAAAACATCTCAGATATGTTTCCAAGGTCTGATTGGTTCGTTCAGTTTGGCCATTTGTCTGAGGATGGAAAGCCGATGAAAAAGACAAATCAATGCCCATCCTAGCACAAAAGGCTCGCCAAAACCTCGAAACAAACTGGGAACCTCTGTCCGAAACGATGTTCTCCGGAATGCCATGTAAACGAACCACATGCTGGAAAAACAATGGCACCAAATCAGAGGAGGAAGGCAATTTAGACAAGGGTACCAAATGGACCATCTTAGAGAAGCGATCACAAACCACCCAAATGACCGACATCTTTTGCGAGACAGGGAGATCCGAAATAAAATCCATAGAGATATGTGTCCAGGGCCTCTTCGGGACCGGCAAGGGCAAAAGCAACCCACTGGCACGAGGACAGCAGGGCTTAGCCCGAGCACAAATCCCACAGGACTGCACAAACGAACGCACATCCCGCGACAGAGATGGCCACCAAAAGGATCTAGCCACCAAAAATGAAACCTTCTGAACACCAAAGAGACACTTTGACCCCTTCACAAACAAAGAATTCACACGCAGGACCTGGAACACCATTCTGACCTGCTTCACGTGAGACTCCCAATCATCCGAGAAGACCAAAATATCATCCAAGTATACAATCAGGAATTTATCCAGGTACTCTCGGAAGATGTCATGCATAAAGGACTGAAATACTGATGGAGCATTAGAAAGCCCGAATGGCATAACCAGGTACTCAAAATGGCCCTCGGGCGTATTAAATGCTGTTTTCCATTCATCGCCCTGTTTAATACGCACAAGATTATACGCACCACGAAGATCTATCTTGGTGAACCAACTAGCCCCCTTAATCCGAGCAAACAAATCAGACAGCAGCGGCAAGGGGTACTGAAATTTGACCGTGATTTTATTTAGAAGGCGGTAATCAATACAAGGTCTCAACGAACCATCCTTCTTAGCCACAAAAAAGAACCCTGCTCCCAATGGCGACTACGACGGGCGAATATGACCCTTCTCCAAGGATTCCTTTACGTAACTCCGCATAGCGGCGTGCTCAGGCACAGACAAATTAAACAGTCGACCTTTAGGAAACTTACTACCAGGAATCAAATTGATAGCACAATCGCAATCCCTATGCGGAGGTAGGGCATTGGACTTGGGCTCATCAAATACATCCCGGTAATCCGACAAGAACTCTGGGACCTCAGAAGGGGTGGATGATGAAATAGACAGAAATGGAACATCACCATGTACCCCCTGACAACCCCAGCTGGACACAGACATAGATTTCCAATCCAATACTGGGTTATGGACTTGTAGCCATGGCAACCCCAACACGACCACATCATGCAGATTATGCAACACCAAAAAGCGAATAGCCTCCTAATGCGCAGGAGTCATGCACATGGTCAATTGGGTCCAGTACTGGGGCTTATTCTTGGCCAAAGGCGTAGCATCAATTCCTCTCAATGCAATAGGATACTGCAAGGGCTCCAAGAAAAACCCACAGCGCCTAGCAAACTCCAAGTCCATCAAATTCAGGGCGCCTGAATCCACAAATGCCATGACAGAATAGGATGACAAAGAGCAGATCAAAGTAATGGACAAAAGAAATTTCGACTGTACCGTACCAATGGTGGCAGACCTAGCGAACCGCTTAGTGCGCTTAGGACAATCGAAGATAGCATGAGTGGAATCACCACAGTAAAAACACAGCCCATTCCGACGTCTGTGTTCTTGCCGTTCAGCTCTGGTCAAAGTCCTATCACATTGCATAGGTTCAGGTTTATGCTCAGATAATACCGCCAAATGGTGCACAGTTTTACGCTCACGTAAGCGTCGATCGATCTGAATGGCCAAAGACATAGACTCATTCAGACCAGCAGGCATAGGAAATCCCACCATGACATCCTTAAGGGCTTCAGAGAGACCCTTTCTGAAAATTGCTGCCAGCGCACATTCATTCCATTGAGTGAGCACAGACCACTTCCTAAACTTCTGACAATATATCTCTACCTCATCCTGACCCTGACACAGAGCCAGCAAATTTTTCTCTGCCTGATCCACTGAATTAGGTTAATCATAAAGCAATCCGAGCGCCAGAAAAAACGCATCAATATCACATAATGCAGGATCTCCTAGCGCAAGGGAAAATGCCCAGTCCTGAGGGTCGCCGCGTAATACAGAAATAATGATCTTAACTTGTTGAACTGGGTCACCAGAGGAGCGGGGTTTCAAAGCCAGAAACAGTTTGCAATTATTTTTGAAATTCAGAAACTTAGCTCTATCTCCAGAAAATAAATCAGGAAAGTACCACTCATGACCACAAGAGGGAGCTTGACCACAGAATTCACAACAGGTGCCCACTGCCTGTGTACCCCTGCAAGAGAATTCAAAGTGCCTACAGCCCAATTTTATTATGTTAGGCCTTCGAAGCCTGTCTGCGGTCCCTCCTTCCACTAGGTCTCCACTAACCTGTCTACTGCTGCCGTGTTCTCCTGGAACCAATGTTAAAGTGCCTACAGCCCTAATTTATTATGTTAGGCCTTCGAAGCCTGTCTGCGGTCCCTCCTTCCACTAGGCCTCGACTGACCTGTCTATTGCTGCCCGTGTACCCCTGGAACCAATGTTAAAATGCCTACAGCCCTAATTTATTATGGTAGGCCTTCGAAGCCTGTCTGCGGTCCCTCCTTCCACTAGGCCTCCACTGACCTGTCTACTGCTGCCCGTGTTCCACTCCAAGGTGTTCCCCAGGTTTCCTCGCCATTGCTTCGGTCTTCCGACTCTCGTTTAGTAGTTGTTGCAAACTACACTGCATTAGGCCTACAAATTGGGTATGGGGTGTAGAGAGACGGTGTGTTACACTCCAAGGTGTTCCCCAGGTTTCGTCCACATTGCTTTGATCTTCCTACTCTCGTTTAGTAGTTGTTGCAAACTACACTGCATTAGGCCTCCAATTTGGGTATGGGGTGTAGAGAGACGGTGTGTTACACTCCAAGGTGTTCCCCAGGTTTCGTCCACATTGCTTCGATCTTCCTACTCTCGTTTAGTAGTCGTTGCAAACTACACTGCATTAGGCCTACAAATTTGGTATGGGGTGTAGAGAGACGGTGTGTTACACTCCAAGGTGTTCTCCAGGTTTCGTCCACATTGCTTCTATCTTCCTACTCTCGTTTAGTAGTTGTTGAAAACTACACTGCATTAGGCCTACAAGTTGGGTCTGGGTTGTAGAGACGGTGTCCTCCGGTCCAAGGTGTTCTCCAGGTTGCCTCTCCATTGCTTCAATCTTCTAGCTCTCGTTAAGTAGTTGTTGAAACAACACTGCATTAGGCCTACAAGTTGGGTCTGGGTTGTAGAGATGGTGTCTTCCGCTCCAAGGTGTTCTCCAGGTTGCCTTTCCTGAGCTTCTATCTTCAGGCTCTTGTTAAATAGTTGTTAAATGGAACAACTGCATTTGGCGTACTAGTTGGTTTGGGGCCTACTAACAGTGTCTGCCGCTCCTTGCTGTTCTCCTGGTTTCCTGTCCTGAAATTCCATTTTCAGGCTCTCGTTAAGTAGTTGTTAATGTTAGACTGCATTTGGCCTACTAGTTGGGTTGGGGCCTACTATCGGTGTCTACCACTCCTTGCTGTTCTCCTCCACTGAACAAAGCTGTGCCGCCTGTTTACTACTGTTGCCAATTTTGAACTGCATTTCGACTACTTACTGATTTGGGCCTACTCTCTGTGTCAGCCTCTCATTCCAGTTGTCCTCCACTGCAATGCCCCCTGGATAGTCCTGTGTTACCAATTTTGAACTGCATTTAGCCCACTATATTATTTGGGCCTATATCTGTGTTTCCTCCTCATCCTGCCCATTGCCCAGCCAGTGATAGATGAGTCTGCTGGTACATTGACCCATAACGCAACATTCCCCGTGCACGCTACACTGCAAGATTGTGACCCTGCTGAAAGTCAGGTTCCTCTTCCCGCATACCATACCACCTTACACGGGGACAAAGAGGAAGGTGCAGATGAAAGTGCAGGTTCCTTCATCAGGTGGGGGGAGGAATACTAGTTGGCGACGTCACTGGCACAGGGCCTCTCATAGTACGCAAAAGTGTTGCTGCCGGTGGGAGGCGCCCCCGCCGTGCAAACACACCGCTGTACTTTGAGGGGCCCTGTGCCAGTGCCAGTGCCAACGAGTGGGCCCCCCCTGCTTGCTCAGGATCACAGCACTTGCAAAGTTGAAATACTTACCTCTCCCTGCTCCACTGCCGTGACGTGGTCCAGATTTACTTGGCCCACTAATTACTTGAACCAGCCCTACCCCCCACAACTTTAGCCAAATGACCCCCAATTTCAAATGCCTTCCAATTATTATAAGCTAAATTACGATTGACAAGCTTCTGTAACAAGAATGGATGTTTTTGCCATTAAAATGGGCAGTGTAGGTGTTTTCCTGGCCTCCACTCACTGCCGACTATGCTCCCCCATTGACTTGCATTGGGTTTCGTGTTTCGGTCGATACCCGACTTTTCGCGATAATCGGCCGATTCCACTCGACTCGACTTTTAAGATAGTCGGGTTTCGCGAAACACGGCTCGACTCTAAAAAGGTCAAGGTCTCTCAACCCTACTCAACACATTTATATACACCTTCTACCTTGTTTTACAGTACCATATAACGGTTGTTATTTTGGTTAGATTTTCAAAAAATGAGGAAGTCAGGTGGAAGAGGCCATGGGTGGTGGTTGCGAGCTGGTACTGATGGTGGTGGTGCATCTGGTGGTAGTGGAAAAAGCACAATAGCACCTAAGGCTGGAGGTGTTGAGCCAGAGTCATCGTCTGGCTACACAAGGCCTCGAAGGCTCCCTTATCTGGGAGTAGGAAAACGGCTTTTAAAGCCGGAGCAGCAGGAAAAAGTTTTGGCTTTATTTGCTGACTCAGCCTCTAGCTTTTTCGCCTCCTCTTCAGAAAGTTCCAAATATAAAAGTGGCGAGTTGTCAGTGGATGCTCCAGGTCAGGAAAATGACGTTTCCTTGTGTCCTTCACCCAAACCAAAAGTGAAGAATGCGTCAGGCGACACTACAGGTTACTTCATGGAGCTCTTTTCACATACCGTGCCTGGGTTAGAACGGGAAATTGTTAACTGCCCATTACAAGATGAATCGGACATGGAGTGCACTGATGCACAGCCACAGCTAGATTATAACGCTGTTCCATTGACTCAGATCACTACATTGCCCTCGCAGTGTACTGAGCCAGAATCTGACCCTGATGAGACTATAGTGCCCCGTCCTGAACGCTATAGCACCTTACATGGTGACACAGAGGAAGTTGCACATGACATTGAAGAGGAGGTGATAGATGACCCAGTTGTTGACCCAGATTGGCAGCCATTGGAAGAAGAGGGTGTCGCTGCCAGTAGATCATAAGCAGAGGAGGATGAGCCGCAGCAGCCATCTACATCGCAACATCTGTCATCTGGCAGGCCCGTATCAGGCCAAAAACGTTTGTCAAAAGCAAAAACAGTTTTAGGACAGCGTGGCCTTCCGGTGAAAGTAGCACAGCGTGCAATGCCTGAAAAGGTATTCCATAGTTGGAAGAGTGCAGCGTGGCAATTTTTTAACCAAGATACGAATGATAAGTCAAAAGTTATGTGTAAGAAATGCTCAAAGACTTTTAACAGAGGGAAGAATCTTCAAAATTTAAATACAACGTGCATGCTTAGACACTTAACCAGCATGCACTTGCAAGCCTCAACTAACTACCAAACGTCCCGACGTCCCATACCGTTGGTGCACCTGCTCGGAATGAAGGTAGTCAGCAACGCTATGTTGCTTCCCTCACTGTAAGCCTACCGGTTAGGACACCACCAGCAGCAAATGTGGAGGTATCGTTGCAAGGCCAAAGCAGTCAGGGAATCACAAGGTTATTGGTAGGAATCACTGTACGTAGGCCAACATTGAGAATAACATCACCTATCCTCTCTCAATCCGCCATGTCCACCATCACCACCGCTAGTTCCACCATATGCACCTCTCCAGTCCAGCTCACACTACAAGAGACTCTGGTTAGGAAAAGAAAGTACTCATCCTCTCATCCGCGTTCACAGGGTTTGAACACCAACATTGCTAGACTAATCTCGTTAGAGATGATGCCCTACCGGTTGGTTGAAAGCGAAGCTTTCAAAGCCCTGATGACCTACACAGTACCACGCTATGACCTACCCAGTCGACTTATTTGCGAGAAAAGCCATCCCAGCCCTCCACCAGCATGTCAAAGACCGCATTGGCCATGCACTGATGCAATCAGTCAGTAGAAAGGTGCACCTCACAACAGATGCATGGACCAGTAGGCATGGCCAGGGACGTTACGTGTCCATCACGGCACACTGGGTTAATGTGGTGGATGCAGGGTCCACAGGTGACAGCCTTAGTGGGACAGTTTTGCCTAGCCCATGGTCTAGGAAACAGTTGGCTGTAGGCATTCACCACCCCTCCTTTTCCTCCTCCTCCTCCAGAAGCGAAAGCTCGTCCACAGAGCGCAGTCGCATGATCACTCTATCCGCAGCTTCCAGTGTTGCACACGAGGTGTCCCTTTATCGAACAGCTAGTGGTAAGCGTCAGCAGGCTGTGTTAGAAATGAAGTTTTTGGGTGACAACAGACACACCGCGGAAGTACTGGCCGAGTACTTGCAGCAACAAACTCAGTCATGGCTGGGCAGTGTACATCTTGAGGTAGGCAAGGTAGTCAGTGATAACGGAAGGAATTTTATGGCTGCCATAGCCCTTTCAGAACTTAAACACATACCTTGCCTGGCTCACACCTTGAACCTGGTGGTGCAGTGCTTCCTCAAAAATTATCCGGAGTTACCAGCCCTGCTCCTGAAGGTGCGAAGACTTTTCTCGCAGATCCGCCGGTCGTCCATACACTCCAGCCGTATGCTGAACCATCAGCGATCGCTGAATTTTCCCCAGCACTGCCTAATAATCGACGTTGCAACAAGGTGGAACTCCACACTGCACATGGTTCAGAGGCTGTGCGAACAGAGGCGTGCCATAATTAATTTGTGGGCGGATACACATACACGGGCAGGCAGTTGGATGGCAGACATGGAGTTGTCTGGTGTGCAGTGGTCGAAGCTCCAAGACCTCTGTCAAGTCCTTCAGTGTTTTGAGGAATGCACACGGCTGGTAAGTGCAAACGACGCCATCATAAGCATGAGCTTCCCACTAATGCGTCTGCTGATTCAAAGTTTGATGCACATTAAGGAGCTGGCTTCTGCAGCCGAGGAGGAGGGAAGCCTTGATGACAGTCAGCCTTTGTCTGCTCAGGGAACTCACCTGGACAAGGTGGCGGATGAAGAGGAGGAGGAGGATGATGGGGATGAATATTTATGGGAGGAGGATGCTTCACAGGGGGCAATATAAACTGGTGGCGTTGAAAGGTCAGGTACAGGGTTTTTGCTGGACACAAGTGATGTTGAATTGCTAGAAAGTGCCCCTCAACCCAGCACAAGCAGTGAATTGACACCTGGAAGTATGCCTTACGTTTCCTAAAAAGGGACCGCCGCATTATCAAAATGATGACCGATGACGATTACTGGTTGTCCTGCCTCCTGGATCCACGATATAAAGGAAAATTACAAAATATCATGCCACATGAGATCCTTGAGCAAATATTGGCTACCAAACAAGCAACTCTTGTAGACCGTTTGGTTCAGGCATTCCCAGCACACAGCGGCGGTGATGATTCTCAGACGAGCCATAGGGGCAACATGGCAGAGGTGTTAGAGGTGCACAAATCTGAAGTGGCATTGGACAGAGGGGTTTTATGACCAGGTTGTGGAGTGATTTCGCAATGACCGCTGACACGACAGGTACTGCTGCATTGATTCAAACGGTGACAGGAGACAGCATTTGTCCAGTATGGTTACAAACTATTTTTCCTCCCTTATCGATGTTCTCCCTTACAGGTCATTCCCCTTTGATTACTGGGCATCTACAATAGACACCTGGCCTGAATTGGCAGAATATGCATTACAGGAGCTCGCTTCCCCTGCTTCTAGTGTGCTATCAGAATGAGTCTTCAGTGCTGCTGGTTCAATACTACCCAGAATGTTGATGATCTATCCTTCAATAAAATGAACCAATCATGGATTTCAAATTATTTTGCCCCACCTTCTCCTGCTGACACGTAGCTTGCCTGAAAAATGTCTTGCTTTTGGCCTCCTCTTACTGACTTCTCCAATTCCGCCATTTGCAGCTGCTGAATGTCCACTATAGGCCATTTTTATACCTCCCTAAATGGGCTGACTCCCCCCACAGGGCCGTGGTCACCACCTGGTGCAAGCACCCGTGCGAGTGTCGTTTGCCTGGACAGGTGGGTGCGCCCACTCTCCACTGAACAAAGCAATGCCGCCTTTTTAGTCCTGTTACCAATTTTGAACTGCATTTAGCCTACATTTTATTGTGGGCCTACAAACTGTGTCTGCGCCACTCATTACAGTTGTCCTCCACTGAACAAAGCAATGCCACCTGTTTAGTCCTGTTACCAATTTTAAACTGCTTTTAGCCTACTTTTGTATTTGGGCCTACTAACCGTGTCTGCACCACTCATTACAGTTGTCCTCCACTGAACAAAGCTAGGCTGCCTGTTTAGTCCTGTTACCAATTTTGAACTGCATTTAGCCAACTTTTTTATTTTGGGCCTACTAACTGTGTCTGCGCCACTCATTACAGTTGTCCTCGACTGAACAAAGCAATGCCTCCTGTTTAGTCCTGTTACCAATTTTGAACTGCATTTAGCCTACATTTTATTGTGGGCCTACAAACTGTGTCTGCGCCATTCATTACAGTTGTCCTCCACTGAACAAAGCAATGCCACCTGTTTAGTCCTGTTACCAATTTTAAACTGCTTTTAGCCTACTTTTGTATTTGGGCCTACTAACCGTGTCTGCACCACTCATTACAGTTGTCCTCCACTGAACAAAGCTAGGCTGCCTGTTTAGTCCTGTTACCAATTTTGAACTGCATTTAGCCAACTTTTTTATTTTGGGCCTACTAACTGTGTCTGCGCCACTCATTACAGTTGTCCTCGACTGAACAAAGCAATGCCTCCTGTTTAGTCCTGTTACCAATTTTGAACTGCATTTAGCCTACATTTTATTGTGGGCCTACAAACTGTGTCTGCGCCATTCATTACAGTTGTCCTCCACTGAACAAAGCAATGCCACCAGTTTAGTCCTGTTACCAATTTTAAACTGCTTTTAGCCTACCTTTGTATTTGGGCCTACTAACCGTGTCTGCACCACTCATTACAGTTGTCCTCCACTGAACAAAGCTAGGCTGCCTGTTTAGTCCTGTTACCAATTTTGAACTGCATTTAGCCAACTTTTTTATTTTGGGCCTACTAACTGTGTCTGCGCCACTCAATACAGTTGTCCTCCACTGAACAAAGCAATGCTGTCTGTTTATTCCTGTTACCAATTTTGAACTGCTTTTGACCTGCTTTTTATTTTGGGCCTACTAACTGTGTCTGCGCCACTCATTACAGTTGTCCTCCTCTGAACAAAGCTATGCCGCCTGTTTAGTCCTGTTACCAATTTTGAACTGCATTTAGCCTACTTTAGTATTTGGGCCTACTAACTTTGTGCCTCCATTCCCTGACCTGGCTGTCACAGTGCGCATGTGCCGTGTGCACCACCGCTATTGGCTTACTCTTCACATGTGACCGGGTTCACAGGGGGTTATCTAGAGGTCCTGGTTGTGCCATATTCACACAGAAAGCGGTGTTGTAGTGCCGCGAAACATGCGTCGGGGGTCTCTCTTTCCGGCTGTGTCTCTCCTCTGCACCCCTCTGCACTGTCTGGTGAGTGTACACTGGTATTGCGCTAATATTTGACCATATGCATCTGCAGCCCACATAGGTGTTGCTTTTGAATAGCTAGATTGACTTTACTGCTCTACCTGATACTTACCTGTCTTGTATAGTGCTCCTGGTAAGCATATTGTGTGCTTTATCCATTATATGCGGGACTTTCCCTGTCATATGTTTAGGGATATTTTGGAGGGACTGTCCTCTTTCAGCCCTTCATTGGAACTTATATGCTGTGACTTATTACTGATCGTGTTTTAATCATTTTTATGTATTAATAAAGATTTAATTATATATTGTCCATGATATGCTCCTTATTCTCCTCCTTTGATATGTATTGTGTGGAGCGGACTTGTTTGTCGGGGAGTGTACTATTCTAGTACTCCCATACCCAGACTGTCACAATGGTTTTGGGATTTTGCATAATATCTATTGTTTCTGTTTGTTTCACAGTTTTTCCCAGTAATAATATGGATTTTCGTGCACGCGATCGTGCCTGGCGTTCACAGCATAATGATATGTTCCATGATAACGCTGAGGAGGACAACGGTGGGCCCAGCAAAGAAATACAGGAGGTTATTTTTCGCTTCAAGGATTTATTGCATAAGAGAACACGCATTTAGTGGAACCATGAATTTCTGGACCAACATATACAAAAAGACCTCTTTCCAAGAGGCCTTCGCGTTCAGGTTTTTCCTTCATTTCCTATAACTAATGAGGACTTTAAAAATAAATGGGAGGAGTTGGCAAACACCTGTTCAAAAGGCTTTATGGTTCTCCTTAAACAAATGAACCATGAATCACTGGTATCGATTGAAACCGAGATAGACGGCCTACAGGCCATTCTCCAAAAAGATCTGTCAGGTGACGCCATCAAGAAACTGAACGACGAGGTGGACGCTGAGCTCCAGAAATGGGCCAGTGATATTCAATCCACCAAAGAAAAGAAATTTCAACGTGATGTTCAGGACCAACAGTCATCAAGGGTATATAGGTGGCATAACCCATCCGGACGATCCCGGGCTACATCCAGGAATGCTAGTTATTCTACATCCAGATCTACTTCCATCCGTTCTAACAGATCTATGGGTGATGAAGATGCTGGTGCTTCATCCCAATCTGGGATCCCATCTACATCTGTTTCTAATGATAAACGAATGACTACCAGGCAATATACCAGAAATAAAACAATGGGTGGAAAGGCTGCCCAGGTGGGTACACAGGGGGGTATACAGGTGCTTAACCTTTCGGCACATGCTCTCATGGTAGATCAGTTGGATGTTTTAAGTAGGGGTCTGACCTTCTCTCCCACTAATGCCTTTAATTATTTTGCAGCGTTAAAGGATCTTCACCTGTTCTCCCGCAAGTTGGTGCTTAAGAAACTTCATACTAAAAGAGAAACCGTTGAGGAAATGAGTGATATTGAGAGACAAACACTCTGTAATCTGGAGGCCTTGCTTGAGGAACAAGATACACCGACTGTAAGTAAGTTCCCCCCTTCCGCTTGGCCAAGATCGACCAGGTTCCCCCCCTTGTCCCTTTCACCGGCAATAGAGATCTTTACCAAACTAGTCAGTGAGTATTTTAAAAAACTATCCTCCCGGCGGAGACACGATAATTTAACATGGAAACAACGTCAAGTTATAAACCAATTACAGTCTCTTACTGATGTGGTGTATAAACCGGTGGACAAGGGGGGAAACGTGGTGGTCTGGCCCTGCGTGAAGTATGAGCGGGAAGCTTTCCGTCAATTGAGAGACTGTGATACATACCTCAGGCTGTCCTCCAACCCTACGGTTCCATACTTGCGCGAGTTACAGGGTAACCTTGCTAGAGCCCTTGAGGCTAATATTATCACCCAACAGGTATTTGAGGGATTGATGGTCAGATCCCCTAGCGTTCCAACTTTCTACCTACTACCCAAAATCCACAAGGATGCCCTTGACCCTCCGGGACGTCCCATTGTGTCGGGGATCGATGGGATCTGTTACCCCATCTGTCAATTTATTGACTACTATCTCAAACCCCTAGTAGAAACTCTACCCTCGTATGTTAGAGACACTACGGACGTCCTGTCGAGGGTTGATGGCATCCTTGTGGATGAGGACACTATTCTCGTCACGGCCGACGTCGAGAGTCTGTATACCAGCATCCATCACTCCCAGGGGTTAGATGCTGTTCGCCGCTTCCTGGGGACCTCCGACCTGGACGGCCCCTTATGTGAGCTGATCCTCGAGCTAGTCGACTTTATCCTTACCCACAATTTTTTCGTCTTTAAAGATCACTTTTATTTGCAGAAGCGTGGCACAGCCATGGGCGTGGCCTGTGCGCCCTTGTACGCCAACCTCTTCCTTGGCGCCTGGGAGAGGGATATTTTTGGCGACGGGGGCCCACCGTCCGCTGCCCATGTGCTGTGCTGGTATCGCTATATCGACGACATTCTATTTTTGTGGGGTGGATCCATCGGCCAGCTCGAGGAATTTATGCGGGGTCTTAATGACAACGCCTGCAACATTAAACTTACGTATACATCTAACTCGGTCACAGTTGACTTCCTGGATGTCCGTCTGGAGGTTGATTCTGACCGGCGCATCCAGACGGTCGTGTTCAGGAAGCCTACATCTGTGAATTCTTTGTTGCATGCTACTTCCGCTCACTACCCAGCCACAATTAGCGCCGTCCCGGTCGGACAGTTCCTCAGGATGCGGCGTATCTGCTCCTCTGAGGCAAAATTTGAATCCCAAGCTGGTGACTTAAAACAGAGATTCCTTGCCCGTGACTATAGCCGTAGATCGGTTAAGGCCGGCTACGATCGGGCTAAAACCCCCCCCGGGACCAATTATTGTACTCGACTAAGCAACGTCGGGACGCTGACGGGAATGCACCCATTAGGTTTATTTCAACCTATAACCACGAATGGGAGAGCATGCGCTCCATTTTGCACAAGCATTGGTCCGTTCTTCAAACGGAACCCTCTCTCTGTGCCACCATGGGTAGCCTTCCCCTCATGACCCCCAGAAGGTGTAAGAATCTGGGGGACATGTTGGTAAGGAGCCATTACATTCCTGCTCCCACCAATGTTTTTGGTACTATTGGTCCCCGTCCTGGTTCCACACCGTGTGGGCACTGTCTTGCCTGCGCCAATGTCCTGCGCTGCTCTAAGTTCACTTCTAGTGACGGGTCAAAAGAATTCCAAATAAGGCAACGTATAACCTGTGGGACCACTAACGTCATCTATTATGCTGTGTGCCCTTGTCCCAAGATATATGTGGGTCTTTCTACCCGTGAACTTCGTGTTCGGGAGCGTGAGCATGTTCGGGACATTGGCGCGGCCAGGACGGCCCCCCCTACGGTGGAACTAAAAACTATCCCCCGTCACTTTAAGTCACATCACAACTGTGATGGGAGGTTACTTTCAGTTAGGGGGATAGATGCACTCCATCTAGGCATTAGAGGCGGGGACTAGGGTTGAGCGACCTTCACTTTTATAGGATCGGGTCGGGTTTCACGAAACCCGACTTTTGGAAAAGTCGGGTCGAGTGAAATCGGCCGATCCTATAAAAAAGTCGGGGTCGGGGTCGGCCGAAACTCGAAACCCAATGCAGTGCATTGGGTCTCCATGGTTCCCAGGGTCTGAAGGAGCGGAAACTCTCCTTCAGGCCCTGGGATCCATATTTAAGTATAAAATATAGAATTAAAATAAAAAATATCCTTATACTTACCCTCTGACGCGCCCTGGTACTAACCGGGAACCTTCCTTCCTTAGAATCAGCCTTCCAGGACCTTCGGTGACGTCGCGGGTGACGTCGCGGCTTGTGATTGGCCGCGCGGCCACCCATGTGACCGCTCGCGCGGCCAATCACAAGCCGCGACGTCACCCGCGACGTCACCGAAGGTCCTGGAAGGGCTGATTCTTAGGAAGGAAGGCTGTCGGAAGGAAGCAGGGCGCTTCCGAGGGTGAGTATATTCCTATGAGGTATATACTCACCCTTGGAAGCGCCCTGCTTCCTTCCGACAGCCTTCCTTCCTAAGAATCAGCCCTTCCAGGACCTTCGGTGACGTCGCTGGTGACGTCGCGGCTTGTAATTGGCCGCGCGAGCGGTCACATGGGCGGCCGCGCGGCCAATCACAAGCCGCGACGTCACCGCGACGTCACGGCAAGGTCCTAGAAGCGCGGATTCGAAGGAGGAAGGCTGCCGGTTAGTACCAGGGCGCGTCAGAGGGTAAGTATTGCAATATTTTTTATTTTAATTCTATATTTTACACTTTAATCTGAATTCCGATACCAATTCCCGATATCTTAAACATATCGGGAATCGGGATCGGAATTCCGATTCCAGATTCAAAAGATCGCCGACTTCATGGCCGACCCCCCACTGGGGTCGGGTCGGGTTTCATGAAACCCGACCTTGCCAAAAGTCGGCGACTTTTGAACAATTTCGACCCGTTTCGCTCAACCCTAGCGGGGACAATAAAAAACGCCTTGCCCAGATCGAAACCAAGTGGACTGTCCTCTTGGATACTCTGACCCCCCGTGGTCTTAACGAATCTTTGAGTTTTGCTCCGTATCTATGATTCAGTTATTTACCCCTTGGTCCTTGTTTTTCCTCCTACTAGCTGCATACCACCATTGCTGTCCGGTTTTCGTGTGGGTTTTTATTTGTTTTTAATTGGTTTTCTTTTCTTTATTATCAGTAATATCTTCCATTGGTCCTCTTCTTCCTCCCCTGTGGATCCAGATCATCTATTCATGCCGCCTTGAATCACGGATTATCGCCACGCATCAAGCAAGCGCCGTTACATTTAGATGCATATATATAATCTTACATCTGAGTTGTTATTTAGTGTATTTGGTGGTGGTATTGTGTACCCTTTTTTACAGGTCTTCAATGTATGTGTAATTATCCGTATTCATGTGACATTTGTAATACTATTATGGTGTTTGGTGCCCTCTTGTGGCGCTGCTATAGATGCTGCAGGATAATTTTTTTTTTTTTTGTTGTTGTTGTTTTTTCCCCCTTATGGGTATATTTATATTCAGTGTGGATAAATACAATATAACCTCTCTGGGGGGCTGCTGCTCTTACAGGTATTTTACATGCCATATTGAGTTCACATTGGTGGCAGTGCGCATCGCGCTGTGGACATCTGGCTCGGGTATGTGGGCGGGCGTCTCTGCAGCTAGGTGCAGAGGTTCCTGGACGTTTTTCCCGGCACCTGCGCACTTGGTCTGACGCCTTGCCTCCATTCCCTGACCTGGCTGTCACAGTGCGCATGTGCCGTGTGCACCACCGCTATTGGCTTACTCTTCACATGTGACCGGGTTCACAGGGGGTTATCTAGAGGTCCTGGTTGTGCCATACTCACACTCCCTTGAGAAAGCGGCGTTGTAGTGCCGCGAAACATGCGTCGGGGTTCTCTCTTTCCGGCTGTGTCTCTCCTCTGCACCCCTCTGCACTGTCTGGTAAGTGTACACTGGTATTGCGCTATTATTTGACCATATGCATCTGCAGCCCACATGGGTGTTGCTTTTGAATAGCTAGATTGACTTTACTGCTCTACCTGATACTTACTTGTCTTGTATAGTGCTCCTGGTAAGCATATTGTGTGCTTTATCCATTATATGCGGGACTTTCCCTGTCATATGTTTAGGGATATTTTGGAGGGACTGTCCTCTTTCAGCCCTTCATTGGAACTTATATGCTGTGACTTATTACTGATCGTGTTTTAATCATTTTTATGTATTAATAAAGATTTAATTATATATTGTCCATGATATGCTCCTTATTCTCCTCCTTTGATATGTATTGTGTGGAGCGGACTTGTTTGTCGGGGAGTGTACTATTCTAGTACTCCCATACCCAGACTGTCACAATGGTTTTGGGATTTTGCATAATATCAATTTTGAACTGCATTTAGCCTACTTTTTAATTTTGGGCCTACTATCTGTGTCTGCACCACTCATTACAGTTGTTCTCCACTGAACAAAGCAATGCCGCCTGTTTAGCCCTGTTACCAATTTTGAACTGCTTCTAGCCTACTTTTCTATTTTGGGCCTACTAACTGTGTTTGCACCACTCATTACAGTTGTCCTCCACTGAACAAAGCTATGCCGCCTGTTTAGTCCTGTTACCAATTTTGAACTGCATTTAGCCCACTTTATTATTTGGGCCTATATCTGTGTTTCCTCCTCATCCTGCCCATTGCCCAGCCACTGCTAGATGAGTCTGCTGGTACATTGACCCAGACCACTACATTCCCCTTGCACTCTACACAGCCTGAATGTGATCCTGCTGAAAGTCAGGTTCCCCTTCCCGCATACTATACTACCTTTTACGGGGACAAAGAGGAAGGTGCAGATGAAAGTGCAGGTTCCTTCATCAGGTGACGGGGCATACTCGTTGGCGATGTCACTGGCACAGGGCCCCTCATAGTACGCAAAATGTCTCTGGCAGTGGAAGGCGCCACCCACCATCAAACACACCGCCGTACTATGAGGGGCCCTGTGCCAGTGCCAAGTGCCAATGAGTGGACCCCCCTGCTTGCTCAGGATCACAGCACTTGCAAAGTTGAAATACTTTCCTCTCCCTGCTCCACCGCCGTGACGTATTTCCGCATTTCCTGGGCCCACGAAAATCTTGAGCCAGCACTACCCTCCCACAACTTTAGCCAAATGACCCCCTGTTTTCAATGCCTAACTATTATTATAAAGTAAATTAAGATTGACAAGCTTAAGAAATAAGAATTTATGTTTTTGGCATTAAAATGGGCAATGTAGGTATTTCCCTGTCCTCCACTCACTGCCGACTTTGATTCCCCATTGACTTGCATTGGGTTTCGCGTTTCGGTCGGCCCCCGACTTTTCAAAATAATTGTCCGATTTCACCCGACCCGACTTTTGAGAAACCCGACTCGATCCTAAAAATGTAAAAGTCGCTCAACTCTAGTCACCAGTAGTGTTGAGCGATACCGTCCGATATTTGAAAGTATCGATATCGGATGGTATCGGCCGATATCCGAAAAATATCGGATATTGCCGATACCGATATCCGATACCAATACAAGTCAATGGGACACAAATATCGGAAGGTATCCTGTAATGGATCCCAGGGTCTGAAGGAGAGGAAACTCTCCTTCAGGCCCTGGGATCCATATTCATGTGTAAAATAAAGAATAAAAATAAAAAATATTGATATACTTACCCTCTGACGCGCCCAGGTCGTCACCGCTGCAATCGCCTTGCTTTTGTTCCGAAGAATGAGCGCGTAAAGGGCCTTCGATGACGTCGCGGCTTGTGATTGGTCGCTGAGCGGTCATGTGTCGGGAGAGCGCGGCCACACTCAGCTATACGCCTCTGCATGCCTGCCTGACCCCCCGGCACTTGCCTTCATCTCCTTCACAACATTGTACAGGTAAAAAAATCCACCTTACCAACGCCATCTTCTCAGCCATTTATTCAGTCATTACATAGGGATTTTCTCTTATTAGCCTTAGGAGTAGCTGTTTACTATTCAGCCTCTGCGGTTTTGGTACTTTGAGATATCCCTTACAATTACTTTATCTCTGGCCCCCTTCTTGTCACATGTGCTATAATTGTGATAATAGGTTTAGGTGGTAGTGTATGCCTGTTTTATGCGGACGGTCTATAAAGCCAGACTCTGGTAGCCACACTCGTGTTGTATAGACCTCCGATATATATCTCTTGCGTTGGAGGGGGCATCTGTTCATGCGGCACATATACCATTCTACAAATAGATCCATCTTTGCTGGCTTCTCTCTCCCTTTACCACTTGGAAGTCCCATTTTTGTGTCATTTTTATTTTTATTTTTTGGTCCACTTCCCCTCCCCCCTCCCCCTTGCCTTTTTAAATGTATTAATAAACAGTTATTTTAACTTTACCCATTGTTCATTTCACTTCTTATCCTCTGCTTGGTGTACCCCTTAGAGGATTATGGTTATATATACTTGTTGAAGTGACTTATGAGCCACTAGTTATCAGGACTATGGTAATGTATTGCACCTCCCTTGTCAGCAGTTTAATGATGATTTCTTTGTTGGTTTTCAAAGACTGTATGACGTTTCTCTCCTGGGCTCTGATGTTGGATGCTTGTCTCCTGTTGGTGTCTATGATATTGGATTTTATCAAATGTCTGAAGCCGTCTATATATTTATCCAAATGAGAGTTGCATTCGGATGGAGGTGTCCAGTCTGACCTCTAAAACCCCTGGTAAAGGATACACCCAGCTACATTCAGGACACAACTGACCTATTGAATAAACTACAGCAATAGGTCCTCTACCAGAGGGAACCATCCTGGCCACCATGGATGTGGAATCTTTGTACTCTAATATCCCACACCAGGAAGGATTAAATGCCTGCAAATTCTTCAAGGTAAGCACAGGGACTGATGCTGATTCTGTGGTGAAGCTTATAAAATTCATTGTCACCCACAATTACTTTGAATTTGACAACAAGATATATCTACAGGAGACTGGCACAGCAATGGGAAGTAATAAGGCTCCACAGTATGCAAATCTTTTCATGGCCTAGCTTGAAAGTGACTTTTTGTCCACATGTTCCATCAGGCCTCTGGCCTACTACTGCTACATTGATTATATTTTAATCATCTGGACGTAGTCTGAGCAACAGCTAAAGACATTCCATGAACAGTTTACTCAATTTCATCCCACCATCAACTTAACACTCAAATACTCCTGCACTGAAATTAACTTTTTGGACACCATCATTAAGCTGCAGAACAATGAAATAGAGACATCCCTGTATCAGAAGCCAATTGAACCTCCAACATACCTTAAATGGGACAGTTTCCATCCAAAACACATCAAAAACTCGATTGTCTACAGCCAAGCCATCAGATACAATCATATACTGTATGATCAAACCCCATAAATAGAGATGAACACCTTGGTCGCCTCAGGAAGACCTTTTTGAATCAGGGCTACCATCAGAGAACAATTGAAAACCAGATCACAAGAGCCACCAGAATATCAAGGAATCACCTGCTATATTACAAAGCTAAAGAAGAAAATAACTGGGTGCCTCTAGTAGTCACCTACAATCCAAATCTGGAGGTGCTAAGGGGAGCTGCACGGAAATTACAACCTTTACTACAAAAAGATACCCGATTACAATCCATTTTTCCAGACTCCCCACTACTGTGTTTTTGGCAGCCCCCATTCTAAGAGGCATCATTGTCAGAAGCTCCCTGTTCTCTCCAACAGCTACAGGAACTGTTCCTTGCAACCAGAAAAAATTTAAAACCTGCCCATTTATAATGACCACGGACAAGATAGAGATCCCCAATTCACATCAGGACTACAAGATCCCAGGTACTTTCAGCTGCATCCCATCTAATGTGGTGTACCTAATTATTTGTACTAAATGTCCAACTGGGGGTCTGTATGTAGGGGGAGACAGGGCAGAAACTGAGAACAAGGATAAATTTGATAAATTCTCACCGCCACACAATAAAAGAAAAAAGAATGGATCTACCTGTGGCCAAACATTTTTGCATGCCTGATCATTGCACCAAGCACCTGAAATTACTTGTATTGAAAGGTAACTTCAAACCTCAGAGAGACAGGAGAATCTGGGAGTATAAACTTATGACGACCATTGTTACACTTAGTGCAGGAATGAATGTGCTGCATAGATTTACGTCTTTTTACAAAAATATTTAGAATTGAGAATCCACAATTCAATTTAGAATTGAGAGTCTTTTTAGATCAATTAAGGAATTTGCACTTCAGACCTTATGGGGCATCATAACAAAGTACCAGTCCCCAATCAGAGGACAATAAAACATTCACTACTTATCTAGGAACTGTTCCAACATTTATGGACACAACTGTTTATCACTTATCACTCTCCCATAATGACAGTTCTGTGCTGTGTTGTGCATAAATATGTGATTCTTCAGATGTTGTATTAGTCTCAGCCTGATGAAGAGGCCTGAGTAGTCTCGAAAGCTTGCAATTTGTTACCATCTTTTCAGTTAGCCATTAAAAGGTATCAACCACTGAGGACTCTCAATTCCAAATATTATTTAATTTTCCAAACAAATTTATTCTCCAGAATAAACTCCACATGGGGTTTTTGAAATTTGCTTTATGTGAAACAAAACAAATGGCATCTGGATGCAACCGCTATTTTGCTGAACCATGAAGGGTCATAAAACAGTAAAAAAAAATAATGCTTTACCACTCACCTTTTACACTGCACCCTAACAGTTCTTCCATTTGCCTTCTCTTCCTCTTTCCCATTACACACATTCACTTTGGCTTCTTCACTACTGGCCAGATCTTCACACTCGAGTGGCTGAAGTGAACGTGTAAGATGGGAAAAATAAAAAGATGAAACATTGAGGACTAAACAGTGGCCAGTAGGGACAGTGGGAGGTTAGAAAGGTGTGGTGAATGTTATTTTTTTTACATTCTATGTTTATTATGCGTCTGGGTCCAGAGAGACCAGAGACCATAATAATGAACATTTCACTGAGAATAGCTTCACTGAGAATTGAATTTGTCTGTAAAATCAGCTTGATTTGGTCAGTTTGAGTCTTGGCAAATGTGATCATGTCTCACTGTTATTACAGAACTATTCAGTGAATAGAAGGTAGCATCTGAAATGCATGTAACTCGGTTGTCAATTGGTGCTTCAAATTGTGCTCGGATTTCCTTCTTTGAATTATCTTAAGATCCCTCATGTGCTGTTAGGCCAAACAATTGTTTAAATTAATGTTATAGAAAATTCTATGAGTAGAATGTTGGCAAAATAAAAATGAAAAAGCCGTCAAACTTGTTTTAGCTGACTAAAAGCAAATACAGTAGCTATGTGTGTATGTGTTTGTTTGTATGTCAAGTATCAAAACTATATCATCTGTTTAGATGTCGACTACTATAGTCTTGATGAGAATATCCTGCTCAGTCCAGAGATATTTGGACAGTGACACATGTTTTGCCATTTTAACTGTTTAACAAAACTTTTACAAGATACAGTTATATAATCAATATGGGCTCAAAGCTCAAAGTCCAGACTCTCAGCTTTAATTTAGAAACAAAACCTCAGGTAGAGAAATCATATCAATCATTTAATGGAGCAATAAATACTAAGACAGTTTGGGCTATAGCCCTGTGGAGCTCCTTCCAAACATGATAACAACTTACTTAGAGCGCATGAACAACATACGACTAATAGTAAAAGAGATAAATCTTTAATCAAGAACAAACCATACATATATCAATCACAAACAGTTATGTCACTATAGAGATGTTTGAATCTGGTGAAGGATATACCAACCAAATGTCACCTCACAATTACAATCACAGAGGCTTATAGAGCCAGAGTATCAATTAAGCATAAAATTACAGTGCATACATCAATAGTAGGGTTGAGCGAAACGGATCGTTCATTTTCATAAGTCGCCGACTTTTGGCAAAGTCGGGTTTCATGAAACCCGACCCGATCCCTGTGTGGGGTCGGCCACGCGGTACGCGACTTTCGCGCCAAAGTCGCGTTTCGTATGACGTGTTTAGCGCCATTTTTCCAGCCAATGAAGGAGCGTGGGCAGAGTGATGACATAGGTCTTAGGGGCGTGGACACCTATCGGCATCTTTTCATTTGCGTGCTGAAGCGAATTGAAATGTGTAACACCAGCTTTGGGGGAGAGAGAGAGAGAGAGAGAGAATAATTAAAAAAAAATTCCCATTCACCTGCATTGGGTTTCGTGTTTCGGTCGATCCCCGACTTTTCGCGGAGGTCGGCCGATTTCACTCGACTCGACTTTTGAGATAGTCGGGTTTCGCAAAACCCGACTCAACCCTAAAAAAGTAAAAGTCGCTCAACCCTAATCATTAGTACAATTTCTATAGAAATGACAGATCCATAATAACTACCCATATGGTACTTAGTATTACTATTACAATGAGGTCAGTGACCATTTACATTTAATAAGTCCCAATAGCAGAGAAGCACATCATAGTCATTCCAGGTTCTTACCCATGCTTGTGAGTGAATGTGAGCGTGGCACGCGCCCCTACGCGCGTTTCGCTTGCGGCTTCCTCAGGGGGCCAAGCTGTTTCTAAATATCCATATTTCAATTCTTAAATACCCCTTTTTATTATCACAAATGCGGCGCATGTGGTCAAACAAGTGAACGCCATCCGCACCATCATGCTGGCACCATCATGGCCATGGGGAACTCCCCGATTATGTCAGTGACCCGCACACGTCACTACCAGGTGCCAGGAATGATGGCGCCGCCGGCCGTCACGTTGGAGACATGCGCACAAGTGATTCTCAGGCATAACGCCCATGTTATTTAAAGCAGGGCGTTCAATCCAAGAATGTGCCATCTTAAATGTGGGCAAATAACCTGGCAGCAAAGCCAGGAAAGGTAAATTGCCACAATTGTACAGCAATCACAGAGCCATATATAAATCCTCATATATATCGCATATCATAATAGTTAAAGTGCAAGTGCTTACAAATATACAATAGCAAGAATAATCAATAAAATACAAAACAATAATACAATATGTTACAAGCTCCAATTATCAAATTTATAATAAGCGCTAATCAAAAGTACTAAACCAAAACCTATTTCATAAATATAATTTTGTGACGAATGAAGAATACATCCATATATGATGTGAAAAATATGTGCTTCATAAATATACAATATATATATATAATATATATTTATCTATACATATATATGTATAGATAAAAGATTCCATAAAAATAAAAAAGACTAATTCATGACTAAATAGTGTTATGGCAGATGATATTCCATGAATGAAACACCCTTGATTGGAGAAGATCAAATGAAAGCTAAGATCCAGGTCAAATTTCAATCCCTTGACAGGGTATTCAAAGATTATAGTACAAACTTCATGAAAGATACTAAACATAGAAAAGACAAAAAGAAAATTAAAAACAGAGAAATATTGTTCTTGATCAATCCAGAGATGGTGTCGAAAACTACAAAAAGGAGACAAAGCTGAGCTGCTCATTCAGCCCCGCAGGAACCATTGTATCATGAGTTGCAATCCAGCGGCACTCTTTCTGTGTCAAAATATGTATTTCATCACCTCCCCTCACACCTAAATGAACATGGTCAATGCCCCATATCTTCAAATCTCCAGGGTGGCACTTATTTTTATCTTAAAGTGCCTAGGGATTTTTTTCAGGGAGTCCACATCATCCACGTCACGAGCGGTCTCAATATCCCTGACATGTTCACGTGTTCTCACACTTAATTCTCGGGAAGTTAATCCTATATAGATCAAATCACAGCTACACTTTGCATAATAAACTACATGAGAAAAAGGGGAGGGAAAACTCCAAACAATAACCTATGGTCTTTCAGTAAAATATGCTTTATTGTGGAAGGCACAGAAGCGGTGGCAGCAATGGATAGCCACCAAACAAGATATAGAAAGGGCACTCAAACACCACACATGCCATGTTAATAAATATAGTATACACAACATATGTAAATGACACAGGGCAATAGATGTATCCAAAAGCATGTAAAAATTGAAAAAGTTTACATAAATATATACCAAATTAAATCATATACATGTCAGTGCCGTCCCAGCTCCTAATAGAGCCTAAAAACATGCTGGATATAAGATTTTCCCATTATTGTTGTTCCAAATCAATTTCATTCTTTAATTTTACTACCCCGTCAGGGGTCAAGGATTTGTTGATTTGGAACAACAAAAATGGGAGAAAGATATTGTACAGGGAAAGACAAAAAAATATCAGCGAGACCTACAGGATCTCAAAAATAATCAAGTTTTTAGGTGGAGAGAGAATAAGATGCGCCAAAGATCATCCTCAAGGGCACATTCAATATCTATCTCCTCTGTCTCATCTGTTGAAGAGAAAACATCTGGTCGAGACAATTTTAAGTCATTTTGGGAGAGAAGAGAATACACAAGGGATAATAGACCCAAATGGGGAGGGAAGAAGAATCAAAAACGTAAAACATCTACCTCACCACCTGTTGATAAGAAAGGCAAAACCAATACATTAGAGGTGTTTAATTTGTGTACACATACACTCTCTAATACGCAAATAGAAGTATTGGGTCTGGGTCTTTCCTTCTCAAACTCTAATAACTTTGATTTTTTTACAGCATTAAAAGACCTTCATTTATTTTCTCGAAAATTAGTTTTACATAAACTTCATTCAAGATCTAGTAATGAAAAAACTTTGGGGACTGTTTCTGAACAAGAGGCTCTAGAGGCATTGGAGGAATTGGAGCGAGAGTCCAGATGTGGAAATGCAGGTACTTCTCCACCTCCTATTTTTTCTAGATCTATCACGTTTCCCCCCCTATCTATTTGCCCACAGGTTGATATCTTTGCGAGATTGGTGACGGAAGATTTTAAATCAAAAAGGAATTGTAGGGACAATCTTACTAGTGTACAGCGCCAGGCATTAGAGTTTGAAATGTCTTGATGACGTTGTCATCAAACCAGCAGATAAGGGGGGGGAACGTGGTGATTTGACTGATGGACAAGTATGAGCGTGAGGCATTACAGCATTACAGGCAAACAGTTAAAAGATAAAGATACATACACCCAATTGTCTCACAATCCACTGACCAAATTTAGAGGTGAATTGATGTGCATCCTTGAGATTGCATATGAAAGAGGAGACATTTCCAAGAAAATTTTATACGGTTTAATGGTGAAGTGCCCCGTGATCCCTACTGTTAGTGCTAGCGAAACGCACCAAATAATTAGAGAAAAGTAATAAGGTGCGTTCGCAGCCCGGGGTCCACCATGCAGAGATGGAACCTGCTGCTAAGCAATGATGGACTTTATGGCGGCACAATAAAGATACACACATGGATTAGCTTCACCCTGTGTGAAGGAAGCGAACACTGTTGCGTCACAGGGCCGCAGTACAGCACGTAACAGAAATAATAATAAAGTAGCATGAGAGAGAGTGCATGCAGTGCCGCACTGGTGGACGCCACTAACCACCCAGACTTGGGTTTGGAAAGCGCGGTGATAGCGCACGGTGCCACACTGGCGGTCACAGTAATAGACGCTGTTTGTGTACCAGTGTTGGTAACAAGTCAGGCGCTAAATTACAATCATCCTCCTTGAGCAAGCATTCAAACACAAGGGAGGGGATGATTAAAGAGCGACTTTCCCTCACAACACACACATAAAAAAGTGTATACTAGCGCATGGCCATGCGACCATGCGAACCTTTTATAGCTTCAGCAAGTTCAGGACCTTCCTGGAGGACCAATGAGAACTGCTACAGTAACTGAACAACTTCAGGACCTAACCTAGAGGACCAATAGGAGCTACTGCAGCACCTGAGCATGTGACCCCAGACCTCCACTGAGAGGTCTTCCTTTGGGCATGCTCAGAAGGGGAAAAGCAGGACTTAGTCCCAGAGATGTCTGCTCACCGCTGATTAGTACAGGCTACAATGGCAGAGCCTGGAACGTCCCGTCCCTTTGCACAGAATCAGACTTAGCGAGACGCTGGGACTGACGTCTCCGCTGAGCTGGTTCCACTGTGGCTGATGCAGAATGAGAGACTGCAGCAGACATGGTTCGAGATTCCCCTGTGCAGCGACGGGAATTCGACTCCTAACATTACCCCCCTCCTAGGGCCCCCCTCCTTGGGCCTCGTTACACTCAATGGCAGCAATAGGTAGCAGAGCCCGAATGCCCGAATGTGCTCTACAGGTTCCCAGGCTCTATCCTCAGGGCCATGGCCCTTCCAGTCCACCAGAAAGTATTTTTTGCCACGTACTACCTTGCACCCCACGATAGCATTCACCTCGTACTCATCCGTGGATGAACTCAATGTCCCGGCAGATGACTCAGAAAACCGGGACATATAGACGGGCTTTAAGAGGGAAACATGGGTGTCAGTGATACCAAGGCATGGAGGAATAGCCAAACGGTAGTCCACAGGGTTAACCTGTTAAAGAACATTGAAAGGGCCAATGTAGCGAGGCGCAAACTTAGTGGTCTCAACTCACAGCCTGATGTTATGGGCGGAGACCCACACTAAGTCACCAGGAGCAAACATCAGAGCGGGGCACCGGTGAGCATCGACAGAAACCCTCTTTCCCTCCTTGGAAGCCCGAAGGGCACCCTGTGTGCGGTCCCAAATGTCACATGCCTCCACTGCCCAGTCTGCCACCCTTGAATCAGTGGATGACATTGGCATGGGCACAGGGACACGCGGATGCTGGCCGTAATTAAGGAAGAGAAGGAGTCTGAACAGTGGAATCGGCTACGGCGATGTTCATTGCGCATTCTGCACAAGATAGCAAAGATGCCCAGTCATCCTGCCTAGCAGAGCCAAAATGTTACAAATATGTAATCAGAGTCTGGTTGGCCCTCTCTACCAACCCATTTGTCTCGAGATGATATGCAGAAGAGAGATTTAGTTCTATGCTGAGTAAATGACAGAGCTCTCTCCAAAACCAAGACCAAACTGGGGACCACGGTCACGGACAATTTTATCAGGCATGCCATGTAAACGGAAAATATGTTTAATGAACAACGTCACCGAGGCCCATGCAGAAGGTAACCGTGCTAGCGGCACCAAGTGCACAATCTTAGAAAAATGATCGGTGACAACCCAGATAACGGTGCAGTTACGAGACTTGGGTAAGCTTACCACGAAGTCCATCCTGACCATCTCCCAGGGCCTGTCTGCCACTGGCAGGGGGTAAAGTTGCCCAGCAGGCCGTTGCCGAGGAGACAGATTCTTGGCGCAGGAGACACACGCCCTAATATAGTCCCCGACGTCACGGGCCATATGCGGCCACCAGTATGTCCTCACCAAAAGCTCAGATGTCCTCTTGGTCCCAAAATGTCCACCCACCCTGGACGAGTGAGCCCAAGAGAGAACCTCCGTTTGCAAATTAAATGGAAAAAATATCTTGCCAGGGGGCGCAGACTCTAGCAAACCTGGGCCACAGTTCTCAAGCTCTCAGAAGGGACAATAAGCCGAGGATCCTCCTCCTCAGATGACACTACGGAGCGAGAGAGAGAGAGCGTCGGCACACATATTCTTCTTCCCGGAGAGAAAATGGAGAGTAAAATGGAACCGAGAGAAGAACAGGCACCATCCAGCCTGGCGAGAATTCAGCCGCAGGGCCGTCTGTAAGTACACCAAGTTCTTGTGGTCTGTGAACATTTGGAAGGGAAAGCGAGCTCCCTCCAAGAGATGTCTCCACTCTGAAAAAGCCAACTTCATGGAAAGCAACTCCCTGTCCCCGATGGAATAATTCCTCTCCGCTGGTGAAAAGGTCTTGGAGAAGAAGAAGCAAGGATACTTCCAACCTTGAGCATACTTTTGGAAGAGGACTGTTCCAGCACCAACGGATGAAGCATCCACCTCCATAATAAATGGCTTATCTACATCGGGGTGATGTAGGACGGGAGGACTAGTGAAGTGTGACTTAATCGAGAGAAGGGCCTTGGAGACCTCCTCCGACTACAACTTGGGATTTGCTCCCTTCTTGGTGAGGGCAACCAAGGGAGCTACCAAGGTTGAGAAGTGTGAGATGAACTGGCGATAGTAATTAATGAACCCCATAAAGCGCTGCACTGCTTTAAGAGAATGGGTTCTTGCCAGTCCATCACAGCCTGTAGCTTGGCATGATCCATAGCCAATCCCTGGGCAGAGATGATATAGCCAAGGAAAGGCAAGGACTCCTGCTCAAACTCACACTTCTCCAACTGGGAGTAGAGGGCATTGCCCATAAGAGGTCGAAAACTTTGCAAACATCTCTCCGATGGGAGTCAATATCTGGATAGTAGATGAGAATATCATCCAGATAGACTACGACCGAGGTGGTGAGCATCTCCCGGAAGATGTCATTCACAAAGTCTTGGAAAAAGGCATTACAGAGTCCGAAGGGCATCGCCAGATATTCATAGTGCCCATCCCTGGTGTTAAAAGCCGACTTCCATTCGTCCTCCTCATGGATGCGAATCAGCTTGTAAGCACCCCTCAGATCTAACTTAGTAAATACCCTTTCTCCCCGTAGACTATCAAAAAGCTCAGATATCAGGGGTAGTGGGTATTTATTCTTAACGGTGATGGCATTAAGACCTCTGTAGTCTATGCATGGACGTAGTTCTCCATTCTTCTTCTGCACAAAGAAGAACCCAGCCCCTGCAGGTGACACTGACTTCCTAATGAATGCTCTTGCCAGAATCTCTTGAATGTACTGAGATATTGCCTCCGTCTCCTTGAGAGATAATGGACAGACTCGACCCCGGGGAGGCTCTGCACCAGGCAAGAGGTCAATAGGACAGTCATAGGGGCGGTGAGACAGAAGGGTCTCTGCAACCCTTTTGGAGAACACATTGCATAGGACCAATAATGCTTGGGAAGAGAGGAAAGATCTGCGGGTACCTCTGTAGAAGCAACCTGAATGCACTCCCTCTGATATCTACCCTCACTTGATTTACTCCATCCCAAAATTTTCCCTGAGGACCACTCTATATGAGGAGAATGATAGCCAAGCCATGGTATCCCCAAAAGGACCTCATCAATTCCCTCAGGAATGACAAATAGGGAGATAATCTACTGATGTGATGGAGACGTAGAAAGAGTGAATGGAATGGTCTGATGTGTAATCTGTGAGGGTAGTGTCAACCCATTTACCGTTCGAACAGTCACATGTTTGGCGAGCATCACCAGGGGTATTGCGTAACGCTGGGCGAAAGCAGATGACATTGATGAAAGCAGATGAAATTGCCTTCCACCCCGGAGTCCAGGCAAAGCTCTACAATAAGAGTGTATGGGCCTATGGTAATTGTCCCTTTGAAGGACAATTTAGAGGAAAACGTCTCCGTTTCTAGTGTACCTCCTCCAACTACCACTAGATGCCAACGTTCACCCGACCGCTGGGAACTCTTGGAGGCAAGATGTCCTGACTGCCGGTAAACATGACAGACCATAAGTGCACGAGCAGTCCGGGACTTAGATCACCCATGTAATGCCTCTATGGCCTCATGTGACTCGGACGCCTGGAGCGGAGATTCCTGAGGTTTGGCGAAGGCGGGAGCCAGCCGAAACCTCTAACTACACTGGGCTCGCTTCAGCCTTTGCTCGTGAAAACGAAGGTCAATGCATGTTGACATAGCTATGAGCTCCTCCAGTGTGGCGGGAATATCCCTAGTGGCCAAAGCATCCTTCACATGTTCAGCCAGCCCTCTCCAAAATACTGGGATAAGGGCTTTATCCGACCATTCCAGCTCCGATGCTAATGTCGGAAAGTGGACGGCAAAATGGCTGACCATAGACGAACCCTGAGTCAATGCCAGCAGTTGGTGCGCCGTATCATGAGTGACTTGAGGTCCTAAAAAGACCTGTTTTAGAGAGCTCAAAAGCCGAGGAGCACTCTGCACCACATGATCATCGCGCTCCCACAGCGGTATAGCCCACTCCAATGCCCTGTCCGACAGCAGAGAAATTATGAATCCCACCTTTGCCCGCTCTGTGGGAAAACATGCAGCCAGGAGCTCGAGGTGTATACCGCACTGGTTTACGAAACCCCTACAGGATTTACTGTCACTAGAGTATTTCTTTGGCAGAGGGAGGTGAGAAAAGGTCAGAACAGAGATGGCAGTGGGTTAAGCTGCCGCAGCCACACTGGCAGCCTGAACAGCTATTGCGGTAACATCCACTGCTGAGGTTGCACGCTCAAGAGCTGCCAACCTGCCCTCCAGCAGCTGGATGTATCCCTGCAATCGCTGTTCGTCCATCATTACTTAGCCAGACCCTGGCGCTAGTATAATGTTAGGGCTAGCAAAACACACCAAATAATTAGAGAAAAGAAATAAGATGCGTTCGCAGCCCGGGGTCCACCGTGCAGAGATGGAACCTGCTGCTAAGCAATGACAGACTATATGGCGGTACAATGAGGATACCACACATGGGTTAGCTTCACCCTGTGTGAAAGAAGCAAACTCTGTTGCGTCAGAGGGCCGCAGTACCGCACGTAACAGAAATAATAATTAAGTAGCACGAGAGTGCATGCGGTACCGCACTGGCAGACACCACTAACCACCCAGACTTGGGTTTGGAAAGCATGGTGATAGCGCACGGCTCCGTGTCACAGTAATAGACGCTGTTTGTTTACCAGTGTTGGTAACAAGTCGGGCGCTAGATTACAATCATCCTCTTTACGTGAGCATTCAACCACAAGGGAAGGGATGATTAAAGAGCGACTTTCCCTCACAACACACACACATAAACAAGTGTATACTAGCGCATGTCCGTGAGGCCATGCAAATCTTTTATAGCTGCAGCAAGTTCAGGACCTTCCTAGAGGACCAATGAGAACTGCTACAGTAACTGAACAATTTCAGGACCTTCCTAGAGGACCAATAGGAGCTACTGCAGTACCTGAGCATGTGACCCTAGACCTCCACTGAGAGGTCTTCCTTTGGGCATGCTCAGAAGGGTAAAAGCAGGACTTAGTCCCACAGACGTCTGCTCACCGCTGATCAGTACAGGCTACAATGGCAGAGCCTGGAAAGGCAGCAGTAACCCTTTGCACAGAATCAGACAGAGCGAGACGCTGGGACCGACGTCTCCGCTGAGCAGGCTCCACTGCGGCTGATGCAGAATGAGAGACCGCAGCAGACATGGTTCGAGATTCCCCCTGTGCAGAGGTTGTAACTCGACTCCTAACACCTATATTTTATCTATTGCCCAAGGTATCTAAAGATGCAATCTGTCTTCCAGGTTGTCCGATTGTCTCTGGCATGGGAGGGCTTTGTGATCCCATAAGCAAATTTATTGAACATTATCTGCACCCTCAAGTGGAGACCTTGCCCTCCTATGTCAGGGACACTACGGACATACTGCGACGTTTGGATGGACTTTCCTTGGAACCTGACACATATCTAGTGGTGACTGATGTTCAATCGCTCTATACGAGTATCCATCATGAGGATGGTCTAGAAGTGTCATGGTTCTATTTGGAAGCTAGTAATATGGAGGCTGACCTGCGGGAGCTGGTGTTGGACCTGTTGCGATTCATACTAACACATCATTTTTTCACATTCAGAGACCGGTTCTTTCTACAGAGGAGGGGGACCACGATGGGAGTGGCATGTGCGCCCTCTTATGCTAACCTGTTTCTTGGTTTTTGGGAGAGGGGTTTGTTTTTGGATGGTGCACATGCCGCTCCCCAGGTCCTTGGATGGTACCGTTATATAGACGATATTCTGTTTTTTTGGCAGGGCTCTGTCAATGACTTACACAACTACATGGCGGGTTTGAATCACAATGGGTCCAACATCAGGCTTAGTTATTGTTTTGATCAAAAGGTAGTTTAATTTCTTGATTTTGAGATCAGGGTGCAGTCTGATAGATCAATAATAACTGATATGTAAAGAAAGAAAACATTTATGAACTCATTGTTACACGCATCATCTGCACACCTGTAATCAACGATTAGGGCTATTCCTACAGGCCAGTTTCTCCATGCTCGGAGATTATGTACCTCCAATTTAATGTTTGAAGAACAAGCTAGAGATCTTGGGACCGGGGCTATAGCAACAGAAGTATTAGGAGGGGTTATAGGTGAGCTAAACAAAACAATAGAATGGACCTCCTCTACACTCAAAAGAAAAATGATGTACAAATAAAAATAAGGATGTTTCATCTCCACTTATAATGAACAGTGGAATACCATGCAAACTATCTTAAAACGACATTGGCCTGTGTTAATGACCGACCCTACCCTCTCCAAACATCTTTTTACCTTCCCTCTGATGACGGCATGAAGAAGGAAAAATTTGAAGGACATGTTGGTCAAAAGCCATTATGTTATGAAATCTCCATCTTTGTTCAATAATAATACCAGGAGAAAGGGATTTTTCCCTTGTGGCAATTGTCTAGCTTGTAAAAATCACAGGAGGTCCACGTCCTTCAAGTCATCAAACGGCCTCAAGACATTTGAAATCAGAGACTACATTACATGTACTACTACACATGTAGTTTATTATGCAAAGTGTAGCTATGATATGATCTATATAGGATTATCTTCCCGAGAATTAAGTGTGAGAACACGTGAACATGTCAGGGATATTGAGGCCGCTCGTGACGTGGATGATGTGGACTCCCTAAAAACAATCCCTAGGCACTTTAAGGTAAAACATAAGTCCCACCCTGGAGATTTGAAGATATGGGACATTGACCGTGTTCATTTAGGTGTTTATATAAATAAAAATTATTATTATTATTATTATAGGTGTGAGGGGAGGTGATGAAATACGTATTTTGACACAGAAAGAGTGCCTCTGGATTGCAACTCTTGATACAATGGTTCCTGCGGGGCTGAATGAGCAGCCCAGCTTTGTCTCGTTTTTGTAGTTTTCGACACTATCTCTGGATTGATCAAGAATAATATTTCTCTGTTTTTAATTTTCTTTTTGCCTTTTCTATGTTTAGTATATTTCATGAAGTTTGTGCTATAATCTTTGAATACCCTGTCTGGCACAATCAAGGGATTGAAATTAGACCTGGATCTTAGCTTTGATTTGATCTACTCCAATCAAGGGCATTTCATTCATGGAATATCATCTGCCATAACACTATTTAGTCATGTCTTAGTCTTTTTTATTTTTATGGAAACTTTTATCTATACATATTATATATATCTTTTTTTTTGTATATTTATGATGCACTTATTTTTCACATCATATATGAATGTATTCTTCATTCGTCACAAAATTACATTTATGAATAAGTTTTGGGATAGTACTTTTGATTAGCACTTATAAATTTGATATTTATTGTAGTCTGTAATTTCACTCATATTATATCATATTGGAAATTTGTAACATATTGTATTATTGGAGCAAAAAAGGGGAGAAGCCAGCGCAGCCTAAGGTTAAGACGCAATACATAAAGTGCAAATGCACATATTAATTTCTAACTGTATTATCAAAATGAGACATTTAGCAAACAATTGATCAATTCTTTGGGCCACCCCGCCTCTTCACGGCAATCTCATATTGGGGCAGTCCTACACTACGTTTTTTATATTCTCTGTGCCATGAAGGCCTCCTAAATGAACTAAGCGGCCGTGCGCCGCGCCTGGTTATGTGCGCCATTCTTTCTGTGTCTCAGTGATTGATAGGCTGCTGTACGCACACAGCAGCCCTGCCCTGCCTCAGGCTTTGTTTAATTATGCACCTGTTCCTCAGCCTGTCTCACTCTTCATCTGTGGCTCTGGATGGGCAGTGTGGAGGTTGGATCCGAAATGTCTGTCTGGACTTGGTCAACCTTTATCCTCGCTTGCCTACTCTGGCGCCATGGGGGTGACTCAGTAATGCTCCAGGTACAGCATGCTTTTAATGTGGTCTTGCTTTTAGTTCATTTAGGAGGCCTTTATGGCACAGTGAATATAAAAAACGTAGTGTAGGACTGCCCCAATATGAGATTGCCGTGAAGAGGCGGGGTGGCTCAAAGAATTGATCAATTCTTTGCTAAATGTCTCATTTTGATAATACAGTTAGAAATTAATATGTGCATTTGCACTTTATGTATTGCGTCTTAACCTTATGCTGCGCTGGCTTCTCCCCTTTTTTGCTCTGATATTGTATTATTGTTTTGTATTTTATTGATTATTCTTCTTATTGTATATTTGTAAGCACTTGCACTTTAAATATTATGATATGCGATATATATACTCATATATATATATATATATATATATATATATATATATATATATATATATATAAGGATTTATATATGGCTCTGCGATTGCTGTGCAATTGTGGAGATTTACCTTTCCTGGCTTTGTTGTCAGGTTATTTGCCCACATTTAAGATGGCGCTTTCATGGATTAAACGCCCTGCTTGAAATAACATGAGCGTTATGCCTGAGAATCACTTGTGCGCATGTCTCCGACGTGACGGTCATTATTCCCGATGCTTGGTAGTGACGTCTGCGGGTCACTGATGTCATCAGGGAGTTCCCAATGACCCGCACCACCATGATGGCGCCGGCGTGATGGTGCGGATGGCGTTCACTTGTTCGGCCACATGTGCCGCATTTGTGATAATGAAAAGAGGTATTTAAGAAGGGCAATGTGGATATTTAGAAACAGCTTGACCCCCTGAGGAAGCCACAAGCGAAACGCGCGTAGGGGCGTGTGTCACGCTCACATTCACTCACAAGCATGGGAATGACTATGATGTGCTTCACTGCTATTGGGACTTATTAAATGTAAAGGGTCACTGATCTCATTGTGATAGCAATACTAAGTACCATATAGGTAGTGATTATGGATCTGTCATTTCTATAGAAATTGGACTAATGATGTATGCACTGTCATTTTATGATTAATTGATACTCTGGTTCTATAAGCCTCTGTGATTGTAATTGTGAGGTGACATTTGGTTGATATACCCTTCACCAGATTCAAACATCTCTATAGTGACATAACTGTTTGTGATTGATATATGTATGGTTTGTTTTTGATTAAAGATTTATCTTTTTTACTATTAATGGTATGTGGTTCATGCGCTCTAAGTAATTTGTTATAATCTCAGCTTTAATTTGCTCAGATTCATATACTAATTGAAGTAAGGGTTTATGAATTACATCTCTTTGATATGTAGCTACCTCTTTTTAAAAGGTACCAAAAGTAATTAGACATGTATTTCAAAAGCTTTTTAATGAGCTGCATGGGCTATTCCGTCATCAAACCATCATCTCATCAGTCAATCGGCTAAAAGGTCTGATGCTGATTTCAGGTAGGGCATTTGCATTTGGAAGATCTTGCTCTGAACCGAACCCGCAACATCCCAACAAACAAAATCCCCCAAAAAATTTGTTGAAGGAGCTCTCAATGGAAGACAGACAGTCAATTACTAGGCTGAAAAAAGAAGAAATCCATCAAAGAGATAACAGAAATGTTAAGAGTGGTCAAATCAGCAGTTCGGCACATTCTGCAAAAATGAAGAACTTATTGTTGAGCTTTGGATCTCAAAAGACCTGGATGCCCACCGAAGACAACAGTGGTGGATGATCGCAGAATTCTTTAAATAGCGAAGAAAATTTTCTTCACAGCATCCACCCAAGTGACGAACCCTCTCCATGAAGTAGGTGTTTCATTGTCTAAGTCTACCATAAAAGATAATATTTCATGACAGCAAATACAGCAGGTTCACCACAATGTGCAAACCATTATTCAGACTTAAAAATAGAAAGACCAGATTAAACCTTGCCAAAATATGTAGAGAAGCCAGCCCAGTTATGGAAATGCATTCTTTGGACAGATGGAACTAAAATTAACCTGTGTCAGAATGATGGGAACAACAAAATATGAAAATGCTCATGATCCAAAGCAGATCACATGCTCTTTAAAAAATGGTGAAGGTAGAGATGGCATGTGCATGCATTACTTCCAATGGCTCTAGGTCACTAATGGTTATTGATGATGTGACTGAAGACAGAAGGAGTTGGATGAATTCTGAAGTGTACAGGTCTATACTTTCTGTTCAGATTCAGCCAAAATGAAGCAAGGTTGATTGAAAGGGGCTTCACAGTACAGATAGACAATGACCCAAAACATGCTGCAAAAGCAATCCAGGAATTTTCAGAATTTTAATATTCTGCAATGGCCAAGTCAATCACGAGATCTCAACCCCAATGACATGCATTTCACATGCTGAGGCCTAACCTTTACGGAAAAGACCCACAAACAAGCAACAACTGAAGACAGCTGAATTAAAGGCATGACAATGCATCACAAAGGAGAAAACAGAGTGTTTGGTGACATCCATGGCTTCTGCACTTCAGGCAGTCATTGCCTGCAAAGAATTTTCTTCAAATTATCAAAAAATAAAAATTTTATTTATGGTAAAGTTAATTTGTCCATTTACTTTTGAGCCCCTGAAATGAGGAAACGTTGTAGGAAAATGGTTGCAATTCCTAAACATTTCACATTATATTTTTTTCATCTCTTTAATTAAACCTGAAAGTCTACGTGTTAGGTGTTGAGTTCCCACCACTGCACAGGAGGAATCTCAAACCATGTCCTCTGCGGTCTCCCATTCTTCTCCAAGGGCCCGAAACAAAAATCTTTTGGATTGACCACCACAGCCACAATTTTGGCTACATAACCAAAAACAATATGTATGTGGTATCACTCTTAGGCCTGTTCACATATGGCATCTATTTATTTTTTTCCATGAATACTACATGTATTCACTATAATCTATGGTGATCTTCACATGTCCATGTTTTCACACGGACAGTCTCCAAGTGAACCACATGGAGACATGTTCGTTTTTTTCCACGAGCACAGACGCCAATACAAATCTATGAGTCTGTGAAAAACAAAACATGTATTGTGTGCCATCTGTGTGCTGTACGTGATTAACATTGTAAAGTATAGCCGAAAATTTGTAATTTCATTCTTTCTTTATCCATACCAGAAAAACATAGATGGCATACTTATGGAAAACACTAATGACACACCGATGATACGCACTAATCCAAAACACTGATGATGCCAGTAAACAGTTTTCCGATTCCGGTTTTATACATGTAAAGGGGGTCTTAAGGTAGTCAAACACATGTAAATAATTGTCATTGTGCATGTTTGTTTTAATGAAAAGAATGCAATATACCTTTGGTAAAGCACAAGATGCCCAAGCCTTCTATTGCACCATCTACTGCCAGGCGAATGTCAATAAATAAGCCCTCAAATACATTACCTCATTAGACAATCATGTGTAGTAAGGAATAAGACCAAATTTTGTGTATGGGCATTCATATTAATTACAATGGGCAACAAGGGCACTGTTTTGGGGTGTGAAAACTAAAGGCTCCAGGATCACTATGTTATAAGCATCGTGAACACAACTTCTAAGCTGCTTACTCATGGTAAAAGCATTGGGCATAAATTGCTTCCAGTCCACTCATGTGGAAAAGTCATGTGTTTATCCAAGCTTATTTTTATACTGTGACCCTCTCTGTATAAATGGAAAGTAAATTTGTTGCTTGACTTCCCTGACACAAAGCATGTGAACTATGCTATTATGTAAGATAAAATAGACACAAAACATTTTACATGAAATACTGTAACAATAAACACGGCATGCATTTATGGGACATACTGTGACAATACACAGATACAGTAACACAGTTAGTTGTTATACGTAGTAATATTCGGGTCTACAAATGTAACACAGAGAAACACTTATTGGAGAGTTTGGATAGGCTAATCTTTGTATGAGAAACATATTGCCATCCTTAACCACAGATGGATTCTGATGTAGTCTTTCTGGCCTCTAGAGAAGCAATTCATGGCCTTTTAGCACATGCAGGTGTAAACTTTTAGATTTTCCATTAATAGGAAAGTGTTGCTGTGAAGATGTAACTGAATCCGCGGCACATATTACATAACTTTGATTCCATTCTCTCACCATTTCTTTTAAAACAGCTATTTGTGACATACTTTACTTTCATACATCATTAAAAGTAGCTGCAAGGGAAATACATTATTTACTAACTACGGATCATTAGAGTGGGAGAATAAAAAAAACTTTCCTCCAATTAAATTTATGCAACTGGATCCCCATAGGGTGATTTAGAGGACTAGGTACGCAGGGATCTTCTAAAATTGTGATTATGTTTGTGGCTCTCAGCATGAGATTTGTCCGTAGAGATCACTTAGTGAACTTTACATAGAAAACATTTATGGAAACAAACAGTATAAAAAATGCTGGATATTTTGCAAACATTTCATTTTGTACATAATGAAAAGGAGTTGTTCCTATTCCGTCATTTGTAAGGTCTATTTGTCCTATTAGAGCATCTGAGCTAAACCCCATAGGCTTCATTCCCACTGGCTTCATTTATCCTGCCTTTCAAAATGCACAAGATTGTAGTTTTCTTTGAGTTATTTTATACACATATATGTTTCTTTAATGTGATCTTTTTTCCAAAGATAACGAGGGTTGTCCACTAGGGTTGAGCGACCTTGACTTTTTTAGGGTCGAGCCGGGTTTTGCGAAACCCAACTATCTCAAAAGTCGAGTCGAGTGAAATCGGCCGATTATGGCGAAAAGTCGAGGATCGACCGAAACACGAAACCCAATGCAAAGTCAATGGGAATTTTTTATTTTTTTTTTATTTTTTTTCTCTCTCTCTCTCTCTCTCTCTCCCTGAACTGAAAAGCTGGTGTTACACAGTGCAAATCGCTACAGCGCACAAGCGACAACATGACGATAGGCGTCCACGCCCCTAAGACCTCTGTCATCACTCTGCCCACGCCCCTTCATTGGCTGAAAAAAATGGCGCCGAGCGCGTCATACGAAATGCGACTTTGGCACGAAAGTCGCGTACCGCATGGCCGACCCCACACAGGGATCGGGTCGGGTTTCATGAAACCCGACTTTGCCAAAAGTCGGCGACTTTTGAAAATGAACGATCCGTTTCGCTCAACCCTATTGTCCACTACTTTTACGTTGATGACCTGTCTGAAACCCGGCACCCCCACCGAAAATACTCACTTGCGGCTCTGGTCCATCTACCTGTAGTGGCCAGGATTGATACTGCACATTTGATTCCCATTCTAATGAATAGGAGGCGGATGTGTAGTACCCTGCAGTGGCCACTATAAGTAAACGGACACCAATAAAAGCGGATCAGCGGGGGTGCCTAAAACCTGTAAAACTTTCACTCAGCCCACAAAAACTCTTCCCCAACAGCAAAAAGAGTAAATAAACAATGGCATCATTAAGTCTAATAATACTGTATTCACTAGATCTATCATTAACCCCTTAGTGACAGAGCCAATTTGGTACTGCGCACTGCGCATGCGTCCGCCAATTTGTTTCCCAAAGAAGACGCCAGCGGCCAGGAGAAGAAGCAGGAGGACCCAGGGACATCGCTGAGTTTAATAGGGTCTCCGAATCCCCCTATTTCTCTGTCCTCTGATGTGCGATCACATCAGAGGACAGAGAATTACACATCACTTTTTTTTTTGCGATAGCCAGTAAACAGTTAATTACCGGCGATCGCACAACAGGGGTCGGTATGGCCGACCCCAATCATGTTCTTTGGGGTCTCGGCTACCCCCGGCAGCCGAGACCCCAAAGATCCTCCCGATGCCGGCCGGCGGCGCCCATCAGGGGCCACGAGGAGCACCGGGGGAGGCAGGTGAGTATTGGGGGGCTATCGGGGACCCCTTTTCTCTATCCTCTGATGTGCGATCACATCGGAAGACAGAGAAATTAAAAGGGAAATCGCTTTTTTTTGCGATCGCCGGTAAACGGTTAATTACCGGCGATCGCAAAAGCGGGGTCGGTAAAAAAAACCCCGAATCATGTTCTCTGGGGTCTCGGCTACCCCCGGCAGCCGAGACCCCGGAGAAAATCGGACTCTGGGGGGCGCTATTTACTTTTTCCACAAATTAACGGCGCTGTGGTTTAAGTACCCTTAACTGCCGCCGTTAAAAGGCGTATCGGCGGTTGTTAAGGGGTTAAATAAAGCAAATAAGTTATTTGGTAAACAACCCATAAGTAGTCAGAACAACAGGTTATCTGCATTAGGGACCAATCAGATGTGTGTGTATTTTATTCTTGTGTTGCCTGATTGAAAAATAAGTAGCATACGGACAGCACACTGATCCAAGCAAGCCAATGTGGTAGTTCCCACGAGACATGATCTGCATACAAAAAAAAAATTGAACATGAACTTTTTGGATCCATGTTTTTAACATACTTGCTTATTATAAGTCAGTGGGTGCACAGAAAAGAATTGCATACCGGTTACCAAGCATATGTAATTAAATTTTTACTGATTATTTGCAGTTATTTGCATAGGAAACTATTTTGCATGTTATTATCTATTACGTTGCTGATATAAAAACCAGATGCCATGAAAAAGTTTTACGGATATAAAAAATGGACATTCCAATTGCATAAGAATTGCATACAGAATGAATGACAATGCTGATGAAAATTTTACAATTTTTTCTAAATAAATGTGGAATATTTTGCACATGCTCATTTGAACCGGACCTTATTCAGCATCAGATGAGCTGACTTTTGCTAAGCCTAATGGATTTTTAGATTCACATAGAAGCTTCCGGTGGGCCAGTACTTTGAAATCTTGATGTATAAAACATGTGGTGTCATCATGATTAAGCTAAAAATACATGATACTTAATAATCATCCTTCCTTTCAATACTGGACTGTAAAATACACTTACTCTACATGGGCATGGGCATGCGAAATTTCATTAAGAAAATGCTGATTGTAAGCTATTGTAACAAATATACTGTACAGCAAAATTTATCACGGTAGCAACTTACTACAGAGAGTTCATTAATGCAATGGTGTCAGAAATCCTTTCCAAAGAGATTTAATCCATGATAATCAGATTCCACATAAGCTAGCTAGGCCGATTACATTAAAGGGTCATTAACCCCTTTACCTCCGAGAGTGGTTTGCACATTACTGACCAGGCCAATTTTTGCAATTCTGACCACTGCCAGTTTATGAGATAATAACTTGGGAACGCTTCAAAGGATCCTGGTGATTTTGAGATCGTTTTTAGTGACATACTGTTCTTGATGATAGTGGTAATATTTTGTTGGTATGACTTACGTTTATTTTTGAAAAAAAAATGAAATTTGGCCAAAATTTGGAAAATATTGCAATTCTCAAACTTTGAATTTTCATGCCCTTAAATCATAGAAATATGCCACACAAAATAGTTAATAAATAACATATCCAACATGTCTAATTTACATCAGCACAATTTTGGAACAAAATTTTGTTTTTGATAGGAAGTTATAAGGGTTTAAAATTTGACCAGTGATTTTTCATTTTTCCAACAAAATTCACAAAACCATTTTTTTAGGGACCACATCACATTTGAAGTCACTTTGAGTGGTATAAAAGAAAGAACATACCCAAAAGTGACACCATTCTAAAAATTGCACCCTTCAAGCAAGGTGCTCAAAATCATATTCAAGATGTTTTTTAACCATTCAGTTGCTTCACATGAATTTTTTGAAAAAAAAAATTACATTTAACTTTTTTTCACAAAATGTGTTGTATAATTTCTTCTGAACATGCTGTGATACCCCATATGAGGTAGAAAACACTGTTTTGGAGCACTACATAGCTCGGAAGGGAAGGAGTGCCATTTAATTTTTTGAATGCAAAATTTACTGGAACAATTGGCAGATGCCATGTCACGTTTGGAGAGCCTCTGATGTGCCTAAACAGTGAAAATCTCCGACAAGTGATACCATTTTAGAAACTAGACCCCTCAGGGAACTGATCTAGATGTGTGGTGAGCACATTGAACACTCAGGTGCTTCACAGAAGTTTATAACGTTGAGCCATAAAAATAAAGAAAAATCTAATTTTCCCAACAAATATGTTTTCAGCACAAAATATTGCATTTTCATAATGGTAACAGGAAAAATTGTAGCATACCATTTGTTGTGCAATTTCTACTCAGAGACGGATACCCAATATGAGGTAGAAAAGCATTAAGCTACTTACTGGTAGCGGCATTTTTCGGAGGCCCATGACAGCACTACGAGAGAGGGGATCCGCCCTTCAGGAACAGGAAACCTACAGATACAAAAGGGCGGCACCTCTCCCCATGCATCAGTTGTATTTCAGAGCCTGAGAGGACTACCGCGGTTAGTGGCACACAAATATACATTATATACAGTTTATATACAAAAATAATCCATTGTATCGAACTAGATATCCCACGTGAGATCTATCTATCTCATTATATACATTATAGGAAGTGCAACCTCCACGTGAATAGGGAGGGAACTAAGGGTGCTGTCATGGGCCTCCGAAAAATGCCGCTACCAGTAAGTAGCTTAATGCTTTATTCGGACTCCCATTACAGCACTACGAGAGAATTACAGAGATGTAAACTACCTTAGGGAGGGACTATAGCCTGTAGCACCCTTAACCCGAAGGTAAGATCAGAGGAGAACCCCAAGTCCAACCTATAGTGCTTGAAAAAGGTGGAATGGGATGACCACGTAGCTGCCTTACATATCTGGTTGATCGATACTCCAGATCTTTCCACCCAGGATGTAGCCATGGCCCGGGTGGAATGCGCCCTCAGATTCTGCAGAGCCGGACCTCCACCTGCAGTATAAGCCAGAGAGATAGCCTCCCTAATCCACTTCGCTATTGTGTACTTTGACACTCTAAGTCCTTTCCTAGGACCTTGGAAGGATAAAAACAATGCATTCTCTCTCTTCCAAGCTTCAGTGACTGAGATATACTCTAATAGGCATCTCATAACATCCAAACATCCAAAGTATGGAGTAGCTCCTCCTTAGGATTAGAAGGATTAGGGAGAAATGATGGTAAAACTATCTCCTGAGATCTGTGGAAATCTGAGGCTAACTTTTGGTAAATAAGCCGGGTCCGGTCTGAGGACTACTCTGTCCTGTAGAAACTCTGTATAAGGGGAAAGTCTAGAAAGAGCCTGTATGTCCCCTACCCTACGAGCAGATGTTATTGCTACTAAAAATGCTGTTTTGAGTTATAATAATTTAACTGAGGCTGAATGTAAAGGCTCAAACGGTTGCCTAGTCAAAGCTGAAAGAACTAGGTTGAGATCCCAAGGTACCGATCTATTCTTGTGTTTAGGTCTAGCTCTACTAGATGCTTTGATAAACCTTGATACCCAATAGTTATTAGCAATGTTACAAGAAAACAGGGCCCCCAGGGCTTAGACTTGTACTTTTAGTGTACTTGTAGATAGATTTAGCTCTAGCCTTTTCTGCAGGAATTCTAAAATCTGGCTAATTGGTATTCCTTCTTCAATATTAAAATTTGAAGAGGCCAGGAACTTTCTCCAAGTTCTAGAGTAGATCTTAGTTGTTATATGTTTCCTACTCTTCATAACGGTATCAATTAGATTTGGGGAAAAAACTCTGTTTTTTAACAGTGACCTCTCAAAAACCATGCCGTCAAATGGAGTCCCTTCACTTGTGGATGGCTGATCGGACCTTGATGAAGTAAGTCTGGAATGTCCGGAAGTACCCAGGGGTCTTCCACTGACATGGTCCTGAGCCAGGAAAACCAAGCCCTTCTGGGTCAAAATGGAGCGATCAGTATGATTCTCGCTTGATCCTCCCTTATCTTTCTGACCACCAGAGGCAATAGGCCCAGCGGGGGGAACGCATAAGCCAATCGGAAAACCCATCTGATCAGGAAGGCATCCACTGCCAGCGGATATTCCCTGGGATTTAGGGAACAGAATTTTTTTGTTTTTCTGTTGTCTGTGGTGGCAAATAAGTCCACCTCTGGATGACCCAACATGCGGACAATCTGGTTGAAGATACCTGTGTTCAGAGACCATTCCCCTTGTTTTAAGGTGTTTCGGCTTAGAAAGTCTGCTCTTATATTTTCTTTCCCTTTTATATGTAGTGCAGTTAAAGATAGAAAATGGTTCTCTGCTGTCTGGAGCAGGCGGTCCGCTACTTCCATCAGGGACTCGGAGCGTGTTCCACCCTGGTGATTCACGTAGGCCACTGCCAACTGGTTGTCGGAGAGGACTTTTACATGGTGACCCTGTAGATATACGAGGAGTTCCTTAATTGAGAATTCAATTGCCATCAACTCCCTCTGATTGGAAGAGGCTGATGTTTGGGGGTCCCATAGACCCTGAACTACAATGTCACCCTTATGTGCCCCCCACCCCGTGGGGCTGGCATCCGTTGTGATTACACGAGTCACCTGTGTCACCCAGGGAACTCCTGCTGACAGTTTGTCTTCTTTTAGCCACCATCTAAGAGATGCAAGAACCACTGGACTTAATGTCATCTGACCCTGCAAGGAACCCTGTAAGGCTCTATCATTATCCAATACCTCAAACTGTAAAGGTCTGGTGTGGAATTGGGCCCAACGGACAGCGGGAATACACGAAGTTAGGGAACCTAACAGTGACATAGCCTGCCTAAGGGTCATGGATGGTTTATTAATTGCTTTTAACACCTGCTGCTGAATATGGAGTAACTTATCAGGTGGAAGACAGCATTGTTGGGTCTCGGAATTTAATAACAGCCCTAGGAATCTCAGGATTTTTAGGGGCTGCAATCGGGATTTTTCATAATTTATGATCCAGCCCAGATGTTCTAGTTTAGTCGTAACTGACTCTACTTGAGAAAGGCAATGGTCTGCTGAATTCCCCACTATAAGGAAATCATCCAGATAAGGAATAATGAGAATATTGAATTCTCGTAAGTGCGCCATGACCTCAGCGACTACTTTAGTAAATACCCTGGGAGCTGCTGAGAGGCCTAAATTGAAAATGGCGAACAATACCTCCCATAGACACCGCCACTCTTAGAAACCTCTGGAAGTTTCTATGGATAGGAACATGATAGTATGCATCCTTTAAGTCCATAACTACCATGAAGCAGTGTTTGAACAACATTTTTATTGTTGAGCTGATTGACTCCATTTTAAAGGTAGTATTAACCAGGTATTCATTAAGGGATTTAAGATTAATAATAGTCCTAAATGATTTGTCTGGTTTTTGAATCAGAAATAGAGGAGAGTAGAATCCTCTTCCTCTTTCTGATTCTGGGACCTCAATCAGCACATTTTTAAGGCATAAATTCATGACCTCTGCCTCTAAAGCCGTCTGTTCAATAGAGGAGGAACATAAGGGGGTTAGCTTAAATTTATCCCGAGGCCAGTGAATAAATTCCAGTCTCAGACCCTCCGATATAACACCTCGGACCCAGTCACTATTTGTGATGTTAATCCATGCGGAAGAGAAGGCTGCCAATCTCCCTCCCACAGGGATTGCTAGTCATTGGTCTTGTTTCTTACGTTCTTTTGAGGAACGGCGAAACATGTAGCCCGTACCTCTCCTGCGTCTATCCTCCCATCTAAAATCTCTAGAGGGCGAGGATGCGCGCTTCCTTCCACGACCAAATCTCCTTCTGTTGAATGGACGCCGGTAAGAGGCCGATGACAAATTAGGGAATTTTTTCTTGTCATCCCCAGCCTTTTCGAGCAACTCATCCAAGTTTGGTCCAAAGAGATATTCCCCTTTGCATGGGATAGCGCATAACTTGGATCTTGACTGAATGTCACCCGACCAACACTTCAACCATAAGGCTCTACGAGTCGCGTTGGAGAGTCCTGCCGCTCTGGCCGCCATTTTGACTGAATCTACCGAAGCGTCCGACAGGAAGGCAGCAGCATCCTGAATTACTGGGAGCGCACTTAGGATTGAATTTCTGGAAGCGCCTTCTTTAAGTTGGGACTCCAACTGTTCCAGCAAGACCATTAAGGATCTGGCCGTACATGTCTCGGCCACTGCCGGTCTCAAAGATCCGGCTGCCATCTCCCAGGTACCTTTAAGGAAGGTATCCGCCTTCCTGTCAAGAGGGTCTTTAAGGGTCCCCATGTCCTCAAAGGGTAGTCAGGCTTTCTTCGATGCTTTCGCCACCGCAGCATCTACTTTAGGGGCCTTGTCCCAGGTATCCACAGCCGCATCCTCAACGGGATACCTGCACTTTAAAGCTGGTGGCAATGAACCTTTCTTCTCTTGTTTTTTCCATTCCCGGAGAATCAGGTCTTGAATCTTTTCATTCACCGGAAAGGATCTACGTTTCTTGTGATCCAGGCCGCTGAACATTAACTCCTGACGGGAAAGCTGCGTCTTAGGTTCTTCTAAGCTCATCGTACCCCTGACCGATTTAACTAATTTATCAACCCGGTCCAGAGGTAGACAAAATCGGCCAGAGTCCTCTTCTGATGACGAGGAAGAAGGAATCGAGCCATAAGAACCTTCCTCCTTTTCTTCCTCCGAAGAATCAGAGATCACCGGAGCTTTGTGTTTTGAACTTCCTGCCTGGGACAGAGACCGCAGGGATTCCCTTACTTCCATATAGATCATCTCCTTTAGATTAGCCATAGAAGCAGATTCTTCCACTACCTAGGGGAGGACAATAAGGGTGATACCATTTATTTAGCCTGATGTCACTCAACCCCTCCACTCCTGTAGACCTCACCGTCTGCTGTATACAGGAGGCGCATAATTTTTTATGGTAAGAATCTGGTAAAGGGACTCCACAAAGGGCGCACGCCTTATGTTTCGTCTTTGCACTTTTCTTCCCCTAGAATGACAAAGTATAAGGGGCCCGCGTCACTGAGTGAACATTCATGTAGATCACTTACCAGCGTACTCCAAAAAAAGGTACCGGAACACGAGGGGGCTCTTTGCCAGTCGAAGCTCTAGATCCCTGCCTGGATGAGCTTTTATGGCTGTACTGGTCACTTCTGACATGCTCCTTTTCCACGGCTTTCTGCCGCACTTTATCCAGTAGCTGAGGCTGCTGCTCACCATCATCTTCCATGATGAAGCTGTGGCCAAAAGCAGGGCTCTACTGCCAACACCTGCTTATATCCCCCTGTATTCCGGTCAGCAGGGTGCCTGGCGTCCTCCCCATTGGCCCCTGCTGTACAGGGACTCTATAGCGACAGGGTCTGTTCCGCAGGACTGGCGCATAGCAAATGTGGTGCCAATATTCAAAAAGGGCTCTAAAAGTGAACCTGGAAATTATAGGCCAGTAAGTCTAACCTCTATTGTTGGTAAAATATTTGAAGGGTTTCTGAGGGATGTTATTCTGGATTATCTCAATGAGAATAACTGTTTAACTCCATATCAGCATGGGTTTATGAGAAATCGCTCCTGTCAAACCAATCTAATCAGTTTTTATGAAGAGGTAAGCTATAGGCTGGACCACGGTGAGTCATTGGACGTGGTATTTCTCGATTTTTCCAAAGCGTTTGATACCGTGCCGCACAAGAGGTTGGTACACAAAATGAGAATGCTTGGTCTGGGGGAAAATGTGTGTAAATGGGTTAGTAACTGGCTTAGTGATAGAAAGCAGAGGGTGGTTATAAATGGTATAGTCTCTAACTGGGTCGCTGTGACCAGTGGGGTACCGCAGGGGTCAGTATTGGGACCTGTTCTCTTCAACATATTCATTAATGATCTGGTGGAAGGTTTACACAGTAAAATATCGATATTTGCAGATGATACAAAACTATGTAAAGCAGTTAATACAAGAGAAGATAGTATTCTGCTACAGATGGATCTGGATAAGTTGGAAACTTGGGCTGAAAGGTGGCAGATGAGGTTTAACAATGATAAATGTAAGGTTATACACATGGGAAGAAGGAATCAATATCATCATTACACACTGAATGGGAAACCACTGGGTAAATCTGACAGGGAGAAGGACTTGGGGATCCTAGTTAATGATAAAATTACGTGGAGCAGCCAGTGCCAGGCAGCAGCTGCCAAGGCAAACAGGATCATGGGGTGCATTAAAAGAGGTCTGGATACACATGATGAGAGCATTATACTGCCTCTGTACAAATCCCTAGTTAGACCGCACATGGAGTACTGTGTCCAGTTTTGGGCACCGGTGCTCAGGAAGGATATAATAGAACTAGAGAGAGTACAAAGGAGGGCAACAAAATTAATAAAGGGGATGGGAGAACTACAATACCCAGATAGATTAGCGAAATTAGGATTATTTAGTCTAGAAAAAAGACGACTGAGGGGCGATCTAATAACCATGTATAAGTATATAAGGGGACAATACAAATATCTCGCTGACGATCTGTTTATACCAAGGAAGGTGACGGGCACAAGGGGGCATTCTTTGCGTCTGGAGGAGAGAAGGTTTTTCCACCAACATAGAAGAGGATTCTTTACTGTTAGGGCAGTGAGAATCTGGAATTGCTTGCCTGAGGAGGTGGTGATGGCGAACTCAGTCGAGGGGTTCAAGAGAGGCCTGGATGTCTTCCTGGAGCAGAACAATATTGTATCATACAATTATTAGGTTCTGTAGAAGGACGTAGATCTGGGGATTTATTATGATGGCATATAGGCTGAACTGGATGGACAAATGTCTTTTTTCGGCCTTACTAACTATGTTACTATGTTACTATGTTACAGGCTGCAGCTGGGAGGTCAGCGGTGGCTAATGTAGAAAAAACAGCGTCCGGGTCGATGGGCGCCACCATCTTGGAACGACTGCGCATGCGCAGCCACCCCGTGAACCGGAAGCGCCCGGCGACTCCGCCCCCGACGTCACAGCATGCCAGAAACGCTCAGAAAGCGATGCAGGACGCCGGAGATGCTCCGGACGGCGCCCCACTTCCGACGCCACCACACCACCACGCCGCACCGCATGGACCGGGGGGGGAATTTATACTTACCGACGCCGGCGCTTCATGGAGACCAGGAATCCTCCGGACCCTGCTCCCTGCTGCCAACGCCACCGACGTGCAGTCCAGCCACGACCACCGTGGCGTCTCCAGGGACTCCCGCAGCGGCCGAGGTAGGAGACCCCCCCGCTACCAGAGTCGGCCGGCCGGCCTGGGATCTTCTACGAGATACTATCTGTAGGATCCTGTCCCTCCAGGAACAGGAAACCAACTGATGCATGGGGAGAGGTGCCGCCCTTTTGTATCTGTAGGTTTCCTGTTCCTGAAGGGCGGATCCCCTCTCTCGTAGTGCTGTCATGGGAGTCCGAATAAACTACTGTTTGGGTGCATGGCGGGGCTTGGAAGGAAAGCGGCTTCATTTGACTTTTTGTATGTTAAATTTCCTGTAATCACTAACGGACATCATGTCCTATTTGCAGAGCCCCTGATGTGCCTAAACAGTTGAAACCCCCCACAAGTGACCCCATTTGGAATATAGACCTTTCAAGGAATGTATTTAGATGCATGATAAGCACCTTGAACTCCCAAGTGCTTCACAGAAGTTTATAATGTTGGGCAGTGAAAATAATAAAATCACATTTTCCTCACAAAAAATGTTGTTCTAGCCCCAAGTTTTTAATTTTTCTAAGGGCTAATAGGAAACTTTTTTTTACAGCAAACTGTGGACCATTTTTTCCTGAGTGCACCAATGCCCTACATTTAATCTGAAATATTTTTCAGGCACAGTTCAAAGCTCAGAAGGCAAAGAGAGCCAGATTTTACTGTTATGGTTTGTAGGTACCATGACCCACTTTGAGATCCCATAAGGTGCCAGAACAACAGAACCCCCCATAAGTGACCCTATTTTACAAACTACACCTCTAAATTAATTCGTCTAGGGAGGCAGTGATCATATTGACTCTACCAGTTTGTCACAGAATTTTATACCATTTAGTAGTGAAGAAAAATAACTACATTTTTGCTATGAAATATTAGTTTTAGCCCCAGATTTTAAATTTTCACAAAAGAAGTGGGTAAAAATGGCACCAAAGTTTGTCCCACAATTTCTACTGAACATGGCAATACCCCATATGTGGCTGTACAGTACTACTTAGCCATACGGAGAGACTCCGGAGGAAGAGAGCGCTATTTGCCTCCGGGTGTGCATATTTTCCTAGAAGAGCTTGTGGAGTCCATAGACAGAGCCTCTAATAGCTAGAAGAGCAAGTGACACCATTTTGGAAGTTATAGCCCTTGGGGAATTTATCTAAAGGTGTAGGGCTGATTTTGACTCCATGGGTATTTTCCAAAAACAAGCAACAATGAATGTTGCCAAGTGAAAATTGCAACCTGCCACTGTAGTGGCCAGTATGCTGTAGTGACCAGTACTGTGCTGCTCAGTTTATTCTGATAGACTTTCAGTCATACATGGACATTTATGTAGTGCTAATATGCCTGGTTCTATCATTTGTTGTATTTGTTATACTTTGCTGCCATCTACTGGTCGTTGCTATATCACACTGTAATATTTGTTATGGCATTTTCCCACAACACCTTTCTGTCTTTAGCTTCTCCTATCTTTTTCCTTCTCTTCCTGTTTTGTACTCCGTGCCATCTTGGAATACACATGTGCTGCAGAGCTGGAGAAAGGATTCTCTTGTTACCTCTAACCTGAAGCTTCTATTATCTCTATCTGGTGATTCTGTAACAGCTCTAACCTACAGTCCTCACTCTCACCAAGGTACTGTAAATAAAACCTGTTGAATCTATCACTGCATCATCCTTCCGGATCACCACACGCGGCTGATAGAGACTGGTGGCACAGGTTGGCAAGTAACGCTACCTGCCATTGTTTATATAGCGATTTGTGATCACATCCCTCAGACACATCTCATCCACGTATATCGGTGGCAGAATAGTAACAAGAGACCTAAGTCTACAGTGTCTGCGTGCATATGCATTGTCTGCTAGCAAGTCTTAACTGTCCGCCATCTTAGCTAAAACATGTCCACAAAGGGCACCGTGGACCCATCTGCAAGTGAAGCACATCAGGTTTCCGACACCATAGATGCTGCAGGAGCAGAGTCCACACTTACTGCAGAGCAGGACGTACGACCCAGACGTGTAACCAAGCTGACACAAAAGGCCAGAGAGAACTTTGAGACTACTAGAGACGAGTTCCATGATAACCTAGAACATTTATGGGGCAGAGTTGATCACTATTTAGCAGCTCTTCCACGCTATCACACTGACACCGCAGTTTTAACCGCCACATTGAAGAGTTTATCTGCCGCCTATGATCACTACCAGAGACTGTCTGCAAAGTACATCACATTTCTGAGTAACTGTGACATGGAAGATGCCCCAGCAGAAGTAACTGAAAGGGAAACTCTTCTCCAAGAAAAGACCTCATTAGTACGAGATGCCCAAGATAAAGCAGAACTGCGCATCGCTCACCTCCAAGAGGTTAGGTCACATCGCACAACATCGACCAAAATCACAGCTCGGTCTTCCAGATCATCTCACTCCAGGAAGTCAACATTGTCCGACAAGCTACTGGAGATCCGTGCAGCTGCAGAGGAAGCTAGAGTAAAAAGCTCCTTTGCTAAAAGGGAGGCTGAAGTGGAAGTGGAAGGTCAAAGAAACAAAGTGGAAGCTCAAAGAAATGAGATGGAAGCTCAAAGGAAATTAAAAATACTCCAAGCAGAAAGGGAAGAAGCAACAGCCCTTGCTAAACTGAAGGTCCTTGAACAAGCATTGGGACAAGAAGACAACTCGGACTGTCTTATTCCAGAAGAAATGGAGGACTCAGCTGATCGCACCTCTGACTACGTGCTAAGACATCAAAGGCAACGTTCACATTAGCGTTTTGCGTGTTTGCGTCGTGTTTGCGTCGGGCGACGCAGCGGCGACGCATGCGTCATGCGCCCCTATATTTAACATGGGGGACGCATGGACATGCGTTGTGCTGCGTTGTGCGACGCATGCGTTTTTTTTGCCGCAAGCGTTGGGCGCAGAAAACGCAACAAGTTGCATTTTTCTTGCGTCCAAATTTCGGCAAAAAACGACGCATGCGTCGCAAAAACGCTGCATTTTTGCGTGCGTTTTGGTGCATTTTTATTTACGTTGTGCGTTGCGTCGCTGATGCAGCGGCGCACAACGCAAATGTGAACGTAGCCTAACATCTGCACCAGCACCACCTCCAGTTTCTAACACGGATGCGCCCGCAAGTCAAGAAATGTCGCCATCTACTGCCGACAAGGTAACTTCCAGCACTAACTCACAATTTAGGCCACAGCCAGCGGACCCTATAGAGACTAAACCGCAGTTTAACCCTTATGCCACATCATTTCGTCCTGATTTGTCGCAGTCATATAAGCCAGAGAACTTACATTCCCTACGGATACCACAAGTTCATCCTGCAACAATGACTGGGAGATCGGACATGTCTGACTTTGCCAGATACATGATTCGCTGGGAGTTAATAAACATTAGTCTCTCAAAGTTTGATGATCGTGCTGAGAATTATAGAGCCTGGAAATCCACCTTTCAAGCAGTGATCCAAGACCTTAATCTCATCGGCAAGGAACAACTGGATTTGCTTGTTAACTGGTTAGGCCCTGAATCAGCAGAGCGCATAAAGACAATAAGGGCAGTTCATGTGGACTATTCAGATGCAGGTCTTATTGCAGCCTGGGAGAGACTGGAACAAACCTATGGCAGCTCAGAAGCTATAGAATGTGCCTTATTTAAAAGACTGCAAACCTTCCCAAAGATAACTAACAAGGACAATAGAAAAATTCAAGATCTGAGCGACCTGCTAAAGGAAATAGAATTGGCAAAATTAGACCCACGTCTCTCAGGACTGAGCTACCTAGATACTGCTCATGGCGTTAATCCAATAGTGTCCAAGTTGCCACATGGCATGCAGGATAAATGGGAAGACCACGGCACACGTTATAAAAGGCAGCATGATGTGTCCTTTCCCCCCTTTTCATATTTTTCCAGGTTCATCAGTGACCAAGCTTGGAAGAAGAATGATCCCAGCTTCGACTTCACTGAGCCTACTCCACCAGCATCATCATCATCTACAAGGTATGATAACATTGCCAAACGTAGAGATTCAAGGAACACAGTATCTGTGAGAAAGACTGACATTCCATTTACTACACCTGCCTTCACTAAGACAAATAATGTTGCTCCTAAAGTCATGGACAGTAACCGTATGTGCCCTATCCACAAAAGGCCTCACCCACTTAAAGAATGCCGTGGATTCAGAGCAAGGAATTTGCAGGAGCGTAACGATACGCTCAAGGAGCTTGGGATATGTTATAAGTGTTGCACCTCCTCAGACCACCTCGCTAAGGACTGTAAGGCTGCCATTAAGTGCACTGAATGCAGCAGTGATGAACACGTCACAGCCATGCATCACACGCCAGCTCCACACAACTCACAACCTTCTGCAGCATCTAATCCTGCTCAAAAGCATGGCGGCGAGCCACAGGTCCCTGAACCAACTGCAACCGCTGTTTCCTCCTCATGTACTGAGGTATGTGGAGAAGGGACTGATCCTAAATGCTGTGCCAAGGTATGTCTAATTAAGGTCTATCCAGAAGGACAACCCGACAAGGCCTCCAAAATGTATGCCATAATAGATGGGAAAAGTAACCGATCTCTAGCAACGCCCAAATTCTTTGAGATCTTCAACATAAAGGGACAAACGACTCCATACACCCTTAACACCTGCTCTGGTCGTATTGAGACTTCTGGCAGGAGAGCCTCTGGGTACATAGTCTCTTCAATCAGGGGAAACGTGCATATACCCTTGCCAACCCTAATTGAATGTGACCAGATACCTGATAACAGGGAGGAGATTCCCACTCCGGAAGCCGCACTTCATCATCGCCACTTGAGGCACCTGACTAATGAAATTCCTCCTCTGGACATGAATGCTGATATTCTAATCCTACTCGGAAGGGACATTCTGAAGGTCCACAAGGTACGCCAACAATGCAATGGCCCAGATGATGCTCCATACGCCCAAAGACTCGACCTAGGCTGGGTAATCGTGGGCGATGTATGTCTGGATAGGAGTCACAAGGCATCCGAAGTCAACGCCTGTAAAACGTATGTGCTCCAAAATGGTCGTGCAACTCACTTTAAGCCATGCCTTCATCACTACGAAGTGAAAGAGAGGTTCTCTGATTGCATCCAGGAGCCTGACATCATTCCCACTCCCTACGGTGATGACTTAGGGAGAACAGTGTTTCACACAACAAAAGATGACAACAAAGTCGCCTTATCCATAGAAGACAAGGAGTTTCTTCAAATTATGGACAGTGGATTCTTCAAAAATAAATCGGACCGCTGGGTTGCTCCCTTACCCTTCAAGGCTTCAAGGACCAGGCTTCCTAACAACAGAGAACAGGCCTTATCTAGATTCATCTCACTGCAGAGATCATTAAGGAACAAGCCTGAAATGAAGAAACATTTCATAGCCTTTATGGACAAGATATTTCGCAATGATCATGCAGAGCCAGCTCCACCATTGCAAGCTGATGAAGAATGCTGGTATCTCCCTTCCTTTGGAGTGTATCATCCAAGAAAGCCGAAACAAATCAGAATGGTGTTCGATTCAAGCGCCAAACATGATGGCGTATCTCTGAATGACGTTCTCCTCACTGGTCCGAACCTGACTAACAACCTGGTGGGAGTGCTCATGAGATTCAGAAAGGAATCGGTCGCCATTACCGCCGACATCGAACAAATGTTCCATTGTTTCATCGTGCAACAAGATCACAGAAATTATCTCCGTTTTCTATGGCACCGAGACAACGACATCAACAAGGAAATGATCGAATACCGCATGAAGGTGCACGTTTTCGGAAACAGTCCTTCTCCTGCAATCGCTACATACGGCCTACGTAGGACCGCCTCCGATGGTGCTGCGGAGTTCGGGAAGGATGCCCAACAGTTAATTGAAAAGGACTTCTACGTGGATGACGGTCTTAAATCCCTTCCTACAGTGGAGGAAGCCATAGATCTGCTCCAACGGACACAAGGTATGCTTTCTAAAGCTCATTTAAGATTGCATAAAATTGCCTCCAATAGTGCTGTTGTCATGAAGGCCTTTCACCCTAATGATCATGCCGCAGAATTTAGGGACTTGAACCTAGGCTCAGACAATCCACCAGTACAGAGAAGTCTAGGCCTGAGGTGGAACTTGCTAAATGACTCCTTCAGCTTTCAGGTTAGTGGTGCAGAAAAACCATTTACTAAGCGTGGGGTTCTGTCAGTGGTGAACAGTCTATATGATCCACTTGGGTTTGTCGCACCCCTGACTATACAAGGCAAGCTCCTGCTGAGACAACTCTCAGAGTACATTAAGGACTGGGATATACCACTCCCTGCAGACAAACAACTAAAGTGGAAGTCATGGAGAGAATCTCTTTGCGCCTTGGATAAGATCCACATACCACGTTGTTACACTCCGGCATCCCTAACTACAAGTCAAAGGAAGGAGATTCATGTATTCGCTGATGCCTCCACTGAAGCTATTGCCGCTGTCACTTACTTGAAGGTTGTAGACTCTAATAATGAAGCCCATGTTGGATTTCTGTTTGGAAAGGCTAAACTGGCTCCTAAACCCGAGCATACCATACCCAGACTCGAGCTCTGTGGGGCTGTACTAGCCATAGAGATTGCAGACTTCATACAGAGTGAACTAGCTATTCACGTGGATGACACAAAATTCTACACAGACAGTAAGGTAGTTCTGGGCTACATATACAACCAGACAAAACGCTTCTACGTCTATGTCAGTAACCGAGTGGAAAGGATCAGGAAATTCTCCAAACCCCAGCAATGGCAGCACGTCCCATCCCATCTTAACCCTGCGTACCTTGCTACTAGACCAGTGTCTATTGGTGCCTTCACAAGCTCTTCTTGGTTGACTGGACTGGAGTTCCTTCACGAACAGTGCAAAGAGACTGCCGTTGAAGACAGCTTCAGCCTTGAGGATCCAGATGTCGACCCAGAGATCCGTCCTGATGTCAGCACCTTCATCACCAAATTCAAGGAGAAGGTTGGCTTGGACTGTCAGCATTTTGATCGCTTCTCAAGATGGACGAGGCTGGTTCGTGCCATTGCAAGCTTAGTACACATTGTACAATGCTATCGCAATAAGGACAGTAACACTGATTGTCACAGTTGGCATATCTGCCATAAGCCTCTCTCTGCAGAAGACATTGCTCTGAGTGAACTCATTGTGATACGCAATGTGCAGCAGAATGTTTTTCACAAGGAACTGGAATATATGCTGATGGACTCAAATCTTTCAAGACTCACTCACGAGACCTTGACCACTTTCTTAGCAGAAGTCTCTGCTATAGTAAACTCAAGACCACTTGTACCCATATCTACGGATCCAGAATCTCCTACAATTCTCACTCCGGCAACTCTCCTCACCCAGAAACTTGGAACTGTTCCTAACCCGCCTGAAGACTCTGTGTCCGGTAACAAATATCAGAGACAGTGGAAATATGTGCAACATCTGGCTAATTGTTTCTGGAATAGATGGAAGAGGGAGTACCTGACACTTTTCCAAAAACGAAGAAAATGGCAACAAGTAAAGCCAAATTTACAAGTAGGAGATATTATCCTCATGAAAGACCAGAAGGAGGAAAGAAGCACATGGCCAATGTGACTTATATCTAAAACCTTTCCAAGTGACGATCGCAAGGTACGCAAGGTAGAAGTGACAGTTACTAAGCAAGGTGACCCCAAATCTTTCATTAGGCCTATATCAGAGATTATTTTACTCATACCGGTTGAGGATTGATTATCCATCCAATCAGTAGGAACTCTTTCAAGGAACTTCAACTTTTGGATTACAAATGGGTTGGAGACAGTTTGGCCTAGCGCAGCTTCTCCAATCCGAAGATGGGTTATCCATTGGATTACTTCAGGAACTCCTTCTAGACATTCGTCTATCTTGTTATTCAATATGTTATTGTTGCATTGCATGCGTTGTTTTTATCTTACAGGTTGAGGTATCCCTCCATGTACTTCAGGTAAACACTTCCAATTTGAGACTGTTTCGTATAGTGAAATCCGAGGATTTCAGACAGGGAGTGTGCTGCTCAGTTTATTCTGATAGACTTTCAGTCATACATGGACATTTATGTAGTGCTAATATGCCTGGTTCTATCATTTGTTGTATTTGTTATACTTTGCTGCCATCTACTGGTCGTTGCTATATCACACTGTAATATTTGTTATGGCATTTTCCCACAACACCTTTCTGTATTTAGCTCCTCCTATCTTTTTCCTTCTCCTCCTGTTTTTTACTCTGTGCCATCTTGGAATACACATGTGCTGCAGAGCTGGAGAAAGGATTCTCTTGTTACCTCTAACCTGAAGCTTCTATTATCTCTATCTGGTGATTCTGTAACAGCTCTAACCTACAGTCCTCACTCTCACCAAGGTACTGTAAATAAAACCTGTTGAATCTATCACTGCATCATCCTTCCGGATCACCACGCGCGGCTGATAGAGACTGGTGGCACAGGTTGGCGAGTAACGCTACCTGCCATTGTTTATATAGCGATTTGTGATCACATCCCTCAGACACATCTCATCCACGTATATCGGTGGCAGAATAAGTACTTTGCAGTTACCAGTACATTATACCCAGCCCGTGATTCTGGAGACATGCACCCGTAAGTTATATGGGCTCTCATCACTTCAGAAATGCCAACCGTGGATTCTATATGTGGTTTAGGTACACTGAGGGGCTCAGGAGGGGGAAAAAAATTGGATTTTGCAGCACAGAATTTGCTGAATTTCTTTTAGCAGATGAGAAGCCATTGGGAACATTTTGCATAACATTTGGGATCGCATTTATCTGGCACTCTACAATGAGCACTTTTTTGGGGGTTTCCATCTAAATCTCTGAGTGACATGATTTAGATGAAACCCCCGAGGGATCTATTCACTATAATGAGGCAGCAGAGTTTCTCTGGACTCTGTCTAGCCTCTGTTTAGCAGTGTCCTTTTCAGACATGCACAAAACTGTGGCCGACAGCACTTTTGTGCAATCCTAAAAAACTGGACACCACCTGATCCCTGGTCTGACGGCGTCCACAGTGCCTGCATCTGCCTCATTATAGGGAAATAGCTATTAAACCCGTTCTACGCCCGGGTGGCGAGCATTTATATTGGTATATGCTCTCCATCCTGGTATGTGCTGCTCCCATCCTGCGCCCCCTTCGTGTCATGTGCAGCCCCTATCCTGCACCCTCATACTGTTTTTCGCACCTCCATCTTGTCATGTGCTACTCTTCTGGTGCCCCCATCCTGTCATGTAGTGCTCCCATCCTGGACCCCATCCTGTCATGTGCTGCTCCCACCCGGTGCCTCCATTCTGTCATGTGCTGCTCCCACCCTGCACCCCCATTCTGTAATGTGCTGCTCTCATCCTGCGCCCCATTCTCTCATGTGCTGCACCCATCCTGCACCCCCATTCTGTCATGTTCTGCTCCCATCTCTCTCTCCTGCTCTACTGCCTGAGTGCGGCTGTGCTGCGTGAGTGCCGCTATAATGAGCGTGCCTGCACTGCCTAAGTGCGGTTATACTGAGTGCGGCAGTACTAAGCATGGCTGTACTGCCTGAGTGCAGCTAAACTGAGCGTTCCTGTATTGCCTGAGGGCGCCTGTGCCGCCTGAGTGCGCCTGTGCGGAGCGTGCCTGCCTGTGCTGCCTGAGGGCGACTGTGCGGAGCGTGCCTGCCTGTGCTGCCTGAGGGCGGCTGTGTGGAGCGTGCCTGCCTGTGCTGCCTGAGGGCAGTTGTGCGGAGCGTGCCTGTCTGTGCTGCCTGAGTGCAGCTGTGTGGAGCGTGCCTGTGCTGCATGAGTGCGGCTGTGCGGAGCGTGCCTGCCTGTGCTGCCTGAGGGCGGCTGTGCGGAGCGTGCCTGCCTGTGCTGCCTGAGGGCGGCTGTGCGGAGTGTGCCTGCCTGTGCTGCCTGAGGGCGGCTGTGCGGAGCGTGCCTGCCTCTGCTGTCTGAGTGCGACTGTGCGGAGCGTGCTTGCCTGTGCTGCCTGAGGGCGGTTGTGCTGAGCGTGCCTGCCTGTGCTGCCTGAGGGCGGCTGTGTGGAGCGTGCCCGTCTGTGCTGCCCGAGTGCAGCTGTGCAGAGCATGCCCGTCTGTGCTGCCCGAGTGCGGCTGTGCGGAGCGTGCCCGCCTGTGCTGCCTGAGTGCGCCTGTGCGGAGCGTGCCTGCCTGTGCTGCCTGAGGGCGGCTGTGCGGAGCGTGCCCGCCTGTGCTGCTTGAGGGCAGCTGTGCAGAGCGTGCCCGTCTGTGCTGCCCGAGTGCGGCTGTGCGGAGCGTGCCCGCCTGTGCTGCCTGAGTGCGACTGTGCGGAGCGTGCCTGCCTGTGCTGTCTGAGGGCAGCGGTGCGGAGCGTGCCTGTCTGTGCTGCCTGAAGACGGCTGTGCGGAGCATGCCTGCCTGTGCTACCTGAGTGCGGCTGTGTGGAGCGTGCCTGCCTGTCCTGCCTGAGTGCGGCTGTGCGGAGCGTGCCCGCCTGTGCTGCCTGAGGGCAGCTGTGCAGAGCGTGCCCGTCTGTGCTGCCCGAGTGCGGCTGTGCGGAGCGTGCCCGCCTATGCTGCCTGAGTGCGACTGTGTGGAGCGTGCCTGCCTCTGCTGTCTGAGGGCAGCGGTGTGGAGCATGCCTGTCTGTGCTGCCTGAAGACGGCTGTGCGGAGCATGCCTGCCTGTGCTACCTGAGTGCGGCTGTGTGGAGCGTGCCTGCCTGTCCTGCCTGAGTGCGGCTGTGCGGAGCGTGCCTGTCTGTGCTGCCTGAGGGCGGCTGTGCGAAGCGTGCCTGCCTGTGCTGCCTGAGGGCGGCTGTGAGGAGCGTGCCTGCCTGTGCTGCCTGAGTGCGGCTGTGCGGAGCGTGCCTGCCTGTGTGCGGCTGTGCGGAGTGTGCCTGCCTGTGCTGCCTGGGTGCGGCTGTGCGGAGTGTGCCTGCCTGTGCTGCCTGAGTGCGGCTGTGCGGAGCGTGCCTGCCTGTGCTGTCTGAGTGCGGCTGTGCGGAGCGTGCCTGCCTGTGCTGCCTGAGGGCGGCTGTGCGGAGCGTGCCCGTCTGTGCTGCCCGAGTGCGGCTGTGCAGAGCATGCCCGTCTGTGCTGCCCGAGTGCGGCTTTGCGGAGCGTGCCCGCCTGTGCTGTCTGAGGGCGGCTGTGCGGAGCGTGCCTGTGCTGCCTGAGGGCGGCTGTGCGGAGCGTGCCCGTCTGAGCTGCCCGAGTGCGGCTGTGCAGAGCGTGCCCGTCTGTGCTGCCCGAGTGCGGCTGTGCGGAGCGTTCCCGCCTGTGCTGCCTGAGGGCAGCTGTGCAGAGCGTGCCCGTCTGTGCTGCCTGAGGGCGGCTGTGCGGAGCGTGCCTGCCTGTGCTGTCTGAGTGCGGCTGTGCGGAGCGTGCCTGCCTTTGCTGCCAGAGGGCAGCTGTGCGGAGCGTGCCTGTCTGTGCTGCCTGAGTGCGGCTGTGCGGAGCGTGCCTGCCTGAGTGCAGCTTTGCGGAGCGTGCCTGCCTGTGCTGCCTGAGTGCAGCATTGCGGAGCGTGCCTGCCTGTGCTGCCTGAGTGCGGCTGTGTGGAGCGTGCCTGCCTCTGCTGCCTGAGTGCGGCTGTGCGGATCGTGCCTGCCTGTGCTGCCTGAGGGCGGCTGTGCTGAGCGTGCCTGCCTGTGCTGCCTGAGTGCGGCTGTGCGGAGCGTGCCTGCCTGTGCTGCCTGAGGGCGGCTGTGCGGAGCGTGCCTTCCTGTGCTGCCTGAGTGCCGCTGTGCGGAGCGTGCCTGCCTGTGCTGCCTGGGGGCGGCTGTGCGGAGCGTGCCTGCCTGTGCTGCCAGAGGGCGGCTGTGCGGAGCGTGCCTGCCTGTGCTGCCTGAGGGCGGCTGTGCGGAGCGTGCCCGCCTGTGCTGCTTGAGGGCAGCTGTGCAGAGCGTGCCCGTCTGTGCTGCCCGAGTGCGGCTGTGCGGAGCGTGCCCGCCTGTGCTGCCTGAGTGCGGCTGTGCGGAGCGTGCCTGCCTGTGCTGCCTGAGGGCGGCTGTGCGGAGCGTGCCCGTCTGTGCTGCCCGAGTGCGGCTGTGCAGAGCATGCCCGTCTGTGCTGCCCGAGTGCGGCTTTGCGGAGCGTGCCCGCCTGTGCTGTCTGAGGGCGGCTGTGCGGAGCGTGCCTGTGCTGCCTGAGGGCGGCTGTGCGGAGCGTGCCCGTCTGAGCTGCCCGAGTGCGGCTGTGCAGAGCGTGCCCGTCTGTGCTGCCCGAGTGCGGCTGTGCGGAGCGTTCCCGCCTGTGCTGCCTGAGGGCAGCTGTGCAGAGCGTGCCCGTCTGTGCTGCCTGAGGGCGGCTGTGCGGAGCGTGCATGCCTGTGCTGTCTGAGTGCGGCTGTGCGGAGCGTGCCTGCCTTTGCTGCCAGAGGGCAGCTGTGCGGAGCGTGCCTGTCTGTGCTGCCTGAGTGCGGCTGTGCGGAGCGTGCCTGCCTGAGTGCAGCTTTGCGGAGCGTGCCTGCCTGTGCTGCCTGAGTGCAGCATTGCGGAGCGTGCCTGCCTGTGCTGCCTGAGTGCGGCTGTGTGGAGCGTGCCTGCCTCTGCTGCCTGAGTGCGGCTGTGCGGATCGTGCCTGCCTGTGCTGCCTGAGGGCGGCTGTGCTGAGCGTGCCTGCCTGTGCTGCCTGAGTGCGGCTGTGCGGAGCGTGCCTGCCTGTGCTGCCTGAGGGCGGCTGTGCGGAGCGTGCCTTCCTGTGCTGCCTGAGTGCCGCTGTGCGGAGCGTGCCTGCCTGTGCTGCCTGGGGGCGGCTGTGCGGAGCGTGCCTGCCTGTGCTGCCAGAGGGCGGCTGTGCGGAGCGTGCCTTCCTGTGCTGCCTGAAGATGGCTGTGCGGAGCATGCCTGCCTGTGCTGCCTGAGGGCGGCTGTGCGGAGCGTGCCTGCCTGTGCTGCCAGAGGGCGGCTGTGCGGAGCGTGCCTTCCTGTGCTGCCTGAAGATGGCTGTGCGGAGCATGCCTGCCTGTGCTGCCTGAGGGCGGCTGTGCGGAGCGTGCCTGTCTGTGCTGCCTGAGTGCGGCTGTGCGGATCGTGCCTGCCTGTGCTGCCTGAGTGCGGCTGTGCGGAGCGTGCCTGCCTGTGCTGCCTGAGGGCGGCTGTGCGGAGCGTGCCTGCCTGTGCTGCAAGAGGGCGGCTGTACGGAGCGTGCCTGCCTGTGCTGCCTGAAGGCGGCTGTACGGAGCGTGCCTACCTGTGCTGCGAGAGGGCAGCTGTGCGGAGCGTGCCTGCCTGTGCTGCCTGAGTGCGGCTTTTCGGAGCATGCCTGCCTGTGCTGCCTGAGTGCGGCTGTGCGGAGCGTGCCTGCCTGAGTGCAGCTGTGTGGAGCGTGCCTGCCTGTGCTGCCTGAGGGCGGCTGTGCGGAGTGTGCCTGCCTGTGCTGCCTGAGTGCGGCTGTGTGGAGTGTGCCTGCCTGTGCTGCCTGGGTGCGGCTGTGCGGAGCGTGCCTGCCTGTGCTGCCTGAGGGTGGCTGTGCGGAGCGTGCCTGCCTGTGCTGCCTGAGTGCGGCTGTGCGGAGCGTGCCTGCCTGTGCTGACTGAATGCGGCTGTGCCGAGCGTGCCTGCCTGAGTGCAGCTTTGCGGAGCGTGCCTGCCTGTGCTGCCTGAGTGCGGCTTTGCGGAGCGTGCCTGCCTGTGCTGCCTGAGTGCGGCTGTGTGGAGCGTGCCTGCCTGTGCTGCCTTAGGGCGGCTGTGCGGAGTGTGCCTGCCTGAGTGCGGCTGTGTGGAGTGTGCCTGCCTGTGCTGCCTGGGTGCGGCTGTGCGGAGCGTGCCTGCCCGTGCTGCCTGAGGGCGGCTGTGCGTAGCGTGCATGCCTGTGCTGCCTGAGTGCGGCTGTGCGGAGCATGCCTGCCTGTGTTGCCTGAGGGCGGCTGTACGGAGCGTGCCTGCCTGTGCCTGTGCTGCGTGAGTGCGGCTGTGCGGAGCGTGCCTGTCTGTGCTGCCTGAGGGCAGCTGTGCGGAGCGTGCCTGTCTGTGCTGCCTGAGTGCGGCTGTGCGGAGCGTGCCTGCCTGAGTGCAGCTTTGCGGAGCGTTCCTGCCTGTGCTGCCTGAGTGCGGCTTTGCGGAGCATGCCTGCCTGTGCTGCCTGAGTGCGGCTGTGTGGAGAGTGCCTGCCTGTGCTGCATGAGTGTGGCTGTGCGGAGCGTGCCTGCCTGTGCTGCCTGAGGGCGGCTGTGCTGAGCGTGCCTGCCTGTGCTGCCTGAGTGCGGCTGTGCGGAGCGTGTCTGCCTGTGCTGCCGGAGGGCGGCTGTGCGGAGCGTGCCTTTCTGTGCTGCCTGAAGACGGCTGTGCGGAGCGTGCCTGCCTGTGCTGCCTGAGGGCGGCTGTGCGGAGCGTGCCTGTCTGTGCTGCCTGAGTGCGGCTGTGCGGAGCGTGCCTGCCTGTGCTGCCTGAGTGCGGCTGTGCGGAGCGTGCCTGCCTGTGCTGCCTGAGGGCGGCTGTGCGGAGCGTGCCTGCCTGTGCTGCCTGAGGGCGGCTGTGCGGAGCATGCCTGCCTGTGCTGACTGAGGGCGGCTGTTCCGAGCGTGCCTGCCTGTGCTGCCTGAGGGCGGCTGTGCGGAGCGTGCCTGCCTGTGCTGCCTGGGGGCGGCTGTGCGGAGCCTGCCTGCCTGTGCTGCCTGAGGGGGCGGCTGTGCGGAGCGTGCCTGCCAGTGCTGCCTGAGGGCGGCTGTACGGAGCGTGCCTGCCTGTGCTGCCTGAAGGCGGCTGTACGGAGCGTGCCTGCCTGTGCTGCGAGAGGGCAGCTGTGCGGAGCGTGCCTGCCTGTACTGCCTGAGTGCGGATGTTCGGAGCATGCCTGCCTGTGCTGCCTGAGTGCGGCTGTGCGGAGCGTGCCTGCCTGAGTGCAGCTGTGTGGAGCGTGCCTGCCTGTGCTGCCTGAGGGCGGCTGTGCGGAGTGTGCCTGCCTGTGCTGCCTGAGTGCGGCTGTGCGGAGCGTGCCTGCCTGTGCTGCCTGTGGGCGTCTGTGCGGAGCGTGCCTGCCTGTACTTCCAGAGGGCGGCTGTGCGGAGCGTGCCTTTCTGTGCTGCCTGAAGACGGCTGTGCGGAGCGTGCCTGCCTGTGCTGCCTGAGGGCGGCTGTGCGGAGCGTGCCTGTCTGTGCTGCCTGAGTGCGGCTGTGCGGAGCGTGCCCGCCTGTGCTGCCTGAGTGCGGCTGTGCGGAGCGTGCCTGCCTGTGCTGCCTGAGGGCGGCTGTGCGGAGCGTGCCTGGCTGTGCTGCCTGAGGGCGGCTGTGCGGAGCGTGCCTGCCTGTGCTGACTGAGGGCGGCTGTTCCGAGCGTGCCTGCCTGTGCTGCCTGAGGGCGGCTGTGCGGAGCGTGCCTGCCTGTGCTGCCTGAGGGCGGCTGTGTGGAGCGTGCCTGCCTGTGCTGACTGAGGGCGGCTGTTCCGAGCGTGCCTGCCTGTGCTGCCTGAGGGCGGCTGTGCGGAGCGTGCCTGCCTGTGCTGCCTGGGGGCGGCTGTGCGGAGCGTGCCTGCCTGTGCTGCCTGAGTGCGGCTGTGCGGAGCATGCCTGCCTGTGCTGCCTGAGGGCGGCTGTACGGAGCGTGCCTGCCTGTGCTGCCTGAAGGCGGCTGTATGGAGCGTGCCTGCCTGTGCTGCGAGAGGGCAGCTGTGCGGAGCGTGCCTGCCTGTGCTGCCTGAGTGCGGCTGTTCGGAGCATACCTGCCTGTGCTGCCTGAGTGCGGCTGTGCGGAGCGTGCCTGCCTGAGTGCAGCTGTGTGGAGCGTGCCTGCCTGTGCTGCCTGAGGGCGGCTGTGCGGAGTGTGCCTGCCTGTGCTGCCTGAGTGCGGATGTGTGGAGTGTGCCTGCCTGTGCTGCCTGGGTGCGGCTGTGCGGAGCGTGCCTGCCTGTGCTGCCTGAGGGCGGCTGTGCGGAGCGTGCCTGCCTGTGCTGCCTGAGTGCGGCTGTGCGGAGCATGCCTGCCTGTGCTGCCTGAGGGCAGCTGTGTGGAGCATGCCTGCCTGTGCTGCGTGAGTGCGGCTGTGCGGAGCGTGCCTGTCTGTGCTGCCTGAGGGCGGCTGTGCGGAGCATGCCTGCCTGTGCTGCCAGAGGGCAGCTGTGCGGAGCGTGCCTGTCTGTGCTGCCTGAGTGCGGCTGTGCGGAGCATGCCTGCCTGTGCTGCCTGAGTGCGGCGGTGCGGAGCGTGCCTGCCTGAGTGCAGCTTTGTGGAGCGTGCCTGCCTGTGCTGCCTGAGTGCGGCTTTGCGGAGCGTGCCTGCCTGTGCTGCCTGAGTGCGGCTGTGTGGAGCGTGCCTGCCTGTGCTGCATGAGGGTGGCTGTGCGGAGCATGCCTGCCTGTGCTGCCAGAGGGCAGCTGTGCGGAGCGTGCCTGTCTGTGCTGCCTGAGTGCGGCTGTGCGGAGCATGCCTGCCTGTGCTGCCTGAGTGCGGCAGTGCGGAGCGTGCCTGCCTGAGTGCAGCTTTGTGGAGCGTGCCTGCCTGTGCTGCCTGAGTGCGGCTTTGCGGAGCGTGCCTGCCTGTGCTGCCTGAGTGCGGCTGTGCAGAGCGTGCCTGCCTGTGCTGCCTGAGTGCGGCTGTGCGGAGTGTGCCTGCCTGTGCTGCCTGAGGGCGGCTGTGCGTAGCGTGCCTTCCTGTGCTGCCTGAGTGCGGCTGTGCGGAGCGTGCCTGCCTGTGCTGCCTGGGGGCGGCTGTGCGGAGCGTGCCTGCCTGTGCTGCCAGAGGGCGGCTCTGCGGAGCGTGCCTTTCTGTGCTGCCTGAAGACGGCTGTGCGGAGCGTGCCCTCCTGTGCTGCCTGAGGGCGGCTGTGCGGAGCGTGCCTGTCTGTGCTGCCTGAGTGCGGCTGTGCGGAACGTGCCTGCCTGTGCAGCCTGAGTGCGGCTGTGCGGAGCGTGCCTGCCTGTGCTGCCTGAGGGCGGCTGTGCGGAGCGTGCCTGCCTGTGCTGCCTGAGGGCGGCTGTGCGGAGCGTGCCTGCCTGTGCTGCCTGAGGGCGGCTGTGCGGAGCGTGCCTGCCTGTGCTGCCTGAGGGCGGCTGTGCGGAGCGTGCCTGCCTGTGCTGCCTGAGGGCGGCTGTTCCGAGAGTGCCTGCCTGTGCTGCCTGAGGGCGGCTGTGCGGAGCGTGCCTGTGCTGCCTGGGGGCGGCTGTGCGGAGCGTGCCTGCCTGTGCTGCCTGAGGGCGGCTGTGCGGAGCGTGCCTGCCTGTGCTGCCTGAGGGCGGCTGTACGGAGCGTGCCTGCCTGTGCTGCCTGAAGGCGGCTGTACGGAGCGTGCCTGCCTGTGCTGCCTGAGGGCGGCTGTGCGGAGCGTGCCTGCCTGTGCTGCCTGAGGGCGGCTGTGCGGAGCGTGCCTGCCTGTGCTGCCTGAGGGCGGCTGTGCGGAGCGTGCCTGCCTGTGCTGCCTGAGGGCGGCTGTGCGGAGCGTGCCTGCCTGTGCTGCCTGACGGCGGCTATACTTACAGACTGAGTGTGGCTATATAAGATACAGCACCCTTGAAGCCAGGACAGCGGAAGGCTGACTCTGCCCACACTTGTCACATGGTGGTGACATCATCGAAGGTCCTGGAGCTGCAGAGCACGGAGCCCCCATGGCCGGTATATTGGGACTGATACAGGGGTGTGAGGAGCCCCCCATGACCGGTATGTTGCGGATATGCAGGGGAGCACGGAGCCCCCATGGCCGGTATATTGGGGGAGGATAAGGAAGTTGTTGTGCGGGTCCCCGGCTGCGTCAGTCTGTCTGTGGGGTCCAGACTGCGCCGGCGCTTGCGCTTGCGCAGTCTATAAAGGCTTCGGACAGAGTGACGCTCCCACCGTTATATTATACATCTTACGCCAGAGGTTCTGTCTGAATCACTTATTTCAGAGATTTACATGGAAATTTCGGTGTAATGGCTCAACACAGAGGTGATAAAAAGTATTCTAATTTACTGAGATAATGACTTTTTGATATTCATTGGCTGTAATCCATAACCAGCGTCGGACTGGCCTGGCAGGGTATCAGGGAAATCCCCGGTGGGCCCATGTCTCTTGGGGCAGGAAAGAAGGAAAAGAAGAAGAGGAGAGAAGAAAAAAAAAAAGTTTTTTTTTTTTTTTTTTAGGGGTACGGGCCCTTTAAAAGCGCAGACAGAAAAAGTTCAGGGGCACACGCACGCAGCATTCATTACCTGAATGTCCCGATAGTAGCTGTCAATTGTGCGCCCGTCATCATCTGCTAGGTCGACGGCCATTTTACTATGTGCACGCCGACCTGCAGAGAGGAGGAGAAGAACGCCAGCGCCAGTAGCGCAAGAAGGTAAGAGGAAACCTCTGTCTCTCTGTCTGTGTCTCTCTGTCTGTCTGTCTCTGTCTGTCTGTCTCTCTCTGTCTCTCCATGAGGCCAGGATGGATAAATGTGGGGTGCAGCAAATAAAGTACAAGGATGGATATAAGGGGGGCTGCAGGATGGATATATGGGTGGCAGGAAAAAAGACCAAGATGGATATAATGGGTGGCAGGATGGATATTTTTGTGGGGAGCAGGAAAAAGACCAGGATGGATATAAGGGGGGACAGAATGGATATATGGGGGGCAGTAAATAAGGACCAGGATGGATATAAGGGGGGCGGTAGGATGGATATATAGGAGGGCAGGAAAAAAGATCAGGATGGATATAAGGGGTGTGTAATGACCAGAGGTCCGAATATGATCCAGTGAGTCACAAACCAAGACCAAGGCAGAAATCTCCAACGGTATTTACTCAAAGGCAAAATAATCAAGGTAATATGGAGAATATTAAGGCAGATGCACCCCAAAGATACACTAGCTCAGCAGCAGCTGAAATCACTGTGCCACTCCAAGGTCTCCTGAGAACTGTATACTACAACAGACCAGTAAGAAATTTACCTAACAGGCAACTAAAAACAGGAACAAGTGTAAATTGAATGTAGTGTGATTAAGGGAGCCCCTGGAATGGCACATTGAGTATAACTTACACAACTCTAATATAAGATACACCTCTAAAGTAACAACTTAACACTCTGAGCAGAGATACCCGGGTATCTATAACTATGGTACCGTATCCGGAGATAGATTTCCTCTCAGGCAGGAATCCGCACAGGCTGTAGCCAGTCCATATCTTCAGCGCCAATAAGTTACAGCAAGCTCCTCTTGTCTTGTCGGCCGATGCCGAGCCCAAACGCCGGGGACTTAGTGGTCTCACGATGTTGTCTCTGCTTCTGTAGCTCCTAGGAATGCTTCCACGACAATCCGTACGTCTCTGTATCAGCCGTCTGTCCAGACTTGTTTCTCCACTCAATGCACAGGGAATCCACAGACTTCCAAATTCGTACTGGGTTCTTAGTAAAGTATCAGCCTTTTCTTAGATAAAGGGTTAGCTCTTCTCCAGGAAACGTTAGCAACACAAGTCTCTCACAGAGTTAAACAAAAGGTTAGCTCTTCTCCAGGGGAACGTTAGCAACAAAAAGTCTCTCAAAAGCTTCTTTTCCTCCAAAAACACTTGCAGTAAATCCACACACAGTCTCTTTTTTAAGATCTCACAGCAGCTTCTCCTTTGCTTCCCGCCTTTTCTCTCTCAGCTCTCACTTCCTAGATTCACTTCACACAGGAGACACTGGACCCCACCCCCCAGCACATATTGTCTCTGGGAGTTTTGCACTGTCTGTCTTCTGCTGCAACAGGCAAAAACCACAGGGTCCTAGTGCCCTCTCAGTAGAACTACAGTTCACCCTCTTGCATGCCACCCCACTAGAGGTTGGCGTCCTCGACATACCTCCCCACTCAAATTCATCTTGAGCATATCGCTGAGGCGGTATTCCTGCCGTAGATCGTGTAGTTCTCCTGAGTCCTACATCAACAGGTGCGACCTTAGAGGGAGCTAGAGTCTCTTCCGTGGTCGTGTTAGTGGGCGTAAGTGGAGTTGTCTCCTCCTGCGGCTCGATGTCCTGTGATACAGCATCAGGACCAAGCAGTTGACCTGATGCACTCTCCTCAACAACATCCTCCATATCCCCAACATTCTCATCACCCGAGGCCAGATCGGTCACAGGGGGCAAATAAGCAGGCGCAGGAGTAAGCACACCATCAAACTCAAGATCATTCAGAGCTTCCGCCCCTTGAAAAATGGCCTCTGGCTCTAGGGGGGTAGGCGCCGAATCTTCAAACCAGCACCGCTGTAACATGTTACGATGCAAATTACGGGTTGGCCCCCCTGTCCCCACCGGTTCGACCTCGTACACTGGAATCTCAGGGTTCACCTGTTTTTTTATCAGATACGGTATCGCCTCCCATCGGTCACTCAGCTTTCCTGACCGTCGTTTTGTCCTCACCAACACTCTGTCTCCCGGAGAGAACAGCTCTGTTTGTACAGGTTGCGTGTCCTTATGGACCACCTGGCGAAGGCGGTCGCCCACCACCTGATGCACCACCCTCAACCGCCGCCGATGCTCTCGTACCCACTCGGATGCAGTCCGAAGGGGGGCGGAGGAGGGATCTGGCATGTTCAAATCCTCAATGTCTCGGCCAGGTCTACCAAACATCAACATGTGTGGTGAGTAACCAGTAGTACTGTGCACCCTGTTATTGTAAGCCCACATCAATTCGGGGAGATACTCAGGCCAGCATGTCTGTTGCTGACTCTCTAAGGACCTCAACATTTGCAACAGGGTCCGATTAAAACGCTCACACGCCCCGTTACCCTGAGGGTGGTAAGGCGTTGTTCTCGACTGCTCGATACCATAGAGCTGGTGCAACTCTTTCATCAGCGTCCCCTGAAAGCAGGCCCCTTGATCTGAATGTATTCTCTGCGGACACCCGAACACTTGGAAGAAATGTCGGCACACTGCCTCAGCCGCCGACTTGGCCGTCTGATCTCTTGTCGGCACCGCTACAGCATACTTGGTAAAGTGATCTGTCATCACCAGGCAATAGGAGTACCCTGACGTAGAGTACCCTAACAACACGTAGTCAATCATGAGTAGTTCCAGTGGAGCTCAAGTCTTAATAGACTGTGTGGGAGCCCGCTGCTCAGGGCTTTTGTTGAGCCCACAAATTCGGCACTGACGACACGCGTCGGCCACCATCCCTCCCAACTCAGGGCAGTAGAGGACTCGCTGCAACCACTGAAGTGTCTTTTCACTTCCAAAATGGGCCCCCTTCTCATGCGCCTCACGAGCGACCACTGGCCCCATCCCCACAGGAATTATCAGTTGGTACCGATGCTGCAGCTCCGATGGCAGGTACACCTTACGATACAAAAGACCTTGTTCCACACACAATTTATCCCATTGTCGAAGGAGTTTCATTCCTTCCATGGACAACTGAGCCTTGTCCTCTGCACTGGGCCAGGCCTTGTTTTGTACCCAACGGCGCACAAGTGCAACGTCCGGACACTCATCCTGGACTCTTGTCCAATCTGAGGGTGTTTTACCCAGGACACAGGGCATCCCGGTGGCCACCCCACTTGAGTGTACCACACTTTGGAAGATAGGTATTTGCCCCAAAGCTGGAGTTTCAGTATCCTCAAGTTGTTCGTCAGCATCTTCCCCGGATGACCCAAGGGGCACTCTTGACAATGCATCTGCATTGCCGTTCTCTCGACCAGAGCGAAATTTAATGCGGTAATTGAACTTGGCCAGTCTGGCGACCCACCGCTGCTCCAACACCCCCAGTTTTGCATTCTCTAAGTGAGCTAGCGGGTTGTTATCTGTCATGACTAGCACCTCAGCTCCTGTTAGATACTCGGCGAAGCGTTCTGTCATTGCCCACACCAGGGCCAGCTATTCCAGCCGGAATGAACTGTAGTTAGCCGGATTTTGCTCGGAGTCTCTTAAAGATCTGCTGCCATAAGAAATCACTCGTTCTCGGCCGTCCTGCACCTGTGCTAGTACTGCCCCAACCCATGAAGACTACTATCGGTATACAACAAAAAAGGGGTGTCAAACCGGGCGTAGGCCAGCAATGGGGCACTCGTTAGGGCGGTTTTCACTCCATCAAATGCCTTTTTCTGTAGGGGCCCCCATGGAATGGGGCGATTTCGAGGACCCAGCGCTGTCCCTCTCAAAAGTTCATTCAAGGGACTCACCACTTGTGAGAATTTAGGCACAAACCGCCGATAGTATCCTGCTAGGCCCAGGAAGGCCCGCACTTCTCGCAGGTCACAAGGAGGTGGCCACTCTTGTACCGCCTTAATCTTACTGGCTAAAGGTAGTACCCCATCCGGGGTCACCAGATGACCCAAATATTCAATCTGGTTTCGTAACAGTTGACATTTTTTTGGCTTTATTTTCAGGCCGTAGCTCTTGAGCCGCCGGAGAACTTGACGCAGCTTCTCCAGATGATCTTCAAATGAGGTTCCGAACACCACTATGTCGTCTAGATATATCAGGACTGATTCAAAATTTAGATCGCCCAAGCAATGTTCCATCAGGCGTTGGAAGGTTCCCGGGGCGGTAGCGAGGCCAAAGGGCATCCGGTTGAACTCAAAGAGCCCCATTGGCAAGACAAACGCCGTCTTGGCCCGATCTTTTTCAGCCATTGGGACCTGCCAGTACCCGCTTGCCAAATCCAACGTTGAGAAATACTTGGCCCGACCCAGGGCCGACAGGGATTCTTCAATACGGGGTAAAGGATATGCGTCCCGTACGGTGTGGGCATTCAATTTCCGATAGTCCACACAAAATCGGAGTGTCCCATCCTTCTTGCGGACCAAAACTACAGGGGCCGCCCAGGGACTCCGGCTCTCTCGGATCACTTGGTTGTCCAGCATACTGGCCACAATGCTCTTCACCTCTTGATAGAGCGCCGGAGGAATTTGACGATATCTTTCTCTAATGGGTGGAGTATCCCCCGTTGGAATCTCATGCTCAATCGTCTGGGTACACCCGAAGTCCTCTCCATGTCGGGAAAAGGTCTCTTGATGTTCCCACAAAACTCTCTCCAACTGCTCCAACTGCACGGGGGTCAGCTTCTCCCGATCCACTCCCATCTGCTCCATGATCACATGAACATTCCATTCCTCCGTAGGAGGTTCAGTCCGGCCTACCTCGACCGCGAATATCCAGGATGACTGTTGGTCTGGTCGCAATTCGAACCCTGCATTTTCCGGCACCTTCTCTGCCGGCACGAACAGTTCAGCCAGTATGGTCCCAGCGGGAATTGCAACAGCTTCATCTAAAACATTGATGCATCGGACCGGCACTCGTCCATTCTTCACAATCGCCAAAGACCGGGCCACATGTACCTTGGCAAATGAGGAACCCTCTCGGGCGGGCTCAAGTAGCACTTCAAGCCCATTCAATCTCTGAGCAGCTCCCACAGGCAGCATTAAGAGTTCCTCTTGTCTGGGTCCCAGCAGGATCGGGGCCCTCGAAGTCACTCGGACCCAGCCCACCCGGCCACCTGGGACCGCACTTTTCAGCAAGTCGCAACTCAGCACTAGATGGTGTAGAATTCTCTGTGTGGGTCGGTGTCTTGTCGCACGGGCCCAGTATCGGGGTCCTTCACTGGCATACATCTGGTGATTCAAATCTCGCAGCACGTTCATTCCGAGCGTCACTTCCATCCCTCTTCTAGGGGGGTGATCCACCAGTACTACCCCTTTCTGCCCCAGCTCTTGACCAAACATTTTTAGTTGCATCCACACGATCCCTTTGACTGACAATTGACCATTATTTGCGGCGGTCAGTCGTATCACTCGGCCATCCTCTGGAATCACTAGTCGACTGAAGTATCTCTCATATACTTCTAGAGGCATTATAGTATATTCAGATCCCGTGTCAACCAAGCACCTCATCTTCCGCCCTTCAAACTCTGCTTCTATCACTGGACTACATGCAAACAAATCTTGTTCATTCCTTCGAGGGCTTTGTGTGGGTGGGGCCGCTGCTGCTTGCCCTCTCATGGCAGCGGCCGGAAGTTTAAAGCCGGCGACGTGGTTTCTGGGGCTGTAAGCGCCCGGCAGTAATGCGAGATGTGTCCCTGGCGGCCACACTTCCAGCAGGTGATTGTTCCTCGTGGGCGAGGGCTTGACTCATTCTGATAGGACGACCTGGCCATTTGCGGGGTCACCGTTCCAGGGGGTGGGGCAGGAGGTTCCCGTGAGGGGGTAGAGGCGGGATCAACTGTCAGTTGAGACAATTTCAGCTTCAACTCCTTCACCTCAGCACGCAAAGCTTGTACCACGCTTACCAGCCCCTCTCCCCCCGACCCTGATGACCCACCTTCCTCCAGCTGGGCACTGTTCACTGACCCCTCGGGAACATAGGCTGATTTCTCTTCCCTTTCCACTGCAGCTCGGTAAATCTGCCAGAAAGATAACTCTGGTGCAACCCGGGCCATTTCCAACAGTTTGTCCCGGAGAAGTCTATTGGCTAAACCGGTGATGAATTGGTCCCGGAGCAAGCGGTCTACCTCCCGGAACGCCCCCATGGCCCCCGGGTCTAGTCGCTGCATCTCATTCAACATCTCTTGCAAAATATTAGAGTACTGCATCAGGGACTCACACTCTCTCTGGGGACGATTAAAGAATAGGGACCGAAGCTGGGCCACACGCGCTCGGCCCCCCAAACTCCCCTCTAACAGTTCCAAAATCTTTTCTAATGTATCCCTCTCTGATTCTGGGCGCACCATCACCATACGTCTAATATCACCCTCCAGTGCATTTAATGCCAGCTCAGCGCGTAACGCGGGGGTCAAATTACACATGCGCAGAATACTCCGGATTCTCTCAGCCCAATCTTGCAACGCCATATTGCGCCCATCGTATTTCGGCATGTGCTGAAGTAAAGCCCCTACAGGCACATACCCTCCCGGGGTCGCCGCGGCTGCCAGGGGAACCCCAACCCCCGAGGAGGATGCGGATACAGCGGGGTCATTTCCACCCTCGCCCTCGTCCATGACAAACACTGGATCCTGCCGACTACGCCAAAAATGTAATGACCAGAGGTCCGAATATGATCCAGTGAGTCACAAACCAAGACCAAGGCAGAAATCTCCAACGGTATTTACTCAAAGGCAAAATAATCAAGGTAATATGGAGAATATTAAGGCAGATGCACCCCAAAGATACACTAGCTCAGCAGCAGCTGAAATCACTGTGCCACTCCAAGGTCTCCTGAGAACTGTATACTACAACAGACTAGTAAGAAATTTACCTAACAGGCAACTAAAAACAGGAACAAGTGTAAATTGAATGTAGTGTTATTAAGGGAGCCCCTGGAATGGCACATTGAGTATAACTTACACAACTCTAATATAAGATACACCTCTAAAGTAACAACTTAACACTCTGAGCAGAGATACCCGGGTATCTATAACTATGGTACCGTATCCTGAGATAGATTTCCTCTCAGGCAGGAATCCGCACAGGCTGTAGCCAGTCCATATCTTCAGCGCCAATAAGTTACAGCAAGCTCCTCTTGTCTTGTCGGCCGATGCCGAGCCCAAACGCCGGGGACTTATGTCATGATCCCAATGGCAGGGGATCACAAAAGGACAAGCACAAAAAACAAAACAAGCTCTAGGGTGATGGAAACTGAGCTGACCGCGATCCTGAACCTCAACACACAACTAGCTGTAGCCGGGGAACGTGCCTACGATGATTCTAGACGTCTCGCGCCAGCCGAAGAACTAACTTTCCCTATTAGAAGAAACACAGACCTCTCTTGCCTCCAGAGAAACACCCCACAGAAATAGCAGCCCCCCACATGTAATGACGGTGAAATGAGAGGAAAGCACCTACGTAGTTATGAAAACAGATTCAGCAAAATGAGGCCCGCTAAAGCTAGATAGCAGAGGATACAAAAGTGAACTGCGCGGTGAGAGAAAAACCCTACAAAAAACCATCCTGAAATTACTTGAACTCATGTTCCAACTCATGGAAAATGAGGAGTAATATCAGCCCACTAGAGCAACCAGCAAAAAGGAATCACATATCTGCAAGCTGGACTAAGATAAAAATTAAGCAAAACGTGGAACAGGAAAATCAAAAACTTAGCTTGTCCTGAAGAATACAGAAGCGGGAAGCAGAGGTAACAAGACACACTGATTACATTGATAGCCGGCGAGGAAATGACAAGAAAGCCAGGTTAAATAGGAAACTCCCATATCCTGATAGAACAGGTGGACACCAGAGACCGCAGAGAACACAAGTCACCCAGTACCATCTGTAACCACCAGAGGGAGCCCAAAAACAGAATCCACAACAGTACCCCCCCCTTGAGGAGGGGTCACCGAACCCTCACGAGAACCACCAGGGCGACCAGGATGAGCCCTATGAAATGCACGGACCAAATCAGCAGCATGAACATCAGAGGCAACCACCCAAGAATTATCCTCCTGACCATAACCCTTCCACTTGACCAAATATTGGAGTTTCCGTCTGGAAACACGAGAATCCAAGATCTTCTCCACAACATACTCCAATTCTCCCTCCACCAGCACCGGAGCAGGAGGCTCAAGCGAAGGAACAACAGGTACCTCATACTTCCGCAACAACGACCGATGGAACACATTATGAATAGCAAACGATGCCGGGAGATCCAAACGAAACGACACAGGGTTAAGAATTTCCAAGATCCTATAGGGACCAATGAACCGAGGCTTGAACTTAGGAGAAGAGACCTTCATAGGAACAAAACGAGAAGACAACCACACCAAGTCCCCAACACGAAGTCGAGGACCCACGCATCGACGGTGATTAGCAAACTGCTGAGCCCTCTCCTGGGACAACTTCAAATTGTCCACCACATGACTCCAAATCTGATGCAACCTATCCACCACCATGTCCACTCCAGGACAATCAGAAGGCTCCACCTGACCAGAGGAAAAACGAGGATGAAACCCCGAATTACAAAAGAAAGGAGAAACCAAGGTAGCAGAACTAGCCCGATTATTAAGGGCAAATTCGGCAAGCGGCAAAAAGGTAACCCAGTCATCTTGATCAGCAGAAACAAAACACCTTAAATAAGTTTCCAAGGTCTGATTAGTTCGTTCCGTCTGGCCATTCGTCTGAGGATGGAATGCAGATGAAAAGGACAAATCAATGCCCATCTTAGCACAGAACGTCCGCCAAAATCTAGACACAAACTGGGATCCCCTGTTAGAAACGATGTTCTCCGGAATCCCATGCAAACGAACCACGTTCCAAAAAAACAGAGGGACCAACTCAGAGGAGGAAGGCAACTTAGGCAAGGGTACCAGATGAACCATCTTAGAAAAGCGGTCACACACAACCCAGATGACGGACATTTTTTGAGAGACAGGGAGATCCGAAATAAAGTCCATGGAAATGTGCGTCCAAGGCCTCTTCGGAATAGGCAAAGGTGACAACAATCCACTGGCCCGAGAACAGCAAGGCTTAGCCCGAGCGCAAACTTCACAAGACTGCACAAAAGAACGCACATCCCTCGACAAGGAAGGCCACCAAAAAGACCTGGCCACCAAGTCTCTAGTACCAAATATTCCAGGATGACCTGCCAACGCAGAAGAATGGACCTCGGAGATGACTCTACTGGTCCAATTATCCGGAACAAACAGTCTTTCAGGCGGACAACGATCAGGTTTATCCGCCTGAAACTCCTGCAAAGCACGTCGCAAGTCTGGGGAGACAGCCGACAAAATCACCCCATCCCTAAGGATACCAGTGGGCTCAGAATTTCCAGGGGAGTCAGGCACAAAACTCCTAAAAAGAGCATCCGCCTTCACATTCTTTGAACCTGGCAGGTATGAAACCACAAAATCGAAACGGGAGAAAAACAGTGACCAACGAGCCTGTCTAGGATTCAGACGCTTGGCAGACTCAAGGTAAATCTGATTTTTGTGATCAGTCAAGACCACCACACGATGTCTAGCACCCTCAAGCCAATGACGCCACTCCTCAAATGCCCACTTCATGGCCAAAAGCTCCCGATTACCAACATCATAATTCCGCTCAGTGGGCGAAAACTTTCTAGAAAAGAACGCACATGGCTTCATCACTGAGCAATCGGAGCTTCTCTGTGACAAAACCGCCCCCGCTCCAATCTCGGAAGCATCAACCTCAACCTGAAAAGGAAGCAAAACATCTGGCTGACGCAACACAGGAGCAGAAGAAAACCGGCGCTTAAGTTCCTGAAAGGCCTCCACAGCCGCAGGAGACCAATCAGCAACATCAGCACCCTTCTTAGTCAAATCCGTCAAAGGCTTAACAACACTAGAAAAATTAGTTATGAAACGACGATAACAATTAGCAAAGCCCAAGAACTTCTGTAGACTCTTAAGAGATGTAGGCTGCATCCAGTCACAAATAGCCTGAACCTTGACGGGATCCATCTCAATAGTAGAAGGGGAAAAAATGTACCCCAAAAAAGAAATCTTTTGGACTCCAAAGAGACACTTTGAACCTTTTACAAACAAAGAATTGGCCCGCAGGACCTGAAACACCTTCCTGACCTGCTGAACATGGGACTCCCAGTCATCCGAAAAAACCAAAACATCATCCAAATACACAATCATAAATTTATCCAGATATTCACGGAAAATATCGTGCATAAAGGGCTGGAAGACAGAAGGAGCATTAGAAAGTCCAAAAGGCATCACCAAATACTCAAAATGGCCCTCAGGCGTATTAAATGCGGTTTTCCACTCATCACCCTGCTTTATCCGCACAAGATTATACGCACCCCGAAGATCAATCTTAGTGAACCATTTAGCCCCCTTAATGCGAGCGAACAAATCAGTCAACAATGGCAAAGGATACTGATATTTAACTGTAATCTTATTCAAAAGACGGTAATCTATACAAGGCCTCAAGGAACCATCTTTCTTGGCCACAAAAAAAAAACCTGCTCCCAAAGGGGACGAAGATGGACGGATATGTCCCTTTTCCAAGGACTCCTTAACATAATCCCGCATAGCAGTATGCTCTGGCACTGACAGATTGAACAAACGACCTTTAGGAAATTTACTGCCAGGAATCAAATCTATAGCACAATCGCAATCCCTGTGAGGAGGAAGCGAATTGAGCTTAGGCTCCTCAAAAACATCCCGATAATCAGACAAAAATACCGGAACCTCAGAAGGAGTAGATGAAGCGATAGAAATCGGAGGTGCATCATCATGAACCCCCTGACATCCCCAGCTTAACACAGACATCGTTTTCCAGTCCAAGACTGGGTTATGAGTTTGTAACCATGGCAGACCAAGCACTAAGACATCATGTAAATTATACAGTACCAGTAAGCGAATCACCTCCTGATGAACGGGAGTCATACGCATGGTCACTTGTGTCCAGTACTGAGGTTTATTCATAGCCAAAGGTGTAGAGTCAATTCCTTTCAAAGGAATAGGGACTTCCAGAGGCTCCAGACTAAACCCACAGCGGTTGGCAAATGACCAATCCATAAGACTCAGGGCAGCGCCTGAATCCACATAGGCATCGACGGAAATGGCTGATAATGAACAAATCAGAGTCACAGACAGAATGAACTTAGACTGTAAAGTACTAATGGCAACAGACTTATCAACCTTTTTTGTGCGTTTAGAGCATGCTGATATAACATGAGCTGAATCACCACAATAAAAACACAACCCATTTTTCCGCCTATACTTTTGCCGTTCACTTCTGGACTGAATTCTATCACATTGCATTGTCTCAGGTGCCTGTTCAGAAGACACCGCCAAATGGTGCACAGGTTTGCGCTCCCGTAAACGCCGATCAATCTGAATAGCCATAGTCATAGACTCATTCAGACCTGTAGGCGCAGGGAACCCCACCATGACATCTTTAATGGCCTCAGAAAGGCCATCTCTGAATCTTGCAGCCAGGGCGCACTCATTCCACTGAGTAAGCACCGACCATTTCCGAAATTTCTGACAATATATTTCTGCTTCATCTTGCCCCTGAGAGAGAGCCAATAAAGCTTTTTCAGCCTGAATCTTTTGGTTAGGTTCCTCATAGAGCAAACCCAATGCCAGAAAAAATGCATCCACATTGAGCAACGCAGGATCCCCTGGTGCCAATGCAAATGCCCAATTCTGAGGGTCACCCCGCAGGAAAGATATAACAATCTTGACTTGCTGAGCAGGGTCTCCAGAAGAGCGAGATTTCAAAGAAAGAAACAACTTGCAATTGTTCCTAAAATTCAGAAAACTAGATCTATCTCCAGAAAAAAAATCTGGGATAGGAATTCTAGGTTCAGACATAGGAGCATGTACAACAAAATCTTGTATATTTTGAACCTTAGCAGCAAGATTATTCAAGCTGGAAGCCAAACTCTGGACGTCCATGATAAACAGCTGAGGTCAGAGCCATTCAAGGATTAAGAGGAGGTAAGACGCAGCAAGGCTGCAATTAAGGCTATGCAGCAAACTCTGAGGGGGAAAAAAAAAAAAAAACTTCCTCAGACTCCTTTTCCTCCTACTTCAGCCAATACGATTACCACTTTTTGGCCGGCTATACTGTCATGATCCCAATGGCAGGGGATCACAAAAGGACAAGCACAAAAAACAAAACAAGCTCTAGGGTGATGGAAACTGAGCTGACCGCGATCCTGAACCTCAACACACAACTAGCTGTAGCCGGGGAACGTGCCTACGATGATTCTAGACGTCTCGCGCCAGCCGAAGAACTAACTTTCCCTATTAGAAGAAACACAGGCCTCTCTTGCCTCCAGAGAAACACCCCACAGAAATAGCAGCCCCCCACATGTAATGACGGTGAAATGAGAGGAAAGCACATACGTAGTTGTGAAAACAGATTCAGCAAAATGAGGCCCGCTAAAGCTAGATAGCAGAGGATACAAAAGTGAACTGCGCGGTCAGCGAAAAACCCTACAAAAAACCATCCTGAAATTACTTGAACTCATGTTCCAACTCATGGAAAATGAGGAGTAATATCAGCCCACTAGAGCAACCAGCAAAAAGGAATCACATATCTGCAAGCTGGACTAAGACAAAAATTAAGCAAAACGTGGAACAGGAAAATCAAAAACTTAGCTTGTTCTGAAGAATACAGAAGCGGGAAGCAGAGGTAACAAGACACACTGATTACATTGATAGCCGGCGAGGAAATGACAAGAAAGCCAGGTTAAATAGGAAAATCCCATATCCTGATAGAACAGGTGGACACCAGAGACCGCAGAGAACACAAGTCACCCAGTACCATCTGTAACCACCAGAGGAAGCCCAAAAACAGAATCCACAACAGACTTAGTTAGTGGTCTCACGATGTTGTCTCTGCTTCTGTAGCTCCTAGGAATGCTTCCACGACAATCCGTCCGTCTCTGTATCAGCCGTCTGTCCAGACTTGTTTCTCCACTCAATGCACAGGGAATCCACAGACTTCCAAATTCGTACTGGGTTCTTAGTAAAGTCTCAGCCTTTTCTTAGATAAAGGGTTAGCTCTTCTCCAGGAAACGTTAGCAACACAAGTCTCTCACAGAGTTAAACAAAAGGTTAGCTCTTCTCCAGGGGAACTTAGCAACAAAAAGTCTCTCAAAAGCTTCTTTTCCTCCAAAAACACTTGCAGTAAATCCACACACAGTCTCTTTTTTTAAGATCTCACAGCAGCTTCTCCTTTGCTTCCTGCCTTTTCTCTTTCAGCTCTCACTTCCTAGATTCACTTCACACAGGAGACACTGGACCCCACCCCCCAGCACACATTGTCTCTGGGAGTTTTGCACTGTCTGTCTTCTGCTGCAACAGGCAAAAACCACAGGGTCCTAGTGCCCTCTCAGTGGGACTACAGTTCACCCTCTTACAGGTGGCATGATGGATATTTGGGGGGGGGAGCAGTAAAAAAGGACCAGAATGGATATAAGGGGGGCAGGATGGATATATGGGGGCAGGAAATAAGGACCAGGATGGATATAAGGGGGGTGGCAGGATGGATGTATGGGGGGGGGCAGGAAAAAGACCAGAATGGATATAAGGGGGGCAGCAGGATGGATATATGGGGGGGGGGCAGAAAAAAAGGACCAGAATGGATATAAGGGGGGCAGAATGGATATATGGGGACAGGAAAAAAAGACCAGGATGGATATAAGGGGGTGGCATGATGGATTTACTGGGGCAGGAACAAAGGACCAGAATGGATATAATGGGGGCTGCAGAATCAATATATGGGGGCAGGAAAAAAGGGCCATGATGGATATAAGGGGACCTGCAGGATGGATATATGGGGGGCAGGAAAAAGGACCAGGATAGATATAAGGGGACTGCAGGATGGATACATGAGGGGGCAGGAAAAAAGCACCAGGATGGCTATGAGGGGGCTGCAGAATGGATATATGGGGGGTCAGGAAAAAAGGACCAGGATGGCTATAAGGGGACTGGCAGGATAGATATATGGCAGGCAAGAAAAAAGGACCAGGATGGACAGAAGGGGGCAGCAAGACAAAGGACTAGAATGGATAAATGTGAGAGGCCAGGACCAGGCTACATACATATGGGGGGCCAGGATGCAGATATATGGGGGGGGCCAGGATAGGTATATGGTAGAGCAAGGATGCAAATGCAGTATATGAGGGGCCAGGATCGATATATGGGGGGTAGGATGGATTTATTGGAGGGGACATGACAAGGGAAGAGGATGCATATATATTGGGGGCCAGGATGCAGATATATGGAGGAGCCAGTATGCATATAAATGGGAAGCCAGGATGGATATATGGCAGAGCCAGGATGCATATACAGTATATGGGGGCCCAGGATCCATATATGGGGGGCCAGGGTGGATTTAAGCGGGGCAGGACAAGAGAACATGATGCATATATAAATATGGGGGGCCAGGAGGGATATATGGGGGGCAGGACAACGATGAATATGTATGGTGGAGCCAGGATGGATATATGGAAGAGCCAAGATTCATATATATGGGGGGCAGGATGGATTTATGGGGGGCAGAACAATGGGCCAGAATGCATATTTATAAGGGTCCAGGATGCATACATAGGGGTAGCCAGAATGGTATATATTGGGGAGCCTGGATGGATATATATTGGGGCCAGAATAGTTATATATGGGGGAGTCAGGATAGTTATATATGGGGGGCCAGGATGCATATATAAGTGGGATCAGGATGGATATATGGGGGAGCCAGGATGGATTAATCCGGGGAGGCCCAGACAATGGACTAGGATAGATATATGTTGTGGGGCAGGACAAGGGACATATGGGGGTCAGTATGGATAGCTGGGCGAAGGATGGATATCTGGGGCCCAGGCTGCACAAGGGACTTAACCCTTTCATGACCTTGGGATTTTCAGTTTTTCCGTGTTCGTTTTTCGCTCCCCTCTTTCCCACAGCCATAACTTTTTTATTTTTCCGTCAATATCAACATGTGAGGGCTTATTTTTTGCAAAACAAGTTGTACTTTTGAACGACATCATTGGTTTTAGCATGTCATGTACTAGAAAACAGGAAAAAAATTCCAAGTGCTGTGAAATTGCAAAAAAAGTGCAGTCCCACACTTGTTTTTTGTTTGGCTTTTTTCTAGGTTCACTAAATGCTAAAACTGACCTGCCATTATGATTCTCCATTACGAGTTCATAGACACCTAACATGACTAGGTTATTTTTTATCTAAGTAGTGAAAAAAAATTCCAAACTTTGCTAAAAAAAAATAAAAATGGCGCCATATTCCGATACCCGTAGCGTCTTCATTTTTCATGATCTGGGGTCGGTTGAGGGCTTATTTTTTGTGTGCCGAGATGACATTTTTAATGATACCATTTCGGTGCAGATATGTTCTTTTGATCGCCCGTTATTGCATTTTAATGTAATGTCACGGCAACCAAAAAAACGTAATTCTGACCTTTCGAATTTTTTTCTCGCTACGCTCTTTAGCGATCAGGTTAATGCTTTTTTTATTGATAGATCGGGCGATTCTGAACGTGGCGATACCAAATATGTGTAGGTTTGATTTTTTTTTATTGATTTATTTTGAATGGGGCGAAAGGGGGGTGATTTAAACTTTTATATATTTTTTATTTTTTTCACATTTTTCTCCCTTTTTTTTCCTTTTGCCATGCTTCAATAGCCTCCATAGGAGGCTAGAAGCTGGCACAACTTGATCGGCTCTGCTACGTAGGAGAGATCATTAGATCGCTGCTATGCAGCAGAAATGCAGGTGTGCTATGAGCGCCGACCAAAGGGTGGCGGTCACAGCTACCGGGGATCAGTAACCATAGAGGTCTCAAGGACTTCTATGGTTGCTATACAGAAGCATCGCTGACACCCGATCATGTGACGTGGGTAAGCAATACACTCATTTCCGGCCGCAAGCGGCTGTTAAATGCCGCTGTCAGCGTTTGACAGCGGCATTTAACTAGTCAATAGCGGTGGGTGAATCGCGATGTCACCGCCGGTATTGCGGGCACATGTCAGCTGTTCAAAAAAAATATAGGGGGGCCCCATGTCATTTCTTTGGGGGGGTCCCCCTATTTTAATCCCTTCCTGACCTCGGACGGGATAGTACATTCGAGGTCAGAAGCCCCGCTTTGATGCGGGCTCTGGCGGTGAGCCCGCACCAAAGCCGGGACATGTCAGCTGTTTTGAACAGCTGACATGTGCCCGTAATAGGCGCGAGCAGAATCTCGATCTGCCCATGCCTATTAACTAGTTAAATGCCGCTGTCAAACACAGACAGCGGCATTTAACTACCGCATCCGGCCGGGCAGCCGGAAATGATGTCATCGCCGACCCCCGTCACATGATTGGAGGTCGGCGATGCTTCTCCATTGTAACCATAGAGGTCCTTGAGACCTCTATGGTTACTGATCGCCGGTAGCTGTGAGCGCCACCCTGTGGTCGGCGCTCACAGCACACCTGCAATTCTGCTACATAGCAGCGAACAGCAGATCGCTGCTATGTAGCAGAGGCGATCATGCTGTGCCTGGTTCTAGCCTCCCATGGAGGCTATTGAAGCATGGTAAAAGTAAAAAAAAAAAAAAGTTAAAAAAAATGTGAAAAAAATAAAAAAAATATAAAAGTTTAAGTCACCCCCCTTTCGTCCCAATCAAAATAAATCAATAAAAAAAAGTCAAATCTACACATATTTGGTATCGCTGCACTCAGAATCGCCCGATCTATCAATTAAAAAAAAAGTATTAACCTGATCGCTAAACAGCGTAGCGAGAAAAAAATTCAAAACGCCAGAATTACGTTTTTTTGGTCGCCGCAACATTGCATTAAAATGCAATAACGGGCGATCAAAAGAACGTATCTGCACCAAAATGCTGTCATTAAAAACGTCATCTCGGCACGCAAAAAATAAGCCCATAACCGACCCCAGATCATGAAAAATGGAGACGCTACGAGTATCGGAAAATGGTGCAATTTTTTTTTTCTTTTAGCAAAGTTTGGAAATTTTTTCACCACTTAGATAAAAAATAACCTAGTCATGTTAGGTGCCTATGAACTCATACTTATCTGGAGAATCATAATGTCAGGTCAGTTTTAGCATTTAGTGAACCTAGCAAAAAAGCCAAACAAAAAACAAGTGTGGGATTGCACTTTTTTTGCAATTTCACCACACTTGGAATTTTTTTCCCGTTTTCTAGTACAGGACATGCTAAAACCAATGAAGTCTTTCAAAAGTACAGCTCGTCCCACAAAAAATAAGCCTTCACATGGCCAAATTGACGGAAAAATAAAAAAGTTATGGCTCTGGGAAGGAGGGGAGTGAAAAACGAACACGGAAAAACGAAAAATCCCAAGGTCATGAAGGGGTTAATAGCCAGTAATGGCTACGCAGACAGCTGCAGGCTGATATTCATAGCAGGCTACAAATATTGGCCCCCGGCTGTCGACTTTCCCCGGGGGCCAAAAACAGAAAAAAACGGCGAGGGCTCCCGCGCAATTTTCTGCGCCAGAGGGGGAAAGCCGACGGCCAGAGGCCAATATTTGTAGCCTGCTATGAATATCAGCCCGCAGCTGTCTGCGTAGCCTTTACTGGCTATTAAAATAGGGGGACCCCCCCAAAATATGACGTGGGGTCCCCCTATATTTTATAGCCAGAAAGGCTACGCAGACAGCTGCGGGCTGATATTCATAGCCTAGAGAGGAGCCATGGATATTGGCCCTTCCCGGCTACAAATACCAGTCCGCAGCCTCCCCGGAAATGGCACATCTGTAAGATGCGCCAATTCCAGCACTTGGCTCCTCTCTTCCCACTCCAGGGTAGCGGTGGGATATGGGGTAATGATGGGTTAATGCCACCTTGCTATTGTAAGGTTACATTAAGCAATAAGTCAATAAGACGCCTATCCATTATTAATCCAATAGTAATAAAGGGTTAATAAAACACACACACTAGGAAAAAAGTATTTTAATATTCTTCATTTAACCATACTTACCATACTTCAGCGCCTTCAAAAAACGTAAAATAATAAAACTATACTACCTGTTCGCTGTAGTCCAATTATAAATGAGTGTCCCACGACGATCTCCCCTATAGAACAGTGACATCGGGTGATGTCACTGCTCTATAGGACCCTCAGTGACACACTGACAGGAGACAATGGCTCCTGCAGTGCATCACTGAGGTTACCTTAGGACAAAGTCTCACTTTATGGCAATTGCTGCATGGGAAAATTTCTCACACAGCAATGCCAAAAGTGAGACTAGGGACTATTTTTTTTACAGCGGCGGAGGAATTCAGTGCGGAAGGATAGCTTCCTCCGGTCATTGTGTTCCTGAAGCCACTAGAGAGCGGTCGCATCAGCTGATGCTGTCGTTCTCCACGGGAGATCATCATCGGACACTCGTGGATTTCTGCGAACAGGGAGTACATTGGTTGTTTGTTATTTTAATCTTTTTTACAGATGACACTGGCTTCGGGGAACAAAGTGACAGGTAACGGTGAGTTTGTACTCTATGTTTAATGTACTGTATGAATGTATTGTATGTAGTATGTATGTAATATGTAGTATGTATGTGTGTTGTATGTATGTTGTATGTATGTAGTATTTTTTTTTTTTTTTACATTCAACACATTAGCCGGATGGTGGGACTACTGCTGACCCATCATTGGCAAATGTGTCAATCACTGTCACTGTTGCAGGCATCGTCCGATGGGACTTGTAGTCCCATCAGACGATTCCTAAACAGACCCCCGGCAGCTCGCACAGAGCCCTGGCAGGCTGCACAGAGCCCCGGCAAGCCCACACAGAGCCCGCCAGCCTGAACAAAGCCCCAGCAAGCCGCACAGAGCCCCGGCAGGCCGCACAGAGCCCCGGCAAGCCCACACAGAGCTCCGGCAGCCCGCACAGAAGCCCGCACAGAGCCCCGGCAAGCCCGCACAGAGCCCCGGCAGGCACGCACAGAGCCCCGGCAGGCACGCACAGAGCCCCGGCAGGCTGCACAGATCCCAGGCAGGCCGCACAGATCCCCGGCAGGCACGCACAGAGCCCCGGCAGGCCGCACAGAGCCCCAGCAGGCACGCACAGAGCCCCGGCAGGCACGCACAGAGCCCCCATGGTCACGCACAGACCCGCCCACACACACACACGCAGTCTCCGCCCACGCACCGCCCACAATCCATTATAGTGCATCATTGCACTATGGAAACTTCCGATTCCGGTATCCGATATAGCAAAAATATTGGAACTCCGTATCAGAATTCCGATACAGCGAATATCGGCCGATACCCAATATTTGCAGTATCGAAATGCTCAACACTAATCATGATTCAAACATAAAGATACCAAATGTAAATTTTTGGAAAAGAAACAACAACAAGTGGAACACAATTGTGAAGTTAAGCAAAATGTATTGGATATTTTAAATTTTTGTGGAAATTCAAATACTGAGAAAGTGGGGCGTGCAATATTATCCGGCCCCTTTACTTTCAGTTCAGCAAACTCACTCCAGAAGTTCATTGTGGATCTCTGAATGATCCAATGTTGTCCTAAATGCCTAATGATGATAAATATAATCCACCTGTGTGTAATCAATTCCCCATATAAATGCACCTGCTCTGTAATAGTCTGTGTCCCACATGATATGTGGTAAAAGGCTGAAAAGTTTCAGGGGGCCGAATACTTTCACAAGGCACTCTGCATGTGTTAACAGAAAATAAATTTACAATGACAGACTGGTAAAGAGGGGAGAGGACCCTGTCCTTGCAGACTTACATTCTAAGGTATAATGGGGAAGAGACAGGAGGTCGGGGGTGCAGCAGCACTGGTGGTTGATGAGGCGGCAGCTCAGGTGGTTGGTGAGGCGGCAGCTCGGGTGGTTGGTGAGGCATCAGCTCGGGGGTTTGGTGAGGCGGCAGCTCAGATGGTTGGTGAGGCTGCAGCACGGGTGGTTGGTGAGGTGGCAGAGTCGTTATTGCAGGCTGTAGGCTTTTCTGAAGAGATGGGCTTTCAGTTTCCGTCTGAAGGATCCGAGGGTGGTGGATAATCGAACGTGTTGAGGTGTGGAATTCCAGAGGATGGGGGATATTCGGGAGAAATCTTGGAGGCGTTTGTGTGAGGAACAAATAAGTGTTCAGGAGAGTAGGAGGTCTTGGGAGGATAGAAGATTACGTGAGGGAAGATAGTGGGAGATTAGTTCAGAGATATAGGAAGGGCACAGGTTGTGGATGGCTTTGTAGATCAGTGTTAGTAGTTTGAACTTGATTTGTTGGGGAATTGGGAGCCAGTAGAGGGATTTGCAGAGGGGAAAAGCAGGGCCATAGCGAGGAGACGTGGATTAGCCGAGCAGCAGAGTTGAGGACAGACTGGAGTGGTGCAAGGGAGTTAGCGGGGAGGCCACAGAGGAGGATGTTGCAGTAATCGAGGCAGGAGATGATGAGGGCATGCACAAGAGTTTTATTAGATTGTGGGCTGAGGAAGGGACGGATTCCGGCAATATCTTTAAGTTGGTGGTGACAGGCGGTGGCAAGAGTTTGGACGTGCAGTTTGAAGGACAGAACAGAGTGGAGAGTTACCCCGACGCAGCGGAGAGAGCGTGATGTCATTTACCATAATAGATAGATCAGGTAGGGGGGATACGCGAGATGGGGGAAAGATCATGAGTTTGGTTTTGTCTACATTGAGTTTTAGGAAGCGAGAGTTGAAGAAGGAGGATATGGCTGATGGACACTCCAGGATTCTGGACAGAAAGGAGACATCTGAGCCAGAGAGGTAGATCTGAGTTTCATCCGCATAAAGGTGGTACTGGAAGCCATGGGACTTTATGAGTTGTCCTAGGCCAAGGGTATAGATGGAAAAAAGTAGGGGCCCTAGGACAGAGCCTTGAGGGACTCCAACAGAGAGAGGGTGGGGTGAGGAGGTAGTGTGGGAGTGGGAAATGCTTAATGTGCTGTCTGAAAGGTATGAGGCAATCCAGGACCAAGGAAAGAAAGAATCTGTAGCAGTAGGCAGTGGTCGACTGTGTTGAAAGAAGAGGACAGGTCAAAGAAGGAGGAGGATGGAGAACTGTCTGTTAGCTTTGGCTGTGTGTAAGTCATTAGTAATTTTGGTCAGAGCAGTTTCGGTGGAGTGATGGGGGCAGAAGCCAGATTGGAGGTTGTCAAGGAGAGAATTAGATGAGAGGTGGGAGGAAAGTTGAGCGTGGACATGCTGCTCAAGGAGTTTGGAAGCAAACGGGAGCAGTGATATGGGGCAATAGCTGGGCATAGCAGTTGGGTCAAGGTTAGCTTTTTTGAGGATGGGTGTGATGGTGGCATGTTTGAAGGCAGAGGGGAAGGTACCAGAAGATAACGATAGGTTTAAGAGATGGGTTAGGGCTGGAATAAGCATGTTAGTGAGATTGGGGAGCAGGTGGGAAGGGATTGGGTAAAGTGCACAGGTGGTGAGGTGTGATTTGGAAAGGAGGTGATTCAGTTCTCTTTTAGTAATGTTGGAAAGGGAGGTTATTAGGGAAGGGCAGAGGTCTGGTATATGGAGTGGTTGGGGTGGTGGAACAGTAAAGGTTTGCCTTGTTTGGTCGATCTTGTTTTTGAAGTAGGTGGCAAAGTCCTCAGAAGAGATTAGGGGAGTTGGAGGTGGCAGTGGTGGGCGAAGGAGAGAGTTAAATGTGCTGAACAGTTGTTTTGGGTGGTAGGATAGTGAAGGTACAAGGTTAGTGAAATAGGTCTGTTTAGGAGAAGTGAGGGCTAGTTTGAAGGCAAGTGTAGCTTGTTAGAAAGCAGTGAAGTCGTCTGGCAGGCATGTTTTTTTCCAAAGTCGCTCCGTGACCCTGGATGCTTGTCAGAGTTTTTTGGTGAGGTTGTTATGCCAGGGTTGCCTATTGATTTGTCGCAGCTTGCCATGCATGAGAGGGGCGACTGAGTCTATGGCTATTGTGAGGGTGGAGTTATAGAAAGCGGTGACGCTGTCCATGTCGTGGGGTTAAGATATGGAGCACAGGGGTAGGAGAAAGTCTGAGAGTCTGTGAATGTCTAGGTGTGGAAGGTTTCTGCGAGGATGTGGTAGTGGCTGGACATGGAGGGCGGGTGAGGAGGACAAGGATGAGAAGGTGAGTAGATGGTGGTCACATAGAGGGAAGGGAGAGGTTGTGAGATTAGATAAGTAACAGAGGCGGGTGAAGGTGAGGTCAAGCATATGTCCGTATGTGTGGGTGGCTGTGGAGGACCGCTGAGTAAGTCCAAAGGATGAAGAAAGGGACAGGAGCTTGGAGGCTGCTTGCTGGCAGGTGTCAGTAGGGATATTAAAGTCACCCATTATGATGGTGGGGATGTCAGCAAAGAGAAAGTGAAGGTGGAGAATTGGTCAATGAGGGCAGTGGCTGAGCCCCATGGTCGGTATATGACAGCCATTTGGAGATTAGAGGGAGAGTAGATACAGACAGAGTGAACCTCGAAAGGAGGGAGGATAAAGGAGGATGGGGTTTGGATAGGGTTGATGTAATAGTTTTTGGAAAGAAGGAAACCCACTCCCCGCCATGTCTGTTGCCAGAGCGAGGAATGTGGGTAAAGTGGAGGCCACCATAACTCAGTGCAGCAGGGGAGGCTGTGTCGGGGGGCGTCAGCGAGGTCTCAGTGAGGGCCAGGAAGGAAAGGTTGCGGGAAGTAAAGAGATTGTGGATCACGTGGAGCTTGTTGCAGACAGAGCGGGCATTATAAAGTGCCCCAGAGAGAGGAAGCAGGGAGGTGGGGGTCAGTGGCACAGATTTTAAGTGTGAGGGATTGTGCTGGTTTCTCTTGGTGTGAGAAGTATAGGGGTGAGGATTAGTGGGATGTATGAGGCAGGGGGGCCAGGATTGAGGGATATGTAGCCAGCAGTGAGAATGAGAAGAAAAAGGGAAAGCAGGTGGGTGAAGGAGAGCAATCGGCTTATATTATATGTTAGTAGGTGAGATTTGAAGTTGAAGAGCAGTTCTGCGAATGAAGCGAGGTGGGGGGTGGGAGAGAGGGGGAGATAGTTATTTGGTTTGAGGGTGTAGGTGTAAGGGGTTAGCGAAGGAGAGCGAGGATTAGTGGAGCAAAAAAACAGTGAGGGCAAATGTGAGTATGGTTAAAGAGCAGGGGAAGAAAAGAAAAGCAAGTAAAATTAGAATACAGTGGGTAGTCTTACCGTCTGGCCGATTTCTGGACTATTTCTGGCATATTTCTGACAAAACACTTACTGTATATACAGAGCTCCTGTGTATAATGTCAATGGTGATCACTGTATTACCTGTACACTGACACTATATACAAGCTCCTGTGTATAATGTCACTGGTGATCACTGTATTACCTGTACACTGACACTATATACAGAGCTCTTGTGTATAATGTCACTGGTGATCCCTGTATTACCTGTACACTGACACTATATAGAGAGCTCCTGTGTATAATGTCACTGGTGATCACTGTATTACCTGTTCACTAACACTATATACAGAGCTCCTGTGTATAATGTCACTGGTGATCACAGTATTACCTGTACGATGTCACTATATACAAAGCTCATGTATATAATGTCACTGGCGATCACTGTATTACCTGTGCACTGACACTATATGCAGAGCTCTTGTGTATAATGTCACTGGTGATCACTGTATTACCTGTACACTGAAAGAATAAACAGAGCTCCTGTGTATGTCACTGGTGATCAATGTATTACCTGTACGCTGACACTATATACAAAGCTCCTGTATATAATGTCACTGGCATTCACTGTATTACCTGTGCACTGACACTATATGCAGAGCTCTTGTGTATAATGTCACTGGTGATCACTGTATTACTTGTACACTGACACTATGCACTGTATACTATATACAGCAGTCCTGTGTATAATGTCACCAGTGATCACTTTATTACCTGTACACTGACACTATATACAGAGCTCTTGTGTACAATGTCACTGGTGATCCCTGTATTACCTGTACACTGACAATATATACAGAGTTCCTGTGTTTAATGTCACTGGTGATCACTCAATTGCCTGTACACTGACACTGTATACTATATATCGAACATCTGTGTATAATGTCACTGGTGGTGACTGTATTACCTATACACCAACCCTATATACAGAGCTACTGTGTATAAAGTTACTGGTGGTCACTGTATTACCTGTACACTGACACGATATACAGAGCTCATGTTTATAATGTCACCTGTGATCACTGTACTACCTGTACACTGACACTATATGCAGAGCTCCTGTGTATAATGTCACCTGTGATCACTGTATTTCCTGTACACTGGCACTGTATGCAGAACACCTGTGTATAATGTCGCTAGTGATCCCTGTATTACTTGTATACTGACAGTTTATACAGAGCTCCTGTGTATAATGTCACTGGTGGTAATAACAGTGTTGTTAGTATTGTGGTTTGTATTCATGATCAGTATTGTAGTATATAGTCTCTATGTGATGGTAATATGTGGTCTGGTCACAGTGTGGTGGTATTTATCACCGCTATTTGGTATTATTCAGGTACTATGTGGTGGAATATGTAGGCTAGTTTGGTGTGCCGGCATTTCCTTTGTATGTGGTATTATTTTGTGCCTATATGCCTGTATTAAATAGTATTATTCAGTCACCGTGTGATCTGTTCATGTTGTGGTGGTATTTCTTCCCTGTATGGGATATTATTGGTCTTGCTATAGTGGATTGTGTTGTATATGATGATCATTTGTCCTCACTGATATTAATTAGAAGATTATTTCCTCAAGAGATTATATACTTGGATCACAGCATCAGAGATGCACTTACAGTTGTCCTCCTGTGAAAAAAGTAATCACCTCTCCACAGGATTAGTGATACCATATTGATTGGTGGTGGTGGGGGGTCTGACTGCTGGGACCCAGTCGGCAGCATGTGGAACTTTTATCCCCATTAGACTGGAGCGGTATGTCCGACTTGACCACTGATCCATTCATTCACTCTGTGGCTGCGAGTGCTGCTCTTGTTTTTTTTCTGGAAGCCCCAAAGAAAATGAATGGAGCTGCTGTCAGACATCTGAAGTGCTGCTGCATTTTAAAATGGGGATAAGTGTCCTGTCATGGATAAAACTTCCCCATTCTTCCGATCGGTTCCGTTTCTAATGGTCAGACCTAAGTGATCACCTATCCTGAGGAACCCATGGATTGGTGATAACTTGTTTTAACCATAGAACATTTAATGTCAAATACCATAATTATACATCCCAGTTATAGATGCGCACAGTAGATGTGCTGGAGCCACCTGTATTTTACAGTTGATGCTCCACTATAATGGGGATAACGACTGACAGATATTTGCATATAGCTGTAGGGTGGGCCCCTAGCGTCCATTCCCCTGGTGGGCCCCAGACACCCCAGTCCGACCCTGGCCATAATCATCAACATTAACAGAAATAAACACTTGAAATAGATCACTCTGTTTCTAATGACTCTATATAATATATGAGATTCACTTTTTGTATCGAAGAACTGAAATAAATTGACTTTTTGACGATATTCTAATTTTGTGAGAAGCACCTGTATATTGAGGAGCAAAAGGAGATGCTTGTTTCTGGTTGATCCTGCTGCTGCTGGAAAAGTCGTTGTTCCACGCTGTGGTAGTATTTAATAATTAGCTTTATTATGAATTTCAAGCTTGTACTGAACTCTTTTTTAAAATTAAACTATATACAGTGTCTTGCGAAAGTATTCGGCTCCCTGGAACTTTTCAACCTTTTCCCACATATCATGCTTCAAATATAAAGATACCAAAAACTTCTCCACAACAGTATCACGGAACTGCCTGTTGTGTTCCTTGGTCTTCATGATGCTCTCTGTGCTTCAAACAGAACCCTGAGACTATCACAGAGCAGGTGCATTTATACGGACACTTGAATACACACAGGTAGATTATGTTTATCATCATTAGGCATTTAGGACAACATTGGATCATTCAGAGATCCACAATGAACTTCTGGAGTGAGTTTGCTGCACGACACATGCATAGAGAGCCTGCAGCTGCGGCGCCGATCAGCTGATTGGCCAGTGCGATCCAGGAAGCCGGGTTTCCACTGTAGCTTATTCAGCAAGCGCTATAGCTTACCCAATAAGAGGGAACCAGAGCAAATTCGCTCATCTCTACTGATGAGATGAAATTGACGGTCTAAATGGATTGGCCCATGGCTGGATCAATAATGAGCAAAGACCTCTACTTTGACTCAGATGCCATCAAGGTGTAGGTGGGGTACTGTTAAGGACTGCTATTATTAAACCTCACTTTTAATTTCTTAAATATTCAGGTTTATTAACATTGTGGAATGACGACAGCGCTGTAGGTGTGCAATAATAAAATTAATCATCAAAACCAAATTGCCTAATATTTGTGCACACAGTAAAAATAGACTATTACCTGCATGTCTGGATTATTTGTGGTAGGAAGATACCAGGGTGTATTGTAACATACAGATCCTCCTTATGCTTGAGAAACATAAGGTATGTAATTAAAGAGAACCTGTCAGCAGGAATGTGCTCAGAAACCTACAGACACTGTCAGGCTGGCGCCATCTTAGTTTTCAGTTCATGAGATTCTCATGCTTAAGGGTGGGGCTGTGGGGGGGGCTTTATGTGGTGCTCAGCTTAGATATGCATTCTTATGGTCTTTTGACAGGTCACTGATCCTCCACTGACCCACCACTTATTTTACATACTGAATATAATATTGTTTGATAAAAAGAAAAACAATCATCATGGATGCACCTGCAGCAGCACCTGCGCTGTAGCATGATAGAATGAATATGTGCATATTATACATTGTATGTAGGCATTTTGTTTTTTTTGGAAAAAATAAATAAATTCTTAATCAAAATGGTGCTGGCAGTGGCGCCTGCATATTGCGTTCTGATAGTTGCTACTGCGCAGGCTCCATTTTGCTGGAGGAAAAAAAAAATTAGGCTGCATCAAAATGGCGCTGGCAGCGTCTGAGGAGTGTCTTCTATTGGATCTTTCACCACAGGCACCATCTTGATGGAACCTACATTTTTTTTCTCTAGCAAAATGGCAGCTGAGCCTGCACAGTAGAACCTATCAGAAAGCGATAGATGCTACTGCACAGGCGCGGCCGCCTGTGTCATTTTCATTAAGATATTTTTTTCCAACAAAACAAAATGCCTAAATTAAATTAATATATGCATATTATACAACTTATCATGCTACACCGCAGGCACTTCCATGATGATTGTTATTTATTATTTCTTTTCAAACAAGAGTATATTCAGTATGGAAAATATAAGGCAGGTTACTGAGGGATCAGTGACCTGTCATAAGCCCATAAGGATGAATATGTGAGCAGAGCACCACATAAAGCGCCCCCAAACTAAAAATTAATCAGCAACCACAAGATGTATTTAATCAACCCAGGTATCATTTTAATCAGTATAACAGCGCCGACCTGAACCTGTCTGTAGTTTACGGAGCACTATCCTTCTAACAGGTTCACATTAACGAGGTATTCTCAAATTTGTAAGTAATCCAATATCCATAGGATAGAATAGGGAATTACCTCCCAAACGCTTATGGTTCAACAGCTGTGACTCTCACTGACCCCGAGTACTGGGTCTCCGGTGAGTGAATGACGCAATGGTGAATCATAAGCACTGCTGCTCTGATAATTTATTAATTTCTGACAGTCCAATCTTGAATGAATGAAGCAGCTTTGCTTAGGATTGACCATTGCTCCATCCACAATGAGCTGGAGATCTCTAGTTTTAAAAATCGGTGGGAGTCTCATCCAAAACCTGAGAATACCCTTTCATTATTTTTATGAAATACACTTAAAATTATTAGATCAATTGTCCATAAAAACATAGTAATATTATTATGTGGAAATGAACAAGGCGATTCGTGAAGGATCGAGTTCACTTCAAATTTCCTGAAATTTGTGGTTTCATGGAAATTAGAACATTTTGAGATGCAAATTACAGTTTGCAAAAATAAATTGCCCAGCACCGTTTCCCACATTGCTGGGTTAATGTCATGTTGCACTAGCACATGAGCTCACACATAATACCCTGCAGCTTTGACATCTTATAGATTGTCACACATTGTACAGTGGTGAGCCATCAAAGGACGGCGGTTTCCAATGAAGCATACATTGTGCAGAAGAGTTGTTTTTCTTCTCAAAAGTCAATGGATAAGTCACACTTTCCAGTGGAGTGTAAGCTCCTTTGGCCAGCAGGGTTCTCTCTCTCTCATACTTGCCCAGTAGAGTTCAAATTCTTACAATCGGCAGGGTTCTCTCTGTCTCTTTTGTAGAGTGTAAGCTCTTATCTTTTTCTCTATCTCCTGTATAGTGCAAGTTTTTATGATCAACATGGTTCTTTATCTCATCTTCCCCACGTCAATTTTTAATCCAGCAGTTACAAGTTTTCCAGCAAATTCAAGCAAATTTATTCTTTGTCAATCAAATTTTGGCAAAGTCTGCAATTTCCGCTCATCTGCAGCTAGAGATGAGTGAATCAATTTGAGGCAAATCAAACTCGCCTTGAATTTCGCAAAACAATTTGATTTGTTTAATAGTATTTATTTGTTCTTTATTTTTTATTTTTCTATGGCTTTGTTTGTTATGCTTGGAGGTCAGGAGACAGCTATGAGCACAATAAGGCACATTTTAATTGCAATGAACAAATTTGAGTCAAAGTGAACCTTTTCTAATTATGTGAATGGATACTCGTATACAAATGATTGAATATTCACTTATTTTTACCATTAGTTCTATATCAAGATACACAAAAATATAGAAACACATGTGCAGGAGACATCTAAACAGGCTTGTTTTTTATTGTGTAACCATGAAAGTGCACTGGCCTGCATAAGAGACGAATATGTAAAACAGTAAGAGATTGTTATTTTTGCTGTCTCCTTTACTTCATGATGTATTGGAGCAAAAACAAAAATGTTATAAAAAAATCCCACAGCATGTAAAAACTAAAAGATTACAAAACAGTGCAAACAAATCTTATAGCCCCAAGCTTCAAATAGTCTTAATCCTCATTCAGATGTCAGTGATATTTCACGTGTGCAAAAAAGTTCTCTACATTTAATTATAGTGTTAGATTTATTTAAAAAAAATATATATATATATTTACTTTCCTACTATGGTTTCTATTCCATAAAACATGTATTATCTACATTAACACATTTCTGATACTTAAATAAAAATAAACATTTAATAGACTTTTGGGGTTTATGAATTTTGTCCGCCTTATAAGTACAGTTGGAGACATTTATGTTGACATATTGCTTTGAACTTTTAACCACAGAAATTATATTCACGTTTGAAACATGAATCCTGCAAATGCCAAGGTCTGATAAATAATATTATAGACATGAATGAAATTATATCAAGGCCCCCTAAGAAAGTGACTGTTTTGATAACTGGCATTATAAAATTCAATGTGATTATTATCTTGATATTGGTAAGTGAAGTTAGCCCTTTTTGCTTAGTGCCAATATCATTAAATGCAATTTTTAAATTACAGCAAATATTTTCTCATTACCAAACTAAACATGTATTTTGATGATCCACTGTGTTATGTATCCAGCCGTAAAACAGTTTTCAGCAGTATCATTAATATATGTTAGAATACATTGAACATGAGGCCTGGAATTTTATTTCAATCAATTCTTATATCAAAGTGACTCTGTCAGCAGGTATTTGCTAGTTAATGTATGGCAATATGTTAATGTATGTATTTGCTAGCATAATGTATGGCAAGAAATCCTGATTTTAATGACGTATCAATTACTGCTCTGCTTGGTGTACTGCATAACCACCCTCTGTTGATTTGCACTGAACAGTTCAATTTGCCGCTGACATTAGGAATAATTGATTGGCAGGGGTACCCGGTGTTGCACCCCCACAGATCAGATATTGATGACCTATCCTAAGGATAGGACATCACTATTAAAGTCCCAGACACTGTTTGCATTGAAACTCTCACACATACTAATAAGTGACACATTCCAGGAATCAACGTCTCGTGCCCTATGCTGTACTGATGTCAGATTAAATAGGAAAAACCTGCTGACAGATTCCATTTAACCAAGAGGCCATTTTGTATGATTTTAAAGGACAATTCACAATTAGGAAATATCTAAAAAACATTTTACCAATTTTCTGAATTACTCAAAAACTAGTGTGAGAACAAATCACTGAATGAGGACGTTAAGACTCCATTGAGGAGCCCACTAAATTAAAAAGAAAATACTGACTTGATGGACTCTCTATAAAATATAATCTTTATTGATATTATCATTAAAATTAATAGACACGGTAGTAATTTGCAGTCTTATCCACAATGTCCTTGTGGGTCAGAATTGGATACTGATATTATTGTGAACAATTGACTGCGCACTAGCAAGTATCTTCTTAGTTTATACTTGTGTAACATTAGGTTATTCTTGGCAAAAAAATCAAATTTTGCCTGAGGTTTTACTAAAAATATATTGCACTTTACCCGGCCATGGGCACACCTAATTTGCACTTTGCCCATTGATATGTAACATATTTGGTGCATCACAGATTCCTAAAGTGGCTACAGTCAAATTACACTGCTCTCTTATTCACTCCCTATTTCAGCATTGGAAAACAGCCAATTTCTATGCATAGACTAATTGCCTATCATCTCTGTATAGACACATCCACTGTGTAACAGGTAAGGATTTAGTGAGACATCCCCAATGCTCATGTGCCTGTACCCCCCCAACGCATTTCACTCACTTATTATTATGGGTACATAAGGGGGTTTATCAATATATTATATTTTTCAGTTGCACAGTTCTCCTGGCCTCGATCCGAGCCTGGTTCAGCGGCACAGACACTGAACCTTTATTAAGATGTCCCCGCCCGCTCTGACGCATGTGGCACCCCTAGAGGTATTTGCCACAAATATAGTTACTGACACTGAATACAAATACTAAAATAGCAAGACTGCACTACCTCCTCCGGCCAGAAGGGGGAGCTCCAGAGACTCCCCTTGATCCATTCTGGTCTGAGAGAAGAAATGGCAGTTGGGCCAAGGAGCTGAAAGTGAGAGGTCATACAGTTGAATATCTAACAGCCCTGTGACTGTTACCAGGCCTAAATCACCGGCCTGAGGAGAAGAGGGATAGAGAAAAAGGACATTGTGAGAACCGGGTAGCATTAATCACTACCCAGAACAGGCGCAAAGACGGATACCGGATCTGTGGCTGTATTCATTATATAATACAGCAACCGGAAAAACGTGAGGTGATATCAGCTTCACTAGGGTCGGATGCAGCAACAGACACAGAGTTCAGCGGTACTCCCAGAGGGGGTAAACCGATAAAAGGACTCGAGTTGCCCGTCGAACCAGGACCCGGAGGGGACAGATTGGGCCGGCAGCCAGTTCACATACAGCAGCAGGGCCACACAGAAATTGCGCACAATAAGAGGCGAAGACCCCGGCAGGGTCAAAGTAACTCAGAGTTCCCATACAGACTCCGGTGACAGGACTGGTTGTAAATCCCTTTATGTTGAAGTAAACTGGTTAAACGTTTCAGTGCCTCAGACTTTCATTTGGACAATAGCCATCTATCCAGGATCGAGATCGTCACCGCTGGGAGAACCTGCTGCTGATCAAGTAAGTGCCTGTCCCCTCATGATACCCTTTACACTGTGCATTGCCTGAGGCCACAGCACCGGGTCAAGCCACCCGTGACATCCCCCTCAAGAGACAGACTCCATTGGTCCAGTGCTGGGTATCCCGGTCTCCTGGGCGTCACAATTGGCGTCACGAACAGGATCTAGCCAGCCCGTATACCGGGTATTGTGTGCCGTGATTGGAGCCCAAAACTGTGAAAACTGGGATGAAAAATCTTGAAAATTGACTTTATTAAAGAAAAATCCATTCCCCATTGAAAACTATTGAAAGTGACTTTTCCCCATTGGTTATAATGGAGTAAAGATGGCCGCCATCCCCTGAGGTAATCACTTCATAACCGTTAGGCACGAGACTGTTAATTGAGCTACGCCATCACCTGAGCCCCAGTCTAACTGAAAAACTTCAGAATCCGCCATTACAGAGCGCGGTGGGTGGGAGCAGCAGGGGGCGTGTCATTGTGGGCGGCACCAAGCTGAGCGCTCTGACATCAGAGCAAGGGGAAAATCGATCCTGCTGCACAGCGGAACGAATCTACACTATCCCGACGGAAGCGGAGGACCGGAAGGGTCCGGATTAACTAAGGGGGCACAGTATGTCGCAGCACGGAGACGCCGCAGCACTCGGCAACGCTAATGCAGCTGAAAGACAGAGTGTCAATAGAGAGTCCGGCAGCGCAGCGGTGCAAGGAGTGGCGCCCATCATGCCGCTGCTGATGCCATATACCCCGGGTGGCCCATGGCTTCCAATGTATGAAGGTGAGCCTAATACCCTTGACGATTTCAGAGAAAAGATGCTGGCCCATTTTGACATGTTCCCTGTGGGTGAAGTTCAGCGTGTTAGTCTCCTGATGATGCAGTTAAGTGGCCATGCTAAGCGAGAAGTCACAGCATGGGCAGCTGATCTAAAAGGCACTGTTGAACGCATATTTGCTGGATTAAAAGCTACATTTGAAACCACGGCCAGCAGCAAAGCTAAAATACGATTCTTTAGTTGCAAACAAAAAGCTAATGAGGGCGTGAGAGACTTTGCCTTAAATCTGCAGGAAGCCCTTAAATCACTTACACTGGCTGAACCCATTTTTAACACCGGAGCGGATAAACTGCTAAGAGATCAATTTATTGAGGGACTCTACACCCCTTCTCACCGGGGGCATGTGAGCATGCTTGTTTTTAAGAACCCTGAATTGACATTTGCCCAATTAAAGGAGAGCGCTATACGTCTCCAGCTGGCAGAGGCACCTCGGGATCAGGATCCTGCGCAACCCATGGCAGAGGCACCTCAACAACAGGGAGTGCCAGTGACATCAGCTATGTCTGGGGCCATTGCTAAGCCCCTGGGGCCCAGTACTAATGAGGCTCTTCAACAAAAGCTTGACTCTTTAGCTGATGTTGTTGCTTCAATGGCTAAAACCATGCAGGAGATGAGAGGACACAAGATGGAGTTGGCAAACTGTAGAGAGGATGTTCCATGGATGAGACCCCGGAGATACCCGACATGGAGAGGACGACCCCGCGACCGCTACCAACCGGATGGACAGCCCATTTGCCGCCGTTGCCAGCAGCCGGGCCACTTTGCACGAGATTGTGATTTAAACGGGAATCCCCTGGGAATGCGGGCCGCTTCGCAGGAATGAACTTTCAAGGCCCAACACCCTGGCACGACAGGTACATCGGAGGACGACCCATTATCCCTATCGTGCTGGACGGAATTCCCCTCAACGCTTTGCTGGACACAGGTTCCCAGATTTCATCTATACCGTATATCCTTTATAAGAGGTACTGGGCTGATGCAGATATTGATAAAGGGCCCTCTGATGTTGAACTAGATATATGGGCCAGTAATGGTAAGTTGGTACCGAAACTAGGATTCAGGGAGATGACCATAAAGATTGGTAAAGTAGAACTGAAGAAACAGGGTATAATTGTTGTTGATGTTGACCGGCGGAACTGTGAACCAACTGTATTGATAGGAATGAATGTGTTAGAGAACTGCTTTTCCGAAGTCATTTCTGTCTTACAGCAAATTGCTGAAACTGCCCAATCCTGCCAGCAGAGAGTTCTCCGGAGGGAAATAAAAGTATTGATGTTAAGGCAACAGGTAGAAGTTGCAGGTGGAGAAATCGGCAGTGTGAGGGTAAGTGATCCAACGTCTATTGTAATCCCACCAAAAACAGAAATGCTGGTATGGTGTAGAGCAGCCATTGGTACTAAGGGACGAGATTATCAAGCCTTAATAGAACCAGTGTACACCGACAGCAGGCCCACTATACTCACAGCACGAGGGATAGTCGAGGTACACCGGGGACGAGTGCCGGTACGACTTTTGAACTGTGGAGAGGAAGAGGTCACTTTGCCAAGGTATGCTACAATGGCAAAGCTATATACTGTTGACAACAATGCCATCACAACCATTGAGCCCTTAGAACCAACCTGTCAGGTGGAAGGCAATGGCTCAGATGGAGAAATGGAGGATTGGTGCCAACAGCTACACGTGGGCATAAATTCAACACCTACCCATCAAAAACAAGGGGTGTATAGGCTAGTGACGGAATATGAACAAGTCTTCAGTAAACACCCATTGGACTTCGGACGGATAGAAGGGGTAGAACACACAATCCCCACAGGTGACCATCCCCCAATAAAAGAAAGATATAGACCCATACCGCCCGCTCACTATCAATGTGCAAAAGATATGCTGAGGGAAATGAAACAGGCCGGGGTAATAAGAGACAGCTGTAGCCCCTGGGCGGCCCCTCTAGTGATTGTCAAAAAAAAGGACGGAACCATGAGAATGTGCGTAGACTACCGGAAGATTAATAACATCACCCATAAAGACGCCTACCCCTTGCCTAGGATAGAAGAGTCCTTAACTGCTTTGAAATCTGCTAATTATTTTTCCACCTTAGACTTAACAAGCGGGTATTGGCAAGTCCCTGTGGCTGAGAGAGATAAGGAAAAGACGGCATTCACCACACCAATGGGTCTATGTGAATTTAATCGCATGCCGTTCGGACTCTGCAACGCATCCGGTACCTTCCAGCGGCTGATGGAATGCTGCCTCGGACACAAGAACTTCGAGACCGTCCTCCTGTACCTAGATGATGTGATCGTCTACTCAAAGACTTACGAACAACACTTAATAGACCTGGCAGAAGTGTTCGAAGCCTTATCCAGGTATGGCATGAAAGTCAAGCCATCCAAATGTCACCTTCTCAAGCCAAAGTTACAGTACCTGGGACACATCGTGAGTTCGGAGGGAGTAGCACCAGATCCCGAGAAAATAAGCGCCATAAGGGATTGGCCAAGACCTACCAGCGCAAAAGAAGTGAGACAATTCCTGGGATTGGTGGGTTACTATCGCAGATTTATAAAAGGATTTACCAAGTTGGCAGCACCCTTGCAAGACACCTTGGTAGGGCAGACGAAGAAACCTTCAAACCGAAACCCTCCTTTTCAGTGGAACGACGAAAGGGAAGACTCCTTTGAACAACTAAAGAAGGCACTAACCGGAGAAGAGGTTCTGGCATACCCAGATTACCATAAACCTTTCATCCTCTACACCGATGCCAGTAATGTGGGACTAGGAGCGGTGCTGTCACAAAAGCAAGAAGGTCGGGAGAAAGTCATCGCCTTTGCAAGTAGAAAGCTCCGGCCTACTGAAAGAAATTCAGAAAATTACAGCTCCTTCAAATTGGAACTACTGGCAGTAGTTTGGGCTGTGACGGAACGTTTCAAACACTATCTGGCCGCTGCAGAATTTATTGTCTATACTGACAACAATCCGTTGACCCACCTGGACACAGCCAAATTAGGTGCGTTAGAACAGCGATGGATAGCCCGGTTATCTAATTACAACTTCATAATCAAGTATCGAGCAGGTCGCAAGAATGGAAATGCCGATGCCCTATCCCGGATGCCACACTTGAGAGATGTAGAAGAGAAAACGGGGGAGCTTGAAGAAATTGAACTACCAGCCTTCCATCGTCCCAAGGCAAAACATCATCAGTCAAGTACCTATCAGAAACAACAAGAGGTGAATTTTAATCCGTTAGCACACCATAGATGGGCTGACACCCAAGACAGCAATCCGGCTGTGAAGTTGGTGAAGGAACTGTTGACTGAGCAAAGTGCATATCCCTATGAGGATGCCCCAGAAGAGACGCATCAACTCTGGAAAGAGAGAGGCAAAATGTTCCTGTATCAAGGGAAGCTCTGTAGAAGATACACCAATCCGAAAACACATGAATTGGTTTGGCAGATTATTGTGCCTAAACAAGATGTGAAGATGGTCCTCGAAGCTTACCATAATGGTGCTGGTCACTTCGGTTGGAAAAAGTTAGAAGTACTTCTAAGAGAAAGATTTTATTGGGTCGGGATGAGAAAATCAATCGAACAGTGGTGCAGAAATTGTGGCCCGTGCAACCTCAGAAGAAACGATCAAAAGAACCAAAGAGCACCACTGCAGCCCATAATCACCAAACAACCACTTGAACTTGTAGCCATGGACCACGTGAAGTTGACACCAAGCCGGTCCGGCTATGTCTATGCCTTGACCATCGTGGACCATTATTCACGTTTCTTGGTAGTAGTACCCGTAAAAGATCTGACAGCAAAAACAGCAGCCAAAGCGTTCCAAACGTACTTTTGTAGACCCCATGGATATCCGGAACAGGTTCTCACCGACCAAGGTACAGCCTTTGAATCAGAGATCTTCAGAGAATTCTGTAATATGTATGGTTGCAAAAAGATCCAGACGACGGCCTATCATCCACAAACAAACGGCTTATGCGAGAAGATGAACCATATTGTAATAGACCTACTAAAGACTTTACCTGAGACAGAAAGGAATCAATGGCCAGAGAAATTGCCTGACTTGGTGGATCTGTATAATCATGTAACATAGTAACATAGTTAGTAAGGCCGAAAAAAGACATTTGTCCATCCAGTTCAGCCTATATTCCATCATAATAAATACCCAGATCTACGTCCTTCTACAGAACCTAATAATTGTATGATACAATATTGTTCTGCTCCAGGAAGACATCCAGGCCTCTCTTGAACCCCTCGACTGAGTTCGCCATCACCACCTCCTCAGGCAAGCAATTCCAGATTCTCACTGCCCTAACAGTAAAGAATCCTCTTCTATGTTGGTGGAAAAACCTTCTCTCCTCCAGACGCAAAGAATGCCCCCTTGTGCCCGTCACCTTCCTTGGTATAAACAGATCCTCAGCGAGATATTTGTATTGTCCCCTTATATACTTATGCATGGTTATTAGATCGCCCCTCAGTCGTCTTTTTTCTAGACTAAATAATCCTAATTTCGCTAATCTATCTGGGTATTGTAGTTCTCCCATCCCCTTTATTAATTTTGTTGCCCTCCTTTGTACTCTCTCTAGTTCCATTATATCCTTCCTGAGCACCGGTGCCCAAAACTGGACACAGTACTCCATGTGCGGTCTAACTAGGGATTTGTACAGAGGCAGTATAATGCTCTCATCATGTGTATCCAGACCTCTTTTAATGCGCCCCATGATCCTGTTTGCCTTGGCAGCTGCTGCCTGGCACTGGCTGCTCCAGGTAAGTTTATCATTAACTAGGATCCCCAAGTCCTTCTCCCTGTCAGATTTACCCAGTGGTTTCCCGTTCAGTGTGTAATGGTGATATTGATTCCCTCTTCCCATGTGTATAACCTTACATTTATCATTGTTAAACCTCATCTGCCACCTTTCAGCCCAAGTTTCCAACTTATCCAGATCCATCTGTAGCAGAATACTATCTTCTCTTGTATTAACTGCTTTACATAGTTTTGTATCATCTGCAAATATCGATATTTTACTGTGTAAACCTTCTACCAGATCATTAATGAATATGTTGAAGAGAACAGGTCCCAATACCGACCCCTGCGGTACCCCACTGGTCACAGCGACCCAGTTAGAGACTATACCATTTATAACCACCCTCTGCTTTCTATCACTAAGCCAGTTACTAACCCATTTACACACATTTTCCCCCAGACCAAGCATTCTCATTTTGTCCCGGTGAGCTCCACCAACTGCACCCCAGCTTACCTTATGCGTGCAAGACCCGGCCAATTACCAATCGATCTAGAAATGGGAATTCTGAAACCAGACGCAGAAGTTCAAGACTCCAATTGGGATATCATACGGCAAAAGCAGTATCGCCAAGTGCAAGAGAGTGTGGAAAGAAGCCTTCAGCAAACTAGAGAAAGACAAGAGCGAACTTTCAACCAGAATGCTCTAGCGACCCCATTAAGACCGGGTGACCAAGTGCTCAAGAGAAATCGTCGAACCAATAAACTGGACAATCAGTGGGAAGCCGTACCCTACACAGTTTTACCAACAAGAGTGGATAATCCTAAAATGTGTCTCATTAGCAAAAACGGAGGCTTAACATCTGTACTAGTGTCAAGAGACAATCTTAAATTGTGTCCAGAAGCATTGAAAGAGCCAGACGTTGTCCAGCCAGAACCAGAAGTTATTCAACCCATACAGGTTCAACCAGTAAAGGTAAAAGAAGAGGAAGTGTATCACACCTGTATAGGAGACTTTCCCAAAACCCTACTAACATACCATGGTGCAGTAGTGGTTCCCATGGTGGCCTTTTACCCAACACCGAACCCAATACCAGAAGTCCCAAGACAGGAAGAGGCTGACCCCGTACTACAGGAGATTCCAGGCCAGGAAGAACAGATTCCTGATCAGAGTGATCCCATTCACGGTGGACTTGCCAACTCCATAGTCGTGGAATTATCTTTAGCAGAGCGGGCAGATACTACATCCGCAGTAGACAGTAGTACACCACATGGAGAGATACCGCTGTTACGTAGATCACAGCGTAGTACCCAGGGTCAATTACCGGCCAGGTATGCAGATTACCAACTATAAAACTATAGTCATTGTTATCATTCTGCAACGTTTAAGCCCAGTACCTACAGAGACTTGTCTGTATGAACTTCTTGCATATTCTTGAACTTTTTATCAGCCCGGAGGCACTAAATCAAAGCTCCGGAAAGACTGCTTTTTGAACTTTGCTTTTTGCTCTTTTTGAACTTTCTTTAGACGTTATATTGATAACTCCGTTGGAAAAAATGGAACTAAATTCTTGGACACAAAGTGCAGTGCCTTTCCTAGTACCTTCAAGGATAGAACTGTATTAATGGATGCTATTTGAAGTGACTTTTTACAGAACTCTATTTTTGTTTCCTTGAGTGGTTTTTGTAACTTTTCATTTTTAAGACTCTGTACATATTAATTGTTATTTCAAAATGTTATCGTCCCACAGTCCCGGAGTACTGTTCTTAACTAAGGGGGAATGTGGCACCCCTAGGGGTATTTGCCACAAAAATAGTTACTGACAGTAAATACAAATACTAAAATAGCAAGACTGCACTACCTCCTCCGGCCAGAAGGGGGAGCTCCAGAGACTCCCCTTGATCCATTCTGGTCTGAGAGAAGAACTGGCAGTTGGGCAGTTGGGCCAAGGAGCTGAAAGTGAGAGGTCATACAGCTGAATCTCTAACAGCCCTGTGACTGTTACCAGGCCTAAATCACCGGCCTGAGGAGAAGAGGGATAGAGAAAAAGGACATTGTGAGAACCGGGTAGCATTAATCACTACCCAGAACAGGCGCAAAGACGGATACCGGATCCGTGGCTGTATTCATTATATAATACAGCAACCGGAAAAACGTGAGGTGATATCAGCTTCACTAGGGTCGGATGCAGCAACAGACACAGAGTTCAGCGGTACTCCCAGAGGGGGTAAACCGATAAAAGGACTCGGGTTGCCCGTCGAACCAGGACCCGGAGGGGACAGATTGGGCCGGCAGCCAGTTCACATACAGCAGCAGGGCCACACAGAAATTGCGCACAATAAGAGGCGAAGACCCCGGCAGGGTCAAAGTAACTCAGAGTTCCCATACAGACTCCGGTGACAGGACTGGTTGTAAATCCCTTTATGTTGAAGTAAACTGGTTAAACGTTTCAGTGCCTCAGACTTTCATTTGGACAATAGCCATCTATCCAGGATCGAGATCGTCACCGCTGGGAGAATCTGCTGCTGATCAAGTAAGTGCCTGTCCCCTCATGATACCCTTTACACTGTGCATTGCCTGAGGCCACAGCACCGGGTCAAGCCACCCGTGACATCCCCCTCAAGAGACAGACTCCATTGGTCCGGTGCTGGGTATCCCGGTCTCCTGGGCGTCACACGCACCTTCCCTTTCGGCTAATCACTGAGCCTCTCTGAAGAGGACAATCAGATGTGGCCACTTCAATGGTGGATGTCACAGGGTCATCAGCGTACCGGAGATATCCTGGATACAAGAGCATCACAGAAATAGTGAAGATTAAACCACTTATACTCTGGTAAGTATCATATGAATCCTACTAACACTAGCTCAATATGGAATCTGCCAGTAGCACTAATAGGTAGAGGAGACCCATCTACCATTACTTGCACTTATGAATGCTAGTCACTCAACAAACATGTCCTAAAAAAAATATTATTATGATCAGATGCGAGATGTAATTTATTCTATAAATTAATAGTAAGTAAAACTGAAGAAATAAAGAAGGACTCAGAGGATTCAATAATTTTTTGATCACTTCAAATAAATGGAGTAAATGAGATATTTTCAATTAAGCCCAGTGGTGTCAAAGTTTTTCATCTATGAATCCACTGGGCCTCCTTCCTCAAGATCTTCTTATCATGATCACCCCCTTTAGGAGATTCCCGAATCCTCTCTTTCCCTAGAAACTTGATCACCTTAATATTCCCTCCATGCCTATCCCAAATATGTCTCGAGATAGGATTACCCTTCTTTCTCCTAATGTCCCCTATGTGTACTAGAATCCTACACTTAATCTGAGGCCCAGTTTTCCCAACGTAACTTTTCGGACAGTCACATTTCGCTAGGTAGACCATCCCTTCAGATTGACAATTGATGAATTCCCTGTTCTGACATCAGTTACAAACTATTAGCACCACGTGGGACCCTGCTCTGACAGGAAATATGGGAACGCTCCCAATCTCTTAAAGGGCCAGCACGTGCACTTGCTATTTCCTCCCGCCAATGGCTCGCTTCTGCTCGGCTTACAACTTTAACAGTGACCCCATTCCTTCACATCTCCTGCAGTCTCTCTTACCAGTGGTCACCACGCACCTGACTAAAACATTTAACCTCTCTCTTTTTTCAGGTATCTTTCCCTCCTCATTTAAACATGCAATCATAACCCCTTTACTTAAAAAGCCATCCCTGGACCAGAACTGCACTGCTAACTACAGACCTGTCTCTAACCTTTCCTTCATCTCTAAACTCCTGGAACGCTTGTCCACTCCCATCTAATCCGCTATCTCTCGGATATCTCTCTTCTCGACCACTTACAATCTGGTTTCCGCTCTTTACACTCCACTGAAACTGCCCTCACAAAAGTCTCTAATGATCTAATAACAGCTAAATCCAAAGGTCATTGCTCCCTTCTGATTCTCCTGGATCTCTCCGCAGCATTCAACACTGTTCAGTTCCAGGGTCTCATGCAGAGACGTGCATGTAAAAAGAGAACCCGGAGGAACCGGGGATGTGTGGTCGCGGAGGCAACTAGAGTTGTACCCACAAGGAACCCTGGCCAGGATGTGGCCAGGGGTTAAGAAAAAATAGATAGAGCTCTTGCTAATCAGCAGGCTTGAGTTCAGGTGCAACGTGGCATGGATGGGTGCGCGAAGTTGTCGGGATGGACCTCGGTGATCCAGCGTGACATAGACACCAAGGCACAGGTAAGGGTACAGAGGAAACGGTACCAAGCTCACAAAGGCAGGTACTTAGGTTACGGGATGAGCTGCGGATTTATTAAACCCCAAATAAACAGGGTCAGGGCCATTGAACTGAGCACAAATTGACTGTCAGTCACAAAGGGGCGTTTTATCTGCAACGGAGAACGGGGAGGTGGTTGGTCGGGTAATAAGGTATGTGTTGTGAATTCTGCTCTTGGGTTCCCTCCAGTGGTTGTAGGTGGGAATGCAGTTGTCTCTGAGTCACAGTCCTGGCCAGGTGTATCTGCTGATTGCAGTTCTGACTGGGATATTTAGGTGTGCAGGATTCATTAGTCTTTGCCAGTTGTCAATGTTTCTTCTGAAGTGTTGGATCACTTTCTGGCTTCTCCTGCTCAGCTGTCAATTCAGCAAAGATAAGTGTCTGGTTTTTGTTTCTGTGGCACACATGCAGTGTGCTTATATTCTGTGCTATTCATTTGTTTTTCTCTTGTCCAGCTTAGATTGTGTCAGTGTTTTCTCAGTCTTGTTGGATTCTCTGGAGATTGTTGTGAATTCTGTGGCAGAGCTCCCTCCTGTGGTCACAAGTGGTACTTTGGCTGATTCTCTCTATGAGCTTCCGTTGGTGGAGGAAAGTGGTACTGCGGCTTCTGAGTTTCCTTCCTCAGGTAATGTGGTGAAGTCGTTATGTGCTGCTCTATTTAACTCCACCTAGTGCTTTGATCCTGGCCTCCAGTCAATGTTCTAGTATTGAACTTGCTTCCTCCTGGATCGTTCCTGTGGCCTGCTGCTCTGCATAGCTAAGTTGCTCTTGTGTTATTTTTTGTTTGCTGTTTTTTCTGTCCAGCTTGTTTATTTGGTTTTTCTTGCTTGCTGGAAGCTCTGGGACGCAGAAGGTGTACCTCCGTGCCGTTAGTCGGTACGGAGGGTCTTTTTGCCCCCTTTTCGTGGTTGTTTGTAGGGTTTTGTGTTGACCGCAAAGTCACCTTTCCTATCCTCGCTCTGTTCAGAAAGTCGGGCCTCACTTTGCTAAATCTATTTCATCTCTACGTTTGTCTTTTCATCTTAACTCACAGTCATTATATGTGGGGGGCTGCCTTTTCCTTTGGGGTATTTCTCTGAGGCAAGGTAGGCATATTTTCTATCTTCAGGCTAGCTAGTTTCTCAGGCCGTGCCGAGTTGCATAGGGAGCGTTAGGCGCAATCCACGGCTGCCTCTAGTGTGGTTGGAGAGGATTAGGGATTGCGGTCAGCAGAGTTCCCACGTCTCAGAGCTCGTTCTATATTTTTGGGTTATTGTCAGGTCACTGTATGTGCTCTGACTTCTATGTCCATTGTGGTACTGAATTGCCTGATCATAACAGTACTGGAGGCCTAAGTACTAATGATTCTCAATAGAGGGAAAAAAGAAGTTCTGAGACCATTTTTTTTTCTCTGCACTGTGTTTTGCCTTTTTTTTCCCCTAGACATTTGGGTGGTTCAGGACACAGGTGTAGCGATGGACATTAAAGGTCTGTCTTCATGTGTGGATCAGCTCACGGCAAGAGTACAAAATATTCAAGACTTTGTGGTTCAGAATTCTATGTTAGAACCAAGAATTCATATTCCTGATTTGTTTTTTGGAGATAGAACTAAATTTCTGAGTTTCAAAAATAATTGTAAACTATTTCTGGCTTTGAAACCTCGCTCCTCTGGTGACCCAGTTCAACAAGTCAGGATCGTTATTTCTTTTTTACGTGGCGACCCTCAGGACTGGGCATTTTCTCTTGCGCCACGAGATCCTGCATTATGTAATATTGATGCGTTTTTCCTGGCGCTCGGATTGCTGTATGATGAACCTAATTCAGTGGATCAGGCAGAGAAAAATTTACTGACTCTGTGTCAGGGTCAGGATGAGATAGAGGTATATTGTCAGAAATTTAGAAAGTGGTCCGTGCTCACTCAATGGAATGAAGGTGCTCTCGCAGCTATTTTCAGAAAGGGTCTCTCTGAAGCCCTTAAGGATGTCATGGTGGGATTTCCTATGCCTGCTGGTCTGAATGAGTCTATGTCTTTGGCCATTCAGATCGGTCGACGCTTGCGTGAGCGTAAATCTGTGCACCATTTGGCGGTATTATCTGAGCATAAACCTGAGCCTATGCAGTGTGATAGGACTTTGACCAGAGTTGAACGGAAAGAACACAGATGTCAGAATGGGCTGTGTTTCTACTGTGGTGATTCCACTCATGCTATCTCTGATTGTCCTAAGCGCACTAAGCGGTTCGCTAGGTCTGCCACCATTGGTACGGTACAGTCAAAATTTCTTTTGTCCGTTACCTTGATCTGCTCTTTGTCATCTTATTCTGTCATGGCATTTGTGGATTCAGGCGCTGCCCTGAATTTGATGGACTTGGAGTATGCTAGGCGTTGTGGGTTTTTCTTGGAGCCCTTGCAGTGTCCTATTCCATTGAGAGGAATTGATGCTACGCCTTTGGCCAAGAATAAGCCTCAGTATTGGACCCAGCTGACAATGTGCATGGCTCCTGCACATCAGGAGGTTATTCGCTTTCTGGTGTTGCATAATCTGCATGATGTGGTCTTGTTGGGGTTGCCATGGCTACAAGTCCATAATCCAGTATTAGATTGGAAATCCATGTCTGTGTCCAGCTGGGGTTGTCAGGGGGTACATGATGATGTCCCATTTCTGTCTATTTCGTCATCCACCCCTTCTGAGGTCCCAGAATTCTTGTCTGATTACCGGGATGTATTTGATGAGCCCAAGTCCGATACCCTACCTCCGCATAGGGATTGTGATTGTGCTATCGATTTGATTCCTGGTAGTAAATTCCCAAAAGGTCGACTGTTTAATTTATCTGTGCCTGAGCACGCCGCTATGCGGAGTTACGTGAAGGAGTCCTTGGAGAAGGGGCATATTCGCCCGTCATCGTCGCCATTGGGAGTGGGGTTCTTTTTTGTGGCCAAGAAGGATGGTTCGCTGAGACCTTGTATAGATTACCACCTTCTAAATAAGATCACGGTTAAATTTCAGTACCCCTTGCTGCTGTTATCTGATTTGTTTGCTCGGATTAAGGGGGCTAGTTGGTTCACCAAGATAGATCTTCGTGGTGCATATAATCTTGTGCGTATTAAGCGAGGTGATGAATGGAAAACTGCATTTAATACGCCCGAGGGCCATTTTGAGTACCTAGTAATGCCATTCGGACTTGCCAATGCTCCATCAGTGTTTCAGTTCTTTATGCATGACATCTTCCGAGAGTACCTGGATAAATTCCTGATTGTATACTTGGATGATATTTTGGTCTTCTCGGATGATTGGGAGTCTCATGTGAAGCAGGTCAGAACGGTGTTTCAGGTCCTGCGTGCTAATTCTTTGTTTGTGAAGGGATCAAAGTGTCTCTTTGGTGTTCAGAAGGTTTCATTTTTGGGGTTCATTTTTTCCCCTTCTACTATCGAGATGGACCCTGTTAAGGTCCAGGCCATCCATGATTGGACTCAGCCGACATCTCTGAAAAGTCTGCAAAAGTTCCTGGGCTTTGCTAATTTTTATTGTCGCTTCATCTGCAATTTTTCAAGTATTGCTAAACCATTGACCGATTACACCAAGAAGGGTGCTGATGTGGTCAATTGGTCTTCTGCTGCTGTGGAAGCTTTTCAAGAGTTGAAGCGTCGTTTTTCTTCTGCCCCTGTGTTGTGTCAGCCAGATGTTTCGCTTCTGTTCCAGGTCGAGGTTGATGCTTCTGAGATTGGAGCGGGGGCTGTTTTGTCGCAGAGAAGTTCTGATTGCTCGGTGATGAAACCATGCGCCTTCTTTTCCAGGAAGTTTTCGCCTGCTGAGCGAAATTATGATGTTGGCAATCGAGAGTTGCTGGCCATGAAATGGGCATTCGAGGAGTGGCGTCATTGGCTTGAGGGAGCTAAGCATCGCGTGGTGGTCTTGACTGATCATAAGAACTTGACTTATCTCGAGTCTGCCAAGCGGTTGAATCCTAGACAGGCTCGTTGGTCGCTGTTTTTCGCCCGTTTTGACTTTGTGATTTCGTACCTTCCGGGCTCTAAAAATGTGAAGGCGGATGCCCTGTCTAGGAGTTTTGTGCCCGACTCTCCGGGTTTGTCTGAGCCGGCGGGTATCCTCAAAGAGGGAGTAATTGTGTCTGCCATCTCCCCTGATTGCGGTTGCTGCAAAAATTTCAGGCTAATAAACCTGATCGTTGCCCAGCGGAGAAACTGTTTGTCCCTGATAGGTGGATGAATAAAGTTATCTCTGAGGTTCATTGTTCGGTGTTGGCTGGTCATCCTGGAATCTTTGGTACCAGAGAGTTAGTGGCTAGATCCTTTTGGTGGCCATCTCTGTCGCGGGATGTGCGTTCTTTTGTGCAGTCCTGTGGGATTTGTGCTCGGGCTAAGCCCTGCTGTTCTCGTGCTGGGTTGCTTTTGCCGTTGCCGGTCCCGAAGAGGCCTTGGACACATATCTCTATGGATTTTATTTCAGATCTTCCTGTATCTCAAAAAATGTCAGTCATTTGGGTAGTTTGTGATCGCTTTTCTAAGATGGTCCATTTGGTACCCTTGTCTAAATTACCTTCCTCCTCTGATTTGGTGCCATTGTTCTTCCAGCATGTGGTTCGTTTACATGGCATTCCAGAGAATATCGTTTCTGACAGAGGTTCCCAGTTTGTTTCGAGGTTTTGGCGAGCCTTTTGTGCTAGGATGTGCATTGACTTGTCTTTTTCCTCGGCTTTCCATCCTCAGACTAATGGCCAGACCGAACGAACCAATCAGACCTTGGAAACATATCTGAGATGCTTTGTTTCTGCTGATCAGGATGACTGGGTGTCCTTTTTGCCTTTGGCTGAGTTCGCCCTTAATAATCGGGCCAGCTCGGCTACCTTGGTTTCGCCGTTTTTCTGCAACTCTGGGTTCCATCCTCGTTTCTCTTCAGGGCAGGTTGAGTCTTCGGACTGTCCTGGTGTGGATACTGTGGTGGACAGGTTGCAGCAGATTTGGACTCATGCAGTGGACAATTTGACCTTGTCCCAGGAGAAGGCTCAACGTTTTGCTAATTGCAGATGCTGTGTGGGTCCCCGACTTCGTGTTGGGGATTTGGTTTGGTTGTCTTCTCGTCATATTCCTATGAAGGTTTCCTCTCCTAAGTTTAAACCTCGTTTCATTGGTCCGTATAGGATTTCTGAGGTTCTTAATCCTGTGTCTTTTCGTTTGACCCTTCCAGATTCTTTTTCCATCCATAACGTATTCCATAGGTCATTGTTGCGGAGATACGTGGCACCTATGGTTCCATCTGTTGATCCTCCTGCCTCGGTTTTGGTGGAGGGGGAGTTGGAGTATATTGTGGAGAAGATTTTGGATTCTCATGTTTCAAGACGGAAACTCCAGTATCTGGTTAAGTGGAAGGGTTATGCTCAGGAAGATAATTCCTGGGTCTTTGCCTCTGATGTCCATGCTCCCGATCTTGTTCGTGCCTTTCATATGGCTCATCCTGGTCGTCCTGGGGGCTCTGGTGAGGGTTTGGTGACCCCTCCTCAAGGGGGGGGGTACTGTTGTGAATTCTGTGGCAGAGCTCCCTCCTGTGGTCACAAGTGGTACTTTGGCTGATTCTCTCTATGAGCTTCCGTTGGTGGAGGAAAGTGGTACTGCGGCTTCTGAGTTTCCTTCCTCAGGTAATGTGGTGAAGTCGTTATGTGCTGCTCTATTTAACTCCACCTAGTGCTTTGATCCTGGCCTCCAGTCAATGTTCTAGTATTGAACTTGCTTCCTCCTGGATCGTTCCTGTGGCCTGCTGCTCTGCATAGCTAAGTTGCTCTTGTGTTATTTTTTGTTTGCTGTTTTTTCTGTCCAGCTTGTTTATTTGGTTTTTCTTGCTTGCTGGAAGCTCTGGGACGCAGAAGGTGTACCTCCGTGCCGTTAGTCGGTACGGAGGGTCTTTTTGCCCCCTTTGCGTGGTTGTTTGTAGGGTTTTGTGTTGACCGCAAAGTCACCTTTCCTATCCTCGCTCTGTTCAGAAAGTCGGGCCTCACTTTGCTAAATCTATTTCATCTCTACGTTTGTCTTTTCATCTTAACTCACAGTCATTATATGTGGGGGGCTGCCTTTTCCTTTGGGGTATTTCTCTGAGGCAAGGTAGGCTTATTTTCTATCTTCAGGCTAGCTAGTTTCTCAGGCCGTGCCGAGTTGCATAGGGAGCATTAGGCGCAATCCACGGCTGCCTCTAGTGTGGTTGGAGAGGATTAGGGATTGCGGTCAGCAGAGTTCCCACGTCTCAGAGCTCGTTCTATATTTTTGGGTTATTGTCAGGTCACTGTATGTGCTCTGACTTCTATGTCCATTGTGGTACTGAATTGCCTGATCATAACAGGAGATGCAGATATACGCCCCACATCTTTAGTTAGATGGTGGAGTTTTTGTATTTTCTGCCATGGAGATTTTTGGAAGGATTTTTAATACTGACCGCTTAGTATCCTGTCCTATCCTTTCCTATTTAGCTAGTCTGTGCCTCATTTGCTAAATCCTGTTTCCTGCCTGTGTGTGTCTTTTCCTCTACTACTCAAAGTCAATATTTGTGGGGGGCTGCCTATCCTTTGGGGTTCTGCTCTGAGGCAAGGTAGTATTTCCTATTTCCATCTAAAGGGGTATTTAGTCCTCCGGCTGTGTCGAGGTGTCTAGGTTTTGTTAGGCACACCCCACGGCTACTTCTAGTTGCGGTGATAAGATCAGGGGTTGCGGTCAGTATAGTTACCACCTACTCCAGTGAAAGATTTCATGCTGCTCCAAGGTAACCTGATCATAACAGTACAACTGGCCAATAATGAGTTAAATGCATCTCAGAAGAAGGGAAGAAAGGACTTGAGCCATTTTTTTTCTTCAGTCTGCTTTGTCTTCTCCTCCCTCTTTATCTCTGTTTGGCTGAAGAGCCTTGTGCTAGCATGAATGTTCAGGAATTAGCTTCTCGTGTAGATCAGCTTGCTGCTAGGGTACAGGGTATTTCTGATTATATTGTTCAGACTCCTGTTTTAGAACCAAAGATTCCTACCCCTGATTTGTTTTTTGGTGACAGGTCCAAATTTTTGAGTTTTAAAAACAACTGTAAACTGTTTTTTGCTTTGAGACCTCGATCCTCCGGTGATTCCATTCAACAGGTAAAAATTGTCATCTCCCTGCTGCGTGGCGATCCGCAGGATTGGGCATTTTCCCTGGAATCTGGGAATCCGGCTTTGCTTGATGTAGACTCCTTTTTTCAGGCTTTGGGATTGTTATATGATGAACCTAATTCTGTGGATCAAGCTGAGAAGACCTTGTTGGCCCTGTCTCAGGGTCAAGAGGCGGCAGAATTGTATTGTCAGAATTTCTGAAAATGGTCTGTGTTGACTAAATGGAATAATGATGCTTTGGTGGCAATTTTCAGAAAGAGTCTTTCTGAATCCGTTAAAGATGTTATGGTGGGGTTTCCCACACCTTCCGGTCTGAGTGATTCTATGTCTCTGGCCATTCAGATTGACCGGCACTTGCGGGAGCGCAGAACTGTGCGAGCTGTGGTGTTATCCTCAGAGCAAATTCCTGAGCCTATGCAGGGTGATAGGATTCTGTCTAGAACGGAACGACAAGGTTTCAGACGTCAGAATAGGTTGTGTTATTATTGTGGCGACGCTTCTCATGTCATTTCTGTCTGCCCTAAGCGGACAAAGAGGATCACCAGTTCAATTACCATCAGTATTGTACAACCTAAACCTAAATTTTTATTATCTGTGTCCTTGATCTACTCATTGTCATCATTTTCTGTCATGGCTTTTGTGGATTCAGGCGCCGCCTTAAACTTAATGGACTTTGAGTTTGCCAAGCATTGTGGTTTTCCCTTGCAGCCTTTACAAAACCCTATTCCTTTAAGGGGCATTGATGCTACACGCTAAAAATAAGCCCCAGTTTTGGACACAGGTGACCATGCGCATGGTGCCAGTCCATCAGGAAGATTGTCGATTTCTGGTGTTGCATAATTTGCATGATGCTATCGTGCTGGGTTTTCCGTGGTTGCAGGTACATAATCTTGTGTTGGATTGGAAGTCCATGTCTGTGACTAGTTGGGGTTGTCAGGGGGTTCATAATGATGTTCCTTTGATGTCAATCTCCTCTTCTTCCTCTTCTGAAATTCCACAGTTTTTGTCTGATTTTCAGGATGTATTCGATAAGCCCAAGTCCAGTTTCCTTCCATCGCACAGGGACTGCGATTGTGCTATTGCCTTGATTCCGGGCTGTAAGTTTCCTAAGGGTCGACTTTTCAACCTGTCTGTGCCTGAACATACCACCATGCGGAGCTATATTTAGGAGTCTTTGGAGAAAGGGCATATTCGACCATCTTCTTCACCGTTGGGAGCGGGGTTCTTTTTTGTTGCTAAAAAAAATGGTTCCTTGAGACCCTGTATTGATTATTGCCTCTTGAATAATATCACGGTCAAGTTTCAATACCCTTTACCTTTGCTTTCCGATTTGTTTGCTAGGATTAAGGGAGCTAGTTGGTTTCCTAAGATTGACCTTCGGGGGGCATATAATCTTGTTCGTATTAAGCAGGGTGATGAATGGAAAACTGTGTTTAATACACCTGAAGGCCATTTTGAATACCTTGTGATGCCATTCGGACTCTCTAATGCTCCATCTGTTTTTCAGTCCTTCATGCATGATATCTTCCGGACTTATCTTGATAAATTCTTGATTGTATATTTGGACGATATTTTGATTTTTTCTGATGATTGGGAGACTCATGTGCAACAGGTCAGGATGGTATTTCAGATCCTTCGTGACAATGCTTTGTTTGTGAAAGGGTCTAAGTGTCTCTTTGGGGTGCAGAAGGTTTCTTTTTTGGGCTTTATTTTTTCTCCCTCGTCTATAGAGATGGATCCGGTTAAGGTTCAGGCCATTCATGATTGGATTCAGCCCACATGCGTGAAGAGCCTTCAGAAATTTTGGGGTTTTGCAAATTTTTATTGCCGTTTCATTGCTAATTTTTCCAGTGTGGTTAAACCCTTGACCGATTTGACGAAGAAAGGCGCTGATGTGGCAAATTGGTCCTCTGCGGCTGTCTCTGCCATTCAGGAGCTTAAACGTCGATTTACTTCTGCTTCGGTGTTGTGCCAACCGGATGTTTCTCTTCCGTTTCAGGTTGAGGTTGATGCTTCTGAGATTGGGGCAGGGGCCGTTTTGTCTCAGAGGGATCCTGTTGGTTCCTTGATGAAACCGTGTGCTTTCTTTTCCCGTAAGTTTTCGCCTGCTGAATGCAATTATGATGTCGGCAATCGGGAGTTGTTAGCTATGAAGTGGGCGTTTGAGGAATGGCGACATTGGCTTGAGGGAGCTAAGCACCGTATTGTGGTCCTGACCGATCATAAGAATCTGATTTACCTCGAGTCTGCCAAACGGCTGAATCCTAGACAGGCTCGATGGTCCTTGTTTTTTTACCATTTTGATTTCATGGTCTCGTACCTTCCGGGTTCTAAGAATATTAAGGCTGATGCCCTCTCTAGGAGTTTTTTGCCTGATTCTCCTGAGGTCTTAGAACAGGTCGGTATTCTGAAAGAAGGGGTGGTCCTTTCTGCCATTTCCCCTGATTTACGACGGGCTCTTCAGGAATTTCAGGCTGACAAACCTGACCGCTGTCCTGTGGGGAAACTGTCTGTTCCTGACAGATGGACTAGTAGAGTGATTTCTGAGGTTCACTGTTCCATGTTGGCTGGTCATCCTGGCATTTTTGGAACCAGAGACTTGGTTGGTAGGTCCTTTTGGTGGCCTTCTTTGTTGCGTGATGTGCGTTTTTTTGTGCAGTCCTGTGGGATTTGTGTGCGGGCTAAGCCTTGCTGTTCCCGCGCTAGTGGGTTGCTTTTGCCATTGCCGATCCCTGAGAGACCTTGGACGCATATTTCTATGGATTTTATTTCCGATCTTCCTGTTTCCCAAAGAATGTCGGTTATCTGGGTTGTTTGTGAACGGTTCTCTAAGATGGTTCATTTGGTGCCTTTGCCTAAATTGCCTTCCTCTTCAGATTTGGTTCTGTTGTTTTTTCAGCATGTGGTTCGTTTGCATGGTATTCCGGAGAATATTGTGTCCAACAGAGGTTCCCAGTTTGTTTCTAGGTTTTGGCGGGCCTTTTGTGCTAGGCTGGGCATTGATTTGTCTTTTTCTTCTGCATTTCATCCTCAGACAAATGGCCAGACCGAGCGAACTAATCAGACTTTGGAGACTTATTTGAGATGCTTTGTGTCTGCTGATCAGGATGATTGGGTGGCCTTCTTGCCATTGGCTGAGTTTGCCCTTAATAATCGGGCTAGTTCGGCTACTTTGGTTTCGCCTTTCTTTTGTAATTTTGGTTTTCATCCTCGTTTTTCTTCTGGGCAGGTTGAGCCTTCTGACTGTCCTGGTGTGGATTCTGTGGTTGACAGGTTGCAGGAGATTTGGGCTCATGTGGTGGACAATTTGGTGTTGTCTCAGGAGGAGGCTCAACGTTTTGCTAACCGTCGTCGGTGTGTTGGTTCCCGGCTTCGGGTTGGGGATCTGGTCTTTTTTTCTTCCCGTCATGTTCCTGTGAAGGTTTCTTCCCCTAAGTTTAAGCCTCGGTTTATTGGTCCTTATAAGATTTCTGAGATTATTAATCCGGTATCTTTTCGTTTGGCGCTTCCGGCCTCTTTTGCTATCCATAATGTCTTCCATAGATCTTTATTGCGGAAATATGTGGTGCCCGTTGTTCCCTCTGTTGATCCTCCGGCCCCTGTGTTGGTTGATGGTGAGTTGGAGTATGTGGTTGAGAAGATTTTGGATTCTCGTTTTTCGAGGCGGAGGCTTCAGTACCTTGTCAAATGGAAGGGTATGGCCAGGAGGATAATTCTTGGGTTTTTGCCTCTGATGTCCATGCTGCTGATTTGGTCCGTGCCTTTCATCTGGCTCATATTGATCGTCCTGGAGGCCCTGGTGAGGGTTCGATGACCCCTCCTCAAGGGGGGGGGGGGTACTGTTGTGAATTCTGCTCTTGGGTTCCCTCCAGTGGTTGTAGGTGGGAATGCAGTTGTCTCTGAGTCACAGTCCTGGCCAGGTGTATCTGCTGATTGCAGTTCTGACTGGGATATTTAGGTGTGCAGGATTCATTAGTCCTTGCCAGTTGTCAATGTTTCTTCTGAAGTGTTGGATCACTTTCTGGCTTCTCCTGCTCAGCTGTCAATTCAGCAAATATAAGTGTCTGGTTTTTGTTTCTGTGGCACACATGCAGTGTGCTTATATTCTGTGCTATTCATTTGTTTTTCTCTTGTCCAGCTTAGACTGTGTCAGTGTTTTCTCAGTCTTGTTGGATTCTCTGGAGATGCAGATATATGCTCCATATCTTTAATTAGATGGTGGAGTTTTTGTATTTTCTGCCGTGGATATTTTTGGAAGGATTTTTAATACTGACCGCTTAGTATCCTGTCCTATCCTTTCCTATTTAGCTAGTGTGTGCCTCATTTGCTAAATCCTGTTTCCTGCCTGAGTGTGTCTTTTCCTCTACTACTCAAAGTCAATATTTGTGGGTGGCTGCCTATCCTTTGGGGTACTGCTCTGAGGCAAGGTAGTATTTCCTATTTCCATCTATAGGGGTATTTAGTCCTCCGGCTGTGTCGAGGTGTCTAGGTTTTGTTAGGCACACCCCACGGCTACTTCTAGTTGCTGTGATAAGATCAGGGGTTGTGGTCAGTATAGTTACCACCTACTCCAGTGAAAGATTTCATGCTGCTCCAAGGTCACCTGATCATAACAGGTATGTGGGAGAAATGCAAAGCGGAAGGAGGCTTACATCAACAGATGGTTCTGGTCCCTACTTTGGTTTCTCAGTTTAGTGTGGGGCGAAGGTGTCACTGGGCCATACTGATGCCCTGTCATACGTCCATGTGAGGTGCAAAGTGTTCAACCCCACAGTTTTTAACAGAGGGGGGAATATGTGAGGCACTGACCGGAGTCACATGTAGGGGTCACTGTGAGTTCCCCTCAGGATGCGGACAGAGTCCTATTAGACCTGCAGGAGTGCCTTCTGATCACAGCAGGATGCCTGTGAGTTACAGGGCAAAGTAAAAGTAAGCTTGGACCTGGTCAAGCTATTTGGCCTGGGATTGCTCAGGAAAAGCCGGTATGGGATCTTATTTTGGATACAGACTGTAGGAAGGAAGTGGGGCTGGTCCGTTTCCTCCAAGGCGGTTCTCACAGGTGGCCTAAGGCCACAGATTCCAGTTTGGGAGTGCATTGCAGTCACAGGCAAAGCTGGGATTGCAGTGCAGAATAAAAATAAGTATAACTCTTGGACATGCTAGTGTGCAAGGCAGATTCAGGAAAAGCCTTGTCTTGCTTTTGGTGTTTTCAAAAAGACTGCAGGATGGTACTTGTGCAGTCCGTTTAAGTCCTGGTAGGGGTTTTCTCATTTTGTTCAAAGTATTCAACTATTCATCTTTACTGTCAGCTCTCATTTGTAAAATACTATTGATATATGTAAAAGGGAAAACACTTTTCTTCAGGTTATTGGTTACTTTGGGTTAAACAGTTGCACCAAGAGTCAGGCTGCAATCTTCATTCCACATTTTATTTTTAGACCCCATGATTTCCAATTTACAATGTCATCCAAGTTTCAGACTTTACTCATGCGGATGGTCCCTGCCAGGGACACATGCAATATTTGAAGTCTGTATGTTAAGGATGCTGCTGCCTTTTCTACCTCTCAGGTACTAGGACAGTTTGATCCTTGTGTATTCATTTATATTTAATATACAGCCAGGGCTGCCACTAGGAATTTCAGGGCCCCACACTTTCAAAATTTTCAGGCCCGCTTGAGACTCAGCCCAGGCTCCACCCCTTGAAGCGTCCACAGTTCCTTTCTTGGAAAAATTCCTCATCTGCACCACATCCTCATCAATCACACATTAACAGTTCCCATCACCAGATTACATACATAACCATCAGCTTTTGTTTTGGCCAAAAAAATGTTTTAATCAGCCACTACAACAAGGTAGACTACACTGGCCAGGCTGTACTTTACTGTAACTTATTAATCATTTGTTAAAATATACAATAATCTTTATGTATACTTTATTTATTTTTCAATTTTTAAAATGACCAATAATATGACATACAAAGAACAAATACCGCCACACCATGACCAGTCCACATCTTACCACAACAGTGACTGAATAATATCACATAAAAGGAACAAACACCGCTACACAATGGCCGGACTACATATTACCACCACACAGCGACCAAATAATACCACATACAGGGGACAAATAATGCAACACCATGGCCGGAACACATATTACCACTACATAGTGACCGAATAGTAACATTTACAAGGTACAAATACTGCTACACTATGTCCAGACCACAAATAACATAGCGACCAAATAATCCCAAATACCACACAGCGACCAAATAATACTAAATACAAGGAACAAATATCACCACACCATGACCAGACCACATATTACCACCACGTAGCGACCGAATCATACCACATGTAGGGGGCAAACACCTCCACACCATGGCTGGACCACATATTACCACCATAGTGACCTAATACTGCAATACTGATCATTAGTAGAAAAACACAATACTAATATTACTGTAAGTGACATTATACACAGGAAATCTGCAATTAGCATACAGTGTCAGGGTACAGGTAATACAGTGATCATCAGTGACATTATACACAGGAGCTCTGTATACATTGTAAGTGTGTAGGTAAAGTGATCACTGGTGAAATTTTACACAGGAGCTGTGTGTAATGTCAGTGTACACATAATACAGTGGTCACCAATGACATTACATACAGAAGTACTGTATGTAATATGCAGTGTATAGTATGCATGTAAATGTAATACACTGACTCACTAGTGACTTCTCTATGTGAAGACCTTCCTCTTCGCTTTTCATCTTTATCCAGCACAGACCACCATCATTTCTTCCAGCCAGGACTCGTCTCTGCAGGAAATAACACAGTTATCTAGAGCACAGCTTGCAGGACACATTACTTAATCTTTTCACAACTTCTACACTATATCAGATTTTAAAAAAACAATTACATAGTGTCTGTGCACAGTAACAGGACCTTCAATGCAAAGAGAATACTCAAAAAAAAATACATCACGCAGTAATAATATCCCTTAAATAGTCCCTACAGTAATAATATCCCCCATCCTGGCCCCCTTGTGTCTCATTCCTGACTCCAGCTATATGTTCTCCCATTCTGGCCCCATATTTTCTCCCATCCTGCCCTCATTAGTAACCATTGTGCCCCCATGTGATGTCCCATTCTGCCACATATGATCTCTACATCCAGCCTCATCTGGCTCCATTCTGCCTCATCTTTCTCCATCGTGCCCCATGATCCTACACCATGTGTCTCCATCATACCCATCTGTCTCCATTCTGCCCAATGTTCTTGAACAATCTGTCTCCATCCTGCCCCATCTATCTCCATCCCGTCTGGTCTGGTAGGCCTGGATTGCTGTCACCCTCCTTACAGCCCCTAAAGAGCAACAGCAGTCTAGACCTAACAAGGGTTAACAGGAACGATCCTTTATAGCAGCTTGCACTGTTGGTGTATATGATGCATTTTGCAACTAGCTATACCTACCACTTGGTTCTGCCGTCTCTACATGTTCTAGTGATTCTGCGGCTCTGTTTCCCCAGGTCTCATTCTGACCCTTACCCTCTCCTTGCCTAACTCCATGTCTCCTCCACATGTCTTTATTTTTTGTTATATAATTTCTGTTTAAGTATGTTTTTATATTATGTCATAATAAAATCTATCCTGCTTATATAAGCTTTTGGTGGTTTATGGCTTACTACTCTTTACTCCTAGTTTTGCTATACTCAGAATATGAAAGGATTTCAATTTATTGAAATACAAGTGACCCCATTTTGGAAACTGGACCCCCCAAGGAACTTATTTAGTTGCCTAGTGAGCACTTTAAACCCCCAGGTGCTTCACAGAAGTTTATAACGCAGAGCCATGAATATAAAAAATAATTTTTCTTTCCTCAAAAATTATTTTTTAGCCTGGAATTTCCTATTTTGCCAAGAGTAATAGGAGAAATTGGACCCCAAATGTTGTTTTCCAGTTTGTCCTGAGTACGCTGATACCCCATATGTGGGAGTAAACCACTGTTTTGGCGCACGGCAGGGCTCGGAAGGGAAGGCACGCCATTTGGCTTTTTAAATGGAAAATTAGCTCCAATCATTAGCGGACACCATGTCGCGTTTGGAGAGCCCCTGTGTGCCTAAACATTGCAGATCCCCCACAAATGACCCCATTTTGGAAACTAGACCCCCAAAGGAACTAATCTAGATGTGTGGTGAGCACTTTGAACCCCCAAGTGCTTCACAGCAGTTTATAACGCAGACCCATGAAAATAAAAATAAAAATTCTTTTCTCAAAAATGATTTTTTAGCCCGCAATTTTTTATTTTCCCAAGGGTAACAGGAGCAATTTGACCGCAAAAGTTGTTGTCCAGTTTCTCCTAAGTACGCTGATACCCCACATGTGGGGGTAAACCACTGTTTGGGCACACGTCGGGGTTTGGAAGGGAAGTAGTGATGTTTTGAAATGCAGACTTTGATGGAATGGTCTGCGGGCGTCACGTTGCGTTTGCAGAGCCCCCGATGTGGCTAAACAGTAGAAACCCCCCACAAGTGACCCCATTTTGGAAACTAGACCCACAAAGGAACTTATCTAGATGTGTGGTGAGTAGAGTTGAGCGACCTTGACCTTTTTAGAGTCGAGCTGGGTTTCGCGAAACCCGACTATCTCAAAAGTCGGGTCGAGTGAAATCGGCCGATTATGACGTAAAGTCGGGATCGACCGAAACACGAAACCCAATGCAAGTCAATGGGGCAGCATAGTCGGCAGTGAGTGGGGCCAGGAAAACACCTAGAGTGCCCATTTTAATGTCAAAACCATCCATTCTTCTTAATGAAGCTTGTCAAGCGTAATTTACCTTATAATAATTGGAAGGCATTTGAAATTGGGGGTCATTTGGCTAAAGTTGTGGTGGGTAGGGCTGGTTCAAGTAACTAGTGGGCCCAGGAAATCTGGACCATGTCACGGCAGTGGAGCAGGGAGAGGTAAGTATTTCAACTTTGCAAGTGCTGTGAACCTGAGCAAGCAGGGGGGGCCCACTCGTTGGCATTGGCACTGGCACAGGGCCCCTCAAAGTACAGCGTGTGTTTGCACGGCGGGGGCGCCTCCCACCGGCAGCAACACTTTTGCGTACCATGAGAGGCCCTGTGCCAGTGACGTCGCCAACTAGTATTCCTCCCCCCACCTGATGAAGGAACCTGCACTTTCATCTGCACCTTCCTGTTTGTCCCCCTTGTAAGGTGGTATGGTATGCGGGAAGGGGGACCTGACTTTCAGCAGGGTCACAATCTTGCAGTGTAGCGTGCACGGGAAATGTTGCGTTATGGGTCAATGTACCAGCAGACTCATCTATCACTGGCTGGGCAATGGGCAGGATGAGTAGGAAACACAGATATAGGCCCAAAGAATAAAGTGGGCTAAATGCAGTTCAAAATTGGTAACACAGGACTAATCAGGGGGCATTGCAGTGGAGGACAACTGGAATGAGAGGCTGACACAGAGAGTAGGCCCAAATCAGTAAGTAGTCGAAATGCAGTTCAAAATTGGCAACAGTAGTAAACAGGCGGCACAGCTTTGTTCAGTGGAGGAGAACAGCAAGGAGTGGCAGACACCGATAGTAGGCCCCAACCCGACTAGTAGGCCAAATGCAGTCTAACATTAACAACTACTTAACGAGCGCCTGAAAACGGAATTTCAGGACAGGAAACCAGGAGAACAGCAAGGAGCGCCAGACACCGATAGTAGGCCCCAAACCAACTAGTACGCCAAATGCAGTTGTTCCGTTTAACCACAATTTAATGAGCGCCTGAAGATAGAAGTTCAGGAAAGGCAACCTGGAGAACACCTTGGAGTGGAACACACCATCTCTCTACACCCCATACCCAATTTGTAGGTCTAATGCAGCGTAGTTTCCAACAACTACTAAACGAGAGCATGATGATCGAAGCATTGGCGAGGAAACCTGGGGAACACCTTGGAGTGGAACACACCATCTCTCTACACCCCATACCCAGTTTGTAGGCCTAATGCAGCGTAGTTTCCAACAACTACTAAACGAGAGCATGATGATCGAAGCATTGGCGAGGAAACCTGGGGAACACCTTGGAGTGGAACACACCATCTCTCTACAGTGGAACACACCATCTCTCTACACCCCATACCCAATTTGTAGGCCTAATGCAGCGTAGTTTCCAACAACTACTAAACGAGAGCCGGAAGATCGAAGCTCAGGAAAGGCAACCTGGAGAACACCTTGGAGTGGAACACACCATCTCTCTACACCCCATACCCAATTTGTAGGCCCAATGCAGCGTAGTTTCCAACAACTACTAAACGAGAGCCGGAAGATCGAAGCAATGGAGAGGAAACCTGGGGAACACCTTGGAGTGTAACACACCATCTCTCTACACCCCATACCCAATTTGTAGGCCTAATGCAGCGTAGTTTCCAACAACTACTAAACGAGAGCATGAAGATCGAAGCAATGGAGAGGAAACCTGGGGAACACCTTGGAGTGGAACACACCATCTCTCTACACCCCATACCCAATTTGTAGGCCTAATGCAGCGTAGTTTCCAACAACTACTAAACGAGAGCATGATGATCGAAGCATTGGCGAGGAAACCTGGGGAACACCTTGGAGTGGAACACACCATCTCTCTACAGTGGAACACACCATCTCTCTACACCCCATACCCAATTTGTAGGCCTAATGCAGCGTAGTTTCCAACAACTACTAAACGAGAGCCGGAAGATCGAAGCTCAGGAAAGGCAACCTGGGGAACACCTTGGAGTGGAACACACCATCTCTCTACACCCCATACCCAATTTGTAGGCCTAATGCAGCGTAGTTTCCAACAACTACTAAACGAGAGCCGGAAGATCGAAGCAATGGAGAGGAAACCTGGGGAACACCTTGGAGTGTAACACACCATCTCTCTACACCCCATACCCAATTTGTAGGCCTAATGCAGCGTAGTTTCCAACAACTACTAAACGAGAGCCGGAAGATCGAAGCAATGGAGAGGAAACCTGGGGAACACCTTGGAGTGTAACACACCATCTCTCTACAACCCATACCCAATTTGTAGGCCTAATGCAGCGTAGTTTCCAACAACTACTAAACGAGAGCATGATGATCGAAGCATTGGCGAGGAAACCTGGGGAACACCTTGGAGTGGAACACACCATCTCTCTACAGTGGAACACACCATCTCTCTACACCCCATACCCAATTTGTAGGCCTAATGCAGCGTAGTTTCCAACAACTACTAAACGAGAGCCGGAAGATCGAAGCAATGGAGAGGAAACCTGGGGAACACCTTGGAGTGTAACACACCATCTCTCTACACCCCATACCCAATTTGTAGGCCTAATGCAGCGTAGTTTCCAACAACTACTGAACGAGAGTCGGAAGATCGAAGCAATGGAGAGGAAACCTGGGGAACACCTTGGAGTGTAACACACCATCTCTCTACACCCCATACCCAATTTGTAGGCCTAATGCAGCGTAGTTTCCAACAACTACTAAACGAGAGCATGAAGATCGAAGCAATGGAGAGGAAACCTGTGGAACATCTTGGAGTGGAACATACCATCTCTCTACACCCCATACCCAATTTGTAGGCCTAATGCAGCGTAGTTTCCAACAACTACTAAACGAGAGCATGATGATCGAAGCATTGGCGAGGAAACCTGGGGAACACCTTGGAGTGGAACACACCATCTCTCTACAGTGGAACACACCATCTCTCTACACCCCATACCCAATTTGTAGGCCTAATGCAGCGTAGTTTCCAACAACTACTAAACGAGAGCCGGAAGATCGAAGCTCAGGAAAGGCAACCTGGGGAACACCTTGGAGTGGAACACACCATCTCTCTACACCCCATACCCAAATTGTAGGCCCAATGCAGCGTAGTTTCCAACAACTACTAAACGAGAGCCGGAAGATCGAAGCTCAGGAAAGGCAACCTGGGGAACACCTTGGAGTGTAACAAACCCTCTCTCTACACCACGGAAGGGCTGATTCTTAGGAAGGAAGGCTGTCGGAAAGAAGCAGGGCGCGTCCAAGGGTGATTATATTCTTATTAGGTATATACTCACCCTCGGACGCGCCCTGCTTCTTTATTTGTAATGAATGTTTATTTGCAATGTGGTTTTGACTTACTCTATTTTTTTGGTAAATAATGATTTTATTATTTTCATTGTTTTGCATCTTCTTGGCAATAATATAAAGAAGACGCGACAGGACAACGCTCGATGGATGCCATATCTGTGTTTAAAATTGAAAAAACCTTTCAGTTAACTACTTGCAGGAGAAAGTTATTGTAGCTGGTGGCCATTTTTAGTACTGTACCAGATTTTTGTTGTATGTGTTTGTTTTTAATGTTAAAATGTCTGCATTTGATATCTCTCCAGTATTTTCTTTTTTATAAGCAAAATACTTATTTTTATATTTTCTGATGTTGGTTCCAGGGGTACACGGGCAGCAGTGGTGTGGTCAGTGGAGGCCTAGTGGAAGGAGTGACCGCAGACAGGCATCGAAGGCCTAAAATAATAACACATGGCTGTAGGCAATTTTAAATTGGTTCCAGGGGTACACGGGCAGCAGTGGTGTGGTCAGTGGAGGCCTAGTGGAAGGAGTCACCGCAGACAGGCATCGAAGGCCTAAAATAATAACACATGGCTGTAGGCAATTTTAAATTGGTTCCAGGGGTACACGGGCAGCAGTGGTGTGGTCAGTGGAGGCCTAGTGGAAGGAGTCACCGCAGACAGGCATCGAAGGCCTAAAATAATAACACATGGCTGTAGGCAATTTTAAATTGGTTCCAGGGGTACACGGGCAGCAGTGGTGTGGTCAGTGGAGGCCTAGTGGAAGGAGTCACCGCAGACAGGCATCGAAGGCCTAAAATAATAACACATGGCTGTAGGCAATTTTAAATTGGTTCCAGGGGTACACGGGCAGCAGTGGTGTGGTCAGTGGAGGCCTAGTGGAAGGAGTGACCGCAGACAGGCATCGAAGGCCTAAAATAATAACACATGGCTGTAGGCAATTTTAAATTGGTTCCAGGGGTACACGGGCAGCAGTGGTGTGGTCAGTGGAGGCCTAGTGGAAGGAGTGACCGCAGACAGGCATCGAAGGCCTAAAATAATAACACATGGCTGTAGGCAATTTTAAATTGGTTACAGGGGTACACGGGCAGCAGTGGTGTGGTCAGTGGAGGCCTAGTGGAAGGAGTGACCGCAGACAGGCATCGAAGGCCTAAAATAATAACACATGGCTGTAGGCAATTTTAAATTGGTTCCAGGGGTACACGGGCAGCAGTGGTGTGGTCCGTGGAGGCCTAGTGGAAGGAGTGACCGCAGACAGGCATCGAAGGCCTAAAATAATAACACATGGCTGTAGGCAATTTTAAATTGGTTCCAGGGGTACACGGGCAGCAGTGGTGTGGTCAGTGGAGGCCTAGTGGAAGGAGTGGCCGCAGACAGGCATCGAAGGCCTAAAATAATAACACATGGCTGTAGGCAATTTTAAATTGGTTCCAGGGGTACACGGGCAGCAGTGGTGTGGTCAGTGGAGGCCTAGTGGAAGGAGTGACCGCAGACAGGCATCGAAGGCCTAAAATAATAACACATGGCTGTAGGCAATTTTAAATTGGTTCCAGGGGTACACGGGCAGCAGTGGTGTGGTCAGTGGAGGCCTAGTGGAAGGAGTGACCGCAGACAGGCATCGAAGGCCTAAAATAATAACACATGGCTGTAGGCAATTTTAAATTGGTTCCAGGGGTACACGGGCAGCAGTGGTGTGGTCAGTGGAGGCCTAGTGGAAGGAGTGACCGCAGACAGGCATCGAAGGCCTAAAATAATAACACATGGCTGTAGGCAATTTTAAATTGGTTCCAGGGGTACACGGGCAGCAGTGGTGTGGTCAGTGGAGGCCTAGTGGAAGGAGTGACCGCAGACAGGCATCGAAGGCCTAAAATAATAACACATGGCTGTAGGCAATTTTAAATTGGTTACAGGGGTACACGGGCAGCAGTGGTGTGGTCAGTGGAGGCCTAGTGGAAGGAGTGACCGCAGACAGGCATCGAAGGCCTAAAATAATAACACATGGCTGTAGGCAATTTTAAATTGGTTCCAGGGGTACACGGGCAGCAGTGGTGTGGTCCGTGGAGGCCTAGTGGAAGGAGTGACCGCAGACAGGCATCGAAGGCCTAAAATAATAACACATGGCTGTAGGCAATTTTAAATTGGTTCCAGGGGTACACGGGCAGCAGTGGTGTGGTCAGTGGAGGCCTAGTGGAAGGAGTGACCGCAGACAGGCATCGAAGGCCTAAAATAATAACACATGGCTGTAGGCAATTTTAAATTGGTTCCAGGGGTACACGGGCAGCAGTGGTGTGGTCAGTGGAGGCCTAGTGGAAGGAGTGACCGCAGACAGGCATCGAAGGCCTAAAATAATAACACATGGCTGTAGGCAATTTTAAATTGGTTCCAGGGGTACACGGGCAGCAGTGGTGTGGTCAGTGGAGGCCTAGTGGAAGGAGTGACCGCAGACAGGCATCGAAGGCCTAAAATAATAACACATGGCTGTAGGCAATTTTAAATTGGTTCCAGGGGTACACGGGCAGCAGTGGTGTGGTCAGTGGAGGCCTAGTGGAAGGAGTGACCGCAGACAGGCATCGAAGGCCTAAAATAATAACACATGGCTGTAGGCAATTTTAAATTGGTTCCAGGGGTACACGGGCAGCAGTGGTGTGGTCAGTGGAGGCCTAGTGGAAGGAGTCACCGCAGACAGGCATCGAAGGCCTAAAATAATAACACATGGCTGTAGGCAATTTTAAATTGGTTACAGGGGTACACGGGCAGCAGTGGTGTGGTCAGTGGAGGCCTAGTGGAAGGAGTGACCACAGACAGGCATCGAAGGCCTAACATAACAAAAATGTCAATACAATGGTATTGTCAGTGGCAGGCATTGAAGGATGTCAGCGCATAGACTAAACATTGGTGGAGCTGTGAGATAATTTTGCAAGTGGTAGAGCACTGTTTGAGCTGGGGTGGGGGGAAACTGTCTTGTGGCCGGCGGTACAGGCCCAGGGCCCCTCATATTACAACGGTGTGTCTGACGTTGGGTGCGCACCACCACCGCCAGAGACACTTTATTGTACTAGGAGGGACCCAGTGGCAGTGCCGTCGACCAAAAGCGGGCTCACCCACCTCTTCAGACAAACTGCACTCTCACGGGTGCTGTCGCCAAGTGTCGATACCACGGCCCCGTGTGGGGAGTTTGGCCATTTAGTGAGGTGTAAACATGTCGTATGCTGGACAATCAGGTGCAGAAAATTACGAGATTGGAAAAGGCATTCAGAATAGTCCACAGGCAAGACCTTTTCATAGGAAAGCTAGGTGTCAGCCGGGCAAGGTGGGGCAAAAGATTTCGAAATCCAGTTGTGGTTCATTTTAATGAAGGTTAGATCATCTACATTTTGGGTAGCCAGACGAGTCCTTTTTTCTGTTAGTATTGAACCTGCAGCACTGAATACTCTTTCTGATAGGACACTAGCTGCCGGGCAAGCAAGCTCCTGCAATGCATATTCTGCCAATTCTGGCCAGGTGTCTAATTTTGATGCCCAGTAATCAAATGGGAATGACGGTTGAGGGAGAACATCGATAAGGGATGAAAAATAGTTTGTAACCATACTGGACAAAGGTTGTCTCCTGTCACTTTGAATTGATGCTGCAGTACCTGTCCTGTCTGCGGTCATAGCAAAATCACTCCACAACCTGGTCAGAAAACCCCTCTGGCCAACGCCACTTCTGATTTCTGCCCCTCTAACTCCTCTGGTCTGCTGGCCCCTGCAGCGCGTGTGAGAACGATCACGGGCGCTGTGTGCAGGGAATGGCAGAAGCAAACGGTCAACAAGAGTTGATTGTTTGGTTGCTAATATTAGTTCCAAGTTCTCATGTGGCATTATATTTTGCAATTTGCCTTTATAGCGAGGATCAAGGAGGCAGGTCAACCAGTAATCGTCATCATTCATCATTTTAGTTATGCGTGTGTCCCTTTTGAGGATACGTAAGGCATAATCCGCCATGTGGGCCAAAGTTCCAGTTCTCAAATCTGCGGTTGTGCTTGGTTGAGGGGCAGTTTCAGGCAAATCCACGTCACTTGTGTCCCTCAAAAAACCAGAACTCGGCCTTGCCGCGCCACCAATTTCCAGTGGCCCCGGAAAAGCTTCCTCATCTATATATATAATTGTCTAAGGGTTTTTCCGTCTGTCTGTCTGTCTGTCTGTCTTTCTGTCTGTCTGTCTGTCCTGGAAATCCCGCGTCTCTGATTGGTCGAGGCCGCCAGGCCTCGACCAATCAGAGACCGGCACAGCGTCGATGTAGAAATCCCGCGTCTCTGACTGGTCGAGGCCGCCAGGCCTCGACCAATCAGCAACGGGCACAGCGACGATGATGTCATAAAGGACGTAGACATCTCACGTTTCTGATTCAGCGACGGGCACAGTATCGACGTAGATGTCATAATGGTTGCCATGGCGACGATGATGTCATAAAGGTTGCCTCAACCAATCAGCGACGGGCACAGTCTGCCGCGAATTCTGGAATCATCATTGTCCATATACTACGGGGACATGCATATTCTAGAAACCCCGATGCGTTAGAATCGGGCCACAATCTAGTTAAAAATATAATCATCCCCATCATCCTCCTCGTCCTCCTCCTCCTCTTCGCCCGCTACCTCGTCCTGTACACTGCCCTGGCCAGACAATGGCTGACTGTCATCAAGGCTTTCCTCTTCCTCAGCTGCAGACGCCTGATCCTTTATGTGCGTCAAACTTTGCATCAGCAGACGCATTAGGGGGATGCTCATGCTTATTATGGCGTTGTCTGCACTAACCAGCCGTGTGCATTCCTCAAAACACTGAAGGACTTGACACATGTCTTGAATCTTCGACCACTGCACACCTGACAACTCCATGTCTGCCATCCTACTGCCTGCCCGTGTATGTGTATCCTCCCACAAAAACATAACAGCCCGCCTCTGTTCACACAGTCTCTGAAGCATGTGCAGTGTTGAGTTCCACCTTGTTGCAACGTCTATGATTAGGCGATGCTGGGGAAGGTTCAAAGAACGCTGATAGGTCTGCATACGGCTGGAGTGTATGGGCGAACGGCGGATATGTGAGCAAAGTCCACGCACTTTGAGGAGCAGGTCGGATAACCCCGGATAACTTTTCAGGAAGCACTGCACCACCAGGTTTAAGGTGTGAGCCAGGCAAGGAATGTGTTTCAGTTGGGAAAGGGAGATGGCAGCCATGAAATTCCTTCCGTTATCACTCACTACCTTGCCTGCCTCAAGATCTACAGTGCCCAGCCACGACTGCGTTTCTTTCTGCAAGAACTCGGACAGAACTTCCGCGGTGTGTCTGTTGTCGCCCAAACACTTCATAGCCAATACAGCCTGCTGACGTTTGCCAGTAGCTGCCCCATAATGGGAGACCTGGTGTGCAACAGTGGCAGCTGCGGATGGAGTGGTTGTGTGACTGCGGTCTGTGGACGAGCTCTCGCTTCTGCAGGAGGACGAAGAGGAGGAGGAGGGGGTGCGAACGGCTACAGCCAATTGTTTCCTAGACCGTGGGCTAGGCAGAACTGCCCCAAACTTGCTGTCCCCTGTGGACCCTGCATCCACCACATTTACCCAGTGTGCCGTGATGGACACGTAACGTCCCTGGCCATGCCTACTGGTCCATGCATCTGTTGTCAGGTGCACCTTTGTGCTCACAGATTGCCTGAGTGCATGGACGATGCGCTCTTTAACATGCTGGTGGAGGGCTGGGATGGCTTTTCTGGAAAAAAAGTGTCGACTGGGTAGCTCGTAGCGTGGTACAGCGTAGTCCATCAGGGCTTTGAAAGCTTCGCTTTCAACTAACCGGTAGGGCATCATCTCTAACGAGATTAGTCTAGCTATGTGTGCGTTCAAACCCTGTGTACGCGGATGCGAGGCTAAGTACTTCCTTTTTCTAACCATAGTCTCATGTAGGGTGAGCTGGACTGGAGAGCTGGAGATCGTGGAACTAGCGGGGGTGCCGGTGGACATGGCAGACTGAGAGACGGTGGGAGATGGTATTGTTGCCACTGGTGCCCTAGATGCAGTGTTTCCTACTACGAAACTGGTGATTCCCTGACCCTGACTGCTTTGGCCTGGCAAAGAAACCTGCACAGATTCTGCAGGTGGTGCGAAAATGGTGGCCCTACACTGCCGGAAGGGATGTTGCATTGCTGACTAGCTTCATTGGCCGAGGGTGCTACAACCTTAAGGGACGTTTGGTAGTTAGTCCAGGCTTGCAAATGCATGGTGGTTAAATGTCTATGCATGCAACTTGTATTGAGACTTTTCAGATTCTGTCCTCTGCTTAAGGTAGTTGAACATTTTTGACAGATGACTTTGCGCTGATCAATTGGATGTTGTTTAAAAAAATGCCAGACTGCACTCTTTCTAGCATCGGATACCTTTTCAGGCATTGCAGACTGAGCTTTAACCGGATGGCCACGCTGTCCTCCAACAGGTTTTGGCTTTGCCACGCGTTTTGGGCAAGATACGGGCCCGGCAGATAGAACCTGTTGCGATGTTGATGCCTGCTGCGGCCCCTCCTCCTCCGCTTCAGAACTGCTGCCGACTGCACCCTGTTCCCCCAATGGCTGCCAATCGGGGTCAAGAACTGGGTCATCTATTACCTCTTCTTGTAGCTCGTGTGCAACTTCGTCTGTGTCACCGTGTCGGTCGGTGGTATAGGGTTCGTGATGGGGCAACATAGTCTCATCAGGGACTGATTCTTGATCATTACCCTGCGAGGGCAATGTTGTGGTCTGAGTCAAAGGACCAGCATAGTAGTCTGGCTGTGGCTGTGCATCAGTGCACTCCATGTCAGATTCAACTTGTAATGGGCATGGACTGTTAACTGCTTCACTTTCTAAGCCAGGGACGGTATGTGTAAAGAGCTCCATGGAGTAACCCGTTGTGTCGCCTGCTGCATTCTTCTCTGTTGTTGTTTTTGCTGAAGAGGACAAGGAAGCGACTTGTCCCTGACCGTGAACATCCACTAACGACGCGCTGCTTTGACATTTACCAGTTTCACGAGAGGAGGCAAAAGAGCTAGAGGCTGAGTCAGCAAGATAAGCCAAAACTTGCTCTTGCTGCTCCGGCTTTAAAAGCGGTTTTCCTACTCCCAGAAAAGGGAGCGTTCGAGGCCTTGTGTAGCCAGACGACGAACCTGGCTCCACAGCTCCAGACTTAGGTGCAATATTTTTTTTCCCACGACCAGCTGATGCTCCACCACTACCACTACCCTCATTACCAGCTGACAATGAACGCCCCCGGCCACGACCTCTTCCACCATACTTCCTCATTGTTTTAAAAACGTAAACAAACTAACGGTATTTGTTGCTGTCACACAAATTACACGGTGAGCTATAACTTCAGTATGATTTAGCTACCCCTTTACAGGTGAGTGAGACCACAACGAAAATCAGGCACAATGTTACACACTCTGTTGTTGGTGGCAACAAATGAGAGAGATGCCACACACGCAGGACTGTCACTGAAGCACAAATGTAAATATTAATCTCCCACTGATTTGATTTTTTTTTTTTTTTTAAGGGAGACTTTAGGAAAAAAAATAATAGAATAAAATGATTTTTTCAGGAAGAATTTAGAAACCAAATAAAATAAAATGATTTTTTCAGGGAGAATTTAGAAAACAAATAAAACAAAAAAAGGCTTTCTATGGCCCACTGAGTGAGAGATGACGCACACAGGAGTCAGGAGTGGCACACAAGCCCAGAGGCCAATATTTATCTCCCACTGATTGATGTAGTGATTTTTTCAGGTAGATTTTGGAACCCAAATCAAGCTAAAAAAAATAATAGGCTTTCTATGGCCCACAATTGGAGAGAGAGAGAGAGATGGCACACCCAGGAGTCAAGACTGGCACACAAGCAGAAAGGGCAATATTAATCTCCCACTGATTTGTTTTTTTTGTTTTTTTTTCAGGGAGACTTTAGGAAAAAAAAAATAGAATAAAATGATTTTTTCAGGAAGAATTTAGAAACCGAATAAAATAAAATGATTTTTTCAGGGAGAATTTAGAAAACAAATAAAACAAAAAAAGGCTTTCTATGGCCCACTGAGTGAGAGATGACGCACACAGGAGTCAGGAGTGGCACACAAGCCCAGAGGCCAATATTTATCTCCCACTGATTGATGTAGTGATTTTTTCAGGTAGATTTTGGAACCCAAATCAAGCTAAAAAAATAATAGGCTTTCTATGGCCCACAATTGGAGAGAGAGAGAGAGATGGCACACCCAGGAGTCAAGACTGGCACACAAGCAGAAAGGGCAATATTAATCTCCCACTGATTTGTTTTTTTTTGTTTTTTTTTTCAGGGAGACTTTAGGAAAAAAAAAATAGAATCAAATGATTTTTTCAGGAAGAATTTAGAAACCAAAGAAAATAAAATGATTTTTTCAGGGAGAATTTAGAAAACAAATAAAACAAAAAAAGGCTTTCTATGGCCCACTGAGTGAGAGATGACGCACACAGGAGTCAGGAGTGGCACACAAGCCCAGAGGCCAATATTTATCTCCCACTGATTGATGTAGTGATTTTTTCAGGTAGATTTTGGAACCCAAATCAAGCTAAAAAAAATAATAGGCTTTCTATGGCCCACAATTGGAGAGAGAGAGAGATATGGCACACCCAGGAGTCAAGACTGGCACACAAGCAGAAAGGGCAATATTAATCTCCCACTGATTTTTTTTTTTTTTTTTTTTTTTCAGGGAGACTTTAGAAAAAAAAAAAATAGAATAAAATGATTTTTTCAGGAAGAATTTAGAAACCAAAGAAAATAAAATGATTTTTTCAGGGAGAATTTAGAAAACAAATAAAACAAAAAAAGGCTTTCTATGGCCCACTGAGTGAGAGATGACGCACACAGGAGTCAGGAGTGGCACACAAGCCCAGAGGCCAATATTTATCTCCCACTTTTTTTTTTTGTTCCAGGGAAAATTTATAAACCCAATAAAAAAAATAATAAATAGGCTTTCTATGGCCCACTATCTGAGAGACAGAGAGAGATGGCACGCTTAGGACTGGCACACAAGCCCAAAGGCCAATATTAATCTCCCTTTTTTTTTTAAGGGAGAATTTATAAAACCAAAAAAAAATAAATAAATAGGCTTTCTATGGCCCACTATTTGTGAGAGAGATGGCACGCTCAGGACTGGCACACAAGCCCAGAGCCCAATATTAATCTCCCACTTTTTTTTTTTTTTTCCAGGGAAAATTTATAAACCCAATAAAAAAAAATAAAATAAATAGGCTTTCTATGGCCCACTATCTGAGAGAGAGAGATGGCACGCTTAGGACTGGCACACAAGCCCAAAGGCCAATATTAATCTCCCACTGATTGATTTATTGATTTTTTCAGGTAGAATTTAGAACCCAAATAAAGCAAAAAAAAAAAAAAAAATGGGCTTTCTATGGCCCACTGAGTGAGTGATGATGCACACAGGAGTCAGGAGTGGCACACAAGCCCTGAGGCCAATATTTTTCTCCCACTGATTGAAGTAGTGATTTTTTCAGGTAGATTTTAGAACCAAAATCAAGCAAAAAAATAAATAGGCTTTCTATGGCCCACTGAGTGAGTGATGATGCACACAGGAGTCAAGAGTGGCACACAAGCCCTGAGGCCAATATTTTTCTCCCACTGATTGATGTAGTGATTTTTTCAGGTAGATTTTATAACCCAAATCAAGCAAAGAAATAAATAGGCTTTCTATGGCCCACTGAGTGAGAGATGACACAGACAGGGATGGCACTCTAGCAGAAATGTCAATCTTAATCTCCCACAAAAAAAAAAAAAAAACAGGGAGTGTCCTTCAATTACTATCTCCCTGCAGTAATCTCAGCCAGGTATGGCAGGCAGCAATAAGGAGTGGACTGATGCACAAATTAAATAAAAAGTGTGTACAAACCAAAAAGATAGCTGTGCAGAAAGGAAGGAACAAGAGGATTTGTGCTTTGAAAAAAGCAGTTGGTTTGCACAGCGGCGTACACACAGCAATGCAGCTATCAGGGAGCCTTCTAGGGCAGCCCAATGAGCTACAGCGCTGAGGGGGAAAAAAAAAAAATGTAGCTTCCACTGTCCCTGCACACCGAAGGTGGTGTTGGGCAGTGGAAATCGCTACAGCACATGCGGTTTGGTGGTTAATGGACCCTGCCTAACGCTATCCCTGCTTCTGACGAAGCGGCAGCAACCTCTCCCTAAGCTCAGATCAGCAGCAGTAACATGGCGGTCGGCGGGAACTCCCCTTTATAGCCCCTGTAACGCCGCAGACAGCAAGCCAATCACTGCAATGCCCTTCTCTAAGATGGTGGGGACCAGGACCTATGTCATCACGCTGCCCACACTCTGCGTTTACCTTCATTGGCTGAGAAATGGCGCTTTTCGCGTCATTGAAACGTGACTTTGGCGCGAAAGTCGCGTACCGCATGGCCAACCCAGCACAGGGGTCGGATCGGGTTTCATGAAACCCGACTTTGCCAAAAGTCGGCGACTTTTGAAAATGAACGACCCGTTTCGCTCAACCCTAGTGGTGAGCACTTTGAACCTCCAAGTGCTTCACAGAAGTTTATAACGCAGAGCAGTGAAAATAATAAATACGTTTTCTTTCCTCAAAAATAACTTTTTAGCCCAGAATTTTTTAATTTTCCCAAGGGTAACAGGAGAAATTTGACCCCAATAGTTGTTGTCCAGTTTCTTCTGAGTACGGTTGTACCCCATATGTGGGGGTAAACCACTGTTTGGGCACATGCCGGGGCTCGGAAGTGAAGTAGTGACGTTTTGAAATGCAAACTTTGATGGAATGGTCTGCGGGCGTCACGTTGCGTTTGCAGAGCACCTGGTGTGCCTAAACAGTAGAAACCCCCAATAAGTGACCCCATTTTGGAAACTAGACCCCCCAAGGAACTTATCTAGATATGTGGTGAGCACTTTGAACCCCCAAGTGCTTCACAGACGTTTACAACGCAGAGCCGTGAAAATAAAAAATCATTTTTCTTTCCTCAAAAATGATGTTTTAGCAAGCAATTCTTTATTTTTACAAGGGTAACAGGAGAAATTGGACCCCAATAATTGTTGCGCAGATTATCCTGAGTATGCTGGTACCCCATATGTGGGGGAAAACCACTGTTTGGGCACACGTCGGGGCTCGGAAGTGAGGGAGCACCATTTGACTTTTTGAATACAAGATTGGCTGGAATCAATGGTGGCGCCATGTTGCGTTTGGAGACCTCTGATGTGCCTAAACAGTGGAAACCCCTCAAGTCTACCTCCAACACTGACCCCAACACACCCCTAACCCTTATTCCAACTGTAGCCATAACCCTAATCACAACCCTAACCACAACCCTAATTCCAACCCTAACCCTAACCCTGGGACCTGTTCTCTTCAACATATTCATTAATGATCTGGTAGAAGGTTTACACAGTAAAATATCGATATTTGCAGATGATACAAAACTATGTAAAGCAGTTAATACAAGAGAAGATAGTATTCTGCTACAGATGGATCTGGATAAGTTGGAAACTTGGGCTGAAAGGTGGCAGATGAGGTTTAACAATGATAAATGTAAGGTTATACACATGGGAAGAGGGAATCAATATCACCATTACACACTGAACGGGAAACCACTGGGTAAATCTGACAGGGAGAAGGACTTGGGGATCCTAGTTAATGATAAACTTACCTGGAGCAGCCAGTGCCAGGCAGCAGCTGCCAAGGCAAACAGGATCATGGGGTGCATTAAAAGAGGTCTGGATACACATGATGAGAGCATTATACTGCCTCTGTACAAATCCCTAGTTAGACCGCACATGGAGTACTGTGTCCAGTTTTGGGCACCGGTGCTCAGGAAGGATATAATGGAACTAGAGAGAGTACAAAGGAGGGCAACAAAATTAATAAAGGGGATGGGAGAACTACAATACCCAGATAGATTAGCGAAATTAGGATTATTTAGTCTAGAAAAAAGACGACTGAGGGGCGATCTAATAACCATGTATAAGTATATAAGGGGACAATACAAATATCTCGCTGAGGATCTGTTTATACCAAGGAAGGTGACGGGCACAAGGGGGCATTCTTTGCGTCTGGAGGAGAGAAGGTTTTTCCACCAACATAGAAGAGGATTCTTTACTGTTAGGGCAGTGAGAATCTGGAATTGCTTGCCTGAGGAGGTGGTGATGGCGAACTCAGTCGAGGGGTTCAAGAGAGGCCTGGATGTCTTCCTGGAGCAGAACAATATTGTATCATACAATTATCATACAATTATTAGGTTCTGTAGAAGGACGTAGATCTGGGTATTTATTATGATGGAATATAGGCTGAACTGGATGGACAAATGTCTTTTTTCGGCCTTACTAACTATGTTACTATGTTACTATGTTACTAAGGCTATGTGCCCATGTTGCGGATTCCTGTGAGATTTTTCCGCACCATTTTTGAAAAATCCGTGGGTAAAAGGCACTGCGTTTTACCTGTGGATTTACCGCGGATTTGCAGTGTTTTTTGTGCGGATTTCACCTGCGGATTCCTATTGAGGAAGAGGTGTAAAACGCTGCGGAATCCGCACAAAGAATTGACATGCTGCGGAAAATACAACGCAGCGTTTCCGCGCTGTATTTTCCGCACCATGGGCACAGCGAATTTGGTTTTCCATAGGTTTACTTGGTACTGTAAACCTGATGGAACTCTGCTGCGAATCCACAGCAGCCAATCCGCTGCGGATCCGCAGCCAAATCTGCACCGTGTGCACATAGCCTAATTCTAAAGGTATGTGCACACACTGCGGAAAACACTGCGAATTCGCAGCAGTTTCCCATGAGTTTACAGTTCAATGTAAACCTATGGGAAACAAAAATCGCTGTACACATGCTGCAGAAAAACTGCACGGAAGCGCAGGGTTTTACATTCCGCAGCATGTCACTTCTTTCTGCGGATTCCGCAGCGGTTTTACAACTGCTCCAATAGTAAACCGCAGTTGTAAAACCGCAGTGAAATGCGCAGAAAAACCACGGTAAATCCGCCATAAATCCGCAGCGGTTTAGCACTGCGGATTTATTAAATCCGCTGCAGAAAAATCCGCAGAGGACCAGAATACGTGTGCACATATCGAAACCCTAACCCTAACCCTAGTTCTAATCCCAACCTTAGTGGAAGAAAAAAAAAATTCTTAATTTTATTATTGTCCCTACCTATGGGGGTGACAAAGGGGGGGGGGTCATTTAGTATTTATTTTATTTTGATCACTGTGAGTTTTTATCACATTGATCAAAATGCACTTGAAACGAATCTGCCGGCCGGCAGATTTGGCGGGCGCACTGCGCATGCGCCCGCCATTTTGGAAGATGGCGGCGCCCAGGAAAGAAGACGGACGGACCCCGGGAGGCTCGGTAAGTATGATGGGGTGGGGGGGGAGCATGGGGGTAGGATCGCAGTGCGGGGTGGTGGATCGCAGTGCGGGGGGGTGGATCGCAGTGTGGGGGGTGGATCGGAGTGCAAGGGGGTGGGATTGGAGCACCGGGGGTTTGATTGGAGCATGGGGGGAGCGGACAGGAGGACGGGGGAGCGGAGCACAGGATGGAGGGGAGCGGACCACAGATCGGAGGGCTGGGGGGGCGATCGGTGGGGTGGGGGCACATCAGTGTTTCCAGCCATGGCCGATGATATTGCAGCATCGGCCATGCTGGATTATAATATTTCACCAGTGTTTTAGGTAAAATATTACAAATCGCTCTGATTGGCAGTTTCACCTTCAACAGCCAATCAGAGCAATCGTAGCCACGGGGGGGTGAAGCCACCCCCCCTGGGCTAAAGTACAACTCCTCCTGTCCCTGCAGGCCGGGTGAAATTACAGTTAACCCTTTCACCCGGCCTGTAGGAGCCCAATCCGGCCATGACGCATATGCTGCGTCACAGGTCGGAATGGCACAGGTTTTCATGACGCATACGGTGCGTCAAAGGTCGGGAAGGGGTTAAAATTATTATTATTTTTTTTTTTACAAGCGCGATACAGCAGCTGAGATCTGAGTTTGAAATTGTTTTCAGCCTATCTTCTAGATTATGTGCATCTTTGGCATCCAATTTCTCATGGCCATCTTTTTATTCCTAGCTTGAGACGCACATCTGTTACACCTATCTTGTGATGAGCATAAAACGCTCTCTAGTGATTGGTGTTGGGTTAATGAGTATTTGTTTTAGGCTGGATCCTGGATCTTGTACCTCCCATAGCCATCGTGTTATTGATCCTGTTGTACGATCCCATTCCTGCCGTCATCACATCCCTTTTCCTAATCAGTTCATGTAATGACATGTCGGCCATATTTCTGCAGCAAACCTGCACCTTACCAGTAGCAACTGTAGGAAAGAGGGCGTTCCAATATCATGGACAATCTTCTAGATTATACAGGCCTCATCCACACTAAAAATATCATTTTTATGTCACTAATGTGATTCAGAAGGGGAAATCTCAGTTTGAAATTGTTTTGAGCATCTAGTCAATGTTAGACAGGCCTCATCGACAGGCCCCCAAAAATTATTCTGTTGCTAACGTAATACAGTAGCAGAAGGGCCTTGGTGAGAAAAGTAAAGAAGAACCCCCAGATCACTGTGACTGAGCTCCAGAGATGCAGTAGAGAGATGCGAGAAAGTTCCACAAAGTCAACTATCACTGCAGCCCTCCATCAGTTGGGCCTTTGTGGCAGAGAGGCTCAACAGAAGCCTCTCCTCAGTGCAAGACATATGAAAACCTATATAAAGTTTGCTGGAAAACACATGAAGGACTCCCACTCTATAAAAAATAAGATTCACTGGTCTGATGAGGCGAAGATAGACCTTTTTGGTGATCATTCTAAGCGATATGTGTGGAGAAAATCAGGCACTGCTCATCACCTGTCCAATACAATACCAACAGTGACACATGGTGGGCGCAGCATCATTCAATGGGGTGATTTTCAGCTGCAGGGATAGGACAACTGATTGCCATTAAAGGAAACATGAATGTGGCCAAATACATAGATATTCTGGATGAAAACCTCTTCCAGAGTGCTCTGGACCTTAGACTTGGCCGAAGGTTCACGTTCCAACAAGACAACGACCCTAAGCACACAGTTAAAATTTCAAACGAGTGGCTTCAGAACAAGTCTGTGACCAATCTTGACTGGCCCAACCAGAGCCCTGACATAAACCCAAATGAATTTCTTTTCAAAAACCTGACCTGCACATCCAAACATAGACTGAGCGTGAACAGGTGCTGAACCCAGAGTCGCCAACTCGCACATAGTTAAGTAAAAAGGGCAGCACACTGCAGCGCCAAAACATGCAAACTTGAAAACACGAAATTTGAACTGCATTACTGCACTAGAAATATGAAAAATGAGAGCTTTTAGCGCATAAAAATGGCCATATTTATGTGTACCTCGTAGCCACTTTGCGGCATCTCTCTTATACGAGGTCCTACGCTTGACCTACCTCACCGAGAATAAACGTCTCCATCTGAATGGGTACATGTGAAACCTCTTCTTGGACTCAAATTCTCTCTTTCTGTGGAGGGGTATTGGACCTACTATAATTAAAACACCTGTGGCTAGGAGGCGGGGAGTGCACGATCAGAAGGCTAAAGAATACATTTCTAAAACCTGACCTGCACATCCAAACATAGACTGAGCGTGAACAGGTGCTGAACCCAGAGTCGCCAACTCGCACATAGTTAAGTAAAAAGGGCAGCACACTGCAGCGCCAAAACATGCAAACTTGAAAACACGAAATTTGAACTGCATTACTGCACTAGAAATATGAAAAATGAGAGCTTTTAGCGCATAAAAATGGCCATATTTATGTGTACCTCGTAGCCACATTACGGCATCTCTCTTATACGAGGTCCTACGCTTGACCTACCTCACCGAGAATAAACGTCTCCATCTGAATGGGTACATGTGAAACCTCTTCTTGGACTCAAATTCTCTCTTTCTGTGGAGGGGTATTGGACCTACTATAATTAAAACACCTGTGGCTAGGAGGCGGGGAGTGCACGATCAGAAGGCTAAAGAATACATTTCAAAAACCTGACCTGCACATCCAAACATAAACTGAGCGTGAACAGGTGCTGAACCCAGAGTCGCCAACTCGCACATAGTTAAGTAAAAAGGGCAGCACACTGCAGCGCCAAAACATGCAAACTTGAAAACACGAAATTTGAACTGCATTACTGCACTAGAAATATGAAAAATGAGAGCTTTTAGCGCATAAAAATGGCCATACTTATGTGTACCTCGTAGCCACTTTACGGCATCTCTCTTATACGAGGTCCTACGCTTGACCTACCTCACCGAGAATAAACGTCTCCATCTGAATGGGTACATGTGAAACCTCTTCTTGGACTCAAATTCTCTCTTTCTGTGGAGGGGTATTGGACCTACTATAATTAAAACACCTGTGGCTAGGAGGCGGGGAGTGCACGATCAGAAGGCTAAAGAATACATTTCAAAAACCTGACCTGCACATCCAAACATAGACTGAGCGTGAACAGGTGCTGAACCCAGAGTCGCCAACTCGCACATAGTTAAGTAAAAAGGGCAGCACACTGCAGCGCCAAAACATGCAAACTTGAAAACACGAAATTTGAACTGCATTACTGCACTAGAAATATGAAAAATGAGAGCTTTTAGCGCATAAAAATGGCCATATTTATGTGTACCTCGTAGCCACTTTACGGCATCTCTCTTATACGAGGTCCTACGCTTGACCTACCTCACCGAGAATAAACGTCTCCATCTGAATGGGTACATGTGAAACCTCTTCTTGGACTCAAATTCTCTCTTTCTGTGGAGAGGTATTGGACCTACTATAATTAAAACACCTGTGGCTAGGAGGCGGGGAGTGCACGATCAGAAGGCTAAAGAATACATTTCAAAAACCTGACCTGCACATCCAAACATAAACTGAGCGTGAACAGGTGCTGAACCCAGAGTCGCCAACTCGCACATAGTTAAGTAAAAAGGGCAGCACACTGCAGCGCCAAAACATGCAAACTTGAAAACACGAAATTTGAACTGCATTACTGCACTAGAAATATGAAAAATGAGAGCTTTTAGCGCATAAAAATGGCCATACTTATGTGTACCTCGTAGCCACTTTACGGCATCTCTCTTATACGAGGTCCTACGCTTGACCTACCTCACCGAGAATAAACGTCTCCATCTGAATGGGTACATGTGAAACCTCTTCTTGGACTCAAATTCTCTCTTTCTGTGGAGGGGTATTGGACCTACTATAATTAAAACACCTGTGGCTAGGAGGCGGGGAGTGCACGATCAGAAGGCTAAAGAATACATTTCAAAAACCTGACCTGCACATCCAAACATAGACTGAGCGTGAACAGGTGCTGAACCCAGAGTCGCCAACTCGCACATAGTTAAGTAAAAAGGGCAGCACACTGCAGCGCCAAAACATGCAAACTTGAAAACACGAAATTTGAACTGCATTACTGCACTAGAAATATGAAAAATGAGAGCTTTTAGCGCATAAAAATGGCCATATTTATGTGTACCTCGTAGCCACTTTACGGCATCTCTCTTATACGAGGTCCTACGCTTGACCTACCTCACCGAGAATAAACGTCTCCATCTGAATGGGTACATGTGAAACCTCTTCTTGGACTCAAATTCTCTCTTTCTGTGGAGGGGTATTGGACCTACTATAATTAAAACACCTGTGGCTAGGAGGCGGGGAGTGCACGATCAGAAGGCTAAAGAATACATTTCAAAAACCTGACCTGCACATCCAAACATAGACTGAGCGTGAACAGGTGCTGAACCCAGAGTCGCCAACTCGCACATAGTTAAGTAAAAAGGGCAGCACACTGCAGCGCCAAAACATGCAAACTTGAAAACACGAAATTTGAACTGCATTACTGCACTAGAAATATGAAAAATGAGAGCTTTTAGCGCATAAAAATGGCCATATTTATGTGTACCTCGTAGCCACTTTACGGCATCTCTCTTATACGAGGTCCTACGCTTGACCTACCTCACCGAGAATAAACGTCTCCATCTGAATGGGTACATGTGAAACCTCTTCTTGGACTCAAATTCTCTCTTTCTGTGGAGGGGTATTGGACCTACTATAATTAAAACACCTGTGGCTAGGAGGCGGGGAGTGCACGATCAGAAGGCTAAAGAATACATTTCAAAAACCTGACCTGCACATCCAAACATAAACTGAGCGTGAACAGGTGCTGAACCCAGAGTCGCCAACTCGCACATAGTTAAGTAAAAAGGGCAGCACACTGCAGCGCCAAAACATGCAAACTTGAAAACACGAAATTTGAACTGCATTACTGCACTAGAAATATGAAAAATGAGAGCTTTTAGCGCATAAAAATGGCCATACTTATGTGTACCTCGTAGCCACTTTACGGCATCTCTCTTATACGAGGTCCTACGCTTGACCTACCTCACCGAGAATAAACGTCTCCATCTGAATGGGTACATGTGAAACCTCTTCTTGGACTCAAATTCTCTCTTTCTGTGGAGGGGTATTGGACCTACTATAATTAAAACACCTGTGGCTAGGAGGCGGGGAGTGCACGATCAGAAGGCTAAAGAATACATTTCAAAAACCTGACCTGCACATCCAAACATAGACTGAGCGTGAACAGGTGCTGAACCCAGAGTCGCCAACTCGCACATAGTTAAGTAAAAAGGGCAGCACACTGCAGCGCCAAAACATGCAAACTTGAAAACACGAAATTTGAACTGCATTACTGCACTAGAAATATGAAAAATGAGAGCTTTTAGCGCATAAAAATGGCCATATTTATGTGTACCTCGTAGCCACTTTACGGCATCTCTCTTATACGAGGTCCTACGCTTGACCTACCTCACCGAGAATAAACGTCTCCATCTGAATGGGTACATGTGAAACCTCTTCTTGGACTCAAATTCTCTCTTTCTGTGGAGGGGTATTGGACCTACTATAATTAAAACACCTGTGGCTAGGAGGCGGGGAGTGCACGATCAGAAGGCTAAAGAATACATTTCAAAAACCTGACCTGCACATCCAAACATAGACTGAGCGTGAACAGGTGCTGAACCCAGAGTCGCCAACTCGCACATAGTTAAGTAAAAAGGGCAGCACACTGCAGCGCCAAAACATGCAAACTTGAAAACACGAAATTTGAAGTGCATTACTGCACTAGAAATATGAAAAATGAGAGCTTTTAGCGCATAAAAATGGCCATATTTATGTGTACCTCGTAGCCACTTTACGGCATTTCTCTGATACGAGGTCCTACGCTTGACCTACCTCACCGAGAATAAACGTCTCCATCTGAATGGGTACATGTGAAACCTCTTCTTGGACTCAAATTCTCTCTTTCTGTGGAGGGGTATTGGACCTACTATAATTAAAACACCTGTGGCTAGGAGGCGGGGAGTGCACGATCAGAAGGCTAAAGAATACATTTCAAAAACCTGACCTGCACATCCAAACATAGACTGAGCGTGAACAGGTGCTGAACCCAGAGTCGCCAACTCGCACATAGTTAAGTAAAAAGGGCAGCACACTGCAGCGCCAAAACATGCAAACTTGAAAACACGAAATTTGAACTGCATTACTGCACTAGAAATATGAAAAATGAGAGCTTTTAGCGCATAAAAATGGCCATATTTATGTGTACCTCGTAGCCACTTTACGGCATCTCTCTTATACGAGGTCCTACGCTTGACCTACCTCACCGAGAATAAACGTCTCCATCTGAATGGGTACATGTGAAACCTCTTCTTGGACTCTACAAGTATGGCCATTTTTATGCGCTAAAATCTCTCATTTTTCATATTTCTATTGCAGTAATGCAGTTCAAATTTCGTGTTTTCAAGTTTGCATGTTTTGGCGCTGCAGTGTGCTGCCCTTTTTACTTAACTATGTGCGAGTTGGCGACTCTGGGTTCAGCACCTGTTCACGCTCAGTCTATGTTTGGATGTGCAGGTCAGGTTTTTGAAATGTATTCTTTAGCCTTCTGATCGTGCACTCCCCGCCTCCTAGCCACAGGTGTTTTAATTATAGTAGGTCCAATACCCCTCCACAGAAAGAGAGAATTTGAGTCCAAGAAGAGGTTTCACATGTACCCATTCAGATGGAGACGTTTATTCTCGGTGAGGTAGGTCAAGCGTAGGACCTCGTATAAGAGAGATGCCGTAAAGTGGCTACGAGGTACACATAAATATGGCCATTTTTATGCGCTAAAAGCTCTCATTTTTCATATTTCTAGTGCAGTAATGCAGTTCAAATTTCGTGCTTTCAAGTTTGCATGTTTTGGCGCTGCAGTGTGCTGCCCTTTTTACTTAACTATGTGCGAGTTGGCGACTCTGGGTTCAGCACCTGTTCACGCTCAGTCTATGTTTGGATGTGCAGGTCAGGTTTTTGAAATGTATTCTTTAGCCTTCTGATCGTGCACTCCCCGCCTCCTAGCCACAGGTGTTTTAATTATAGTAGGTCCAATACCCCTCCACAGAAAGAGAGAATTTGAGTCCAAGAAGAGGTTTCACATGTACCCATTCAGATGGAGACGTTTATTCTCGGTGAGGTAGGTCAAGCGTAGGACCTCGTATAAGAGAGATGCCGTAAAGTGGCTACGAGGTACACATAAATATGGCCATTTTTATGCGCTAAAAGCTCTCATTTTTCATATTTCTAGTGCAGTAATGCAGTTCAAATTTCGTGTTTTCAAGTTTGCATGTTTTGGCGCTGCAGTGTGCTGCCCTTTTTACTTAACTATGTGCGAGTTGGCGACTCTGGGGTCAGCACCTGTTCACGCTCAGTCTGTTTGGATGTGCAGGTCAGGTTTTTGAAATGTATTCTTTAGCCTTCTGATCGTGCACTCCCCGCCTCCTAGCCACAGGTGTTTTAATTATAGTAGGTCCAATACCCCTCCACAGAAAGAGAGAATTTGAGTCCAAGAAGAGGTTTCACATGTACCCATTCAGATGGAGACGTTTATTCTCGGTGAGGTAGGTCAAGCGTAGGACCTCGTATAAGAGAGATGCCGTAAAGTGGCTACGAGGTACACATAAATATGGCCATTTTTATGCGCTAAAAGCTCTCATTTTTCATATTTCTAGTGCAGTAATGCAGTTCAAATTTCGTGCTTTCAAGTTTGCATGTTTTGGCGCTGCAGTGTGCTGCCCTTTTTACTTAACTATGTGCGAGTTGGCGACTCTGGGTTCAGCACCTGTTCACGCTCAGTCTATGTTTGGATGTGCAGGTCAGGTTTTTGAAATGTATTCTTTAGCCTTCTGATCGTGCACTCCCCGCCTCCTAGCCACAGGTGTTTTAATTATAGTAGGTCCAATACCCCTCCACAGAAAGAGAGAATTTGAGTCCAAGAAGAGGTTTCACATGTACCCATTCAGATGGAGACGTTTATTCTCGGTGAGGTAGGTCAAGCGTAGGACCTCGTATAAGAGAGATGCCGTAAAGTGGCTACGAGGTACACATAAATATGGCCATTTTTATGCGCTAAAAGCTCTCATTTTTCATATTTCTAGTGCAGTAATGCAGTTCAAATTTCGTGTTTTCAAGTTTGCATGTTTTGGCGCTGCTGTGTGCTGCCCTTTTTACTTAACTATGTGCGAGTTGGCGACTCTGGGTTCAGCACCTGTTCACGCTCAGTCTATGTTTGGATGTGCAGGTCAGGTTTTTGAAATGTATTCTTTAGCCTTCTGATCGTGCACTCCCCGCCTCCTAGCCACAGGTGTTTTAATTATAGTAGGTCCAATACCACTCCACAGAAAGAGAGAATTTGAGTCCAAGAAGAGGTTTCACATGTACCCATTCAGATGGAGACGTTTATTCTCGGTGAGGTAGGTCAAGCGTAGGACCTCGTATAAGAGAGATGCCGTAAAGTGGCTACGAGGTACACATAAATATGGCCATTTTTATGCGCTAAAAGCTCTCATTTTTCATATTTCTAGTGCAGTAATGCAGTTCAAATTTCGTGTTTTCAAGTTTGCATGTTTTGGCGCTGCAGTGTGCTGCCCTTTTTACTTAACTATGTGCGAGTTGGCGACTCTGGGTTCAGCACCTGTTCACGCTCAGTCTATGTTTGGATGTGCAGGTCAGGTTTTTGAAATGTATTCTTTAGCCTTCTGATCGTGCACTCCCCGCCTCCTAGCCACAGGTGTTTTAATTATAGTAGGTCCAATACCCCTCCACAGAAAGAGAGAATTTGAGTCCAAGAAGAGGTTTCACATGTACCCATTCAGATGGAGATGTTTATTCTCGGTGAGGTAGGTCAAGCGTAGGACCTCGTATAAGAGAGATGCCGTAAAGTGGCTACGAGGTACACATAAATATGGCCATTTTTATGCGCTAAAAGCTCTCATTTTTCATATTTCTAGTGCAGTAATGCAGTTCAAATTTCGTGTTTTCAAGTTTGCATGTTTTGGCGCTGCAGTGTGCTGCCCTTTTTACTTAACTATGTGCGAGTTGGCGACTCTGGGTTCAGCACCTGTTCACGCTCAGTCTATGTTTGGATGTGCAGGTCAGGTTTTTGAAATGTATTCTTTAGCCTTCTGATCGTGCACTCCCCGCCTCCTAGCCACAGGTGTTTTAATTATAGTAGGTCCAATACCCCTCCACAGAAAGAGAGAATTTGAGTCCAAGAAGAGGTTTCACATGTACCCATTCAGATGGAGACGTTTATTCTCGGTGAGGTAGGTCAAGCGTAGGACCTCGTATAAGAGAGATGCCGTAAAGTGGCTACGAGGTACACATAAATATGGCCATTTTTATGCGCTAAAAGCTCTCATTTTTCATATTTCTAGTGCAGTAATGCAGTTCAAATTTCGTGTTTTCAAGTTTGCATGTTTTGGCGCTGCAGTGTGCTGCCCTTTTTACTTAACTATGTGCGAGTTGGCGACTCTGGGTTCAGCACCTGTTCACGCTCAGTCTATGTTTGGATGTGCAGGTCAGGTTTTTGAAATGTATTCTTTAGCCTTCTGATCGTGCACTCCCCGCCTCCTAGCCACAGGTGTTTTAATTATAGTAGGTCCAATACCCCTCCACAGAAAGAGAGAATTTGAGTCCAAGAAGAGGTTTCACATGTACCCATTCAGATGGAGTCGTTTAATCTCGGTGAGGTAGGTCAAGCGTAGGACCTCGTATAAGAGAGATGCCGTAAAGTGGCTACGAGGTACACATAAATATGGCCATTTTTATGCGCTAAAAGCTCTCATTTTTCATATTTCTAGTGCAGTAATGCAGTTCAAATTTCGTGTTTTCAAGTTTGCATGTTTTGGCGCTGCAGTGTGCTGCCCTTTTTACTTAATAAACCCAAATGAACACCTCTGGAGAGACCTGAACATGGCTGTCCATCAACGTTCACCAAGGAACCTGACGGAACTGGAGAGGAGCTACAAAGAAGAATTGCAGAAGATCCCCAAATACAGGTGTGAAAAACTTGTTGCATCATTACCAAGAAGACTCATGGCTGTACTAGCTCAAAAGGGTGCTTCTACTCAATACTGAGCAAAGGGACTGAATACTGTGAAATTTCAGTTTTTCTTTTTTAATAAATTTGAAAAGATTTCTACATTTCTGTTTTTTTCAGTCAAGATGGGGTGCAGAGTGTATATTAATAAAAATGAACTTTTTTGAATTGGCTGCAATGAAACAAAGAGTGAAAAATTTAAAGGGGTCTGAATACTTCCTGAACCCACTGTACATCGGAGTTTACATCTAAGTCTCTGAGTAACATGATTCAGATGAAACCGCCGATGAATCCATTCACTATAATGCAGCAGCAGTTACTCTGTACTATGTGTTGCCTCTGTACAGCATTGTTTTTCTTTTCAGAGGGTCACAAAACTGTGGTGGGCCACCCTTTTATGCATGCCTAAAAAGACAGACACAAACAAATCATAGGTAGCCAGATGGGGTCCACAGTACCTTCATTTGCTCATTAAAGGGAATCTTCCATCGGGGAATCACGTATTTCAGAGATTTAAATGCAAAACCTGGTGTACGTGCGCAGTGCAGAGCACAGGATAAATGTGAGCTGATCCTTACTGCGATCTTTGCAAAACATGATTTATTGTTAACGCTGCTTCTTGTGCGGCATAAGCGATTAAACATTGTGATTACAGCTATACCAGACTACTCAGACTACCACACTAAAAACAAAACAAGTTTTTGCATCATCATATTTTGATAGCTATAATTTTTCTGTATTTCAGCTGACAGTCATGTGAGGGTTTATTTTTTGCGAGATGGGTTGACTTTTTTATTCCATTTTTGGGCACATGACATTTTTTGATTGCTTTCTATTATGATTTTTGGGTAGCAGAATGAACAAAAAACAGCAATTCAGGAATTGTTTTTGTTGTATTTTTTATGCCATTCCATGTGCGGTAAAATTGATAAGGCAACGTTAATTTTCGGGTCAGTACGATTACAGCGATGCCACATTTATATCATTTTTAATGTTTTGACGCTTTTTATGCAATAAAACTACTTTATAGAAAAAATAATTCTTTTTGCACTGCTTTATTCTCAGAGTTTTAACTTTCTTATTTTTCCACTCACAGAGGTATATGACAGCTTGTTTTTTGTGGGACGAGATGACGTTTTCAGAGATAACATTTTTATTTACATTTATCGTTTTCATGGCATTTTATTCCACTTTATGTTCTGCGATATGATGATAAAGCATAGTTTTTTGCCTGTTTTTTACATCTTTTTACTAGCACTTGCGGATTACTGTGATTTTTTTAAACTGAGTGTTTTTAGTTCTACTATGCTCTTTTGTGTCTTCAAGTTTCTTGGTGGTGTCTTGCAGGAGTCTGCTACAGACTCAGTCTGCTGCAATTCATCTTTTAACTTCCATCTTTAAAATTACATTTTTTAATTATGATTTTGAATTAGACTGAATTGGACTGGAATTGACTGGAAGGTAACAGAATACCAACCACTACAATGTTTCAATTTCTTTTCTCTTTCACCCCCATACTACTTTCCTTCTTAGAATCTCCTGCAATCCCTCCACCTAGTAAGGAACTAGTCATTTCTTCCTCCATCCTCCCCAGCCATCTCACCTTCTCCTCAGAACTGTTCCTCCACATACAATCCTTTTTCTCCAGACACACACGGCCACATCATGTCCTATCCTGCTCCCACCTTCTAATATTCTGTCTGCTACTCCTCATCGCTGGTGACATATCCCCAAATCCCGGCCCTCCCCAACTCATCCCCACACTCATTTTTAACCCCCTGCCACGATCCTCCGCACGTTTTCCCATCCATGACAACCTCATACCCATTCATCCAGCCCCCACTCCACCGCTCGCCCTACCTGGAGCACTATGGAACGCACGCTCCATCTGCAACAAACTGACATTTATCCACGACCTCTTCATCACCAACAAACTCTCCTTCCTCGGCCTCACCGAAACCTGGCTCACCCCCTCTGACTCGGCCTCTCCAGCTGCGCTCTCCTATGGTGGATTCCACCTCTCTCACACCCCTCGCCCCAGCAACAAACGTGGTGGAGGAGTTGGATTGCTCCTGTCCGACACCTGCTCCTTCACTCCAATCCCGCTACCACCCTCCGCTACTCTTCCCTCGTTTGAGGTGCACTCTGTCCGTATCTACTCCCCCTCCAACCTCCAGCTGGCTGTCATCTACCGCCCCCCAGATCTAGCCATCACCACCTTTCTCGACCACTTCACCACCTGGCTACTTCATTTCCTCTCTGTCGACATCCCCACTATCATCATCTATCATCATCATCATCTATCATCTTCCCCACTATCAACTTTGAAGAGTTGGGGAAGAAAGTAAAGGAACTGGATGCACAGGTAGTTTTTTCTTCTATCCTTCCAGTAGATGGGCATGGCACCAGGAGATGGAACAGGATCCTTGATGCAAACAACTGGCTAAGACGATGGTGCAGACAACAAGGATTTGGATTCCTGGACCACGGTGTGAATTACTGGTATGATGGACTCCTCGCCAGAGACGGACTACACCTCAACAAACCTGGGAAACACACATTCGCCAGAAGACTCGCTACACTCATCAGGAGGGCGTTAAACTAGAAGAAGAGGGGACGGGAAGAAAAACATTAGACTCGAACAAAGACGACCCAGGAAAACATACTCAGAAGGGAGGTAAGAGCATTTCTAAAACAATCCACAGTGAGGAGATTGGAACAAAACAAAATCCTCTAAACTGCATGCTCGCAAACGCCAGAAGCCTGACAAACAAGATGGAAGAACTAGAAGCAGAAATATCTACAGGTAGCTTTGACATAGTGGGAATAACCGAGACATGGTTAGATGAAAGCTATGACTGGGCAGTTAACTTACAGGGTTACAGTCTGTTTAGAAAGGATCGTAAAAATCGGAGAGGAGGAGGGGTTTGTCTCTATGTAAAGTCTTGTCTAAAGTCCACTTTAAGGGAGGATATTAGCGAAGGGAATGAGGATGTCGAGTCCATATGGGTTGAAATTCATGGAGGGAAAAATGGTAACAAAATTCTCATTGGGGTCTGTTACAAACCCCCAAATATAACAGAAAGCATGGAAAGTCTACTTCTAAAGCAGATAGATGAAGCTGCAACCCATAATGAGGTCCTGGTTATGGGGGACTTTAACTACCCGGATATTAACTGGGAAACAGAAACCTGTGAAACCCATAAAGGCAACAGGTTTCTGCTAATAACCAAGAAAAATTATCTTTCACAAATGGTGCAGAATCCAACCAGAGGAGCAGCACTTTTAGACCTAATACTATCTAATAGACCTGACAGAATAACAAATCTGCAGGTGGTTGGGCATTTAGGAAATAGCGACCACAATATTGTGCAGTTTCACCTGTCTTTCACTAGGGGGACTTGTCAGGGAGTCACAAAAACATTGAACTTTAGGAAGGCAAAGTTTGACCAGCTTAGAGATGCCCTTAATCTGGTAGACTGGGACAATATCCTCAGAAATGAGAATACAGATAATAAATGGGAAATGTTTAAGAACATCCTAAATAGGCAGTGTAAGCGGTTTATACCTTGTGGGAATAAAAGGACTAGAAATAGGAAAAACCCAATGTGGCTAAACAAAGAAGTAAGACAGGCAATTAACAGTAAAAAGAAAGCATTTGCACTACTAAAGCAGGATGGCACCATTGAAGCTCTAAAAAACTATAGGGAGAAAAATACTTTATCTAAAAAACTAATTAAAGCTGCCAAAAAGGAAACAGAGAAGCACATTGCTAAGGAGAGTAAAACTAATCCCAAACTGTTCTTCAACTATATCAATAGTAAAAGAATAAAAACTGAAAATGTAGGCCCCTTAAAAAATAGTGAGGAAAGAATGGTTGTAGATGACGAGGAAAAAGCTAACATATTAAACACCTTCTTCTCCACGGTATTCACGGTGGAAAATGAAATGCTAGGTGAAATCCCAAGAAACAATGAAAACCCTATATTAAGAGTCACCAATCTAACCCAAGAAGAGGTGCGAAACCGGCTAAATAAGATTAAAATAGATAAATCTCCGGGTCCGGATGGCATACACCCACGAGTACTAAGAGAACTAAGTAATGTAATAGATAAACCATTATTTCTTATTTTTAGTGACTCTATAGCGACAGGGTCTGTTCCGCAGGACTGGCGCATAGCAAATGTGGTGCCAATATTCAAAAAGGGCTCTAAAAGTGAACCTGGAAATTATAGGCCAGTAAGTCTAACCTCTATTGTTGGTAAAATATTTGAAGGGTTTCTGAGGGATGTTATTCTGGATTATCTCAATGAGAATAACTGTTTAACTCCATATCAGCATGGGTTTATGAGAAATCGCTCCTGTCAAACCAATCTAATCAGTTTTTATGAAGAGGTAAGCTATAGACTGGACCACGGTGAGTCATTGGACGTGGTATATCTCGATTTTTCCAAAGCGTTTGATACCGTGCCGCACAAGAGGTTGGTACACAAAATGAGAATGCTTGGTCTGGGGGAAAATGTGTGTAAATGGGTTAGTAACTGGCTTAGTGATAGAAAGCAGAGGGTGGTTATAAATGGTATAGTCTCTAACTGGGTCGCTGTGACCAGTGGGGTACCGCAGGGGTCAGTATTGGGACCTGTTCTCTTCAACATATTCATTAATGATCTGGTAGAAGGTTTACACAGTAAAATATCGATATTTGCAGATGATACAAAACTATGTAAAGCAGTTAATACAAGAGAAGATAGTATTCTGCTACAGATGGATCTGGATAAGTTGGAAACTTGGGCTGAAAGGTGGCAGATGAGGTTTAACAATGATAAATGTAAGGCTATACACATGGGAAGAGGGAATCAATATCACCATTACACACTGAACGGGAAACCACTGGGTAAATCTGACAGGGAGAAGGACTTGGGGATCCTAGTTAATGATAAACTTACCTGGAGCAGCCAGTGCCAGGCAGCAGCTGCCAAGGCAAACAGGATCATGGGGTGCATTAAAAGAGGTCTGGATACACATGATGAGAGCATTATACTGCCTCTGTACAAATCCCTAGTTAGACCGCACATGGAGTACTGTGTCCAGTTTTGGGCACCGGTGCTCAGGAAGGATATAATGGAACTAGAGAGAGTACAAAGGAGGGCAACAAAATTAATAAAGGGGATGGGAGAACTACAATACCAAGATAGATTAGCGAAATTAGGATTATTTAGTCTAGAAAAAAGACGACTGAGGGGCGATCTAATAACCATGTATAAGTATATAAGGGGACAATACAAATATCTCGCTGAGGATCTGTTTATACCAAGGAAGGTGACGGGCACAAGGGGGCATTCTTTGCGTCTGGAGGAGAGAAGGTTTTTCCACCAACATAGAAGAGGATTCTTTACTGTTAGGGCAGTGAGAATCTGGAATTGCTTGCCTGAGGAGGTGGTGATGGCGAACTCAGTCGAGGGGTTCAAGAGAGGCCTGGATGTCTTCCTGGAGCAGAACAATATTGTATCATACAATTATTAGGTTCTGTAGAAGGACGTAGATCTGGGGATTTATTATGATGGAATATAGGCTGAACTGGATGGACAAATGTCTTTTTTCGGCCTTACTAACTATGTTACTATGTTACTATGTTATCATGGGTGATTTCAATATCCCCATTGACACTTCCACCTCAACTGCCTCTAAACTTCTATCACTGACTGCCTCCTTTGGCCTCACTCAATGGTCCTCTGAGGCCACTCACAAAGATGGCCACACACTAGACCTCATCTTCACCCGCCTCTGCTCCATTACTAATCTCATTAACACACCCCTCCCCCTGTCTGACCACAACCTACTGACATTCTCTTCCCTCTCCTCTCCTAATGTGCAACCCCCACTCCACAAACTCCCTCGCAGAAATCTCAAACATCTCAACTTACAATCACTCTCGGAGTCCCTTCTCCCTCTCACAGACATAGCCTCCCTTCATGACACCGATGCTGCTGCCACTTTTTATAACACCACAATAACAGCAACACTCAATTCGGCCGCCCCGCTCATGCATAGTAAAACTCGTACAATTAACAGGCAGCCCTGGCTGACCAGTCTGACCAAAGAATTGAGACGGGCTTCCAGGATTGCTGAGCGGAGATGGAAGCAATCCCGCTCTGCCGACCACTTCACTACATACAAGCAGTCCCTCGCCAGCTTCAAGTCTGCGCTCACTGCCGCAAAACAAACTTAATTCTTATCTCTCATATCCTCCCTGTTTCACAACCCTAAACAGCTTTTCAACACTTTCAATTCTCTACTCCGTCCCCCAGCACCTCCCCCCTCCCCCTTCATTTCTGCTGAAGACTTTGCCTCTTTCTTTAAACAGAAGATTGATACGATCAGAGAAAGCTTTGGCCCACAGCGCCCACTGCCCCTCTTATCTGCTCAACTCTGCTCCTCCAAAACCAGCTTCTCCACCATGACAGAAGATCAGCTCTCCACCCTCCTGTCAAGATCGCACCTCACCACCTGCACGCTTGACCCGCTCCCATCCCACCTCATCCCTAACCTTTCCATGGTCTTCATCCCAACCCTAACGCACCTCTTCAACCTCTCACTCACAACAGATGTCTTCCCCTCATCCTTCAAGCATGCCAAGATCACACCCATCCTCAAAAAGCCCTCCCTCAACCCAACCTCTGTGTCTAGCTATCGCCCGATATCTTTTCTCCCTTATGCCTCAAAATTGCTGGAGCAACACATCCATCTTGAACTGTCCTCCCACTTCTCCTCCTGCTCCCTCTTTGATCGATTACAATCAGGCTTCCGTTCCCATCACTCAACTGAAACTGCCCTAACTAAAGTCACTAATGACCTACTAACTGCCAGGAGCAAGCGACACTACTCTGTCCGCCTTCTCCTGGACCTGTCTTCTGCCTTTGACACTGTGGACCACTCCCTTTTGCTACAAATTCTCTCATCTCTTGGCATCACAGACTTGGCCCTTTCCTGGATCTCGTCATATCTGACAGACCGAACATTCAGCGTCTCCCTCCCCCACACCACCTCCTCACTTCGCCCCTTGTCAGTCGGTGTTCCTCAAGGCTCTGTTCTAGGACCCCTACTCTTCTCCATCTACACTTTCGACCTGGGACAGCTCATAGAATCCCACGGTATGCAGTACCATCTCTACGCTGATGACACGCAGATCTACCTATCCGGACCTGACCTCACCTCCTTACTTACCAAAATCCCGCACTGTCTGTCTGCTATTTCAGCCTTCTTTTCTGCTCGCTTTCTACAACTGAACATGGACAAAACAGAATTCATCATCTTTCCCCCATCTCACTCTACCCCTCCACCAGACCTATCCATCAATGTCAATGGCTGCTCACTTTCCCCAGTCCCACACGCCCGGTGCCTCTGGGTGATCCTCGACTCTGCCCTCTCTTTCAAGCCACATATCCAAGCCCTTGCCTCCTCCTGCCGTCTCAAACTCAAAAATATTTCCCGGATCCGTGCTTTCCTTGACCGCAACACCGCAAAAACGCTAGTGCATGCCCTTATCATCTCCCGCCTCGACTACTGCAACCTCCTACTCTCTGGACTCCCCTCTAGCACTCTGGCACCGCTCCAATCCATCCTACACTCTGCTGCCCGACTAATCTACCTGTCTCACTGCTATTCCCCAGCCTCTCCCCTATGTCAAGCCCTTCACTGGCTTCCTATCGCCCAGAGACTCCAGTTCAAAACCCTCACAATGACATACAAAGCCATCCACAACCTGTCTCCTCCATACATCTGTGACATGGTCTCCCTGTACCTACCTACACGCAACCTCCGATCCTCTTAAGACCTCCTTCTCTACTCCCCTCTCATCTCTTCTTCCCACAACCGCATCCAAGACTTCTCCCGTGCTTGCCCCATACTCTGGAACTCTCTACCCCAACACATCAGACTCTCGCCTACCATAGAAACCTTCAAAAAGAACCTGAAAGCCCACCTCTTCCGACAAGCCTACAGCCTGCAGTGATCCTGAAGTTACTGAACCGCCGCGCAACCTGCCCTACCCTCTCCTAGTGTTTCATCACCCATCTCCTGCAGACTGTGAGCCCTCGCGGGCAGGGTCCTCCCTCCTTATGTACCCGTGTGCCTGTTATCTGCTCATGTTTAATGTATTTGTCTATATTTGCCTCATATTCACATGTAAAGCGCCATGGAATAAATGGCGCTATAAAAATGTATAATAATAATAATAATAATAAATGGTGTGTGAGCATGTTCCTACAGACTTGTTCACTGTGCAAGTAGCCCATGTGTTCCTTTTTCCATAATTGTTCTCTTGTGTCTACAATACTAGGGAGTTACTCACCACTCCTCTTGGGCTATCTGCACAAAAGCTGTTCCACTCAGCATGTCCACATGGACTTTTCCTCTCTGAACCCTGTTCACACAGTTAATATACAGATGATCAGGTTTTTAAATACATCAGATAGGGATTGCATACATCAGTTAGGACTGCTCTGATATGGGTACACCTTGACGTTTGGTGGAGCAGCTTAGTATACATTTTTTGCAAAAAACGTATCAACCAAATACCCTGTTTTTTACATCTTTTTACTAGCACTTGCGGATTACTGTTATTTTTTGAAACTGAGTGTTTTTGGTTCCACTATGCTCTTTTGTGTCTTCAAGTTTCTTGGTTGTGTGTAAGCATGTTCCTACAGACTTGTTCACTGTGCAAGTAGCCCATGTGTTCCTGTTTCCATTATTGTTCTCTTGTGTCTACAAGACTAGGGAGTTACCCACCACTCCTCTTGGGCTATCTGAACAAAAGCTGTTCCACTCAGCATGTCCACAAGGACTTTTCCTCTCTGAACCCTGTTCACAAAGTTAATATACAGATGATCATGTTTTAAAATACATCAGATAGGGATTGCATACATCAGTTAGGACTGCTCTGATATGGGTATACCTTGACGTTTGGTGGAGCAGCTTAGTATACATTTTTTGCAAAAAAACGTATCAACCAAATATGGTTCTACTATGATCTTTTGTGTCTTACAGTCACTTAACATCAGGTAAAAAACTTTCCTTTCCCAAGATTATCTTGTCACACATATTTACATATATTGTGAGTGAATTACACCTGTTATTTACTCACCAATTACTTATGCGACTGTCTACTATGGATCTCATCAGAACACTGGTCTCACCTTATCCAATATGTGCACACCTTAATCTGCCTGAAGTGCCGTTTCACTTCTTTAACTTATTATATACTTTTCAAGCAACGGGTGCTAGTTGGTTACCAAACCAGACAGCTGGGAAATTTTTCATCATGTCTAGCCCTAGTGTCACATTATCTCGTTTATGTATTTATTTATTTTTACAAAGATGTATTTATTGTACTATTTTTTTCCTTTTTGTTTTTTTTTTTATTCTTTATTTAGATTTTTTAAAAATATCTTTACATTTTTTGCTAACTTTTGCAAACATTTTTACATTGTCCCAGGATGGATCATCAACTCCTAACTCACAGATCGCTGATATAATACTCTGCAGTACTTCTGCATTGTGGATCATTAGATCAGCATCTCACATGCAGGGAAGAGGTGTCAGCTCCTGCTCTGAGCACAAACTGACAGGCCACACTGTCCCTGTGGGACCCTGCTGCCATCTTTCGGCCCAGGGTTCACCATAGAAACTATTGGCATAATGCGATCACTTCGCCTTGTGCCGATCGGCGCATAGATGGAACTCCCTCCTTCTGCGATGTCCTGTGATGTTGATGTCACTATTGACAGTGGCATCATAGTGGTATAACACCTGTGATCAGTGCTGGCACAAATTGTGGGCGTTGCTGCAGGGATTCAGCTCTCACACTTGAATTTGATCTCTGGGGTGCACAGCAAGAGCTCGGCACCTTATATATATGGAAGTTTGTGGGAACTCAGCTCCCGTGGTGCCATTGAGCACATGTCGGGAAGGGGTTAAACAATATATTAGAAAAATATTATTTCACCCATGTCAGAGCTGAAAGCAGCAATGCAATACAGAACCGGTGAAATATCTGCAGTAAATAATAAAGTCTAAATTATTTGAACTTATTAACGCTTTAAATCAAATACATGTATGTGATTACAAGGTTAAGCTTTCTCTATATTGAGTAGATGCTGGCTATATCACATAGTCTGCATCTGAATCAAATAGCAGTGGCAGAAGCTGCGTGTGAGGACTCAAACCCAGCATCTCTGGTTCACCAAGTGGTAGTTATTCTGCTTGAGCTATTTAAACTAGCTGGACAGTCCTTTGCTAACCCAGATACTAGTATCAGTGTACTGTAAATCTCCTGATTGAACTCCTTAATTAAACACAGCATTGCACTCCTTCCTTGCAAAATTATTGATCTCCCAGCCTTTGGACAAGCTCTCCTTCTCCCTGCTGCTTCATCTAAGATTAGCATACGAGAAAAAAATTCCTTAAACTTATGGGATTAAATAACACTTCCAGTAACTCTATAATAGAGTATGCACATCAACAAAAGTCCTTTATAAGCTATTTAAAGCAAAAGAGTATATTTGGAAAAATATATATTTTATTTTATTACAAAATTTAAAACAATACACATTTAAAATTCAGAGCAACACTCACTAAGCAGGCGAAAAATCACTCAAGGGGAAAATGTACACCATAATTTCTGAATTGTATTCACAAGGGTCACTATATATAGTTAAACCAATTAATTCATCACATATATAAAGTGCAACATGCTGTCTGCCTCACATTCCCTCTACAGGCAAGGTACACACCATAATTATATATAAAGTTACACCCATTAGTTAATTACATGCATAAATGTGCTGTCTGCCTCACATTCCCTTTACGGGCAAAATACACACCATAACCTATTAGTCTAATGATCCCATAAATAGGAATTCAAATGAATAGTATAGTGCATAATGAAGAACCCAAAGGCATCTGTAATGAAGTGCCCATACAGTGCAATTAATGTGCCGTGATCATATGCAGACAATCAAAAAGCAGCGAACCCTGTACTTATATATATGCAGGCTTGGGGAAACTCTTTGCTGCTTATCCCTAGAATGCGTGACCATAGAAATCTACACTATTACGTACCTGGGGCCTTTGAGGTCTGTTTTCAAATAACATGGAATAACTCAAAAAAAATTTTTTTTCAAAGTTATTTGAAAGTAAGCATGCATTCCCACTAGCTCTGGGGTCCGCCTGGACGGGATTTCGTAATGGATCTGACCTCCTGGTGACCCTGGCTAAGGCTGGTAGAACGCGTACCTGGGGCCTCGCAGGCCTGTCAGGTTACTTTTTTATTATTTTCTGTAAAACTACTTTAGTTACAATTTTGAAACTCTAGGCATTCCTCAGCTATATAGTTGTTAGTATTTTCCAGTTGTTCGTATATTTTTATGTTATAGGCATTTCGTATAGCAACACTTTTTTTGTGACTACCCCATATTCACGTACCTGGGGCCTTTTAGGCCTGTGTGCAAATAACATGGAATAACTCAAATAAAAATACTTTTCAAAGTTTATTTTAAATTTGCAAAGTAAGGATGCATTCCCACTAGCGCTGGGGTCCACCAGGAGGGGATCCGTAATGGATCTGACCTCTTGGTGACCTCAGCTAAGGCTGGTGGAATCCCGGCATTCCATCAGCCTTAGCTGGAGTTACCAGGAGGTCAGATCCATTATGGATCCCATTCTGGTGAACCCCAGCGCTACTTGGAACATAACCTAAGATGTGTATAATTCAAAAAAAAATTATGTACATAAAACAACAAAAATGTAACTAAACGGGCACGCCCAATATATTCACTCAGTACAATTTTTTATGATGGATACATTTTTTCTTATAAAAAGTTTTTACATAAAGTCTGTAGCAAACTTGGTGCAGGAATATTTATTTTCCACTTTACATATTCCCCCGACAATTCTTGCATATTATTTTTTCTTCAGAATGTTCCCTGCATACATTTTGTCCGCAAGTAGAACAGAAACGCTCCGATTTTCTTTCTTTCTTTGCTGGACAAATATAGCAGCGCTTTCTTTTTTTTTCTCTTTGCTCTGGCTGTTCCTGAAAGCATATTCTACATCGGATCATTGCCTCTGTAATTTGCCTTGATAAGCATTTTGTGCTGCTTCTCTCTAGCATAGTAGGCATCAAAAGTTCATAACAAAGTTCTGTCAAAAATAGAAGTCTCTTGTCATTCCTGTTGGCATGGAATTCTGGATTAGTTTGACAATAAACAATATAGCTATTGAGGGATGACACATCAAGGATATTGGAAAAAAGGGCAACAGGCCAACGTTTAGTCTGCCTTTTACACGAATATTCAGTAATCATTTCGTCCATCTTGTCGACACCTCCTTTTGTCTTATTATAATGAAGTATAATTTCAGGTTTTTGTTTCCTGTCATTGGTGTCAATACTTTCATCGTGATGCATTGTGCTCAGTAATATCACAGATTTTTCTTTCTTGGCTTTATAGGACACCATTGTTGCCTCATTGCAGAAACCGAATACGCTCTCGTAGATTGGTCGCTGTGCATTGTGCTTCATTATTGGTGGAATTTCGCGGCGGTTTGGTCTCATTGTACCAACAAGTGTTAGTTGTTTCTGAAGCAAAAAATTGGCCAGTTCTAAATTAGTAAAATAATTATCCATAGTGATATTTTTTCCAGAATGGAAAATTGGTAAAGCTAGTGTTTTCACTATGTTGGAACATAGATCTTTCTGGACTGGAGCGTCAGCTTCTTTTCCACAGTAAATCATGCCATTCATCCCATAATAAGTTGCTGAATCGCACATCCAGAAAATTTTTATGCCGTATTTAGCTGGCTTACTGGGCATATATTGGATAAATTTGCAACGTCCCCTAAAGGCAAGAAGTTGTTCGTCCACTGTCACATATTCGCTAGAATTGTAAAGTTTGTAACAGTTCTTGATAAAAAGATTCCATATATAGCTAATAGGCGCTAATTTATCGGTTGCCAACCTCACAGGCTGAGTTCTCTTTTCATCAAAACGAATGCATCTCCGAATAGCCTCAAATCTATCTACGGACATAGTGGCTTTGTAATGTGGATCTGCAAATGGGTTCAGAAATAACTCTCTGATTGGCACATCATATGATTTAGTCGACCCTGCCAGAAGAGTAAGGCAAATATAGGCATATAGTTCCTCTTTAGTTAAATTTTTCCAAGTTTTTTTTTTTTTCCGAAGCAATACGTTTACCTTCCACATTCGTACACAAAACTACCTCATCTGCAATATCATCTGAAACAAATTTACTGAAAACATCTTTTTTGGACATGAATTGGGAAATTCCGACAGCTCCTTGAGGAACTCTAATAATGTTATGTGATGGGGTGCGTGCATGAGCCACAGCAGTACTGTTCCAAAAAACATTTGTTTTAGATGTTCTACTTGCACATTCTGCTGGATCCATTACTTCTTCATCATCTGAGGAATCGCTTTACGATGAAGTTGATACATTAGCTGGTGGAATATAGTCTTCATCCGACAAAGAAATGTCATTGTCTTCATCACTATTGAAAATAATCGCCTCAATTTCTTGGACAGTCAATCCCCTTGATGTAGACTGTGCCATTGTAATCTTAGATGTGAGTAAACTAAAATGAAAAGTAAAAAATAAAGATTACAATCAGGCTTGTGCACTATACACTGTGTGTGCTAAGACTTTGTTAGTGTTTGTGTGCTTAGGGTAAAGTACAGCCCCCCTACTCTTACCTTCAACAGATCACTTTCTTGTAAGTGCAGTAGAAGCCTCTGGTTTTGGAGCTCAGAAAGGTTCTTTGTTACAGACCAAAGAAAGCTGACTTCTTCCTCCAAAGTCTCTCCAGCACCTAGGATTTAGGACTAAAGGACCTGTACTGACATCATAATCACGTTACTTTGTGAGGGGAAACTCCCTTCCAGGATCACATTACCATGTCAGGCAGAATCCACACTCTTCCCAGCAACAGCCATCCACCAATAGTCATAAAGACTGAGTCATAAGTTCTTCCCCAACAACAGTACAGACAAAAAGACTGAGGAGTACATGTAAACCAAAGCAGGCCTCAAAGGCCCCATGTACGTGAATCTGGGGTAGTCACAAAAAAAGCGTTGCTATACGAGATGCTTATAACATAAAAATATATGAACAACTGGATATTACTAACAACTATATACCTGAGGATTACCTTGAGTTTCAAAATTCTAACTAATGTAGTTTTACAGATAATAGAAAACAAGTAACCTAGCAGGCCTGCGAGGCCCCAGGTACGCGTTCTAGGGTTGTATGTAAGTACAGGGTTCGCTGCTTTTTGATTGTCTGCATATGATCACAGCACATTAATTGCACTGTATGGGCACGTCATTACAGATGCCTTTGGGTTTTTCATTATGCACTATACTTTTCATATGAATTCCTATTTATGGGATCATTAGACTATTAGGTTATGGTTTCTAATTTGCCCGTAGAGGGAATGTGAGGCAGACAGCATGTTGCACCTTATATATGTGATGATGATGAATCAATTGGTTTAACTATATATAGTGACCCTTGTGAATACAATTTAGAAATTATGGTGTAGATTTTCCCCTTGAGTGATTTTTCGCCTGCTTAGTGAGTGTTGCTCTGAATTTTAAATGTGTATTGTTTTGAATTTTGTAAAAAATAAAATATATATTTTTCCAAATATACTCTTTGGTCCTTTTCCTTTAAATAGCTTATAAAGGAATTTTATTTATTGATGTGCTTCATCTAAGAGTATACTGCTGCTACCGTGTACAGACCTCTGGCTATTCCTCGCTATGCAACCTGCTGATTCTTCAGCAATACAACTAATCCAACCCAAGTCAGTCCATAACACTGAGCTCCAATTGCTGCTATTAACCATTTATTTGCTGATGGCAATCTCTGAAAGCAGATTTTAAATTGAACTCATGCCAGTGCTCATGTCCCCCATGACATGACTGCAAGGCACTGATGCATTATCATGGCAGCCAGGGGTCTTCTGAAGTGCCCCATCTCTGCCATCTTGGTACTCCTATGAGCTTCGTAGGAGACCAAGACATTCGCTATATACTGCAACACTGTGGATCAAGTCCCCTAAAGATAATACAAAAATTACATTAATAATACAAAATTACAAATATAAAAAAATAGTCATTTGAAATCTATCATCTCCTCATTAAAAATAATGAAATTTAAAAAAATGGTGTTTCAAAATATAAAACTATTCTATTTTGTAATGGTCCTAATGAGAATTTAGGTTTTTTTTTAGTTGTCACTAGAGTTGAGAGCAATATTTGAATCAGTCTGCTCAGGCTTTTTATCCTGAGAAATTTCATTAGTAGAGAAGTTATTCTCTGAAAATGTAATCAGAGATGTGCACAGTTTTGCTTCACTCTATGCTATTGAACAGCCTGGAGTTGATGACATACAATTGAAACCAGCGCATTACATGACTTCATGCTGCCGGTCACAGATTCAACTGCGCCGGTGTGAGATTTTGAGCACTGGGTGGGTGACGTAGACATTTCATCTACTTCCATTCAGATAGAAGAAGCGGCATTTGAGAGAACCAGGGCGGCGCTGATAGCAATCTCGATTTGCCCATCATTGAACAGGACCACACAAATTAAGTACAGCGAGGGACATGTATTAAACATTTTTTCAGCGGTATGAAGGGGAACCTATGTGGACATAAAAAGATTGTAGGAACCCCATTTGCATGATTTTAACCCCTTTACCCCCAAGGGTGGTTTGCACGTTAATGACCGGGCCAATTTTTACAATTCTGACCACTGTCCCTTTATGAGGTTATAACTCTGGAACGCTTCAATGGATCCTGGTGATTCTGACATTGTTTTCTCGTGACATATTGTACTTCATGACAATGGTAAAAATTATTTGATAGTACCTGCGTTTATTTGTGAAAAAAACGGAAATTTGGCGAAAATTATGAAAATTTCGCAATTTTCCAACTTTGAATTTTTATGCAATTAAATCACAGAGATATGTCACACAAAATACTTAATAAGTAACATTTCCCACATGTCTACTTTACATCAGCACAATTTTGGAACCAAAATTTTTTTTTGTTAGGGAGTTATAAGGGTTAAAAGTTGACCAGCAATTTCTCATTTCTACAACACCATTTTATTTTAGGGACCACATCTCATTTGAAGTCATTTTGAGGGGTCTATATGATAGAAAATACCCAAGTGTGACACCATTCTAAAAACTTCACCCCTCAAGGTGCTCAAAACCATATTCAAGAAGTTTATTAACCCTTCTGGTGCTTCACAGGAATTTTTTGAATGTTTAAATAAAAATGAACATTTAACTTTTTTTCACAAAAAATTTAATTCAGCTCCAATTTGTTTTATTTTACCAAGGGTAACAGGAGAAAATGGACCCCAAACATTGTTGTACAATTTGTCCTGAGTATGCCAATACCCCACATGTGGGGGTAAACCACTGTTTGGGCGCATGGCAGAGCTCGGAAGCGAAGGAGTGCCATTTGACTTTTCAATGCAAAATTGACTGGAATTGAGATGGGACGCCATGTTTCGTTTGGAGAGCCCCTGATATGGCTAAACATTGAAACCCCCCACAAGTGACACCATTTTGGAAAGTAGACCCCCTAAGGAACTTATCTAGAGGTGTGGTGAGCACTTTGACCCAACAAGTGCTTCACAGAAGTTTATAATGTAGAACCGTAAAAATAAAAAATCATATTTTTTCACAAAAATTATCTTTTCGCCCCCAATTTTTTATTTTCCCAAGGGTAAGAGAAGAAATTGGACCCCAAAAGTTGTTGTACAATTTGTCCTGAGTACGCTGATAGCCCATATGTGGGGGTAAACCACTGTTTGGGCGGATGGGAGAGCTCGGAAGGGAAGGAGCGCCGTTTGACTTTTCAATGCAAAATTGACAGGAATTGAGATGGGACGTCATGTTGCGTTTGAAGAGCCACTGATGTGCCTAAACATTGAAACCCCCCACAAGTGACACCATTTTGGAAAGTAGACCCCCTAAGGAACTTATCTAGAGGTGTGGTGAGCACTTTGACCCACCAAGTGCTTCACAGAAGTTTATAATGTAGAACCGTAAAAATAAAAAATTATATTTTTTCACAAAAATTATCTTTTTGCCCCCAATTTTTTATTTTCCCAAGGGTAAGAGAAGAAATTGGACCCCAAAAGTTGTTGTACAATTTGTCCTGAGTACGCTGATACCCCATATGTGGGGGTAAACCACTGTTTGGGTGGATGGGAGAGCTCGGAAGGGAAGGAGCGCTGTTTGACTTTTCAAAGCAAAATTGACAGGAATTGAGATGGGACGCCATGTTGCGTTTGAAGAGCCACTGATGTGCCTAAACATTGAAACCCCCCACAAGTGACACCATTTTGGAAAGTAGACCCCCTACGGAACTTATCTAGAGGTGTGGTGAGCACTTTGACCCACCAAGTGCTTCACAGAAGTTTATAATGCAGAGCCGTAAAAATAAAACAAAATTTTTTTCCCACAAAAATTATTTTTTTAGCCCCCAGTTTTGTATTTTCCTGAGGGTAACAGGAGAAATTGGACCCCAAAATTTGTTGCCCAATTTGTCCTGAGTGCGATGATACACCATATGTGGGGGGAACCACTGTTTGGGCACATGGGAGGGCTCAGAAGGGAAGGAGTGCCATTTGAATGCAGACTTAGATGGAATGGTCTGCAGGTGTCACATTGCGTTTGCAGAGCCCCTAATGTACCTAAACAGTAGAAACCCCCCACAAGTGACACCATTTTGGAAAGTAGACCCCCTTAGGAACCTATCTAGATGTGTGCTGAGCGCTTTGACCCACCAAGGGCTTCACAGAAGTTTATAATGGAGAGCCGTAAAAATAAAACAAAAATTTTTTCCCACAAAAATTATTTTTTAGCCCCCAGTTTTGTATTTTCCCGAGGGTAACAGGAGAAATTCGACCCCACAATTTGTTGTCCAATTTGTCCTGAGTGCGCTGATACCCCATATGTGGGGGGGGAACCACTGTTTGGGCGCATGGGAGGGCTCGGAAGGGAAGGAGCTCCATTTGGAATGAGGACTTAGATGGAATGGTCTGCAGGTGTCACATTGCATTTGCAGAGCCCCTAATGTACCTAAACAGTAGAAACCTCCCACAAGTGACACCATTTTGGAAACTAGACCCCCTAAGGAACTCATCTAGATGTGTTGTGATAGCTTTGAACCCCCAAGTGTTTCACTACAGTTTGTAACGCAGAGCCGTGAAAATTTAAAAAAAAAATCTTTCCCCCAAAATTATTTTTTAGCCCCCAGTTTTGTATTTTCCCGAGGGTAAGAGGAGAAATTCGACCGCAAAAGTTGTTGTCCAATTTGTCCTGAGTACGCTGATACCCCGTATGTTGGGGGAAACCACCGTTTGAGCGCATGGCAGAGCTCGGAAGGGAAGGAGCGCCATTTGGAATGCAGACTTAGATGGAATGGTCTGCAGACGTCACATTGCGTTTGCAGAACCCCTAATGTACCTAAACAGTAGAAACCCCCCACAAGTGACCCCATATTGGAAACTAGACCCCCCAGGGAACTAATCTAGATGTGTTGTGAGAACTTTGAACCCCCAAGTGTTTCACTACAGTTTATAACGCAGAGCCGTGAAAATAAAAAATCTTTTTTTTTCCCACAAAAAATATGTTTTAGCCCCGAGTTTTGTATTTTCCCAAGGGTAGCAGGAGAAATTGGACCCCAAAAGTTGTTGTCCTATTTGTCCTGAGTACGCTGATACCCCATATGTTGGGGTAAACCCCTGTTTGGGCACACGGGAGAGCTCGGAAGGGAAGAAGCACTGTTTTACTTTTTCAACGCAGAATTGGCTGGAATTGAGATCGGACGCCATGTCGCGTTTGGAGAGCCCCTGATGTGCCTAAACAGTGGAAACCCCCCAATTATAACTGAAACCCTAATCCAAACACATCCCTAACCCTAATCCCAACAGTAACCCTAACCACACCTCTAACCCTGACACACCCCTAACCCTAATCCCAACCCTATTCCCAACCGTAAATGTAATCTAAACCCTAACTGTAACTTTAGCCCCAACCCAAACTGTAGCCCTAGCCCTAACCCTAGCCCTAACCCTAATCCTAACCCTAGCCCTAACCCTAGCCCTAACCCTAGCCCTAACCCTAACCCTAGCCCTAGCCCTAGCCCTAACCCTAACCCTAGCCCTAACCCTAGCTTCAACCCTAACCCTAACCCTAGCCCTAACCCTAACCCTAACCCTAGCCCTAACCCTAGCCCTAACCCTAGCCCTAACCCTAACCCTAACCCTAGCCCTAACCCTAGCCCTAACCCTAGCCCTAACCCTAGCCCTAACTCTAACCCTAGCCCTAATGGGAAAATGGAAATAAATACATTTTTTTAATTTTTCCCTAACTAAGGGGGTGATGAAGGGCGGTTTGATTTACTTTATAGCGGGTTTTTAGCGGATTTTTATGATTGGCAGCCGTCACACACTGAAAGACGCTTTTTATTGCAAAAAATATTTTTTGCGTTACCACATTTTGAGAGCTATAATTTTTCTATATTTTGGTCCACAGAGTCATGTGAGGTCTTGTTTTTTGCGGGACGAGTTGATGTTTTTATTGGTAACATTTTCGGGCACGTGACATTTTTTGATCGCTTTTTATTCCGATTTTTGTGAGGCAGAATGACCAAAAACCAGCTATTCATGAATTTCTTTTGGGGGAGGCGTTTATACCGTTCCGCGTTTGGTAAAATTGATGAAGCAGTTTTATTCTTCGGGTCAGTACGATTACAGCGACACCTCATTTATATCATTTTTTTATGTTTTGGCGCTTTTATACGATAAAAACTATTAATAGAAAAAATAATTATTTTTGCATCGCTTTATTCTCAGGACTATAACTTTTTTATTTTTTTGCTGATGATGCTGTATGGCGGCTCATTTTTTGCAGGACAAGATGACGTTTTCAGCGGTACCATGGTTAGTTATATCTGTCTTTTTGATCGTGTGTTATTCCACTTTTTGTTCGGCGGTATGATAATAAAGCGTTGTTTTTTGCCTCGTTTTTTTTTTTTTTTTCTTACGGTGTTTACTGAAGGGGTTAACTAGTGGGCCAGTTTTATAGGTCGGGCCGTTACGGACGCGGCGATACTAAATATGTGTACTTTTATTGTTTTTGTTTTTTTATTTAGATAAAGAAATGTATTTATGGGAATAATATTTTTTTTTTTTTTTTCATTATTTTGGAATATTTTTTTAAATTTTTTTTTACACATTTGAATTTTTTTTTTTTTACTTTTTTACTTTGTCCCAGGGGGGGACATCACAGATCAGTGATCTGACAGTTTGCACAGCACTCTGTCAGATCACTGATCTGACATGCAGCGCTGCAGCCTTCACAGTGCCTGCTCTGAGCAGGCTCTGTGAAGCCACCTCCCTCCCTGCAGGACCCGGATCCGCGGCCATCTTGGATCCGGGGCTGGAAGGAGCAGGGAGGGAGGTGAGACCCTCGCAGCAACGCGATCACATCGCGTTGCTGCGGGGGGCTCAGGGAAGCCCGCAGGGAGCCCCCTCCCTGCGCGGTGCTTCCCTGTACCGCCGGCACATCGCGATCATCTTTGATCGCGGTGTGCCGGGGGTTAATGTGCCGGGGGCGGTCCGTGACCGCTCCTGGCACATAGTGCCGGATGTCAGCTGCGATAAACAGCTGACACCCGGCCACGATCGGCGGCGCTGCCTCCGTGAGCGCTGCCGATCGCATATGACGTACTATTGAGTCCTTGGGAAGTAAAGCCCACCCCACATGGACGCAATAGTACGTCTAATGGCAGAAAGGGGTTAAAGGTGATAATCAGGTTTATAAGGCTTAAAACAGGTGAAAATTTTTACCTGCGGATTATCTGCATCTAATACAAATCTATGGGAAAAATCTACACACTCGCAAAAGAAATTGACATGCTTCCGGATTTGAAACACACACACTGCTAGTCTGAGTTAAAAAGAAACACAGTAGGAATGAGATTTCTAGAAGTCCCATCCACTTTGCTGGAACCATAAGATGTTGCGTTTTTGGTGAAGCGAAAATATGCAGCACCAAAAACTCACTGAAAGCTTATCGTGGGAATACAGCCAGAGAAACTTTCTACCTTCTTTGCAATGGTTAACTGATTTATAAGCATTCCATAAAGTAAATGAAAGAATGAAAGTGGCACTCATGGACCCATAGAAGCGCATGTGCGCGAAACGGACGTCGTTCAGTCTTTCACTCCCCGCACTCCTCTCCTCACCTGCTGCCGCAGAAATATGTCTGTAACTTGCTAACTGCAAATAAAGGACAGCACTTCTACTGCTTTGAAAGGTGAGTGCCACTTTAATTCTTTCATTTATTCTATGGACTGTGAATTTCATATGTTGAGCAACGCCCATGTCAGTAGTTGACCTCGGAATGCCCTGATCTTTAAAGGATCCAATAACTCTACACATCTCTATGAAACACACAGGATTCGGTGCCGTTCATACCCACTTTTTTCTTGAAGAACTTTGATTTATAAGCATGTAACCAATATAAATCACATCTTCCGCATAACAGTATACTACCGTGCAATAATGTTTTCAGCTGTTATTTCAATATATTTAATATAATGTGATGTTTAGCTGATCTGTAATTTATGCACTATTCATAGTACAAACTATGAAATCCTTTACGAAACAAGTTACATAAAACTCTCACAATGCTGTGTCCCTATTCAAATTCTTTGAAGATATTTGGACAAGGTGACTTTTTTGTTCTTTTGGTTACCTTGTGTCACCTTTCCTCCCACTCGAATAGCTTTTGTATGCTTTGTTGCTAGGTAATATTAAATCTGAAATAAAGTCCGCTTTGGCTTTTTCCAAATCAGTTTTGCCTATAATGATGAATAAGTATTTGACAAATTGTATAGAACCACATTTTTTATTATACATTTTACAAAGCAGTGATTCAACATGTCGTTAAATACTCTCTGTAATTCTTTCTAATTAGACAAACATTAGACAATATAACTTTTTTTTACACAAAATCTAAAATTATTTTTTTTCCCATTATTCTTATTTTTGTTAGGTAAATTTAAATAAAATTGCTTTACATAGAGTGACCGTCATCAGAACATAATTGTAAGTAAGAAGTGAAGCTTAGATTAAGATAACATTGTAAGAATTGGTAGCTCTTCTACTGTGATGTAATCTGCACAGGAAACATACATACTTGCCTTGGTGTCGGACTTATGGTGTTCTTTGGTCAAAAGCTACAAATCTGCAATCATTATGAAGCAGTTACCAGGATGTAGTAATGGTCGGAGGTAGAACAAGGGTTAACAGAGGGATTTAATGTAACAGCGTTACTCCACACAAGGAGAGGATAAATGGAGGGGAGGATGAACAAGTTATACTGTAATTGGTAAACTTAAGGGCAACAGTTGTGGGATTGAGTAGGGTAAAGTTCAAAGGTATCAAAATTTACAGATCTGACGTGGATGAGGAACAGTCTCTGCGACGATGGCAGTGACGTCCTGGCTTGAACACTTAAGGATCCAGAGTTGTCCTGGTCTGGAAGAGGTCCTGGATCCTGATGTCATCGGTGGTCCTGGGATGAACGGTTGTGGATCCTGGATCCAAGAGGAGAACCGCTGGAGAGGTGAAAGTCCATTCTTTTAAGCACAAACACAGCGCTGCAGTATGCGGGTGCAGATATATCAGGCAGCTGTATTCGGTCTGCAGCCTGGTTGCTCCGTCTCAAGGTATGCCCGCTGCGGTCAGGTCGTGAAGAGGCATCACTGACGCTCAGTGGCGTTACGGGGCACACCAGGGTCAGCTCTCTTCCTTACAATTATGTGACTGCAGACTAATGAATCCTCTCATCACGTACAATGCATGCTGTGAGGATTCTCCGATGCTGGCACTGTGATTAAAGTATGCGATTTGCATACATGAGCTCATGTGTTGACTAGATGAGTTCGGCCGCTCTCAATGCAACTGTACTGAGTGAGGCCAGACATGTTTAGTCAGAATGTGACTGGAATTAGGCAAATAATATACTTGTCGCTACATGACTTCCTTCTCCGTGCAGCAGCTGCGGGGAATTCTCACTCAGTGCAGTGTAAGTGACGTGAGGATTCACAAGTCTGCAGTCACATAGAGTGATTGCAGATGTTTTGCCTAAGACTAGAGATGAGCGAATAATTCAATGTTCGGTTTTGATTACGATCGCATTACGAGTTGCAAAATATGCCGAATTATTCATAGAATATTTGCCAAACGTAGCTGAATACCATTGGAGTTAATGGGAGGCAAAAATAAACACATACACAACACCTTCAAATGAGCCCAAAAGCTATACACAGCAAATAGTTTTTGCAAGAATGGAGACGTAAAACGTAACCTTTACTTCGTAGTCTTATATAAAAAGAAAAACAAAATATAAACGAACAGTACCACTAAGGTGCTAGTGCTGACATATATCACGAACAAACATGAAAACGAAACACCCCATAAAAATACTACCGGCCCCTTATCCAGGGCCACAAACTGGTCACCAATTCAATAAAACGAATGTATACACCCGACTACTCATAGAGTCTACCATACCGTATAAGCGAAGCACTCCCCTTACCTAAACATCTGCGGCAGGGATACCATATATCATCATGTGCACCAAGAATGGTACACCATATGGACACAATTAGAGGCAGAGACACCCCTGTGGCCAACCACATAAATAGAGTACACCAAGGTAATCTTAAGGCCGTTAAATTTATGGGGATAGACAAAGTATATCAGCCCCAAAGAGGTGGTGATTGGGATAGGAACATCTTGCAAAGAGAAAGCAAGTGGATATTTCGACTGAAGACTACAACACCACATGGCCTCAATGACCAACTGAGCTTTTCTTCCTTCCTGTAAGGATAGGGTGTACCAGGGCATCTCCTATTTAGGGACAGCCGCCGTCGAGTGGGGGCGCCACTGCGCAGGTCTAGGGTGCCAACCTCCGCGTGAGGTAGGATCAAGATAGAGAGGGTGTAACAGGGGTGAGTGCAGGATCACTCCTTTTCTATCTTTCCCTCTCTTTAGGGTCTGCCGTGTCACTTTATGTTGAACATGTATTATAGTATTATTTCATTTTTTTTTTTTTTTTTTTTTTTTTGGGTTCAGGTGTCTATTGATAAATGATGATAAAAATGCTTTTTTTGCCTTCCATGTTGGTATCGGTAACTTTTTTATAGGGATAGTTTTTTTGTACCCGTACATGCCGTATTCGGCTTTAGGGTAGTTTGTACCTGTCTCACAAGAGGAGGGGGCAGCATGAATGGTCCATTAGGGATTGAGGACCATGTATCTGCGCCTTACTCCTTAATAAATGTATATGCACGTACCCCCGTGTTGCTATTATGGCAAACGTCCGGAAATAACGCTCTTTAAAACTGAGTAGTAGCGTCTCGGTTGCCGGGGAGACGTGCGCATCACGAGTTGGTGCATGCGCCGTGATATATCCGAGGTTTGACACGTCACGGGTTTCCTGGGGCCGGCCAGATTCGTGCGCGCTGACGTCTGTCATCGGCGCCCGCCTGGACCGGAAGTAGGAGCCCGGGCGTCCGGAAGTGCGCGCCCACGTGTGTCGGCTTTTTTGTTATAAGGACCGACCGCCAGTAAGTACACTAGCGATTGCTCACCACTATGCCATAATCCCATGATGAACCCATTCAGGGAGAAACGCGTCGGGAGGCATACTTCTAGCCAGATGTCGTTAGGCGGATGATCCATAGAAACCGCCAGAGGGTCCGGCTACATATCTAATATCTGCAGAAGGACTATGATAAGACTTCAGTACCAGCAGATGAGTATATAAGCGCATATGTATTAAGAAACACAAGATTTAATCCCACTAGATGGCACTTTAGACACACACCGTGATTATTGCCCGGTATTTGGGGACGGTGTTACTGTTTGTCTGGTCTCTTGTTTGGGAGATATTTGTTTCTCATAAGTATATGCTCGTTTAACTGCATTATTATGCGTATGGTACATTATATAGCATATCGTATGTTTACATTGCCATTTTTGGGTCTTACTTACATTGGTTATACACCTTGTTTAGAGGAGCTCCACCGATAACTTTACTCCGTGATACCTGCCACCATATGGTGTACCATTCTTGGTGCACATGATGATATATGGTATCCCTGCCGCAGATGTTTAGGTAAGGGGAGTGCTTCGCTTATACGGTATGGTAGACTCTATGAGTAGTCGGGTGTATACATTCGTTTTATTGAATTGGTGACCAGTTTGTGGCCCTGGATAAGGGGCCGGTAGTATTTTTATGGGGTGTTTCGTTTTCATGTTTGTTCGTGATATATGTCAGCACTAGCACCTTAGTGGTACTGTTCGTTTATATTTTGTTTTTCTTTTTATATAAGACTACGAAGTAAAGGTTACGTTTTACGTCTCCATTCTTGCAAAAACTATTTGCTGTGTATATCTTTATCTTTTTGGTTTTTGATTTTTTTCTTAAGCCAGGCTTATTTGAGCCCAAAAGCTGCCAAAACACATTAAATTAGGGGCAGACAACAGGAAAGTGGCATCAATTCAACCACAGTACAAATTTTAGAATGGCACACCAGCAATCAGCTGTGCATGAAGTATCAGGTTAAATTAACTTCAACTTCAAATTAAGACGAGGTGGGCGAGGCATGAAGGAGACCCAACAAGGAGTATGCACATTTCAAAAAAATTATTTTCAAACACCACCAAAATGGCATCAATTTCAATAGAGTATAACTAGTACAATGGACTCCGACTTCTCTTCTACTACAGCCAACTCATCAGATTGAGACCCTATCCAGAGTCTTCAAAAGTAAAAAAATTAGGGCCTAACACCACTGAAGTGACATCAATTTCACCATAGTAGAAATAGTACAATGGGAACCGACATCTCTTCCATTACAGGCAAGCCAGCAGATGTAGACCCAATCAAGAGACTCCTTATTTCCAAAGTGGCATCAATTTGGCCAGAGTAGAAATAGTATATTAGGGACCTACACCTTTTCCACTACAGCAAACCCAGCATATGGAGACCCAAGCAGAAATCTTCAAATGTGAAATAATTAGGGTCAGACACCACCATGATGTCATCAAGTTAACCACAGTAGAAATAGGATAATAGGGACCAACACCTCTTCAACTACAGCCAACCCAGTAGGTGGAGATCCAACCAGGAGTGTTCACATTTCCACAAATCACTGTTAACATCTGCAGCAGCAGCAGCAACAGGCACAGAATCCACACTAAAGACATCACAGACTGCAATTACGCAAGATCAATGAAGCACACTAAAAACTACATTGCCTAGTCTGTACAGTCTATGATTGGGGTGCAAAAGTCCTGGGAGATCCATGACTTGTTCATCTTGATGAAAGTTAGCTGGTCTTAGTCTAGGGGTTGTGTTTATCCATCAGGACACCACCAGCAGCGCTGAAGACGCATTCTGAGAGAAAGCTGGCTGCCAGGCATGATAACACCTCCAAGCGTGACAGGCAAGATCAGGTCACTCATCCATTTTTGAAGACCAAAATGTAAAAGTGTCCAAACCCTTCCTGGTGGTATTGATATTGAGTTCTAGATACTCCGGTACCATCCATTCCAGTCGTTCATCATGTGTCAGGCTTGGAGTCTGATATGCTGGTGTGCAATCTGGTCTAAAAAATATTTGAAAGGACTCACAGAAATTGCTTATGCCACTTGCGCTGCTGATGCTAATGTTTTGATGTTGATGAATTGACATGCCCGAGGTGGGAAGTCTAGAGCTGCGATGCACACTGTATTCCTCACTACTGTCTTGGGAAAAACCTCTCTTAAGGCTGTGTAAAAGCGTGTTTCGATACTCCAGCGTTCTCGGGTCCTTTTCCAGGAAGCTTTTAGCAAAATGGCAACCCAGTAGTTAGCACTAATTTGAATCATAGCTATGCAGTGATCATGTTGCAGAAAGTGCAGCAAGAAGTCACTCATACGTCAGGCTCATCTATGAGGTCCAAGCCCATGCTGTGTTTGTGGCTGGGTAACATTGATGCTTGTTTCCTTTATCTCTCCCGCCAACCATGAACAACAAAGAGGGGATGATTATCTTCTTTAACTTCTGATAGTTCCTCGCCCATCACCTCTTCCTCCTCCATTTATTCCTCTACTCTTGCACTTTCACTAGCAGTTTGGCTGGTGTCACCAGCCACCCTGAATCACAGTAATCCACCCTCCCTTGGCATCTGCCTCTCTGACGAGAGTCTGGATCTTTGAGACATTGTTATCCCTTCCTCATCTTCCTCTGCTTGCTGCTCTTCCTCTGGGACCACCACCTCCTCCCGCAGGATATTACAAGTCAACTCCAGCATGTAGATGACCGCAATAGTGATTCTGATGATGGCATCGTCCGAACTAACAATCATAGTAGCCATTTTGAAACTGTGCAAAAGGGTGCAGAGGTCCTTAATCTGTGCCCACTCTATAAACATGATATGCCCCATTTCCATGCTGTGTTGTCCCAGATTATATGACATGACATGCTGTGTCGGGGCTCATTGCTGCTGTCACAGTTGCTGCAACATGTGCAGAGTGGAATTCCACTGTGTCAGCTGTTATGACCTGGTGGTTAGGAGCACCCGGAATGACCTGATAGTTAAACCTAATACAGGACGAGCTCTGGGATGTGGGAGCTCTGCTGACCGCAAGCCCTAATCCTATCACACACACTAGAAATAGCCGTGGAGCGCTCCTGACCAGACCTAGGCGCCTCTTCACAGCCTAAGAACGATCTAGCCCTAGAGATAGAAAATAAAGCCTACCTTGCCTCAGAGAAATTCCCCAAAGGTAAAGGAAGCCCCCCACATATATTGACTGTGAGTAAAGATGAAAGTCACAAACGCAGAAATGAAACAGGTTTCAGCAAAGGGAGGCCAGACTTACTAAATAGACAGAGGATAGGAAAGGTAACTTTGCGATCAGCACAAAAACCTACAAAAGACCACGCAGAGTGTGCAAAAAGGACCTCCGCACCGACTCACGGTGCGGAGGGGCCACTCTGCATCCCAGAGCTTCCAGCTAGCAAGACAAAATCATGAAAACCAGCTGGACAAGAAAACAGTGAACAAATAATGACTATCAGGAACTTAGCTTCTGCAGGAGAAGGCAGGTCACCAGAGAGATCCAGGAGCGAACTGAAGCAATGCAAAAACATTGACAGCTGGCATGGAGTAACGATCTGAGAGGAGTTAAATAGAGCAGCCAACCAAAGGATAAACCACGTCACCTGTGTAAGGAACCTCAGAAGCAGCAGTTTCACTCATAGCCACCAGAGGGAGCCCATAGACAGAACTCGCCGAAGTACCATTCACGACCACAGGAGGGAGTTCGACAACAGAATTCACAACAGTACCCCCCCCTTAAGGAGGGGTCACTGAACCCTCACCAGAGCCCCCCGGCCGATCAGGATGAACCAAATGAAAGGCACGAACAAGATCGGCAGCATGAACATCAGAGGCAAAAACCCAGGAATTATCTTCCTGACCATAACCCTTCCACTTGACCAGGTACTGGAGTTTCCGTCTCGAAACACGAGAATCCAAAATCTTCTCCACCACATACTCCAACTCCCCCTCGACCAACACCGGGGCAGGAGGATCAACGGAGGGAACCATAGGCGCCATGTATCTCCGCAACAACGACCTATGGAACACATTATGGATGGCAAAATAAGCTGGAAGGTCCAAACGAAATGACACAGGATTAAGAACCTCAGAAATCTTATATGGCCCAATGAAATGAGGCTTAAACTTAGGAGAGGAAAACTTCATAGGAACGTGACGAGATGACAATCAAACCAAATACCCAACACGAAGTCCGGGACCAACACAACGCCGGCGGTTAGCAAAACGTTGAGCCTTCTCCTGGGACAATGTCAAATTGTCCACTGCATGAGTCCAAATCTGCTGCAACCTGTCCACCACCGCATCCACACCAGGACAGTCCGAAGGCTCAACCTGCCCTGAAGAGAAACGAGGATGGAAACCAGAATTACAGAAAAAAGGAGAAACTATAGTAGCCGAGCTGGCCCGATTATTAAGGGCGAACTCAGCCAAAGGCAAGAAGGACACCCAATCATCCTGATCAGCAGAAACAAAGCATCTCAGATATGTTTCCAAAGTCTGATTAGTTCGTTCGGTTTGGCCATTAGTCTGAGGATGGAAAGCCAAAGAAAAAGACAAATCAATGCCCATCTTAGCGCAAAAGGACCGCCAAAACCTCGAAACAAACTGGGAACCTCTGTCCGAGACGATGTTCTCTGGAATGCCATGAAAACGAACCACATGCTGGAAAAACAATGGCACCAAATCAGAGGAGGAAGGCAATTTAGATAAGGGTACCAAATGGACCATCTTAGAGAAGCAATCACAAACCACCCAAATGACCGACATCTTTTGAGAAACAGGGAGATCAGAAATAAAATCCATGGAAATATGCGTCCAGGGCCTCTTCGGGATCGGCAAGGGCAAAAGCAACCCACTGGCACGAGAACAGCAGGGCTTAGCGCGAGCGCAAGTCCCACAGGACTGCACAAAAGAACGCACATCCCGTGACAAAGAAGGCCACCAAAAGGATCTAGCCACCAAATCTCTGGTACCAAAGATTCCAGGATGACCAGCCAACACTGAACAATGAATCTCAGAGATAACTCTACTAGTCCATCTATCAGGGACAAACAGTTTCTCCGTAGGACAATGGTCAGGTCTATCAGCCTGAAACTTTTGCAGCACACGCCGCAAATCAGGGGAAATGGCAGACAAAATTACCCCTTCTTTAAGAATACCCGCCGGCTCCGGAACACCCGGAGAGTCAGGCACAAAACTCCTTGACAGGGCGTCAGCCTTCACATTCTTAGATCCCGGAAGGTATGAAACCACAAAATCAAAACGGGAGAAAAAGAGCGACCATCGAGCCTGTCTAGGATTCAACCGTTTGGCAGACTCGAGATAAGTCAAATTCTTGTGATCCGTCAAGACCACCACGCGATGTTTAGCTCCTTCAAGCCAATGTCGCCACTCCTCGAATGCCCACTTCATGGCCAACAACTCCCAATTGCCCACATCATAATTGCGCTCAGCAGGTGAGAATTTTTTAGAAAAGAAGGCACAGGGTTTCATCACCGAGCCATCAGAACTTCTTTGTGACAAAACAGCCCCTTCTCCAATTTCAGTAGCATCAACATCAAACCTGAAAAGGGAGCGAAACATCTGGCTGGCACAACACAGGGGCAGAAGCAAAACAACGCTTTAACTCCTGAAAAGCCTCTACAGCCGCAGAGGACCAATTGACCACATCAGCACATTTCTTGGTCAAATCAGTCAACGGTTTAGCAATACTGGAAAAATTAGAGATGAAGCAACGATAAAAATTAGCAAAGCCCAGGAACTTCTGCAAGCTCTTCACAGATGTCGGCTGAGTCCAATCGTAAATGGCCTGAACTTTAACAGGGTCCATCTCGATAGTAGAAGGGGAAAAAATGAAACCCAAAAATGAAACCTTCTGAACTCCAAAGAGACACTTTGACCCCTTCACAAACAAGGAATTCGCACGAAGGACCTGGAACACCATTCTGACCTGCTTCACATGAGACTCCGAATCATCCGAAAAGACCAAAATGTCATCCAAATATACAATCATGAATATATCCAGGTACTCTCGGAAGATGTCATGCATAAAGGACTGAAACACAGATGGAGCATTAGAAAGCCCGAATGGCATAACCAGGTACTCAAAATGGCCCTCGGGCATATTAAATGTCGTTTTCCATTCATCACCCTGTTTAATTCGCACAAGATTATACGCACCACGAAGATCTATCTTGATGAACCAACTAGCCCCCATAATCCGAGCAAATAAATCAGACAGCAGCGGCAAAGGATACTGAAATTTGACTGTGATCTTATTAAGAAGGCGGTAATCAATATAAGGTCTCAAAGAACCATCCTTCTTGGCCACAAAAAAGAACTCTGCTCCCAATGGTGACGACGATGGACGAATATGACCCTTCTCCAAGGATTCCTTTATATAGCTCTGCATAGCGGCGTGCTCTGGCACAGATAAAATAAACAGACGGCCCTTAGGAAACTTACTACCAGGAATCAAATTAATAGCACAGTCGCAATCCCTATGAGGAGGTAGGGCACCAGATTTGGGCTCTTCAAATACATCCCGGTAATCTGATAAAAACTCAGAGACTTCATAAGGAGTGGAAGGCGAAATTGACAGCAATGGAACATCACCATGTACCCCCTGACAACCCCAGCTGGACACAGACATAGATTTCCAATCCAACACTGGATTATGGACCTGTAGCCATGGCAACCCCAAAACGACCACATCATGCAGATTATGCAACACCAAAAAGCGAATATCCTCCTGATGTGCAGGAGCCATGCACATGGTCAATTGAGTCCAGTACTGAGGCTTATTCTTGGCCAAAGGCGTAGCATCAATTCCTCTCAATGGAATAGGACACTGCAAGGGCTCCAAGAAAAAACCACAGCGCCTGGCAAACTCCAAGTCCATCAAATTCAGGGCAGCGCCTGAATCCACAAATGCCATTACAGAATAGGACGACAGAGAGCAAATCAGAGTAACGGACAAAAGAAATTTAGACTGTACCGTACCAATGATGGCAGACCTAGCGAACCGCTTAGTGCGCTTAGGACAATCGGAGATAGCATGAGTGGATTCACCACAGTAAAAACACAGCCCATTCCGACGTCTGTGTTCTTGCCGTTCAGCTCTGGTCAAAGTCCTATCACACTGCATAGGCTCAGGCCTATGCTCAGAGAATGCCGCCAGATGGTGCACAGCTTTGCGCTCACGCATGCGCCGATTGATCTGAATGGCCAAAGACATAGACTCATTCAGACCAGCAGGCATGGGAAATCCCACCATGACATCCTTAAGGGCTTCAGAAAGACCCTTTCTGAAAATTGCCGCCAGGGCACATTCATTCCACTGAGTAAGCACAGACCACTTTCTAAACTTCTGACAGTACACCTCCGCTTCATCCTGACCCTGACACAAAGCCAGCAAGATTTTCTCTGCCTGATCCACTGAATTTGGTTCATCATAAAGCAATCCAAGCGCCAGAAAAAACGCATCAACATCACGCAATGCAGGATCTCCTGGTGCAAGGGAAAATGCCCAGTCTTGAGGGTCACCAAGTAACAAAGAAATAACGATTTTTACCTGTTGAACGGGGTCACCAGAGGAGCGGGGTTTCAAAGCTAGAAACAGTTTACAATTATTTTTGAAATTCAAGAACCTAGATCTATCCCCAGAAAATAAGTCAGGAATAGGAATTCTAGGCTCTAACATAGGATTCTGAACCACAAAATCTTGAATGTTTTGTACCCTTGCAGTGAGATGATCCACACAAGAGGACAGACCTTGAATGTCCATATCTACACCTGTGTCCTGAACCACCCAAAGGTCTAGGGGAAAAGAAAGACAAAACACAGTGCAATGAAAAAAAAATGGTCTCAGAAGCTCTCTTATCCCTCTATTGAGATGCATTAATACTTTGGGCCAGCTGTACTGTTATGACCTGGTGGTTAGGAGCACCCGGAATGACCTGATAGTTAAACCTAATACAGGACGAGCTCTGGGATGTGGGAGCTCTGCTGACCGCAAGCCCTAATCCTATCACACACACTAGAAATAGCCGTGGAGCGCTCCTGACCAGACCTAGGCGCCTCGTCACAGCCTAAGAACTATCTAGCCCTAGAGATAGAAAATAAAGCCTACCTTGCCTCAGAGAAATTCCCCAAAGGTAAAGGAAGCCCCCCACATATATTGACTGTGAGTAAAGATGAAAGTCACAACCGCAGAAATGAAACAGGTTTCAGCAAAGGGAGGCCAGACTTACTAAATAGACAGAGGATAGGAAAGGTAACTTTGCGATCAGCACAAAAACCTACAAAAGACCACGCAGAGTGTACAAAAAGGACCTCCGCACCGACTCACGGTGCGGAGGGGCCACTCTGCATCCCAGAGCTTCCAGCTAGCAAGACAAAATCATGAAAACCAGCTGGACAAGAAAACAGTGAACAAATAATGACTATCAGGAACTTAGCTTCTGCAGGAGAAGGCAGGTCACCAGAGAGATCCAGGAGCGAACTGAAGCAATGCAAAAACATTGACAGCTGGCATGGAGTAACGATCTGAGAGGAGTTAAATAGAGCAGCCAACCAAAGGATAAACCATGTCACCTGTGTAAGGAACCTCAGAAGCAGCAGTTTCACTCATAGCCACCAGAGGGAGCTCATAGACAGAACTCGCCGAAGTACCATTCACGACCACAGGAGGGAGTTCGACAACAGAATTCACAACAGTCAGCACATTGAGTATCAACCTGTTAACTGGCATGGACAAAGACCCCTATATGGATGTAAATCGATGACCTGACAGTTGCAAACAGTGGAAGTGAGCACACAGCTTCCCTGCATTCTGCAGCAGTTCACCCAGGCCAGGATTGTGGCAGAGAAATCACAGTACCACCAGGTTGAGGATGTGAGCCATGAAAGGCAGATGTGTGAGCTTGCCTCATCGTAGGGCCGACACCAGTTTCGCACCATTATCGGACATGTCCTTTCCTAGATCCAAGTTCATTGGAGACAGCCATTGCTCAAACTCAGCCTGGAAAACTGTTCACTACAGGTGTATGTCCTTGAGGAGGTGGAGCAGGCAGAAACATGATGCTGTAGTGCAGGCACAGCTTTCTTAGAGAAGTAATGACAACTGGGCAACTGTTGCTGGAGGACTGCAATCGCCAACAGCTTTCGGAAATCATCTGTATCTTCCAGGCAGAAAGGCAGCATTTCTGTCTCCAACAAATTGAAGATAGTGGAGTTCAACATTTTAGCTATGTCATGTGTAGGAGGATTCAATTTTTTATGTGTCTATGTGGGACCAAGGGCTGGCTGCAGTGCTGAGAGATGATGGAGTATGGTGAACGAGACAAACTGCTGGACCGTGAGTGAGGTGCAAGCGGAGATGTTACAGTGGATAGATAAAATTGTGGTGTGCTCGTTCTCTGAGATCATTTAAAAACAATAGGCATGTCCACTTCCGTTACAGCTCACAGACTTTCATTTTGCCTGACTGGAGCTGGTAAAGAACCTGAGGTTCTACAGTTGGAGACCTGCGTGACAATACTTGGCATGGTAACAGAAAAGAAAGAAGCAGCAGATGCGATTGATGGGGCGGCTGATGGTTGTTGAGGTCCACTAGTCCGCATTTATCACAGTGGGATTGCCAGAGTAATGCTTGTTGATTGCGCATGTGAAGGTTCATGCATGTTGTAGTCAAATTATTGCACTTTTTCCATCTACTCATTTTTTTGCAAAGTTGGCAGTAAACATGAGCTGGCTCAACCTTTGCAGCATCAAAAAAGGCCCAGTCTAGGCAACCATTGCCACCCTTGCGAGCTGCAGACCGGCGAATGCTGCTGGCCACAGTCACAGTTGTGGCTGGGGATGCAGTGCTTGTCATGGTTGCCTCACTCCATGACTGTGCTGTACGGTGCACCATCAACATCTCTTCTTCCTCCTTCTCCACCTCATCAGATGACCTAATCAGTTGTGTGCCTCTGTGTTCATACCAAGTGGGATTTACAACCTCATCATCTTCCTCTGTGTTATCCCATTTCTCATCCTGCCAGTCACCCCTCCTTTTCCTGCCTTAATATCACAATACAGCTCATGTGAGCCTCAGAAATCTGAGTCTTATCAGGGTCAAACCCCAGGGTTTAATGTGTGGTGACGAGGATTAGGATGCTTCTCAGACTCTACTTCGTCCTGTCCCAGATCCAAGCAAAAAAACATTGGGGTACTGTTGCAGATGATTTCCTTTTCTTAACTCTGTGAATCTTTAGAGTACACTTCTGATGCCCATGGCATAAAATGTGTTAGCAGCTCTGCAAATTCATCCATCCTTCATTCCCTACAGTCCATTGGGAGGTTGGAGAGTTGTTACGCAGAGGAAGCAAGGGTAATTGGGGTGCCATATCTGTAGACTGTACTGTGTGTGATATTGAGGTGGAGGAAGATGAGAGGCCACTTGAAGCTGCGCTTGCCATCCACTCGAGCACATGCTCTTTCTGTCCCTCATCAACAAGGCGTACCGCTGTGCGGCTGCCAAAGAAAGGAAGTGGAGTAGCCCATCCAGTAAAAGAAGTTGTCAGTTGTGTTTGAATAAGATGTGACAGTGTTGGTTCACTAGTACTTTTACTAACATTACCACCTACTGCCCATACACCATGAACACCAAGCCTATTCCCCCTTTCACCATGACTTTGCTTTTTCCCAGTCATGTTGCTCAGATAGTGTGGTAGAAGCACACTATTATCAACAAAAAATTAAATTTATTACTCTACACATAGCTGAATTTCAGCGCACTAAATGACAAGGTGAAATATGGCATGCTGAATCACATTTGTAACAGAAGAAACTTTTTTTTAGTGTAGATGAGGATTGTATAACATAGAAGATATGGTCCAAACAATTTCAAACTGAGATCTCCCCTACTGTATAACGTTAGTAACAGAAGAAAGTATTTTTTTAGTGTGGATGAGGCCTGTATAACAAAGAATATATCATCTAAACAATTTACAACTGACATCTAGCCTGCTGTATGATGTTACTAATAGTGATGAGGGAGCACTAAAATGCTCGGGTGCTCCTTGCTCGGGTCGAGCAGATTGGTATACTCGGGTGCTCAGCCAGAACAACGACCCCAATATAAGTCTATGGGAAACCTGAGTATTTTTACCACGATCCCCCAGGGGTCATTTTAAGATCTAAAAACATCTGAAAATGATGGAAACACTGCTCAAATGACAGAGGGACATAATGGGGATCACCCCTAGAATCAATCCTGACTTCTGGTTCACAGCTGTAAACATTTTTTTCTGAGATTCATGCCATTTTTCCCGGTGCAACAAAAAACACACTAAAACTAAACCAAAACGGATATTGCTGGGAAATATGTTAAGGTACATCCTTTGCAGATTAATAACTTGCCTGTAAGGCCAAAATATTTAACCCCAGACTGAAACTTTCCTCCCCCACGTAGGCTTAGTTCAGACAAAACGTTTTTGAAGTGTTTTTCAACTTTAACATTGCTTTCAACCACTACAAATGCATTAACTGGGAAATGTCATTGTAACATTTAACAACCCTAGCTCGCCATGTGGTCTGTGACACATAAGCAGACCCATCTTGTTTCATTTATGAAGGAGGGACTCTTAAAGTCACAGAGCCTATTTTTACTAGTGCATCAGGTGGCATTAATCTTCTTAAAGGGCCATTATTAAACAGTGGGTCTCCTAAACTGTTGTTGCCTATGCTGTGAGTGGAAGGGCTGCCAAGAATTACGATGCACCACAATACCCCTGTCATAAGATGTCCAGGAGGGCCTCCTGAAAAAATGTTGCATTGAATGCAAGGCCTGCCCTGCTACCAATTCATATGCACCCCAATAAGCATTTGAATCCACATACTGGATGGGCCCATGCAAATCCACTTCACAATATGCATTTTGTACTCCCGTACTCCTTTGTTTTACACATTGGCAGCAAAGCCAGTCCTGCTGCATAGTCAGTCATATGCACCCCATTACGCCTTGGATCCCACATACTGGATGGGCCCATGAAAATCCACTTCACAATATTCATTTTGTTCTCCCATACTCGTTTGTTTTTCACATTGGCAGCAAGGACAGCCCTGCTGTATAGTCATGTGCAACCCTTTACGCCTTGGAACCCACATACTTGATGGGCCCATGAAAATCCACATGTATTTTTTAATGATATGATGGTTGCCTCTTTGCAGAATTATTTACAGGAAAATTTGGCAATTTTATTTGCCATGTTTTTAACACTAAGGTTCAGATACGGCTTTATATAAGGCTAATACTTGCAATACAATGCAATTTTATTGCAAACTACAAAATTCAAGGAATAGTATGATTGAATATTGTGAGTGCGTACACTATTGTATATGTTAACATGCAAAGGTTAATAAGTACATATAAGGATTAAATACATATAATGATTAAGTATATATGAAGATTAACTACATACAGTATACTTACATCATCCGCAAGAGGCTTTTAAACATCATCCATCTGGAATATCAGTGAAGCAACACCAATACAGAGAACCCCTGGGAAATTATCTTCACTGCATGGGCATCCCCAATTATGCAGGTATCAGTACTCTGTTCATGTACAGGTACCCCAGTTCTGGCATCTGTCTTAGTCATGTTTCTCTGTTCTTATATAGTGATTTACACTACGTAATAACTCTAGTTTCACACAGCCCTTCAAGTGGCCAGCTTTCAAGGTTGTATGAAACTGAGATATCATAGAGTCATCAGATGAGGGGCCATAAACCTCTAGAAAATAAAAGCCACATTGATTTAAATCAAACCACTACAGGCAGAGTTTCAGTAAACCTTAATATTTTACAAACATCAAACATATAGAGGCTTAGAACTGTTTGTAAAGTGAATAAACAAACATTTCTCAAAATTGTGTCACTATGAGCATTGTCTGTCACATCTGTAAATGTTTTACAAGAAATGCAGTTATGTGATTGTCTGAATGCATTTGGTATACAGTATTTTAATCTGGATTTCAAATCGCCATTTGTATATTCGCCATTTGTACATTTGAGGCAGTCAAAGTTATGGCTCTCAAGGAGAGAAACTAATGTAGTCAACAAAGAAATATTTGTAATGAACTACTGAGCCAAACTAACAGCATTGCTTTATCAAATTTATATGAAGTGTATTGTGTCCAATGTGAGCAACCAGGCAGCACAAAAAGCTCTTTAAGGTACACAAATGTTATGAAGTCTTTGCATACAAGGATGTGGTTTCACCAATGGGGGTACCTGTTTTAAAAATAAACTATTGTCATCTCAACCCCCCTTACTCTAAATTCTGGGAACTATAAAAGTAGAGAACACATTCACCCAGGTCATGTCATCGGAGATAAGGAAGAGACATTGCAGGAGAGTAGGCCCATTGTAGGGATGTGGGTCTCTGAAACTTGTAATGGAGGGCATGAGCTGACATACAATTCCCCAATGTATGGTCGTTTTTTTACTAAATAAAGTAGTGCCATCACAGCCCCCTTGCCCAAAATTCACCGTACAGAGCACGTTCACCCTGGTGATCTAATGGCAGTTAAAGGACACATTGCAGGAGACAGAGTTAAGAAGTAGGCCTAATGTAATGTAATGCCCAATTCCCCAATGTGGAGTCCTTTTTTTACTCAATAAAATAGTGCTTTCACAGCCCCCTTACCCAAAATTCACCGTACAGAGCACGTTCACCCTGGTCATCTAGTGTCAGTTAAAGCACACATTGCAGGAGACGGAGTTAAGAAGTAGGCCCAATGTAATTTAATGCCCAATTCCCCAATGTGTGGTCCTGTTTTTACTCAATAAAAAAGTACCATCACATCCCCCTTGCCCAGAATACACTGGCCTATAACAGTACAGAGCACATTCACCCAAATATATTTGAGGTTATGTCTCACTGTTTTAACTTGGTGGTGTACAGAAGTCTTTCCCAATCCAGCCCTTGTTCATTTTTATAAGATTCAGCCTGTCAGCATTTTCAGCTAACAGGTGGATGCGCTTATCTGTTATAATTCCACCAGCAGCACTAAAAACCCTCTCTGACAGAATGCTAGCAGCAGGGCAGGCCAGGATCTCCAAGGCATAGTGAGCCAGTTCATGCCATGTGTCCAGCTTCGATACCCAATAATTCACAGAGGAATCACAGAGGACGCTTGTACGATCTGCAAGGTACTCCCTCACCATCTTCCCTAACATTGCACTTCTTGTGACAGCACCCCTTGCCTCTGTGCCGTCAAGATGGGAGCGTCTGAGAAAACTGTCCTAGATCTTTGCCACTGTTCCCCTGCCTGAGCTGGATTGTACTACTGCCTCTCTCGCTTGGACTCCTTGGTTGTTCAACAAACTCTGACATCTGCTGCCAGCGTTCTCACATGGGAATTTTTGAAGTAATTCCACTACAAGGGCCCTCTGATACTGCAACATTTTAGTACACCTCTTTGCCTCTGGCAGAAGAGACTGAATGTTCTCCTTGTAGCATGGGTCTAGAAGTGTCACCAACCAGTAATGAGTGTCACCCAAACTTTTTATAATGCGAGGGTCATGTGAAACGCAGCACAACATAAAGTCAGCCATGCGTGCCAGACTGATAAGAGGCAAGTCTTCCGTGTCCTCACCAACAGGACGGCTGACCATGCTGTCCTGCTCTTCATCATCCTCCTCCCTGTCCTCAGGCCATCCATGCTGAACAGATGATATGACAGCTGTGCTTGTATTACAATCTATAGTGCATGAAAGTAGCTCCTGTTCTTCCTCCTCCTCCTCTTCCTCATTGCCTACCAATCCATGTTGAGAAGACATGAGGCTGGGCTGAGTGTAATCCCCCTGTATGGTTCCTTGCTCCCTGTCCTTATGCTCTGCCTGCAATGCATCCACTTTAATTGTGAGCAGAGATGTTTTCAGCATGCTGAGAAACGGGATTTTAATGCTAATTATGGCATCATCACCGCTCACCATCTTGGTGCAGTCCTCAAAGTTTTGGAGGATTGTACATATGTCTGACATTCATGTCCACTCCTGAGGACTTATGTGTGGCGTCTGAACTGAATATCGAGGGCCTTGTTGATGTTGGTATTCATCAACTGCCCTCTTCTGCTCATAAATCCTTTCCAACATATGCAGCGTAGAGTTCCAGCACGTGTGGACATCACACACCAGTCGGTGAGCTGGAAGCTGCAAACTCTGATGAAGCACGGCAAGGGCGGCTGAAGCTGTAGCTGACTTTCTAAAATGGGGAGACAGAAGGCATACTTTCACTAGCAGATCTGGCAGCTCCAGGTAGCTATTCAGAAAATGTTGAACCACGAGGTTAAGCACATGGGCCAAGCAAGGTACTTGTGTGAGCTCACCTTGCCTCAGAGCCACCACCAGGTTATGGCCATTGTCACACATGACCATGCCTGGCTGTATGTTCAGCGGTGTCATCCACATATCTGACTGCTCTTTCAGTGCTGTCCGCAACGCTTCTCCATTATGTGGTTTGTCACCTATGCAGATTAGCTTCAGCACAGCCTGTTGCCGCTTGGCTGCGGCAGTGCTGCAGTGCTTCTAGCTTTTGACTGATGTGTAGATTTCAGAGATGGAGGATGAATAGGAGGAGGAGGTGGTGCAGGAGCTGTAGACTGTGGGGGCAATTCTGATTGATGTAGGCCTGCAATCCTCGGCGTGAGGAGGATGTGTTCTATCCCAAGGTGCGACTAGGTCCCGGCTTCCACTATGTTAACCCAGTGTGCCGTTAGTGAGATGTACCTTCACTGCCCACAAGCACTTGTCCACGTGTCCGTGGTTAGCTGTACTTTCTCTGTAACTGCATTGCTGAGGGCACGGGTAATGTTGTGGGACACATGCTGGTGTAATGCTGGTATGGCACACCAGGAGAAATAGTGGTGACTGGGGACTGAGTACCTTGGGATGGCCGCCGCCATCAGGTTGCGGAAAGCTTCCGTCTCAACAAGCCTAAAAGGCAACATTTCTAGCAAAAGCAGAAGAGAAGTATTAGAATTTAGGACTGTAGCCTGTGGGTCATTGGCTGGGTATTTCTGCTAGGGTTCCAAAGACTGGGGTATTGACAACTGAAGGCTGTGCTGAGACAAGGACGTGGACGGGCTTGATGATGGTGCTGATTGACTCTGGGCAACAACAGGTACAGGGCTAGAGGCATCTTCACATGCACGGTGTACTGGGAATTGGCTTCTACGCAAAACAGTGGAAGAAGCAGTGGTGTGACCTGCAGACAGTGGTCCTGGAGCCTGGGGTTCGGTTCACAAAGTCAGGTGCTTTGCTGCCATGTGCCTGATCATGCTCGTGGTCAGACTTGTTGTTTTGCTACCCCTGCTGATGCGGGCATGGCAGGTGCTGCAAAAGGCCTGTTTGGGGTTATCGGCAGAGTGTTTAAGAAATAACCAGACTCTGGAAGCTCTAACAGTTGGTTTGGTAACTTCACTCATCTTGGTGTTACAGGGAACGGATGCATGCCTTCTGTCTGTGGCCACCACACTGCTTCTTCCTGCCTGTTAGGGTGATATGCCTCCTTCCCCTTGTGTGCTGCTGCCCTCGCTCTGCATGTCCTTATGTCAGGTTGGGTCAATCACATAGTCATCCACCATCTCGTCTTCCACATCCGCATCCTGCTCCTCTTACTGACTTTCTGGCAATTGTGTCTCATCATCGTCCACCTCTTCTGACACTTTCCCACCATAGCCTTCGTGTGACCGGGGCGGGTCAAAGCTTTGGGCATCTCTACCTGCGATCTCAGCTGTTACCACTTCAAGTTGTCAGTCCGAGAGTCCGGAATCTTGAAATGGAAAACTGAACAGCTCTTCAGAGTGTCCAAGTGTGGGATCAGTTCTCTTAGGGCACTCGGCAAGGTGGGCAGAAGGACGATCAGGGTGAGGAATATCTGGGCCACACTCACAGCTATTCAGACTTGACCGTGTGGAAGACATGGTGGTGGTGGTGGTCATGGCTAAGTGACTGGAAGCATTATCCGCTATCCAACAACATCCGTTTCATACTGCTCTGGCTTCAATAGTGGTGTGCTGCAGTCCCCTAGAAACTTGGACAGGAAGGTCAAGTGAGAAGAGGTGGCTCTTTGTTGTGGCCCACTTTCACCTTGGCCATGACCTCGTCCTCTGCATGCCCCATCAGCATGACGTTCACTTCCACATCCCTTGACCCTTGCCTTGCACATTTTAAATGTACTACTTCACTATTTCAAAAGCTCAACACAAATGTATTTATTAGGAGCAAAATAATATCTGATCAGTAGGAATGCAAATCTATGATTTTTCAAACACAAAATCCAGGCAGGCCTCAGCCTGACATAACAGACTGTATGCTATTTTTGGGGGCTTTTTTGTGAATTTAATATATGCAAAATAGTGCTGTATATAACTAGAGTTACAGACAGCAAAAACAGTGCCAAAATGGCCTACAATACCCAAACTTGGATCACGCAGATATATGAGGCCTGTCACGGAAATACCACACTGTCAAATATGTGGCCTGTTTTTTTTTAAATGCAAAATAGTGCTGTATATAATTAGAGTAACAGACAGCAAAAACAGTGGTAAACCGGCCTACAATGCCCAAACTTGGATCACGCAGATATATGAGGCCTGTCACGGAAATACCACACTGTCAAATATGTGGCCTGTTTTTTTTTAAATGCAAAATAGTGCTGTATATAATTAGAGTAACAGACAGGAAAAAAAGTGGTAAATCGGCCTACAATGCCCAACCTTGGAGCGCGCAGATATATGAGGCCTGTCATGGAAATATCACTCACTGTCAAATATGTGGCTTGTTTTTTTTAAAATGCAAAACAGTGCTGTATATAATTAGAGTAATAGACAGCAAAAATAGTGGTAAACCGGCCTACAATGACCAAACTTGAAGCACTTAGATATATGAGGCCTGTCACGGAAATACCACACTGCCAAATATGTGGCCTGTTTTTTTAAAATGCAAAACAGTCCTGTATATAACTAGAATAATAGACAGCAAAAAAAGTGGTAAACCGGCCTGCAATGCCCAAACTTGGAGCACGCAGATATACAATTAGGTCCATATATATTTGGACAGAGACAACATTTTTCTAATTTTGGTTATAGACATTACCACAATGAATTTTAAACAAAACAATTCAGATGCAGTTGAACTTCAGACTTTCAGCTTTCATTTGAGGGTATCCACATTAAAATTGGATGAAGGGTTTAGGAGTTTCAGCTCCTTAACATGTGCCACCCTGTTTTTAAAGGGACCAAAAGTAATTGGACAATTGACTCCAAGGCTATTTCATGGGCAGGTGTGGGCAATCCCTTCGTTATGTCATTCTCAATTAAGCAGATAAAAGGCCTGGAGTTGATTTAAGGTGTGGTGCTTGGATTTGGAAGGTTTTGCTGTGAAGTAAACATGCGGTCAAAGGAGCTCTCCATCCAGGTGAAACAAGCCATCCTTAAGCTGCAAAAACAGAAAAAAAGCCATCCGAGAAATTGCTACAATATTAGGAGTGTCAAAATCTACAGTTTGATACAACCTGAGAAAGAAAGAAAGCACTGGTGAACTCATCAATACAAAAAGACCTGGGCGCCCACGGAAGACAACAGTGGTGGATGATCGTAGAATAATCTCCATGGTGAAGAGAAACCCCTTCACAACAGCCAACCAAGTGAACAACGCTCTCCAGGAGGTAGGTGTATCAATATCCAAATCTACCATAAAGAGAAGACTAGATGAAAGTAAATACAGAGGGATCACTGCATGGTGCAAGCCACACATAAGCATCACGAATAAAAAGGCTAGACTGGACTTTGCTAAAAAACATCTAAAAAAGCCAGCACAGTTCTGGAGGAACATTCTTTGGACAGATGAAACCAAGATCAACCTCTGCCAGAATGATGGAAAGAGAAAAGTATGGCGAAGGCGTGCTGCAGCTCATGATCCAAAGTATACCACATCATCTGTAAAACACGGTGGATGCAGTGTGATGGCTTGGGCATGCATGGCTGTAAGTGGCACTGGGTCACTAGTGTTTATTAATGATGTGACATAGGACAGAAGCAGCCGAATGAATTCTGAGGTATTCAGAGACATACTGTGTGCTCAGATCCAGCCAAATGCAGCCAAACTGATTGGTTGTCGTTTCATACTACAGATGGACAATGACCCAAAACATAAAGCCAAAGCAACCCAGGAGTTTATTAAAGCAAAGAAGTGGAATATTCTTGAATGGCCAAGTCAGTCACCTGATCTCAACCCAATCGAGCATGCATTTCACTTGTTAAAGACTAAACTTCAGACAGAAAGGCCCACAAACAAACAGCAACTGAAAACCACTGCCGTGAAGGCCTGGCAGAGCATCAAAAAGGAGGAAACACAGCGTCTGGTGATGTCCATGAGTTCAAGACTTCAGGCAGTCATTGCCCACAAAGGGTTTTCAACAAACTACTAAAAATGAACATTTTATTTAAAATTATTGAATCTGTCCAATTAATTTTGGTCCCTTTAAAAACAGGGTGGCACATGTGAAGGAGCTGAAACTCCTAAACCCTTCATCCAATTTTAATGTGGATACCCTCAAATGAAAGCTGAACGTCTGAACTTCAAGTGCATCTGAATTGTTTTGTTTAAAATTCATTGTGGTAATGTCTATAACCAAAATTAGAAAAATGTTGTCTCTGTCCAAATATATATGGACCTAACTGTATGAAGCCTGTCACGGAAATACCACACTGCTAAATGTGTGGCCTGTTTTTTTGTAAAATGCAAAATAGTGCTGTATATAAGTAGAGTAACAGACTGCAAAAACAGTCTGCAAAAATGCCCAAACTCAGAGCATGCAGATATATGACGCCTTTTTTGGTGAATTTGAAAGACACGCACAAAAAAAACAGTGGCACAAGGCTAGCACATACAACTATGCTACGCATGCCTGACAAACTGTGATTTTTAAACAGGCCTCAGGCTGACAGAACAGACTGTATATTTTTTTTGGGGGGGTGAATTTTTGGGAAAAAAAGTGCAACTAGGTATATAGTAAAGAAGCTGCAGCAGCAGACAGTTATGGAGCTTTGGGAGGGATGCAGTGGGAGCAATATACACACACACAGTGCCTGCAGACCTTGCACTGATGTGGATATGCTGTGCTCTGCCTACCTAGCGCTGCATTATTTGGACCCACGAATTAACCCTAAAAAGGACTGTTGGTTTCTCAGGAGTTGTGCATTTAACAGCTGCAGACCTACACTAACTATAAAAACCACGATTCTGACCCTATCTCTGCTGCAGCTCTACCTACTCTCGCTGAATCCAGAGCAGAATGCGGCGAGCAGGGCGGCGCCAGGTCTCTTATACTCGGGATGATGCTGTGTGGCCAAGCCAATCACTGCACGACCACAACAAAGATGACTGCGGCATTTCATGGCCTGGCAGACAATCCCTGCAGCGTGATTGGTTTTCTAAAGTCTGCCAAAGATGCTGGATGGAGATACCAGTTACCGCCGAATAATCACGGAAATGCTCAGTGCTCGCCGAGTACACCGAGCATAGTGATGCGCGGGCAAGTAACAAGTAGTGGCGAGCACGTTCGCTCATCACTAGGTACTAACAGAATAAAGTATTGGTTTACTGTGGATTAGGCCTGTATACAATAGAATATAATCTCCAAACAATTACTACCTCAGATCAGCCCGCTGTTTCACGTTTGTCACACACAAAATATGTTTTTACACTGAATGAGCTCTGCACACAGTTGAACTTCATTGAGACAAAATGAGAAGGTGGGATATGACGTGCTGTATCACACTTTTAACAGAAAAAAATAGCTTTTTTTTACTCTACAACAGCTCTGCACACAGATGAATTGCACTGCCACTAAATGACAATATGCCTTGCTGAATCATGTTAGCAACTGAAGAATTAGATTTTGAAAGGTCTACTCTACATGGAGCACAATAGAAGCAGTGCACAACACACTTGTATGAAATGTGCCCTACTGTCTTTGCCTGTGGACCTCACTAATGGCACAAGAAAAAAAATTGGTTTGAAAGGTCGATTTCATATCCACACAGGACATTAGCTATCTATCTGACTTAGAAACAACCACCTAGCTAACTAGCTAAAATCTCTCAGCATTCAGGAGCAGCATCAGGAGGAGCCTCTCTATGCTTTTATACCGACAGTGCCAAAGTGCTAAAAATACTTTAGTGGCAACGCAAATATTTTCCCACACTTTTACCGAATGTTACCGATTTTTCCCAATTTCATGAAAATTTGCTGGTGTTTCAGATCACAAATCCGAATGTGCCGTATTCATGCCGAATTTATGCTTGGCGATTGTTTTCCAAACATATTTGTTCATCTGTACTTAAGACCGGACAACCCACCTAAATGTAGGGCTTTGATCTGGAGTTTGAATATATTCTCAGTGTTTGATTTGTGGACTGAATTTCTGGGTATAGATCCTAATTCATTTAGGAGTCTGGTATAATAAATTAGTTGTCTACGTCTTCCTACTATTAAAAATATACATTTTAATATACTGTACAATATAAATAGTTGTACAAAATGTGTAAAACAATGTGAAGATGATAGTCATTTTTCTTACCATAGACACAGTTAATCATGTTCTTACTAGGCGCTCGCTCAAAACACATTTGTTCAGAGCGGCCTATCACGTTCACTAATCAAAGTTATGTTATGTTTGTGTGTAGCCCATTCACTATCCCCATCTATTCCCCAACCCCTGAAGATGGCTGGACCATGATTGTAAATACATCATTGTAAATACACACCTGTACTTTGTATCTCCCCCATCTCATTGTAGATTGTAAGCTCTCACGAGCAGGGTCGTCTTATTTTGCTTTAATTATTGTATTGTTAACGTTGTTACTTATGACTTTTGTGTTTGAAACTGTTAAACTGTAAAGCGCTGCGGAATATGTTGGCGCTATATAAATAAAGATTATTATTATTATTACTAAAATGTATATATTCCAATAGAGCATTCCCCAATTTCTTTATATAGAATCGAATAGAAGACTATACATAAAATTTAAGGTACCGTATATACTCGAGTATAAGCCGAGATTTTCAGCCCAAATTTTTGGGCTGAAAGTGCCCCTCTCGGCTTATACTCGAGTCAAGGTGGGTGGCAGGGTCGGCGGGTGAGGGGGAGAGGGCGCTGAGGCATACTTACCTGCTTCCAGCGATCCTGGCGCTCCCCCTGCCGTCCCACGGTCTTCTGTGCTGCAGCGTCTTCCCCTCTTCAGCGGTCACGTGGGACCACTCATTAGAAAAATGAATAGGCAGCTCCACCTCCCATAGGGGTGGAGCCGCGTATTCATTTCTCTAATCAGCGGTGCCGGTGACCGCTGATAGAGAAAGAGGCTGCGGCACCGAAGACCAGCTGTGACAGGCAGAGGGAGCATCAGGATCGTTGGGACTAGGTAAGTATGTAATATTCACCTGTCCGCGTTCCAGCCGCCGGGCGTCGCTCCATCTTCCCGGCGCCTCCATCTTCCCGGCGTCTCTGCGCTCTGACTGTTCAGGTCAGAGGGCGCGATGACGCATATAGTGTGCGCGGCGCCCTCTGCCTGATCAGTCAGTGCAGAGACGCCGGGAAGATGGAGGCGCCGGGACCGGACGCTGGGAGCTGCAAGCAAGAGAGGTGAGTATGTGTTTTTTTTTTATTGCAGCAGCAGCAGCACAGATTTATGTGGAGCATCTATGAGGAAATATGAACGGTGCAGAGCACTATATGGGGCACAGCTATGGGGCACAATGAACGGTGCAGAGCACTGTATATGGGGCACAGCTATGGGGCACAATGAACGGTGCAGAGCACTATATATGGGGCACAGCTATGGGATACAATGAACGGTGCAGAGCACTGTATATGGGGCACAGCTATGGGGCACAATGAACGGTGCAGAGCACTGTATATGGGGCACAGCTATGGGGCACAATGAACGGTGCAGAGCACTGTATATGGGGCACAGCTATGGGGCACAATGAACGGTGCAGAGCACTGTATATGGGGCACAGCTATGGGGCACAATGAACGGTGCAGAGCACTGTATATGGGGCACAATGAACGGTGCAGAGCACTGTATATGGGGCACAGCTATGGGGCACAATGAACGGTGCAGAGCACTGTATATGGGACACAGCTATGGGGCACAATGAACGGTGCAGAGCATTGTATATGGGGCACAGCTATGGGGCACAATGAACGGTGCAGAGCACTGTATATGGGGCACAGCTATGGGGCACAATGAACGGTGCAGTGCACTGTATATGGGGCACAGCTATGGGGCACAATGAACGGTGCAGAGCACTATATGGGGCACAATGAACGGTGCAGAGCACTGTATGGGGCACAGCTATGGGGCACAATGAATGGTGCAGAGCACTGTATATGGGGCACAGCTATGGGGCACAATGAACGGTGCAGAGCACTATATGGGGCACAGATATGGGGCACAATGAACGGTGCAGAGCACTGTATGGGGCACAGTTATGGGACAAAATGAACGGTGCAGAGCATTGTACATGGGGCACACATATGGGGCAATAATGAACGGTGCCGAGCACAGTATGGGGCACAGCTATGGGACAAAATGAACGGTGCAGAGCACTATATGGGGCACAGCTATGGGGAAATATGAACGGTGCAGAGCACTATATGGCACAGCTATGGGGAAATAATGATCTATTTTTATTTTTGAAATTCACCGGTAAATGCTGCATTTCCACCCTAGGCTTATACTCGAGTCAATAAGTTTTCCCAGTTTTTTGTGGCAAAATTAGGGGGGTTGGCTTATACTCGGGTCGGCTTATACTCGAGTATATACGGTATATGTGAAGCCCCATGCTTGTTTCTGCCACCAGGCTAAGTTTCCATGATGCACATTTGGTGCATTTGTGATGTTGTTTTTCAGGTATCATCTCTGAACCAATAATTGTTATGGCATTTTTAATGCATTTTTGCTGAAGTTTTTGGGTTTATGATATGTTAACTAGGGTTGAGCGAAACGGGTCAGCCAGATTCAGAAGTCGCCGACTTTTGGCAAAGTCGGGTTTCATGAAACCCGACCCGACCCCTGTGTGGGGTCGGCCATGAGGTCGGCGATCTTCCGAATCTGGTATCGGAATTCTGATACCGATTCCCGATATGTTTAAGATATCGGGAATCGGAATCGGAATTCAGATTTAAGTGTAAAATAAAGAATAAAAATAAAAAATATTGCTATACTCACCCTCGGACGCGCCCTGGTTGTAACCGGGAGCCTTCCTTCCTAAGAATGAGCGCCTGAAGGACCTTTCGATGACGTCACGGCTTGTGATTGGTCGCGTGAGCGGTCACATGGGCGTCACACGACCAATCACAAGCCGCGACGTCATCGAAAGGTCCTTCAAGCTCTGATTCTAGGAAGGAAGGCTGCGAGTTAGAACCAGGGCGCGTCCGAGGGTGAGTATATACCTGTTAGGAATATACTCACCCTCGGACACGCCCTGGGCGCGTCCGAGGGTGAGTATAGCAATATTTTTTATTTTTATTCTTTATTTTACACATTAATATGGATCGCAGGGCCTGAAGGAGAGTTTCCTCTCCTTCAGACCCTGGGAACCATTAGAAACCCAATGCACTGCATTGGGTTTCGTGTTTCGGCCGACCCCGACCCCGACTTTTCTATAGGATCGGCCGATTTCACTCGACCTGACTTTTGAAATCCGACCCGATCCTATAAAAACAAAAGTCGCTCAACCCTAATGTTAACTTTTAAATAAAACTAAAAACCAATATAGAGGAAAATTGATCCTCCTAGAACAGAATGATCCTCCTAGAACATAATGGTCTAAAAGTAGTCATTATTATTAACAATCCAAATTTAAAAACACATAATAAAGCAGGAAATGACAACACAAATTGAACAGAAAACGACAGACACTGTGGAACAGTTTGGCTGGGAATGGGATATAAATAATAAATACCATGCGAATTTAAGAGGAACATGTGAATATATTGAAGGTCACCTATTAATTATAGTGTGAATAATTCCTGTAGCCTCAGCAAATAAAACAATGCAACACACATCATAATAAATACTTCAGAGGGTGAGGATTGATATTCAAAGTGCAAACCACACTGAAAAGTACTATGTGCTTGGTATAAAATAACATGCTGGTAGGTGCTAGAATCTGTCACAAGTGTGTACTGCAGACAAGACAGTTCAGATGTTTTCTGTAAAGCTATAATAGCATTATTCCAAACTGTCTATCTGCCGTCAAACCAGGAACAGAGGTAGGAATAGTATTACATAATCCCTTCTTTACCCAATACATATTAAAAGGATACAAGTAGGCATATTTACCCAGATTGGATTTTGCAGCAATGGACCCCGTGTAAATTATTGGTTGTGGCAGCAAGTAGATAATTTTGTTTCATATGTTCGAATCAGAGGTGTACATAGTATATACTCTCTGTAAGTTCTCCAATAACCGGCCATTTTGTGTCCTCCTCCATTAATCATCGGTCAATTGCATAAATATCCAGACAATAGGGACCAGAAGAGTGCTGTTCGTGAAGTAATAGCATGGAGGGTTTGGCGACCCTCCCACCCCCTCTGCTGTGATCTTTAACAATTGGTTAAAAGCAGTGGAATTTTATAGAACATCAGTGGCTGGATGTTATGGCTAGCGGAATGCACCAATATAAAAGAGAGATGGTATAAGGTGCGTTCGCAGCCCGGGGTCCACCGTGCAGAGATGGAACCTGATGCTGAGTAATGATGGACTATTTGGTGGTACAATGTGGATACACACACGGGTTAACTTCACCCTGTGTAAAGGAAGCAAACCCTGTTTCGTCACAGGGCCGCGGTACCGCACCAAGAGCTCAAGCAAGGAGTCTCAGGACTCTATCCCAAGACACAAGATTAGAGTAGGTTCAGACCACTTGTGCTCGACACAGCAACTGGGGTGTCAGAGTAAATGAAAATATAATTTAAATGCACAAGAGTGCGTGCTATGCCGCTTTTGCGGACGCCACTAACCACCCAGACTTGGGATAAGAAAGCGCTTTAATAGTGCACCGCACTGGCGGTCACAGCAATTGACGCTGTATCGTGTTTTTAGTACTGATGGCTCTGTCGGGTGCTAGATAGCAAACATCCACCTTACATGAGCAGTCATACACAAGGGAGGGGATGATAAATGAGTGACTTTCACACATCAACACACACGATTTCAAGTATACACTAGCGCATGGCCGTGCGGTCATGCAAACCTATTATAGCTGCAACAAGTACAGGACTTTCCCAGAAGGACCAATGGGAGGCTGCCACAGAAGTTGAGCACCTTCAGGACCTTCCTAGAGGACCAATGGGATTTGCTGCAGTATCTAAGCATGTGACCCTTGATCTCCAATGAGAGATCTTACCGTGGGCATGCTCAGTATGTGAAAAGCAGGACTTAGTCCCAGAAAGACCTGCTCGCTGCTGAACATTGCTTGCTACAAGGACATAGCCTGGAAGGGCAGTAGTAACCAGTCTTCCAGTATCAGCTTGAGCTAGACGCTGGGACGGACGTCTCCACTGTGCAGACTCCACTGCGGCTGGAGAAGAATGGGAGACCACAGCAGAGATGGTTCGAGATTCCCCCTGTGCAGAGGTGGGAACTCGACACCTAACACTGGATTGATTGAGCAATGTCTGTTTTGAGGATCAGGCTCAATGTTTTTATATTTTTTTCATCTGGGACACTACTGTACATGCAGCAGTTACCACCTCTCTTTGCTCATTTTTTTCTGTCCTATCTTTTGTTTGGTAATTATGGCTGCAGTTAGAGAGGCATTGTACAGTTAGTAGACCAAGCAGGTTCTTAGTGCCCTTTGTATGATTAAACAGATTGAATCCATTAGCCAAGCTGAGCATCAAATGATTACAGATCTGCTGATGGTTGACACTGAGCAAGCCATCACTCAAGCCCTGATGAAGGGGAGGCCAGCCAAGATGTAGTTGATGTTGCATTAGAGGTCTCATCAGTGGATTACAGCCACCACCACAACCGTGGTAGCGTGGATCCCTACCTATAGATGGCCTTACAGTAACTCGATGCAGACAATCGTCAGGGATGTCTCAACCTGATTCAGCAATACTGAAAGGCTGAGACAGCCAAACGACAGGTCAAGGCTGAGAGAGCCAAGCAATAAGCCAAGGCTGAGAAAGATGAGTGACAAGCCTAGCATCGGTACCAGCTGGAATTAGCAATAATCCAGACAGAGCCATCCACTCCATCAAGCATTGATACCAGCAATGCCAACATCTTTAAAGATCGTCCTGAGCATTTCCCACTGATGAACAGGGACGGCGACATGGACATATTTCTGTGAGGGTTTGAAAAAGCCTACAGACAGTACTAGCTGGCTGCGGACCAGTGGGCCCAATATTTAACCCCAGGGCTATGAAGCAAAGCTTTGGAGGTATTCGTCTCTCCCATTCAAAACTTCATGAGGCCATCAAATGGACCCTATAAAAGAAGTACCATCTGATTCCTAAGGTATACCGCAGAAAGTTCTGGGCCCTTCAGTGTGGACCACACAACAGATATAGTGATGTGGTGGGTGGGCTCAGAATCTGCTTCTAGCAGTGGGTCCAAGGACTATTTGTTAACACCTTTGAGGAAATGAAAGCTCTTCTGTGTGGAGGCATGGCAGTTTGTGATGGACCAGGAGCCAAAGGAAGCCACTAAAGACAATGCTGAGTCATATATTTGAGTTGTGGAAATCAAATGAGTAATTGCCAACTGGAAAAGGGGTAAGTTGCTATCCACCAATGCCCTGCAGGCTTATCTTCAGGAGAATCCTGCCTCATCTTCTAGCACCTGGCCTGCTTCTCACTCCTGCCAGTGCTGTAGCTGAGACCAAACTGGTAATATCAGCCTTGTCTTCCTCAAGAGACAGGAAATGAACCCCACACCTGAGGCCCAGGGGCCTTCTGCAGCTATTCTTTTTGTGGGTTTGGCGCTTGGGTGAGTCAGTGAAAATTTGTAACCAATTACTGTAGGTGACATGGTCACTGTGGGGCTCAAGGGCACAGATACATAATGAACCCTCATCCATCCTGATTTTGTGTCACCTGAAGAACGCATTCCTGGGAAGACCCTGTCACCGTATTTTGGGGTACTTGCTGTCCCTTAACAATGGTCAGAGTTTTCCTGGATTGAGGTGTGGGGAGGGAGTTAAGGAAAGTGGAGATGACCAAGAATCTCCCCACAAATGTTTTATTGGAAACTGATCTGAGATGGTTGATTGCCCAACACATTCCTGACTACCCGCCCATATCTGATATATCATGCGTTTCAAAGGTTAATGTTGTGAATGTCAATGTGATGTATAATGAAATGTATTTTGTAGTAAATGAAAACTCAGCCATGTCGCTGTTAGGAGTCGAGTTTCCTATGCTGCACAGGGGGAATCTCGATCCGTCTCCGCTGCGGTCTCCCATTCCCCTCCAGCCGCAGTGGAGTCTGCTCAGCAGGGACGTCGATCCCAGCGTCTCGCTCAGTCTGACTCTGTGAGAAGAGTTATTGCTGCTTCTCCAGCTTCTGCCTTTGAAGCCTATTCTGGTCAGCAGCGAGCGGACTTCTCTGGGACTAAGTCCTTATCTGCACATACTGAGCATGCCCAGGGCAAGATCTCCCGTTGGAGATCGAGGGTCATGTGCTCAGGCTCTGCGGCACATTCCATTGGTCCTCTTGGCAGGTCCTAGAAGGGCAAAAGTTCTGTAGCCATTTCCTGTGCTGCAGCTATATAAACTGCGCATGACCGCACGGCCATGCGCTAGTATTGTCTTACAATTGATATGTGTGTATGTGTGAGTGCAAGTCGTTCTTGGTTACCCCTTCCCTATTGAATGTCTGTTCGCGGAAGGTGTACGGCTGCTATCTAGCGCCCGACTTAGCCTACTACACTAAACACACATCACAGCGTCCTGTAGCTGTGCCTGCCAGTACGGCGCCGTGCGCCTGCCTTGCGCTTTCCATACCCAAGTCTGGGTGGTTAGTGGCGTCCGTTAGTGCGGCATCGCTCGCGCACTTGTGCGCTTATATTTCTGAAGGTTCTCTACACACCCAGTTGCGGTGTTGTGCCAGCAAGGGCCTAATCGGGCTTCAATCCCTTCTGGGGTTAAGTCCGCTGGCCACTTGCTCGCTCTCTAGTGCGGTATTGCGGTCCTGTGTATTAACAGGATCGCTTTCCTCACGCTGGGTGAGGTTTAACCCACGCGTGTTTACTTTAGCGTACCGCTATAGAGTCTGCAAATTGCTAGCAGCAGGTTCTCACCTGCACGGTGGACCCCGGACTGCGAACGCATCTTCGTCACCTGTCTTGGTGCGTTCCGCCAGTCCTAACATAATACTAGCGCCAGGGTCTGGCTAGTAAATGGCAGACGGTCAGCGTCTACAGCAGTACATCCAGCAGCTGGAGGGTAGGTTGGCGGCTCTCGAGCGCACAACCTCAGCTGTGGACGTTACTGCTGTCGCTGTTCAGGCTGCAAGTGCAGCTGCAGCCAGTTTGTCCGCTGCCACCCCTGCTCCGACCTTATCCCGTCTCCCGCTTCCAGACAAGTTTGCTGGTGACAGTAAGCCATGTCGGGGATTCGTGAGCCAGTGCTCCATACATCTCGAGCTGCTGGCTGCACGTTTTCCTACGGAACGGGCGAAAGTGGGATTCATTATATCTCTCTTGTCGGGCAGGGCGTTGGAGTGGGCAACGCCGCTTTGGGAACGTGGTGATCGTGTGGTGCAGAGTGCTCCTATCTTCCTGGACGCTCTGAGGCAGGTCTTTCTGGGACCTCGTGTCACCCACGATACCGCGCTCCAATTGTTGGCAATTACTCAGGCTTCGTCCATGGTCAGCCAGTTTGCCATCCTATTCCGGACTCTAGCTTCTGAGCTGGAATGGCCGGATAAAGTCCTTATTCCGGTGTTCTGGAAAGGACTGGCAGATCATGTGAAGGACGCCTTGGCCACCAGGGAGATTCCCGCCACACTGGAGGAGCTTATTACTATAGCTACCCGCATCGATCTCCGTTTTAACGAGCGGAGGTTGGAGCGGACCCAGTGTAGGCAGAGGTTTCGGCTGGCTCCCATCTTTGCCAAACCTCTAGAATCTCCTGTTATGGCGTCCGACTCCCATGAGGCCATGGAGGTTTCTCGAGCGGGATCTAGGTCTCAGACCGCTCGAGTACCTGTGCTATGTAAAAATTGCCAGCAACCGGGACATTTCGCTAATAAATGTCCACGGCGGTCGGGAAAACGATCGCGTCTAGTGTCCATTGGAGGAGGTTCACTGGACACCGCGGCATTTTCCTCAAAATTGTCCTTTAAAGGGACAATCCTGTTAGGCATATCCACTCTTACAGTAGAGCTTTGTGTGGATTCAGGAGCAGAGGGAAATTTTATGTCTTCTGCTTTTGCTCAGCGCCACGCAATACCTCTGGCTATGCTAGCCAAACCAATAACCGTGAGAGTGGTGAATGGGTCGACACTTCCATTACAGATCACACATCAGACTGTCCCTTTCACGTTAGCCATGTCCCCATCCCACCAGGAGACTATTTCCCTTCTTGTCCTTCCCGAGGGAATGGATGAGATTCTGCTGGGAATGCCCTGGCTTCGTTTCCACTCCCCACATATTGAGTGGACCTCTGGGAGGATATTGGGTTGGAGTGAATCCTGTAAGGGCAGATGTGTGAAAGAGTGCGTTCAGGTTTCCACCACTGAGATACCCGCAGATCTCTCTACTCTCCCCAAACACTATTGGTCTTATGCAGACGTCTTTTCCAAAAAAGCCGCGGAGACCCTTCCGCCTCACCGTCCCTATGACTGTCCTATAGATCTCTTGCCTGGAGCAGAACCTCCTCGGGGACGTGTCTATCCCCTCTCTCTCCCGGAAACGGAGGCTATGTCCCAATACATCCAGGAGAATTTGGCAAGAGGATTTATTAGGAAGTCAGTGTCACCAGCTGGGGCAGGGTTCTTCTTCGTACAGAAGAAGAATGGAGAGTTGCGTCCTTGCATAGACTACAGGGGTCTTAACGCCATCACCGTTAAAAATAAGTACCCGCTGCCCCTGATTTCTGAGCTTTTTGATAGGCTACGGGGAGCTAAGGTATTTACCAAATTAGACCTGCGGGGAGCTTATAACCTGATTCGCATTCGTGAGGGGGACGAATGGAAGACGGCGTTTAACACCAGAGATGGGCATTATGAGTATCTGGTGATGCCCTTCGGGCTCTGTAATGCCCCAGCCGTTTTCCAAGACTTTGTCAACGACATCTTCCGGGATATGCTTTCCACCTCGGTCGTAGTCTATCTGGATGATATTCTCATCTTCTCTCCAGATATTGACTCCCACCGGAGAGATGTTGGCAGAGTCTTCGACCTCTTACGGGCAAACTCTCTTTACGCAAAGTTGGAGAAGTGTGTGTTTGAGCAGGAGTCTTTACCTTTCTTGGGCTATATCATCTCTGCCCAAGGATTGGCTATGGATCCTGCCAAACTACAGGCTGTGATGGACTGGCAAGAACCCCATTCACTTAAAGCGGTGCAGCGCTTTATGGGGTTCATTAATTATTACCGCCAGTTCATTCCCCATTTCTCAACTTTGGTAGCTCCCTTGGTAGCCCTCACCAAGAAGGGAGCAAATCCCAAAGTGTGGTCTGAAGAGGTCTCCAGGGCCTTTTCTTCTACTAAGTCTCATTTTGCTAGCGCTCCCATCCTACATCGTCCCGATGTCGATAAGCCGTTTATAATGGAGGTGGATGCCTCTTCCGTTGGTGCTGGAGCAGTCCTCTTCCAGAAGGATGCTCAAGGTCGGAAGCATCCGTGCTTTTTCTTCTCCAAGACCTTCACACCAGCGGAGAGGAATTATTCCATCGGGGACAGGGAGTTGCTAGCGATGAAATTGGCTTTCTCTGAGTGGAGACATCTCTTGGAGGGGGCTCGTTTTCCCTTTCAAGTATTTACAGACCATAAAAATTTGCTATATTTGCAAACAGCCCAGAGGCTAAATTCTCGCCAGGCCAGATGGTCCTTATTCTTCTCCCGATTCCACTTCACCCTCCATTATGTCGCTGGGGAGAAGAACATTCGAGCTGATGCTTTTTCTCGCTCTGTTGTGTCATCTGAGGAGGAGGAAGGAGAGCCTCGGCTTATTGTTCCTTCTGAGAGCTTGAGAACCGTGGCTCCGGTGTCGCTTGAGTCTGTGCCTCCAGGCAAGACTTTTGTGCCCATAAATTTGCGACCGGAGGTTCTCTCTTGGGCTCATTCCTCCAGGGTGGGTGGACACTTTGGGACTAAAAGGACATCTGAGCTGCTGGCGAGGACGTACTGGTGGCCGCATATGCTGCGAGATGTCAGGGATTACGTTCTGGCGTGTGTCTCATGCGCCAAAAATAAGTCTCCTCGACAACGGCCGTCTGGGTTACTCTTTCCCTTGCCGGTGGCAGACAGGCCCTGGGAGATGGTCGGGATGGACTTTGTAGTGGGTTTGCCCAAGTCTCGCGGCTGTACCGTCATTTGGGTAATTACCGATCATTTCTCGAAAATGGTGCACTTGGTGCCGCTCCCACGGTTACCTTCTGCACGGGCCTTGGCAGCGTTGTTCATAAGACACATCTTCCGCCTACACGGCATGCCAGACAAAATTGTCAGTGACCGGGGTCCCCAGTTTGCGTCTCGGTTCTGGAGAGAGCTTTGTCGTCTTCTCAGCATTGAGTTAAATCTCTCTTCCGCATATCATCCCGAGACGAATGGGTTGGTAGAGAGGGCCAATCAGACTCTGGTCACATATCTGCGACATTTTGTTTCTGCCAGGCAGGATGACTGGGCATCTTTATTACCATGGGCAGAGTTCGCCCTTAATAACGCTGTAGCCGATTCCACCGGTCAGACTCCTTTCCTCCTTAATTACGGCCAGCATCCGCGGGTTCCTGTGCCTATGCCCGTGTCCTCTGCTGACTCCAGGGTGGCAGACTGGGCAGTGGAGGCACGGGACATTTGGGACCGCACTCAGGATGCCATTCGGGCCTCGAAGGAGAGAATGAGGTCCTCCGCCGATGCACATCGGCGCCCTGCCCCGGCCTTTGCTCCTGGCGACTTGGTGTGGCTCTCCGCCCGTAACATCAGGCTGCGAGTTGAGTCCACTAAGTTTGCTCCTCGCTACTTGGGCCCATTCAAGGTCCTCGAGCAGGTTAATCCCGTGGTCTACCGCCTGGCTCTTCCTCCACGCTTGGGTATCACCGACACCTTTCATGTGTCCCTCTTGAAACCCGTATACATGTCCCGGTTTTCCGAGTCATCTGCCGGGACATCGGGTTCGTCTACGGACGATTACGAGGTGAACGCTATTTTAGGGTGCAAGGTGGTACGCGGCAAAAAGTTTTATTTGGTGGATTGGAAGGGTTATGGTCCAGAGGACAGGTCTTGGGAGCCTGCTGAAAACATTCGGGCCCCACAGCTCATTGCTGCCTTCGAGCGTAGCGAGGCCCAAGGAGGGGGGGGCCCTAGGAGGGGGGGTAATGTTAGGAGTCGAGTTTCCTCTGCTGCACAGGGGGAATCTCGATCCGTCTCCGCTGCGGTCTCCCATTCCCCTCCAGCCGCAGTGGAGTCTGCTCAGCAGGGACGTCGATCCCAGCGTCTCGCTCAGTCTGACTCTGTGAGAAGAGTTATTGCTGCTTCTCCAGCTTCTGCCTTTGAAGCCTATTCTGGTCAGCAGCGAGCGGACTTCTCTGGGACTAAGTCCTTATCTGCACATACTGAGCATGCCCAGGGCAAGATCTCCCGTTGGAGATCGAGGGTCATGTGCTCAGGCTCTGCGGCACATTCCATTGGTCCTCTTGGCAGGTCCTAGAAGGGCAAAAGTTCTGTAGCCATTTCCTGTGCTGCAGCTATATAAACTGCGCATGACCGCACGGCCATGCGCTAGTATTGTCTTACAATTGATATGTGTGTATGTGTGAGTGCAAGTCGTTCTTGGTTACCCCTTCCCTATTGAATGTCTGTTCGCGGAAGGTGTACGGCTGCTATCTAGCGCCCGACTTAGCCTACTACACTAAACACACATCACAGCGTCCTGTAGCTGTGCCTGCCAGTACGGCGCCGTGCGCCTGCCTTGCGCTTTCCATACCCAAGTCTGGGTGGTTAGTGGCGTCCGTTAGTGCGGCATCGCTCGCGCACTTGTGCGCTTATATTTCTGAAGGTTCTCTACACACCCAGTTGCGGTGTTGTGCCAGCAAGGGCCTAATCGGGCTTCAATCCCTTCTGGGGTTAAGTCCGCTGGCCACTTGCTCGCTCTCTAGTGCGGTATTGCGGTCCTGTGTATTAACAGGATCGCTTTCCTCACGCTGGGTGAGGTTTAACCCACGCGTGTTTACTTTAGCGTACCGCTATAGAGTCTGCAAATTGCTAGCAGCAGGTTCTCACCTGCACGGTGGACCCCGGACTGCGAACGCATCTTCGTCACCTGTCTTGGTGCGTTCCGCCAGTCCTAACAGTCGCAAGGCAGGTTGATGTTGTTGACGATCCCCTAAAAGGAGCAAAAATGAGTGCTGAGGGAGATGAGAACAGCATGGAGATCATGAAGAGGTGGTCCCGCGCAGCTGACCAGTGTCACGACAGACAGTGACATGACTGGTGGTACCTGCCCCATGATTAGCACTGCTCCTGAGGTATTAGGGGGTTATGTGGAAATTCATAGAGATCATAAGAATGGTGGTCGCTTGCAGCTCACCAGTGTCAGGACAGACTGTGACATGGCTAGTGATAGCTTCCCCATAATTAGCACAGCTCCTGAGGTAACAAGGGAGGTGGGAATGTCTTATCCCCAGCATGTTCGGAAGGTCGGAACGTGTGTCCCACAATCAATCAGGATGATGGGAAAGTAGAGTCCACAGCCTGTCAAGGAAGTGGAAAATTGGTATTCACAGCCTGTTGGAAAGTAGGGTACCCAGTCTGTTAGGGTGGTGGGAAGGTGTCTCCTACAGCCTGTCAGAATGGCTGAAGTGTAGTATTGTAGCATTCACAATTTGTCAGAGTGGTGGGAAAGTTGGGTCTGCAGCCTGTCAAGCAAATAGGAAAGCATTGTTACTCCTCCAGGGAACAGCCTACATTGCTGCTGTCCTATGAATCCAGAGTGCCCAGAATGCAAGTAACATGTTGCTTTCTGGACCCTCATCAGTCAGTATAATAAAACTATAAGTTATTTACCCAGAACAGGTCGTGGATAGTTGCTGTGAGGTTGGGGCCTTAGTGTCGCTCTGGCTACGTCTAGCGAGGAATCTCTGATCTGTCTGGTGGCGATGAGTGAACCGGTACTGTGAGATCCAGGAAGGGTGTACTAAGAAGGTAGGCTTGGGAGACTATCTGTAAATCAGTCTCCCATGCAACCTCAAAAAGGGGGAAAAAATTAAAATCCATAAGTTAATTCCAGGATATAGAGCTTACATCCTAAAACATTACACAGTTGACATAGAGGGTAAAGGAAATTATTGAAATTAAAGAACTTACCAAACTAACTAAAACTCTGTTGAAGCCCAGACTGCCTGCCGTGGACAGGTTATTAACACAGGATATCTATTGTGGGAAACAGACACAGTATCTATAGTTTGTGCATTGAAGAGGGAGAAGGTGCTATGATGAAAGCATATTTGGTAGCCAGCTCGGCTATTGGGTCCACATAGGAATATTTGGGTTTTTGTTTATCTGATATTGATGAGACATACAGTACATTTTCAATTTCGGAACTAAGAGAGGAATAACATGCATATTTTTCATAACTGTGAGACATAATGATGGTTATTATCATCTACAAATTAATAGTGGCCAGGTAGCTGACAATAGCCATGCCATTTTTCTGATCTATGAAAAGGTAAAATTACAATAAAACATATGATGTCAATATTGAATACCGGTGATCGTCAGGAGCAGAGATATCATGAACGTTGGGGAGTTCATAAAATCCTGAAGGGCTGAAAACATCCAACAAACAGCCCCCATGTGAGATCATCAAGAGGAGGTATGTGAATGAAACTTAGGTGCTGATAAAAGACAAGGCAAATTATGATCTGTGTTCATCACCGGAAGATGTATCGCTGTGCAGACCTAATCCATGTTTACAGACTTTTCACGAGGAGTGCATCCCTTCATAAATTTTATATGCTAATAGAAAAGAGGACTATTTCTATTTTTAGTTGATTTTTTTATCCAAATATCTTTTTTTTTTACTTAGCTGTTATCATACACACCTATTCTAACACAGGGAGACAAGGAGATCATGCATCATCTGTCAAATGTGCCTGCTGCAGCCTATCAATTTCCCTCACCAATGCAAGTCTATGGGTGCGAGAAAAAAATTGGATGGCACACGGACCATACGCATGCTGTTCGATTTTTAAGCACACATCTCAAAGGAAACCTGAAATTTCTTCAGTTAAGTATAGTAAATTCACAGACAGACTATACAGAATAGAGTCACAGCCTTTTACGTACATGGGCAAGGATAAAATGATTTCTAAAAGGGCTAAAGTTAAAGATTACATATTTGAGTTGTATTTTAGGCAAAAAATATATATTTTTATCGTTCACATTATCACAAATACAAAAAGTGAAATGGGCCAATGTAAAAGTTTGGAACCCCACATGGTTTGTACCTAGAAGCACCCCCTTATGAAAGTATTACAGTTCGTAAACTCTTTGTATAGCCAGACTGAATAGCCTCAAAAGTACGGAGGACCATTATCAACCACAAAATCTGTAAACTAGCAACAAAAGTCCCCCAACACAGTGTAAAGAATCAATAATGTCTTTATTGAAAATACAAATTTTAAAATGTTTTAAGGAGATAAAAGCAAACTGAAACATACATTGGACGGAACATGTATGATGACAGTATTCTGGGTATAAATATACCACCTGTATTACATCCAAGATAAAGAATTTAATATCATCCTCTTGAGGCACAGTTCAATATTGCATATAAGTAAATACAGAGTAAAGTGCATAGTGCTCATAACCAAAAGAGTTTCAAGACAGATGTAAAATACTTAATACATCACACACACGTATCTGTATGCACCCCTTCTGAGGAAGACTTTGCCATCGAAACGTGCGTCAAGGGGTACGTTGGACAGAACTGAACTCTGGGTATTTATATTTATCTGTGCTCTTTACCTTTGCTTCTCTAATTAGTTCCATTGATCTTTGATATGTCTGACACTGTCCCTGATTGCCCTTAGGGGATTATGCACTTTATACTCTATTACACGTTTTTCCTGAGGCCAATCAGGGAGAGAGGAACTCCCAGATACATGTGTGTGATGTATTAAGTATTTTATATCTGTCTTGAGACTCTTTTGGTTATGAGCACTATGCACTATGCAAAGTCACAATGCACATGAACAAAAATATGAATATAAAGTTATAATATGTTTTCAAGCAATGAAGGGGAGTTTGAAACAAAACATAAGTCTGTGCTAAGCAACAGGTGGCCAAATCATTTAGATTGAAGTCCTTAGACTATGGCAGCATTCACACACCTGTGAGTCAGTCTATCTTTCTGACAGGTTGTGGGTAGAGATGAGCAGTGTTTGAGTCGAACTGTTCGCCAATCTCAAATTCGAGCTGTTTTGGGCGGAGTTCGAGTCGTTCGACGAACCCGAACAATTTGCTTAAAATTTGGCTGTTTGAGTTTCTGTTCGATACATGTTCGTTCAGCAAAAGCCTCGCTTGATTTGCACATTAAAACTGTTTATCATTGTTAATAGACTGTTTCAGTGTATAGTGGGCGAGGGGGGGGGCGGGGGATAGATCTGTGCTGAAATAACGCCACTCTCCATTTTTTTTTTTTTTTCCCGCATTTACAGTGGGGCGGTGCAGTCTCTCAGTCTATCAGCAGTGCGCACACACACAGAAATGTGCATGTGATGCATACAAGCAAGGGCATGTGTCATTGGCTGTGTATGTCACATGTCCTTGCCCTATAAGAACAAACCATTTGCCCCGTCGCCACCATTTCCTCACTGCTGCAGCTTAGTGTTAGACGGCACCGCTGCAGCTGTTGCCGCTATACAGACAAAGAGTGTTTTTTTGGAGTGAATTGTCAGAGAGATAGGTTTAGGGAGTCGGGAGGAGTCGGGACTAGTTGTAATATCAGCCCTTTTCAGGGTAGGTTACAGCAGTTCATAGCACTGTTTGCCAGGCAGGTCTGTGCCAGTGCTGTGCAAGTGTTTGTGATAGCATTTGGTGTAATCTAGCTCAGCCAATCCTTTTGGGCTAGTAGCATTGTCTGATTGTAATCTGAGTAGCCCGCCTGTGAAACTAACTTCACCACCTGTGTATCTCTATTTTCACTGCATCTAATCCAGTTAATAGTTGAGGGCCTAGGAGCAATGTCTGTATGTCAGCAGAGTAGCCCTCCTGTGAAACAAACTATACCGCCTGTGTATCTCTATTTTCACTGCATCTAATCCAGTTAATAGTTTAGGGCCTAGGAGCAGCGTCTGCACGTCAGCAGAGTAGCCCGCCTGTGAAACAACCTATACTGCCTGTGTATCTCTCTTTTCACTGCATCTAATCCAGTTAATCATTTAGGGCCTAGGAGCAGTGTCTGCACGTCAGTAGAATAGCCAGCCTGTGAAACAAACTATACCGCCTGTGTATCTCTATTTTCACTGCATCTAATCCAGTTAATAGTTTAGGGCCTAGGAGCACTGTCTGCCCGTCAGCAGAGTAGCCCGCCTATGAAACAAACTACAGTATATTGCCTGTGTATCTCCATTTTCACTGCATCTAATCCAGTTATTAGTTTAGGGCCTAGGAGCAGTGTCTGCACGTCAGTAGAATAGCCCGCCTGTGAAACAAACTATACCGCCTGTGTATCTCTATTTTCACTGCATCTTATCCAGTTAATAGTTTAGGGCCTAGGAGCAGTGTCTGCACGTCAGCAGAGTAGCCCGCCTGTGAAACAAACTATACTGCCTGTGTATCTCTATTTTCACTGCATCTAATCCAGTTAATAGTTTAGGGCCTAGGAGCATTGTCTGCACATCAGCAGAGTAGCCCGCCTGTGAAACGAACTATACCGCCTGTGTATCTCCATTTTCACTGCATCTAATCCAGTTAATAGTTTAGGGCCTAGGAGCAGTGTCTGTACGTCAGCAGAGTTGCCCGCCTGTGAAACAAACTTTACCGCCTGTGTATCTCTATTTTCACTGCATCTAATCCAGTTAACATTTTAGGACCTAGGAGCAATGTCTGCACGTCAGCAGAGTAGCCCGCCTGTGAAACAAACTATACCGCCTGTGTATCTCAATTTTCACTGGATCTAATCCAGTTATTAGTTTTGGGCCTAGTATTACAGTTTGGCCACTCAGTTCTGCTCGGTTTTCATCCATCGGTTGTTGTGCCAACAACTACAGATACAGAGTTGCCAATTAGTTAAGCACTAAAATGAATGGCAAAAGGCCTGCTGCTGGTGGAAAGGGGAATAGGTGTGTTGGAAAAGGAAAAAAGGTGGTGTCCATGGGGCAGGTGGTAAAGCAACCGTAACATCTGCAGAAGAAAGACCATCTTCCAGCCAAAGTAAGATGTCTACTTCTTTTCGTGGACAATCTGATATGATCCCTTTCTTACGACCATCGCTACAAGCAACGCCAAAAATTCGAGATGAGGCAAAAAACAGCAGGTGCTTGAACGGATATCAAGTGCTCGTTCAAGTGGGCTCTCCTCCATGTCAACTTCAACATCACAACTACTCCAGTCCTCAGAGTTGTCACCCCAATCGCACTTGCTTCCTCACAGCTCCCAAGTCTCCAGCTGCCCATCTGAGCATGGGGTAACACACATGGTTGAGTCTGTAGAGCTGCTTGTGCATACTATAGCCTGGGAATCAGAGGTCTGCTCCAGAGCTTCTGTGAATCCAGACGAGGAAATGATCTGCACTGATGCCCAGAATCTTTGTGAGTCGGATCCAGGCCCAGATGAAGAAGGTTCTGAGCATAATGTAGACTCTCGTTCCCAAACTGTAACTCCTGTTGGTGGAGACAATGAGGAAGATGACGATGAGACTGAGATACCTGATTGGAACGAAAACTTGACTTTTTGGTCGGGGCAGGAAGAGGTTGCCTCTGAGGGCGACGGGTGTGAGAACACACAGGATGATGATGACGAGGTTGTAGACCCCACTTACTGTCAACCCCCAGTCCGCTAGTCCATGAGGTCAGCAGAGGAGGTGGAGGAGGATGCTAGTGACGAGTCTTACAACGAGGTAACGGTGCACTTTCCTGGACAGATAGAGTACTGGAAGCACGTCAACAACTGCATCCTCAACCCCAACTGTGCCTTAGACCAGAAGTCGTGGTGGCTCTTCAGGTCACACGGGCTCTAAGCCTTGCATAGCCTGGGCATTTTTTGACATCGCAAAGGATGACCCAACTCATGTTGTCTGTAAGATTTGACAACAAAATATCAGTAGAGGCCAATAAATCACTAGCTTGAGTACTTCATGCATAAACCGTCACAAAGATATGAGGCATAATTTGCAGTGGGAAGCTCACTGTGCTACAATGCAGCCTAATGGGCCAGGTCAACCACCGTCTGCCCCATCAAGTGCATCCACGTCCTCTTCCTCCTCTGTGACTGTGGGGACAGCAGTCGCACATGGATTTGGATGCAGACCTTCCACCTCTTTACCCACAACAGCCAGTGTGATTGGTAGGTCGTCAGGACATTTGCTAGTAGAGACACCTGCTGGTGTTGAGCGCTCTCTGACATCGACACCACATTTTGATCAAGGCAACATAACATCTCCGCATGCACCTTCCTCACAGACCAGCAGTTTGCCGGGGACACCCTACTTAACTCCGTCTAAGCACGGCAGCCAGCCCTCAGTCCCCCAGATGTGGACAAGTAAAAGACCATTTCCTCCTAGCCATGACAAAGCTAAGAGGTTGAATTTCTCCATCAGCAAGCTGTTGGCTACAGAAATGCTGCCTTTCCGCCTGGTGGACACAAAGGATTTTTGAGACCTTATGTCTGTCGCAGTGCCCCAGTGCCAGATGCCCAGTCGCCACTACTTCTCAAAGAAAGCTGTGCCTGCACTACACCAGCGTGTCGCACACAACATCACCGCTTCCTTGAGAAACTCTGTGTGTGACAGGGTGCATTTCACCACAGACACTTGGATGAGTAGACATATACAGGGGCGTTACATATCGGTGACTGGGCACTGGGTAACTAACGCGACATCAGGAGAAAGGGCTGCCGTCCAAGTCTTGCCATCGCCATGAGTTGCTCGTCGATCCTCTGTATCTAGAAGTTCCTCCACGGCTTCTGCCTCCTCAACCTCCTCTCGGTCCTCCTCCTGCACCCAAAGCCTGTCTTTTAATGCCACCCACGTTGTAACTGTGCAGAAGGAGTCCTGCACACCTCCTCACTATGCTGTCACCAGGTCTCAATGGCATCAGGCAGTGTTTACATTGAAATGTCTGGGAAATGTGAGTCACACAGCAGAGGAGTTGTGGTCAGTTCTGGAGACTGAGTTCCATCAATTGTTGTCTCCACTCAACCTGCAGCCAGGGAAGGCTGTGTGCGACAATGCTGCAAACCTTGGTGCGGCCCTTCGCCGGGGCAATGTCACACACGTGCCTTGTATGGCTCACATATTGAACCTGGTTGTCCAGCAATTTTTATCCCAATATCCCAGACTAGATGGGCTTCTGCAGAGGGCACGGTCGCTGTGTGCTCACTTCCTCCGTTCGCATCCCGCAGCTCGACGACTTGCATCTCTACAGAAGTCGTTGGGCCTGCCATTTCACCGACTGAAATGCGATGTGCCCACACGGTGGAATTCAACTCTGCACATGTTGTAGCGACTGTGGCAGCACCGACGAGCCCTGGTGCAATACGTTATGACATATAGCCTGGGCCAACGAGATCAAGAGGTGGGGCAAATCACGCTGCAGAAGTGGTCTCAGATCAGGGACCTATGCACCATTCTTTACAGTTTTGAAATAGCGACAAAGATGTTTAGTGCTGATGATGCCATTATCAGCATGACCATTCCGGTGATTTACATGCTGGAGCACACATTACACAGTGTTCGGAGTCAGGTGGTGGAACAAGAGGAGGAGGAGGAACAGGAGGAGTCGTATGCGGAAGGGATCATATCTCCAAGGTCAAGAAGGTTTGCAGCACCAGGGCGGCTGGCATTGGAGGCTGGGGGAGAGGGGTTACCGAGGGCGCATGGAAGCAGCCAAACTGTTGAGGCATGTGTTGGAGGCGAGGAAGAAGTGGAGGATGAACTGGCGCTGGGCATGGAAGACTCATCAGATGAGGGAGACCTTGATCAAATTTCTGTTGTGCGAGGTTGGGGGAGAGGGCAGACGAAGGAAGCATGATTCTCACCTCACCACCACAAAGACAACAAGGACTTGGTCCTCCTGGATACGCAAGACACATGAGTGCCTTCTTGCTGCCCTACCTGCAACATGACCCTCGGAATGTCAGAATCTGAAGTAATGCCAACTACTGGGTTGCCACACTCTTAGATCCCCGGTACAAAAGCAAATTTGGCTAAATAATTCCTGCCATAGAAAGGGATTCACGCATGCAAGAGTTTCAGCAGAGACTGTTACAGAATCTAGCATCTGCTTTTCCACAAAACACCAGTGGTGCACGTAGTGAATCTCTGAGTTCTAACTTGCCAACCATGGGACTATCGAGTCATCACTCAAACCGTAACAGTAACATCATATCTGGTGGTAACAGCAATTTTTTCCAATCGTTTCAAGATTTTTTTAGACCATCCTTTGCAAGGCCACAGGAGACAAGAAGTATGACGCACAGCCAACGCCTAGAGAGGATGGTACAAGAGTATCTCCAAGTTAACATCGATGCCATGACTGTGGAACTGGACCCTTGCTCATTTTGGGCTTCCAATCTTGAAAAATTGCCTGAGCTCACCACTCACGCCTTGGAGATCTTGTCGTGCCCCGCAGCCAGCGTTCTCTCTTAACGTGTGTTCAGCGCTGCAGGTGGTGTGCTGACAGATAAGTGCACGCGGCTGTCCAGTGACAATGTAGACAGACTAACGTTCATCAAGATGAACAAATCCTGGATGCGCAAGGACTTTTCTACCCCTGTGTCATCTTGGGGAGACTAAAAGCTTGATAATTTTTGAAAATCACCTCACCAACCATTTTAAAAAACTCTGGTGAAATTGAGTATAAGCCAAGATTTTCAGCCCATATTTTTGGGCTGAAAGTCCTCCTCTCGGCTTATACTCGAGTCATATACCCGGGGGTTGGCAGGTGAGGGAGAGCGGGGGCTGTGTAGTTATACTTACCTGCTCCTGGCGCGGTCCCTGCAGTCCCTGGCTTCCCTGGCGCTGCAGAGTCTTCCTGTACTGAGTGGTCACATAGCACCGCTCATTACAGAAATGAATAGGCGGCTCCACCTCCCATAGGGGAGGAGCCGCATATTCATTGCTGTAAATGATCGGTAACTGTGACCGCTCAATTACAGGAAGAAGCTGCAGCGCCGGGGAAGCCAGGGACTGCAGGGACCGCGCCAGGAGCAGGTAAGGGGAGCGCAGCGCTGGGCGATATTTACCTGCTCCTCGCTCCGGTGCGGCTCCGTCTGCAGCGTCCTCTAGCAGTGACGCTCAGGTTAGAGGGCGCTGTGACGTAGTCAGTGCACGCCCTCTGCTGAGCGTCAGTGCTGGAGCCGGAGACGCACGAGGAGCAGGTAAATATTGAAAGCGCTGGCATCCTGAGCAAGAGAGGTGAGTATGTGTTTTTTTTTTTATGGCAGCACCAGCAGCATTCTATATGGCACAGCTTTATATGGAGCATCTATGGGGCCATAAAGTACGGTGCAGAGCATTATATATGGCACAGCATTATATAAGGAGCATCTATGGGGCCAAAAAGTACAGTGCAGAGCATTATATATGGCACAGCTTTATATAAGGAGCATCTATGGGGCCAAAAAGTACGGTGCAGAGCATTATATATGGCACAGCATTATATAAGGAGCATCTATGGGGCCATAAAGAACGGTGCAGAGCATTATATATGGCACAGCATTATATAAGGAGCATCTATGGGGCCATAAAGTACGGTGCAGAGCATTATATATGGCACAGCATTATATAAGGAGCATCTATGGGGCCATAAAGAACGGTGCAGAGCATTATATATGGCACAGCATTATATAAGGAGCATCTATGGGGCGAAAAAGTACGGTGCAGAGCATTATATATGGCACAGCATTATATAAGGAGCATCTATGGGGCCATAAAGAACGGTGCAGAGCATTATATATGGCACAGCATTATATAAGGAGCATCTATGGGCCATAAAGAACGGTGCAGAGCATTATATATGGCACAGCATTATATAAGGAGCATCTATGGGGCCATAAAGAACAGTGCAGAGCATTATATATGGCACAGCATTATATAAGGAGCATCTATGAGGCCATAAAGAACGGTGCAGAGCATTATATATGGCACAGCATTATATAAGGAGCATCTATGGGGCCAAAAAGTACGGTGCAGAGCATTATATATGGCACAGCTTTATATATGGAGCATCTATGGGGCCATAAAGAACGGTGCAGAGCATTATATATGGCACAGCTTTATATATGGAGCATCTATGGGGCCATAAAGAAATGTGCAGAGCATTATATATGGCACAGCATTATATAAGGAGCATCTATGGGGCCAAAAAGTACGGTGCAGAGCATTATATATGGCACAGCTTTATATGGCACATCTATGGGGCCATAATCAACGGTGCAGAGCATTATATATGGCACAGCTTTATAAGGAGCATCTATGGGGAAACAATGAACGGTGCAGAGCACTATACCGTATATGGGGCACAGCTTTATAAGGAGCATCTATGGGGCCATAATCAATGGTGCACAGCAATATATATGGGGCACAGCTTTATAAGGAGCATCTATGGGGCCATAATCAACGGTGCAGAGCAATATATAGATGGCACAGCTTTATAAGGAGCATATACAGTTAGGTCCATATATATTTGGACAGACACAACATTTTTCTAATTTTGGTTATAGACATTACCACAATGAATTTTAAACAAAACAATTCAGATGCAGTTGAAGTTCAGACTTTCAGCTTTCATTTGAGGGTATCCACATTAAAATTAGATGAAGGGTTTAGGAGTTTCAGCTCCTTAACATGTGCCATCCTGTTTTTAAAGGGACCAAAAGTAATTGGACAATTGATTCCAAGGCTATTTCATAGACACGTGTGGGCAATCCCTTCATTATTTCATTCTCGATTAAGCAGATAAAAGGTTTGGAGTTGATTTGAGGTGTGGTGCTTACATTTGGAAGGTTTTACTGTGAAGTAAACATGAGGTCAAAGGAGCTCTCCATACAGGTGAATCAAGCCATACTTAAGCTGCGAAAACAGAAAAAACCCATCCGAGAAATTGTTACAATATTAGGAGTGGCAAAATCTACAGTTTGGTACATCCTGAGAAAGAAAGAAAGCACTGGTGAACTCATAAATGCAAATAGAACTGGGCGCCCACGGAAGACAACAGTGGTGGATGATCGCAGAATAATCTCCATGGTGAAGAGAAACCCCTTTACAACAGCCAACCAAGTGACCAACACTCTCCAGGAGGTCCGGCGTATCAATATCCAAATCTACCATGAAGAGAAGACTGCATGAAAATAAATACAGAGGGTTCACTGCACGGTGCAAGCCACTCATAAGCATCAAGAATAGAAAGGCTAGACTGGACTTTGCTAAAAACATCTAAAAAAGCCAGCACAGTTCTGGAAGAACATTCTTTGGACAGATGAAACCAAGATCAACCTCTACCAGAATGATGGATGGAAAGAGAAAAGTATGGCAAAAGCGTGGTACAGCTCATGATCCAAAGCATACATCATCTGTAAAACACGGCGGAGGCAGTGTGATGGCTTGGGCATACATGGCTGCCAGTGGCACTGGGTCACTAGTGTTTATTGATGAGGTGACACAGGACAGAAGCAGCCAAATGAATTCTGAGGTATTCAGAGACATACTGTGTGCTCAGATCCAGCCAAATGCATCCAAACTGATTGGTCGTCGTTTCACACTACAGATGGACAATGACCCAAAACATAAAGCCAAAGCAACCCAGGAGTTTATTAAAGCTAAGAAGTGCAATATTCTTAATTGGCCAAGTCAGTCACCTGATCTCAACCCAATTGAGCATGCATTTCACTTGTTAAAGACTAAATTTTAGACAGAAAGGCCCACAACTAAACAGCAACTGAAAACCACCACAGTGAAGGCCTGGCAGAGCATCAAAAAGGAGGAAACACAGCGTCTGGTGATGTCCATGAGTTGAAGATTTCAGGCAGTCATTGCCAACAAAGGGTTTTCAGCCAACTACTAGAAATGAACATTTTATTTAAAATTATTGAATCTGTCCAATTACTTTTGGTCCCTTTAAAAACAGGGTGGCACATGTTAAGGAGCTGAAACTCCTAAACCCTTCATTCAATTTTAATGTGGATACCCTCAAATGAAAGCTAAAAGTCTGAACTTTAACTGCATCTGAATTGTTTTGTTTAAAACTCATTGTGGTGATGTCTATAACCAAAATTAGAAAAATGTTGTCTCTGTCCAAATATATATGGACCTAACTGTATGAGGCCATAATGAACGGTGCAGAGCATTATATGTGGCACAGCTTTATATGGAGCATCTATGGGGCCATAATGAACGGTATAGAGCATTCTATATATAACAGTTGTATATGGAGCATCTATGGGGCAATAATGAACGGTATGGAGCATCTATTTTTATTTTTGAAATTTACGAGTAGCTACTGCATTTTCTACCCTAGGCTTATACTCGAGTCAATAAGTTTTCCCAGTTTTTTGTGGCAAAATTAGGGGGTCGGCTTATACTCGAGTATATACGGTAAGTGGTGTCTGCGGATGAATTTTTCTGGAAAAAATGTAGACTCTTTTATTTAGTCCCCTTGCTGAGTTTTACATGACGTTGCTATCATCAATTCCAGGTGGGTGAGGTCGTCTGCAAAGTAGTTTCCTCATACTATGGCCTAGGACTTAGAGAGAGCTCCAAAGCGTTTTCGCAGGTCGATGGACCAACAATGAAATGAAATGTTGTGGAGAATTGGATTTGCTGCCATGCTGGCATATCTATAGATAAAGATACCAAAATACACTTATAATTTATACATTAATCAGTTGTAGTTTTAAATGCATTTAGAATCAAATCAAATTACTTGTTCAACAATTTTAATTGTATTCTGGACATCTTTACTTATTTATTGAGACTCCAGCAGAGCAGCATATCCGCTTCTCCACACCTTTTTTATGGTCATATGTTGTCACTTTAGATTCCATTACCTTCATTCTTCTTCATCACAATAAGTGGGCAGTCCAGCATTGCTATGCCTGTGACCAGTTATTTAGATAGGAAACTACATTTCACAAGAACTTGCATGTCCGCCAGGCTCCCTGCTTTGTTTTCATATGTGATCAATGTGTATAAACTTCTGCACTTGCTCAAGTGCTACTGTCACACAGATGTGCATGCTCGCTATATTTAACATAAAGTTTAAGGACCAAGAAATGTTTGTTTTCTTTTCCATCAACATAGACATGTGAGAGCTTGTTGTTTGCAGAATGAGTTGGCTAGGTTAATTTTATTATATAATGTACTGAAACACACGAAAAAAAATCAAAGTGCGATGAAATGGTGAAAAAAAGGCAATTCTACCATTGTTTTCTGGGTTTGTTTTTCCACTAGTCAAATTACCTGGAAACATGGTTGTTTAGGTCAGTATGATTAAGATGACACCAAATATCCATCAATTTATTTTCCATTTAAGTGCTAAAAAAATCTAAATATTCTAAAAAAAATTGTTTGTGTCCCCATTTTTGCTTGCTAATTATTCCTTTTTAAGAAAATGAGGTGACACAAAAAGAGCAATTGTACTGTTTTGATTTTTTTATTTTACGGCTTTTATAGTGTTTACCAATTGGGTTAATTAATTCCATATTTTAATTGATCAGACTTTTATGAACATTGCAATTCAAAATATGTTTATTTTAGCTTCTTTATTTTTATGGATGAAAATAAGGTCATTTGGACTTAAGTTTTTAAGTTTTTTAAGTCCCCATTGTGGACTTGAACCTGCGATTGTTGATCACTTATACTATATATACTGCAATACCACAGCTTTGGAGTATAAAGTAAAAATCTCAGTCTCCTATGGATCCCATCCTATGTTCTCATGCAAAAGAATGTGGCCATTTATGCTCTTGCCATTCTGCTCAAACTCTGACAAAAGTTGACTTGAGCTGAGTGTAATCTTAGTGTGATCTGATTCTTTCACATGAGAGAATAGGAGCACAGGTGTGGAGAGGATGGAGAACTTAATGTCTCCATATTCTCCATAGTCTCTGTAAGCATAAATCAGACTGCTCTCAAATGATATCCAAGTGCAGTCTAATGTTTTACATGCGCCCATAGACTTTTATGAGTGTGCAAGGTCCAATTGGATGCACTTGAAGCATGCTACCATTTTTTCTCATGCTTAATAGACATAAGAAAAAAGCTTGAGTTGGCGCTGCCCCATAATATAAAATTGGGCATAGTGCTATCCAATAAAATATCTAAGAGCACTAGGCCATGTTATAAGCTCATGTGAGCGAACCCTATGGTTGAGCTTCACTAGGATCAAGATGACAGTGACTTTAGTGGTTCAGACGCAGAGCCCCATTTGTTATAGTATCCCATCAGTTCCCTATGATCAATCCATGGAGGTCATTGGAAGGTTGTGCAAGCAGGCATTCCATTTAAATATCAAAGATTGACAGCAGCATTCAGATGGAAAACAGCAGTGGCCGAAACTAAGCGCCAGCTGCTGCGGTTAGAGACAAATGACAGCTGTAAAATATAGCCTGTTTCTGCAGCGTGTAGAGGAAGCCCAGCTCATAATTCCTTATCCTCCTGAGAATCCTTTCCTAACTCATGAATACAATTTTTTTTGAGGAAAAGGGGTTAAAAGTACTTTTTTTCAAAATACCTTACCACTCAAATGTACTTCCAGCAATACATGAGGTTTGGGAGTGCTACTAATTTCAGGTCTTTTGGTGATAAGCTAAGAATTCAGAAAATAAAGAATGATTGATGTGATTTGTCAAGGTCTAGAAGTATGTTGTTACAAAAGGACTTCTAGATAACTCTTATTCCTGGAAACAAATACTGTAAATATATTTGTTCTGAATCCAAACCAACATCTTGTTTTATAGCAAATCTGACATGATCACAAACACATGGTCATTTTATTTTATGGTTAGTTTACTTTAGAAGTAAAATTGCTTTCAGTTGCTGCTCAAGCTTGGGTTCAAAGACATGTACAGAGTTGTAAATAACCTGATATTTTAAAATAAATTTACTAAATGGAAATATTTGCTGTTGTAACACTAAAGCGAGACCGTGCAGTTGGAGGTTACATGACAAAGTGAAATCTTTTAGTAACAGGTTCTTCAATCATGTCTTTAATCTAAAACAAATGTGCCCTATCTTTATCGTACACAATTTATGCATCCATATATTTTATACTTACAGAGATTGAGTGTCATAAACAAGAAGTTGTACTAGAACAATGACAATAATAGTTACTGTATATTTCACATTTTACCAGGCTGTATTTCTAATTCATCCTGCTCTAGGCACTTTAAGTTCTCCTGCCCTGGATTGAAAACTGTCCAGAAATTCCTGGACAATCCGTAAAAGTAGGGCACTTTTTTGTCCTGTCCTTAAAAGAATTTTGAGATATTCATGATTATTTTGAGCTGTCAGAAAATACAAGATTTTTCTTAAATGTAATTATTTTACAGTTCATTGTGATTGCTGCTAACGTTTCATATTATTAATATTGTCATTATTATTATTTATTATTATAGCGCCATTTATTCCATGGTGCTTTACAGGTGAGGAGGGGTATACATAATAAAGACAAGTACAGTAATCTTAAACAATATAAGTCATGACTGGTATAGTAGGAGAGAAGACCCTGCCCACGAGGGCTCACAATCTACAAGGGATGGGTGAGGATGCAGTAGGTGAGAATAGAGCTGGTTGTGTAGCGGTTTTGTGGATCAGTGGTTACTGCAGGTTGTAGGCTTGTCGGAAGAGGTGGGTCTTCAGTTTCTTTTTGAAGGTTTCGATGGTAGACGAGAGTCTCATATGTTGTGGTAGAGAGTTCAAGAGTAGGGGTGATGCACGAGAGAAATCTTATATGTGATTGTGGGAAGAGGAGATAAGAGGGGAGTAGAGAAGGAGGTCTTGTGAGGATCGGAGGTTGCATGCAGGTAAGTATTGGGAGATGGGGTCACAGATGTAAGGAGGAGACAGGTTGGGGATGGCTTTGCTTGTCATGGTTAGGGGGTTGTACTGGAGTCTCTGATCAATGGGGAGCCAGTAAAGGGATTGACAGAGGGGAGAGGCTGGGGAATAGCGGGGGGGGACAGGTGGATTAGTTGGGCAGCAGAGTTTAGAATAGATTGGAGGGGTGCGAGTGTGTTAGAGGGGAGGCCACAGAGCAGGAGGTTGCAGTAGTCAAGGGGGGAGATGATGAGGGCATGGAAAAGGGTTTTTGCAGATTCTTGTTTTAGGAATGTATGGATCGAATGAAATATTTTTGAGTTGAAGGCGGCAGAAAGTGGAAAGGGCTTGGATATGTGGTTTGCAGGAGAGATCAGTGTCAAGGATTACCCCGAGGCAGCGAGCTTGTGGGACTGGGGAGAGTGGGCAGTCGCTTACTGTAATGGATAGGTTTGTTGGGGGGTTCGCATGAGATGGGGGAAAGATGATTAATTCTGCTTTGTCCATGTTAAGTTTTAGAAATCTAGTGGAGAAGAAGGATGAAATAGAGGACAGACATTGAGGGATTCTGGTTAGTAGGGTGGTGATATCTGATCCAGAGATGCAGATCTGTGTCTCATCAGCATAGCGGTGATACTGAAAGCCGTGAGTTTATATGAGCTGTCCCAGGCCAAAGGTGTAAATGGAGAAGAGCATGGTCCCTAGGACTGAAACTTGCAGGACTCCAACAGATAGGGGGCAAGGTGAGGAGGTGGTGTGTGAGTGGGAGACGCTGAATGTCCGGTCTGTTAGGTATGACGAAATCCAGGATAGGGCCAAGTCTGTTATGCCAAGAGATGAGAGGGTCTGTAGTAATAGGGAATGGTCCACTATGTCAAAGGCAGAGAACAGGTCCAGGAGGAGGAGTAGCCGAAAAGCATTACTGAGAATGCACCCGTGCACTATGTTTCGAAAGTATTTTGCTGTGTTGTGGGACATAGTGCGCAGGCGCATGCACAGTAATGCTTTTCGGCTTTGCCCGCAGTTGGGCAAAGCATACTGTGCATGCACAAGCGAGGATTGCTTTGCGCACACACGAACTATGGAGGACAAGTACTCTAATTCTCGAACATATTGAGGACAACAGGGACGGATGGGGTGGAGAAATGAAGATGAAATGCTGCCCATTGGACAGGAAAAAAAGTCATTTACATATCCCGCCAAATTAAGGTGATAGGTTCCCTTTCAAGCTTTAAATAAGAGCAGTTCACTCAGAAACCATTTCCTGTTTTGTCTTGAATAAGTTACCTGCTGGGGTGATATTGGGGCTTCTATGGTTGTTCATTCACAATGCTGTTATTGATTGGTGTCAGAAAGAAATTGTTAAGTGGGGTGCCAAATGTCATAAGAAATGAATAAGCTCTGTGTAAGTATGCTCCGTAAGTCTAAAGGTTCTGCTGAGGTACCTGAAGGACTTCGGAATAGTCGAGCTGATGAAAGGCTATTAAACTTTAATCCAAAATTGGTAAAATGGACATGATATAAAGATATTGCACTACCTCCCCATATTCCTTATGACTGTGCTATTGATTTTGTCCCTGGTGTTAAGTTACCTACAGCTCGCCTTTATAATTCATCTGGGCCTGCATAGAGCTCCAGCGCGTGGTGACATCACACAATAGTCGGTGAGCTGGAAGCTGGAAGCTGAAAGCGCTGCTGAAGCACGTCAAGGGCGGCTGAAGCTGTAGCTGACTTTCTAAAATGGGCAGACAGATGGCGTACTTTCACTAGCAGATCCGGCAGCTCCAGGTAGCTTTTCAGAAAATGTTGAACCATGAGGTTAAGCACATGGGCCAAGCAAGGTACATGTGTGGACTCACCTTGCCTCAGAGCCACCACCAGGTTATGGCCATTGTCACACACGATAATACCTTGCTGTAGGTTCAGCGGTGTCATCCAAACATCTGACTGCTCTTTCAGCGCTGTCCACAACTCTTTTGCATTGTGCGGTTTGTCACCTATGCAGATTAGCTTCAGCACAGCCTGTTGCCGCTTGGCTGAGGCACTGCTGCAGTGCATCCAGCTTCTGACTGATGTGTTGATTTCAGAGATGGAGGATAAGGAGGAGGAGGAGGAGGTGCAGGAGCTGTAGACTGTGGAGGCCACACTGATTAACGTAGGGCCATCAATCCTCGGCATGAGGAGAATTTGTTCCATCCCAATTTTTTCAGCGATTTAACCCTTAAATTGCCTTTAACCCTTAAATTTAATAGCTTTCAGCAATTTAAGGGTTAAATCACTGAAAAAATTGGCGTGGGCTCCCGCGCAATTTTCTCCGCCAGAGTAGTAAAGCCAGTGACTGAGGGCAGATATTCATAGCCTAGAGAGGGTCCACGGTTTTTGGCCCCCCCTGGCTAAAAACATCTGCCCTCAGCCACCCCAGAAAAGGCACATCTGGAAGATGCACCTATTCTGGCACTTGGCCACTCTCTTCCCATTCCCGTGTAGCGGTGGGATATGGGGTAATGAAGGGTTAATGTCACCTTGCTATTGTAAGGTGACATTAAGCCAGATTAATAATGGAGAGGCGTCAATTCTGACACCTATCCATTATTAATCCATTTGCACACACACATTATTAAAAAGTATTTTAATGAAATAAAAACAAAGGTTGTTTTAATATTTTATTGTACGCTCAATCCACTCGCTGAAGACCCTCACTCTGTAACAAATAAAAAATAATAAACCAACAATATCCATACCTTCCATAGATCTGTAACGTCCCACGTTGTAAATCCATCTAAAGGGGTTAAAATATTTTACATATGGATTGACCTACGTCGGACACAGTCATGATATCATCATTCACCTTCCAGTCCGACGTTTTGGCGGCTTTTTTTGACTAGGCGTATAGCCTGGTATTATATTTATATATATTCATATATTCATATTATATTTTGTGATAATCAGGTTCTGACTATCTATTAACATGTATGCTGTTCTCAATATATTACTCTATTAGGCATGTGCTATATAAATGTGCTGCTATTATCATCTTTCTGAATAATGTTGTTGCATTTTGAGTAAGCCCTTTTGGTACACCTAGAGCCAATTCCGCTGAATTAATTATCTTATACTCTGTGGTGTATAAGTGCGCCGGTCTTTCCTCCTTCTATATATCCTGCAATTGGAGAGCTAACCTTTTTATAATCGCCTTACCCGCTGCAGATTATCTTGTGGGAAACCCGGCGCCCAGTAGGAGATCTTCACATACGTCCGCTATGTGCACTTTCTTGGTCCGGCGCAGACGCACCCCACGCATGCGCTGTGTTGCCTCGGTGGCGTCGCCGGCCGGCAGCGTTGCTGTGGTGAAGGGCCGGATGACGTATGTCCTCCTTCCCACGCTCCACGGCGCGCTCCGGCCCGCCTCGCGGCCGACGTGTTTACACATCATGCCGGAGATAGCGCGCCGATTTGCTGGTACCCCCCCCACTTCCCCATATATTCCCGGCCCTCTTTTTATAAGCCACGCCTCCTGACGAAGCCAAGGCGGTGAAACGCGCGTCGAGGCTCTTTGTGCCCTGTCTGCACGCCTGCACCCGGTGGCCACGATGTCTCAAGGTATCTACATCTAAGGCTCATTTATTTGCTATATCTTGATTTATGCTCTATCCGGCTTACCTTGTCTCATATGACACAGCCTTGCGACCCAGCTCTCTGGGCGTGCGGGGCTGGCATCATATGGCTCACCTCTTCACATACTTTCTCTTATGAGACATCATATTGACTCAAGTGGGCGTTACTATTTGTTCGGCATTTAGGCTTCAGGTGTTGTAGGTTGTTGCATCAGGGACTTTTTCTGTGCAGTCTTTAGTACATCCCCCTATATGGTATTACATCTGATGCACCGTTCCTTTTTAGCTGTTCTTTTGCTTTATCATTGTTGTCCTGTTTGTACCGACGCTACTATATTTAATGTTTGTACCGGTACTAGTGTATTTAATATCTTTAATAAAATTTATATCTTTATGTACGTAATAAATTACTTGGCACTCAGGAAATCTTGTTGCAAGATAAGAAATTAGTTTATTCAGTGCATCCAGTTCCAACTTTTAAACGTTTTCGGTCTTAACAACAGACCTTCATCAGAAATAGTTTTTATGGAATAATCACTGGTTGTATGGCAAATAACAGCAGTGGCGGTCTAAAAGATCCGGACTGGTGTTCCGTGAGTCACGTTCAGGAGATGCAATAGACTGTGAGCGTGTTTAGGAAAAAAGTGAGAGTATCAAGTCCATATCAGGTAACTGAGCGAGTAGGCTGCATAATGACCACCCCCAAAGGATACAGAGAGTGCGGTGACCTCCCAAGACACGGGATCACCGGGCTGAGGTGCAAGGTAAGGTGCCTGGAAGACATAATAAAATATATGAGAGCAATCAGAGGAGCCAGCGTCAGGTAGGTACCGGGACCAGAAAGCGCCTGAGAGTCTGGAGGAGGAGGAGAGGAAAAAGCGCTGTACGGGGCGAGATGCTCGCAGGGGCAGTAGTGCTGGGTTCTCAGAGGACATCGGCGCCGAGCTGCAGAGGTCGCAAGGTACCCGGTACACCTTACCTTGCACCTCAGCCCGGTGACCCCGTGTCTTGGGAGGTCAACGCACTCTCTGTATCCTTTGGGGGTGGTCATTATGCAGCCTACTCGCTCAGTTACCTGATATGGACTTGATACTCTCACTTTTTTCCTAAACACGCTCACAGTCTATTGCATCTCCTGAACATGACTCACGGAACACCAGTCCGGATCTTTTAGACCGCCACTGCTGTTATTTGCCATACAACCAGTGATTATTCCATAAAAACTATTTCTGATGAAGGTCTGTTGTTAAGACCGAAAACGTTTAAAAGTTGGAACTGGATGCACTGAATAAACTAATTTCTTATCTTGCAACAAGATTTCCTGAGTGCCAAGTAATTTATTACGTACATTTGACGGGTTGGATACCTAACTTGAACACCGCCAAGAAGCCCTGAGTGCCGTGTGTACTATTGCTACTTGCCTTAAATCTTTATGTACCCCTGTCTGGTCTGGATTTTATAGGGGCATATTCTATGGTGTAATTATTGAGCCATACTGTATATCTGGCACCGTATTTTACGGTCGCTAAGTTCCCCTTCTTTTTCTTTTTGGTTTATATTTACAGCCACAAGCTCTGCTAATGCAGCTGTGCTTGTGGCTGTAAACCCCAGCGAATGAAGGTAATGTAGGTCAATGACCTATATCGCGCTGAAGTTAATATAAATATATATATATATATGTGTCTGAATGACATATATATATAAAACGAAACCCGACTTTTAAGTAGAGATCGCCGACCCGATCCCAGAGTGGGATCGGGTCGGGTTTCATGAAACCCGACTTTGCTAAAAGTCGGTGACTTTTGAAAAGTGCCGATCTGTTTCGCTCAACCCTACTTGTCACATATCTGTGGTTAGGTGGACTTTCCCGGTAACAGCATTGTTGAGGGCACGGGTAATGTTGTGCGACACATGCTGGTGTAATGCCATTATGGCACACCGGGAGAAATAGTGGCAACTGGGGACCGAGTACCTTGGGATTGCCGCCTCCATCAGGTTGCGGAAAGCTTCCGTCTCAACAAGCCTTAAAGACAGCATTTCTAGCACAAGCAGAAGAGAAATATTAGAATTGAGGACTGTGGCCTGTGGGGCGTTGGCTGGGTATTTCCACTTGCATTCCAAAGACTAGGTTATAGACAACAGAATGCTGTGCTGGGACAAGGTCGTAGACGGGCATGCTGATAGTGCTGCTTGACTGTGGGCAACAACAGGTGCAGGGCTAGAGGCATCTTCACATGCACGGTGTACTGGGGATTGACTTTTATGCAAAACAGTGGATGAAGCAGTGGTGTGACCAGTATGCAGTGGTCCTGGAGCCTAGGGTTCGGCCCACAATCTCGGGTTGCTTTGCTTGCATGTGCCTGATCATGCTGTTGGTAGTCAGGCTGCTTGTCTTGCTACCCCTGCTGATGCGGGCATGGCAGGTGCTGCAAATGTCCGTTGGGATTATTGGCAGAGTCTTTAAAAAATAGCCTGACTCGGGAAGATCTCACAGGTGGAATGGCAACTTCACTCATGTTGGTGTTACGGGGAACTGATGCACGCCTTCTGTCTGTGGCCACCACACTGCTTCTTCCTACCTGTTGGGGGGATATGCCTCCTTCCCCATTTGTACTGCTATCCTCGCTATGCATGTCCTCCTGCCAGGTTGGGTCAGTCACTATGTCATCCACCACCTCGTCTTCCACATCCGCACCCTGCTCCTCCTCCTGACTTTCTGGCAATTGTGTCTCATCATCGTCCACCTCTTGTGACACTTTCCCACCAATGCCTTCGTGTGAAAGGGGTATCTGTGTATCTCACAGCCAAAAGATAAGTACACCGGCCTCCAATGCCCAAATTTGGAGCACAGAGATATGTGACGGCTGTAACAGAAATACCACACTGGCAAATCTGTGGCCTTCCAATTTTTTTATGCTAAATGGCGCTGTATAGAATTTGAATATCACACAGCCAAAAAATAAGTACACCAGCCTCCAATGCCCAAACTTGGAGCACAGAGATATATGACAGCTGTAACGGAAATACCACATTGGCATATCTGTGGCCTTTCAATTTTTTTATCCTAAACAGCGCTGTCTAGAATTTGATTATCACACAGCCAAAAAATAAGTACACCGGCCTCCAATGACCAAACTTGGAGCACGCAGATATATGAGGCCTTTATTGGTGAATTTAAAACACCAAAAAAAAAATAAAGGGGCACAAGGGTAGCACATACAACTATGCCTACGTATGACTGACAAACTATCACTTTTCAACAGGCCTCAGTCTGACAGAACAGACTGTATATTTTTTTTGGGGGGGGGAATTTGTGGAAAAAAATAATGAAAAAATAGGTATATAGACAGTAAATAAGCTGCAGCAGCAGCAGTAGCAGGCCGCTATGGAGCTTTGGGAAGGATGCAGTGGGACCAATGAACGCACATACAGTGCCTGCAGGCCTTGCACTGATGTGGATATGCTGTGCTCTGCCTACCTAGCGCTGCAATATCGGGACCCATGAATTAGCCCTAAAAAGGACTGTTGGTTTATCAGAAGTTGTGGATATAAGAGTTGCAGACCTACACTAACTCTAAAACCACGAGTCTGACCATATCTCGGGAGCAGCTCTCCCTACTCTCGCTGAAACAGGAACAGAATGCGGCGAGCAGGGTAGCGCCAGGTCTCTTATACTCGGGATAATGCTGTATGGCCCAGCCAATCACTGCACGATCACAACAAAGATGGCTGCGGTGTTTCATGGCCTGGCAGACAATCCTTGCACCATGATTGGGTCTCTAAAGTCCACCAAAAACGTAGGGTGGAGACTGCAGTTACCGACGAATAATCCCGGAAATGCTCGCTGATCGGCGAGTGCCCCGAGTATATCCCGATACTCGGGTGAGTAACGAGCATAGGCGAGCACGTTCGCTCATCACTAGTTTTACCATGTCGTGTACTAGAAAAAGGGAAAAAAATTCCAAGTGTGGTGAAATTGCAAAAAAAGTGCAATCCCACACTGTTTTTTTGTTGGGCTTTTTTGCTAGGCTCACTAAATGCTAAAACTGACCTGTCATTTTGATTCTCCAGGTCATTATGCGTTCATAGACATTAAATATGTCTAGGTTATTTTTTTATCTAAGTGGTAAAAAAAAATTCCAAAATTTGCTAAAAAAATATATTGCGCAATTTTTTGAAACCCGTAGCATCTCCATTTTTTGTCATCTGGGGTCGGTTGAGGGTTTATTTTTTGCTTGCCGAGCTGTCGTTTTAATTATACCATTTTGGTGCAGATACTTTCTTTTGATCGCCCATTATTGCATTTTAATGCAACATCATGGCGACCAAAAAACGTACTTCTGGCAGTTCTACTATTTTTCTAGCTATGCCGTTTAGAGATCAGGTTAATTCTTTTTTTTATTGATAGATCAGGTTTTTCTGAACACGGTGATACCAAATGTGTATATTTGATTTTTTTACTGTTTTATTTCGATTGGGGTGAAAAGGGGGTGATTTAAACTGTTTTTTTTTTTTCATATTTTTAAAACATTTTTTTTTACTTTTGGCATGCTTCAATAGCCTCCATTGGAGGCTAGAAGCTGGCACAACTCGATCGCCTCTGCTACATAGGAGCGAAGCTCAGATCGCTCCTATGTAGTAGTTCACATAGGCGCTCACAGCAAGCCAGCATCAGCAACCAGAGAGGTCTTCAATAGACCTCTGGTTGTCATGTCGACGCATCAATGACCCCCCATCACGTGACGGGGTCAGCGATGCACGCATTTCCGGCCAGATGGCTAGTTAAATGCCGCTTTCAGCATTTGACAGGGCATTTAACTAGTTAATAGCAGCGGTCAAAACAGCTGAAATGTCCTGGCTTTGATGCGGGCTCACCGCCGGAGCCCGCATCAAACCAGGGGATCTGACCTCGGACATACTATCCCGTCTGAGGTCAGAAAGTTAAACTACCAATAAAAAATAAAATAATAGTCTATTATTTAAACAGAGTGTAAATAGAAGATATTTTTAAATTATATACACCCTTCAAATGATATATTTATATATTTTTTAATCTGGTTTTGTTACAAAATTGTGCTTTTGTTTTGCACTATTTATTGCTGACTGCAGAAATAACTGAGAATCCATCAGTCAGCCAATTATGTTGGAAGCGTTTATAACTATTAACTTTGCTCTTATCATCTCCTCTTAACTGAGTTATATAACCTTCTGAAAGTTTAGCTGAACTGGTTATAAAATTACAGGAACTCAAACGATATAAGATAAGAGTTATACATTTTGCCAAGAATTCACTGACATATTCTCAATAATCTCTGCAGACACCAGAAGACTGTACAATACAGAGTATATAGAATGCAAACTGTACATAATTTATAGATAGACAAAAACAAAAAAAATAGAAAAACAAAAATTATTTCTAGCCAAAAAATATACTGTATGCATGTAATAACAAAATTAGTGAGTAATCATTCCCTGCAGACTGTTTGCATCCCCTTTGACCAATGAGAATGTTCTTGAGTAGGATGAGTTCCAGTTTGTTCTATTAAAATTGATACTGTATGATAGTCAGGGATAAAGAATTATTTTACAGCTTGGATTTATGTATATATATATATATATATATATATATATATATATATATATATCAGATATACTTTATACACATATCTGTTATATGCACACATTTATTAATCACTTCTGTGTCTAACAATATAAGATTTTAGAAATAGACCAGATTTTTACAGAAAGCCTGTTGTTTAGGCATCTGGTATAATTACCGCTTTACCGCAGCTATGAATAATGAAACGTCTCATGAAATATATGAAACATAATTTCTCTTTAATTGCTGAATATTCCAAAGCATTTAGAGAAAGCAAATCAAGAACAAATACATTTAATCTGAAAGGAGATATTTAAAGCTGGAAAGCGTTAGACACAATAATACAATGTCATCTATTGAAGCAGAAAAACATCTCATCACTGGCTGGATAGGACTAGGGATTGATCTAGGTAGCTAAGCAATTGAAGTTTCAAAGTATGCAATATTTTTACATAATGTACATTTCCTTAAATACATGCTTACCATATACAGTAATGAACAAACAAGAATTAAGACAAGGAGTTATTTGCCATATTTTAGGGGGTCCCTAATTTTTAAGAATCACTGTACAATACCAAAACAAATAAGAGACACAAGCTTATCAAGGAACAATTAGAATCCTGCAGAATTAAATAATGTATTGTTTCATTGTAGAGAAGTTTTTGTCATTTTACTCATGATTATTGTGTTGGTTTAACTCATCCTGTATTTGGCATCGATTGGGCTCAATGATTTACGGTAACACTATAGTACAAATCCTGAAAATAGCAGACATATGTTAATATAACTAAAAAAGCATCATGATTGACCCGTTCAACAATTTTAGTGTCAATGCAGCAGAGCTTTTTATTTTTTTCAGTTTAGCAGAATATTTAGAGCACCACAGATTTACAATTGCTGGACATGTTTACCTGCTACCCTATGGAAAACCTGAAATAGGAGATAACGGCAGGGTGATGAATGGTAGCAAATTATTAACTCGGCTCAACTGAATTAGCAAACACCTTAATAACTCATTTTGACAGTTAAGAGGCATGTTTACAAATTCCAATTGTGATATAAGTTTAACAAAAGGTACAAACTTTCTGCTGCTTGCGGTAAACTAATAAAACAAGAACAAGTTAAAAACTCAAAACACAACTATTAGAACAAGTCATTTCTTCAAACTTAACACAACTTTCCAATTTTACCGCAGTATCATAATTATTCAATCCCTTCACAAGTGTCTATAGAACCTCTCTGCCATATCACATGATGGTTGATTCACTGAACATCTTCAAAGGGATTCTTTAAAAGTATAATATCGTATGTGATGTAAATTAGATTTAATGGAGAGGAGATGTTAATTCAGGGAAGTATTCTAAAAGCTAAAATAATTTTTCTGCAGATATAAGTCAGTGTTATCCGGCTCAGTCCCCAACGGCATTTAAAGTATGTTTTCTCTGAAATTCTGAAATCTACCTCCTAAGTTGTGCGCTATTATTGAGAAAACCTCTTGGCATAATTCTTTAGAGCTTAGACACTCTTTAGCTAGCAATTTCCATCATAAATGCCGTAAAAAATTAGATTATTGGACCTCAATGTTCCCCTAGATTTCTGTCTCATCACCGAATCCACCAAAATATTGTTTGTGTCTTTCCTATATATGTGGTATTATTGTGGGTAAGAAAGGCTACCTCATAATTTGTTTAGTTGATACAGTTACACTGTTATATTTTGTTTTGTTTCTATTTCAGTGTAATTTACCCTTATTTGATATGTTGTAACAAACTAAGTTCTCTCTATGCAGTTTCCCAACGTCCCCCTTTTCCATCTCACTCTCTTTGTTAAAAAACCAAACCTCTCAATTCCCAACCTACTTAACGCTTTTCCCTTACCACTCTCCTCCCCCCCCATGTTATTTATAAAGTTTAAATACAAATTATTGGAAAATAAATTCTGAAATCTTACAGCCAGTGCCTGAGGATCGGGCAGCATGTATCAGATCTCAGGTTATTTATGTTTTTCTTTTCCTCTGGATCAGCACTGTAGGAAGAACTTCTTTTACACGTGTATTGTATGTATGTATATACATTTTCCCTAAAAGGCTCCACTGAGTTTTAAATGTACCATTGTACTTGTGTTTTCTATATTAGTCCTTATGGGTGTGGATGGGTGACTTACTATGTGAATTTAATAATTAAAATGAAATCCAACAGTATATATGCTGCCCAATCCAAGGGCAACATGATCAGACACTTGCTGTAGGATCTCAGACAGGTATGTTTGACCTTGAAACATTGCAGGTTTTTAGAGGAAAACATACTAAAAGCAACAGGGAACCTAGCCACACAGTAGACTTTTCGGATAGTCTGGTCCTTGGCAGCTCCTCCCCACCTTGCTCCCTAGACTGACCGGTATCTCCCTTTACATGAATGCAGGGACAGATCTGTAACTCCATGGGAGTGGACATGGAGAAGTAAGTTTTTCTTGGCCATGTCACAGCATTTCAGAGTCAAACACACCTGTCTGAATTGTTATAGCAAGTGCCTGGGTATTGGGCAGCATGTATCAGCTCTCACGTTTCATTTAAATTCACTAGAATTTGTAGACCGTTGCAATTTCTTTAATTTGTATATAGCCTTAAGTTATGAAGTGTGAAACCTTTTCTTTCATATTGATGTTCCTTAACTGTAGTTTTTCTTACTGTCTTTGCATACAACATGACCATGGACATAGGTATTAATAGGGTCCATTATGGCCTGCATACAGTAAGTGCTAGTGAAGCGCAAAACGGACGTTGTCTGCCATGTCTCACATTTTTTTCTGAAATCATTGCATCTGCATTTGCAATATTAGCACTATCGCACTTTATGATATTTTCTAGGATGTTAAGAAAATAAAAATGGCCTGATTTACCTGCAGACTGGGTGAGTGCTGCCATTCCTTCTTCTCCTTGAAAGCTTACTATATGTTTTGTATCTTGCACCACGCTGAATAGGTCTGTGCACAAGGTTGTGAAATCGCTATATGGGTCATTCAGACACTAAAAAAGTCTTCAGAAATTTGTGTCCTGATATTCTTCCTTGCATATTAATTAGGGGTGGTTTCGCGAATGTCACTTACTGTACATACCTGTTGCAAACTATGGTCTGTAGATTGAAAAAAGGGGATTTTTTTAATCTACTGGTCAGATTAATCATGCAAATATATTGACAAGTCAAAATGGTTGGCAAAGATTAGAAAATAAGTCTGCTCTCTTTTTATAAAAACAGAGCCATACTTGTCCAAATGTTGCACTGGTGTTGCAGTTCAGCCATATTTAAGTTAATACATTTTTTTCAGCATATTTCAGTATAGCTAACACTATATACAGTATATATAGATTGGTAAATATTTAATATATGAGCATCACATCCGACATACACTATCTGCTCACATGTGAAATGTGTTTTATTTCTAGTATAGCTTTGTAGCATGTTTCCAGGATCATTTTTATCTTGTTATTATAGAACAATCCTTTAAATGTGGAGATGATTACTTAGAATAGATTTCGATCGGGTAAGATATAAAAAAATATGTTTTACTAACAGCATATATGGTAATGTATTTTTAGATGATAAAGTCACCTGTAGTTTTAGTCTGCACAATATCATTCATTCTAAAAAAAAAAAACACAAGAAGTGTGATCTCACTGTCTGGTTATTATAAAAATGGATTTCAACACATGTAAAGAAATTTTCAATGTTTAGTAGGGCGATTGAACACATTCTGGTAAAGTTATGACAATCTGACCTTTTCAAACAAATCGACTGAAAGGATACAGATCTGGCGGCAACAAATGTAGAGTTTTCTAGATTAAACTATAAATAAGACTTTTTGCTCTCCAGAGCAATCAAACATTTTTCAGGTCAAATGTACAATGTGTTAGAAAAAGGATACAGGACCTTTGTCAAGCGTTCACTTGCAGTAAAAGCAGCAACACTTTATTTTTACTATTTTGGCACAATATTGAATTTATCCTCACCATATTTTGTGGAATGTGTTTATTTTTTGGAATAATAAGACTATATATATATATATATATATATATATACATATATATATATATATATATATATATATATATATAAATATATATATATATATGTATATATATATATATATATATAACACAAAAATGTGCATGCACATCATGCTCAAGGTGTAAAGTTGTCAAGTGTGTGTATACAGCAGAAATACATTAAACAAAATGGCTGCATTTGAATGTTAAAGTTTTGTAGTAGTAAAGCTAAAACTGAACTGCTCATTTTATTATCAGAAAAAGCTGGAAGTGTAATAATATCATGCAGGAAGAAGTTTAAAAAGGGTTACACATTAAACAACAGTTATATAAAGAATATAAATTCATTGTCTACGTCACATTGTCCTTAAGAATCTTGGACGGAAAATGCTGATATTGTAGGAAATATCAATCATGCCAAGGTGTCTGGAACAGCAGCACTAGTCCCGACTAGTCTGGATGCATTTAGAAATGGTAAGTTGAACTGCAAAAATGTGCATTAGTTTTAAAAAATAAAAATATTTTAATTAGGATGTTTAAAACTCTTGAGGTTGCTTTTAAAGTGTCTATAAACATTTTGTTAATGCAATGTATATGATGTATATACACTTTTCAATGTTAAAATTGCAATACACGGTAGTAAAATTTATGGAATTAAAAGTTGTAGACCACATGGGCAACACCATGAACAATGCCCCGCCAGTCATCCTCCAGTGACTATGGTGTGGGGTTGTAGAATGTCTGGTAACCAAGCTCCCCTAATCTTCAGAAAACATGTTGTAGCTGCAATTGTGAGCATCGTGTGTGGCTTCTATGTGCTACTATTCCCTGAAGGGTCTCTAGACTTATCTCACACTCATCTGGGAGATATTTGGTCGGCAAATGCTAAGGGAACTTGAGCTGTGCATCTTGGTGAAATTCGTCCTAAAGTGCGTTCAGTGTGACCGAACATTCTAGAAGCAATTAATCTTAAATGTAGAATGATAGCATTCCAGGTAATGCAAGTAGATGCATTTCTCCATACTAAGTAAATCAAGAGGTTTTGAAAATAATATTTCCATTTGGTCACCACCTGGGATTTAAATAATTCCACAACTTTTCCTCCTTTGCGTTGCAAATGTAATTATATATATTTATATATATATGGGGAGTATATAGACATCTATATACAAATATACAAATCAGTATAACATGGGATTACATAAAACAATGGTATATGGCATATTTCTCACCAGCAGCCTGTAGTTTCTTTTTTTTTCCTGTCTGCTGGTTCTTTTTAATGTTTGATTAATAGTAAGTAGTAAATATTATACAGGAAAGGAGGTTTGAAAACTGCTATTTGGAGGAGATTGGAAGAGGGCACAATGAGGAATATTTCTTAATAGTTTCTAACAGTCTTAAAATACATCACATTTATCTTTGTGCTTCCTGCTGTTTAATCAGTTCATGAATGGCCATGATCCCCCTTTCTTAACCAGGCAGGTTTTCGGGCTTTATTATATAAGCATTTCAACACTATAAATATTGTTCTAATTTGGATATTCAAATAATTTTTGCCTTTTTTCCCGATACACGGGTATTTATTTTTATGTCCGTTTTTTAGGATATTGGGAAAATATGTAAAAAAAAGTAATATATGTCCATTTTCTAAGGAAGGGGGAGAATTTGAACATACTACATTTTTTTGCTGATGATTTCCCCTGTAACTAGAGTTGTTATATTGGCTCCAGTTACATGGGAATTTCAGACTCCTTACTATATAGCAAAGCTGATTGGGTCACCTACGATCCTACAGTTCTTGATCCTTACCTATAACCAGCAATCAAGTGTCCACTGCGTCCAGAGGAAGAAGCACTGTCAATTTTTACTTATCTATAGACACAAATGCTGGTTCAGTTTTGTATATACAAAGATTAAGAAGGCAAACATGGTAATAAGCAATGTTTTTATTCAGTCTGTGAAGTCCGCCTGTGTCTGACAACCATCTCCCCTCCCCCACAGTTGTCTGATCTCTTGCAAGTTGCTTACACTACATTAGAATTTTAGAATGTCAATGTTTGTGTGGCCTGCCTGGCAGTTTGTACATTAGTTGTGTTTACATGTGCATCTATATTTTTAATTTATCTGTCATGTTTAGAGCAGACAAATTGTGAATATAAACAGACTTTGCATCCTATATATTAATGGAATACATTTCTCTAATTCTTAAAATAAAGATCAAATAGAAACCTGACGGACTCGAACTGGATGCAATTTCTGCTTATCTGTTTCATTTTTCTATTCTAAATATAAAAGACAAACAGAAAAGATAATGGGCATGCAAACATATTTTAAATTGGATTAACTAATGCCAGAATGTTGTACCAAGACGTTTAACCCAATATTTGGTGAATTGTATTGTGTTTCAAACCATGCTCCCCGCTCATTTCTGCTAAGTCTCACTCCTTTCAGCAAAGCTGCATTCCTTGTTAGACAAGGTTCTAAGAGACATCTAAAAACTCAAATTCAATATGGTAAAAGTGATGAAAGATACATTTTTTTTAGCAAATTGTGGAAGATTTCTGGCGCATGTAGCTTAAATAATCCCTCTATGTGTAAGACAGTGTTTTGATGAGAAGCACTGTAAAAAAGTGAAATGTCTGATTAACTACAGCATCACAGGTCTGAAACCGAACCATGTCTAAAGCACATGTAATTTATTACTGATGAGTGGAATTAGAGCCAAATATTACATATTTCACTGCTAAATCTACAGGAAAAACGATGTGCAAAAGGTGGTGTCATTCAGTTGTGCTGCTGATAAAAGCTTGATGACCAAGATAAAATCAAAGAGATTTAATAGTGCAGGCTTTACAAGTCAACGCATTTCAAGGTTCTGCATGACCTCTTCATCAGGACAAACACTTATGTTTTGGGTATGACTATAAAACATTACATGTGTCCAAAACATGTTAAGACTAATAGATCTACATTATTATTATTATTATTATTATTATTATTATTATGTGAGTAACTAGACACAAGTATTGCACTTGAATTAAAAAAAGATAAATTTTTTGCAAAAAAATATATAACTTGCTGGAAAGAATCTATGCTTCACATGCAATTTTCTTGAATTTCTGAAAGTTATTGTAGGTTACATTCCCTATATATACTGTAAAATCCAGAATTCAGGACAGTATCATTAGGAAACATTTTCTACCAGTTTATATCTACAAATGCCATAATATAATGACAAGATTACACCCGTAATTTACATTCTGTCTTGTCAGTATGCGACCCAAAACTCTGCATGTTTTTATTCCCCAAATTTATTTTTTAAATTTAATGTGATTAATTTGCTATAATTTTGATGTGTAATCACAAGTATTAGAAATTAATTTTCATAGAATAGTGAGTTCTAACCTTGGCTACGGAAAAGATGGTTACTAGAAGTGGGGGAATGCAGCAAAATTCAAATTTGCCTGTTTGCACAGATTTTCCCAGTAAATTCAATTTCCGGAGAAATTATTCTCCACAAACTTAGTGTCTCTTAATATTCTACAAAGTCTTCCAAGAACCCAGAGCAGAAAGGACTGGAAGAGTGATGGTGAGAAGCAGAGGGAAAATGAATATTAGTAATTTTTCAAATTTTTAAACTTGTTGATGGCTATTTATGATTCAGAAAAAGAGTGGTCAGCTAACGCTATTTTGCTGTATCCGCGCAGGAGTGGATAAAAAAAAAATCTGCATTTTGGCAAATGCGGATCTTTTAATATTTAGTGATGAGCGCGTATACTCATTACTCGAGATTTCCGAGCATGATTGGGTGTTCTCCGAGTAGCTTGGGCGCGCTTGTATACTATGCTTGTGTCGCCGCAGCTGCATGATTTGCGGCTGCTAGACAGCCTGAACAAATGAAGGGATTGTATGTTTGTTAGCAAATCCCCACATGTATTCAGGCTGTCTAGCAGCCGCAAGCAGCAGCGGCGACACAAACATAATCTACGAGCACGCCCAAGATACTCGGAGAATACCCAAGCATGCTCGGAAATCTCGAGTAAGACGCACACTCGCTCATCACTACTAATATTCAATTGTAGAATTCAATTGCCCTCAAACATATTAGCTCATCCCTAATGCTACCTGTTAACAATTAGTGGCTACAGTTCAAAGTTAAGACACTTATTATAATGTGTAATATTATAGATTTTCTGAGCAGTTGGCCAGTTTACAAATCAAACAAGAATCGAAGACTAAAGTTAGTTTTCATGACTCCATTATTCCATTTTTTAAATGTAATACTTTCTTGATTGGAAGTGAAATAATTTTGTTTGAAAAAGAAAATAATAAATAAGGCTAATGTCATGTAAACAAAAACATTTGCATCCAAATGATGCTTTCATAAGTAAAGCAAATTATAGTCTAATAGTGGTTTTAAGAATCAAAACAGTAATTTCATGCTTCCCTAAAAAAATGCATAAAATGTGTCAACCGTTCCTCTAATATGCAGTTAATATGCTAATTTCTGCCTTTACCAAATGCGTAACAGCAGCTAAAAGCACAGCAGCCAGCTAAACTGTATTGATGATAACATTAAATTGGCAACATAATCATTATTTTTTAACATGTTGACATAATAAAAAATATAATTTACAGCTTCAAAAGCATCAAGATCTCCATCTTTCATCTCTTTTGATAAATAGAACTGCACTTTTTTCTAGACCTACTGTACTATGAGCAATTGCAGCTTTGAGGACGTAAGCTAACTGAAGCAGATGCCAGCTACAATAAATCTAGAAAATGTAGTGGCATTTTCAGCCAAGTATGCTTGTGCTTTGAAATCTTGCGGCTTGCATTAATGAATCTGAGCAGGACCATCGTCGTCTTCTCCGTCACACATGAGTGCAATTTGTAGAGGGTGGGGTCTCCATTTTGCTTTTTATTTCCTTAGCATCACTTTTCATGGAATCGCAGCCTATCTGACATTTAAATACTTGCTTGTAAGCTTTTCGGAAATTTTCAGACAGAAAAGCATAAATTATAGGATTCACAGAAGAGTTACTGTAAGCAAGGCAATGAGCAGTTATTCTGAAGACAAATGAGGCCTGAGTGAGAGGAAAGCTTCCAAATTCTGCCCAGAGATGGATCACATGATGGGGGAGCCACGATATTCCAAACACCACCACAACAACGAGCACTGTTTGAGCAGTCTATAAGATAAAAAATAAAGAAAATTAATATGTATAATCAAAAACAACAATGATGAAATGTGTAAATAATCAAAGTCCAAAATAGCTATTACTGCAAGATAGACAGAATCTATAATATAATGCTGGAAGCGTCACCCTGACCGAAGCCTTTAGAGACTGCGCAAACGCGACGCGCCTGCGCAGTCTGGACCCCACGGAGAGACGCAGTACAGGAGATCGTGGTATGCGTAAGCACTGAACGCATACTGCGATATTTTTGGCACCCGCAGCTTTTCCTGTGTTCAGCGGTCACGTGGTACCGCTCATTAAAGTAATGAATATGGACGCATATTCATTACTTTAATAAGCGGTACCATGTGACCGTCCAGCACTGGAAGGCGCTGCCAGCCCGGGATGACTGAGAAGCAGGGACGTGCCAGGATGGGGTGAGTATGACGGGGAAGGTGAGCCATGCTATATTCACCTGTCTCCATTCCACCGCCATGCTGTGTCTTCTGCGTCCTCTGGCTGTGCCGTTAAGGTCAGAGAGTGCAATGACGTGGTTAGTGCGCGCCCTCTGACTGAACAGTCACAGTGAGAGGACCCCGAAGACACAGCGGCGCACTGCGGTGGAATGGGGACAGGTGAATATCGCAAGTGTTGGGGAGCCTGAGCCAGTGGCGGCACCGGCACATGACCCCCATATTGCGCTGGTGTCCCCTTCTGTTCAGGCCCCTGGCACCTCTCCCCCGGCGATTAGAGGGGAGTATGTCATTTTTTTAAATTGAACCGAAGCAGCATACGGGGCATATTATGCTATGGAGCATTTTATTGGGCCATCAACCTTTATGGAGCATCATGTGGGGCATATTATGCTACTGGAGCATCTTATTGGGCCATCAACCTTTATGGAGCAGCATGTAGAGCATATTATGCTACTGGACATCTTAAAGACAATTGTTCAGAATAACTCGGCACTCAAATGTTTGTGAAAATGAAAGATTCAATTTATTTTGCGTCCAGATATAGAACCAGTTGAACGTTTTCGGTCCAAAGTAGACCTTCCTCAGAACAGTTCAAAATGATCTAATATATGGGGTAGATGGCATGCTATGCCTTTAAGGAGTTCAGTGGTCCTTGCTCGTGTTTAAGCTCCAGCGCTGGTGGCATGCTCTGTCGCCTGGAGCATGCTATGGAGCATCTTATGGGGCCATCAACCTTTATGGAGCAGCATAAAGGGCATATTATGCTATGGAGCATTTTATGGCGCCATCAACCTTTATGGAGCATTATAGGGGGCATATTATGCTATGGAGCATCTTATGCGGCCATCAATCTTAATGGAGCAGCATATGGAGAATATTATGCCATGGAGCATATTATGGGGCCATCAACCTTTATGGAGCAGCATGTGGGGCATATTATGCTATGAAGCATCTTATGCTATGGAGCATCTTATGGGGCCATCAACCTTTATGGAGCATTATAGGGGGCATATTATGCTATGGAGCATCTTATGGGGCCATCAATCTTAATGGAGCAGCATATGGAGAATATTATGCCATGGAGCATATTATGGGGCCATCAACCTTTATGGAGCAGCATACTGGGCATATTATGCTATGGAGCATCTTATGGGGCCATCAACCTTTATGGAACAGCATACGGGGCATATTATGCTATGGAGCATTTTATTGGGCCATCAACCTTAATGGGGCATTATATGGGGCATATTATGCTATGGAGCATCTTGTTGGGCCATCAACCTTTATGGAGCAGCATGTAGAGCATATTATGCTACTGGACATCTTAAAGACAATTGTTCAGAATAACTCGGCACTCAAATGTTTGTGAAAATGAAAGATTCAATTTATTTTGCGTCCAGACATAGAACCAGTTGAACGTTTTCGGTCCAAAGTAGACCTTCCTCAGAACAGTTCAAAATGATCTAATATATGGGGTAGATGGCATGCTATGCCTTTAAGGAGTTCAGTGGTCCTTGCTCGTGTTTAAGCTCCAGCGCTGGTGGCATGCTCTGTCGCCTGGAGCATGCTATGGAGCATCTTATGGGGCCATCAACCTTTATGGAGCAGCATAAAGGGCATATTATGCTATGGAGCATTTTATGGGGCCATCAACCTTTATGGAGCATTATCGGGGGCATATTATGCTATGGAGCATCTTATGGGGCCATCAATCTTAATGGAGCAGCATATGGAGAATATTATGCCATGGAGCATATTATGGGGCCATCAACCTTTATGGAGCAGCATGTGGGGCATATTATGCTATGAAGCATCTTATGCTATGGAGCATCTTATGGGGCCATCAACCTTTACGGAGCAGCACGTGGGTCAGAATATGCTATGGAGCATCTTATAGGACCATTATTAACCTTTGTGGAGCATTATATGGGGCATATTTTAATATGGAGCATCTTATGGGGCCATTATTAACCTTTGTGCACTTTTATATGGGGCAAGTTTGGTATGGAGCATCTTATTGGGCCCATCATGAACTTTATGGAGCATTATATGGAGCGTATTTTGTATGGAGCCTATCATGAACTATATAGAGCATTATATGGGGTGTATTTTGTATGGAGCATCTTATGGGGCCCATCATGAACTTTATGGAGCATTATATGGGGCGTATTTTGCATGGAGCAACTTATGGGGCTCCTGATTCAATATGGATATTCAAAAACATCATTTAACCTAATGATGTCTCAGCGAATTTAACTTTTATTGGTGCCTATTTTAATTTTTGAAATTTACCAGCAGCTTTTGCATTTCCCACCCTAGGCTTATCCTCGAGTCAATTAGTTTTCCCAGTTTTTTGTGGCAAAATTAGGGGTATCGGCTTATACTCGGGTTGGCTTATACTTAGGTATATAGGTACCTATATGGTATTGCCATGGGGTCTCTTCGGGCTGGAGGGCGGGACATGAATCCTCTGTCGGAAATGGCACATGCGCATAGCACATTTCAGGTGCCATTTTGGAACTTATGCATCCGGGATGAGGATTGTGGCCCAGGAGAGTTGTGGCACCGGAATCGGTGCCTGCGCAGTCTGCGCTTTCCGGCGCCATTTTTAGATAATGAATCTATATACAAAATACATCAGCTGAGCAATCCAGCCACTTTCTACTGAATATATATACTGTAGAAAATACATCAGCATAGCAAGCCAGTGACTTTTTACTGCACATGACAGAATGGGGCGCAGTATAGGAGCAGCACATTACAGAATGGGGCATAGGATGGGGGCAGCACATGACAGAATGGGGGTGCAGGATGGGAGCAGCACATTACAGAATGGGGGCACAGGATGGGAGCAGCATGACAGGATGGTGATGCAGGATGAGAGCAAGCACCACATGACAGGATGGGGGTGCAGGATGGGAGCAGCACATTACAGAATGGGGACACACGATGGGAGCAGCACATTACAGAATGCGGACGCAGAATGGGAGCAGCACATTACAGAATGGGAGCGCAGGATGGGAGCAGCATGACAGGATGTGGATGGAGGATGAGAGCACCACATGACAGGATGGGGGTGCAGGATGGGAGCAGCACATTACAGAATGGGGGCACAGGATGCGAGCAGCACATGACAGAATGGGGCGCAGGATGGGAGCAGCTAATTATAGAATGGGGACGCAGGATGAGAGCACCACATGACATGGATGGGGGCGCAGAATTGGAGTAGCACATACCAGGATGAGGCAGCACATACCACAATGGGGGAAAAGGATGGGAGCAGCATATGACAGCATGAGGTTGCAGGATGGGAGCATCACATGTCAGGATGGGGGCGCATGATCGGAGCACCACATGACAGGAAGGGGCACAGGATGGGAGCAGCATATGACTAGATGGGGGCGCAAGATGGTAGCACCACATGACAGGATTAGGGTGCAGGATGGAAGCAGCACATACCAGGATGAAGACCATATACCAATATATATGCTCTCTACCCAGGTGTACAAATGGTTCAATAGCTAGTATATGTATATATATATATATCAACGCTGAGATCTCATCTCCCAAGATCTTGGTGCCGAGATCTCCATCTGTGCATGTTCCACTCCCAACTGGCAGACATTTTCTGAGAGTCCAGTCCACCGCATAGGAAACCATGCAACTGTGGGGGCTCTGGACTTTCACAAGATGTCGGCCGAACCCCCACACCACCAAACACCCGCAGCACTGAAAACCCGCAGGGGCGCGCTGAACTGCACATCCAAACACCTCCTCATCCCAGCCTGTGGCCTGCAGCAACGCTCCACTCTTGCCTTCTCCAGCAGCAACCCTGGGACCCCACTTCACCACAGCCACCACCCCCAGTAAGCAACAAGATGCATGGATTACAAGAAGCACCACCATTTTATTAAAAAAAGGGTTTTTTCCTATTTTTTTCCCCAAAATTTGGGGTGCATCTTATAATCTGCAAAATACTGTATATCTAAAAAAAAGTAGAAGCAGCACACCACTATTGGATCAATTCACATGCAATTTAATTGCCCATATGGCAATGTTTTGGTCCAGGAATGTGGACCTTTTCGCAGGCTTGAGAAAGGTCATTATTCCTGGACTGAAACGTCGCCTTATGGGCAATTAAATTGCATGTGAATTGATCCAATCACGGTGTGCTGCCTCCATTTTTTTGGATATCATTACTTGGTTTGGTACAAACCTGGGGGATGTTTTTTGCACCCCACAAATATTTAGTTTTTGTGCTGCTTTTTGTTCTCTTCTCTCTCTCTCTCTCTCTCTCTCTCTATATATATATATATACATAGAGGGAGAGAGAGAGAGATACATAGGTGCATACAGTAGCAACTAAAAGTTTTGCTTTTTTAATTATTTTTTTTTAAGTGTAACTACTTCTATCGTGTCTGGTTGTTGTGATGACATTTTCCAGGTGATGAATTGAAAGTGCATGTCACTTGAAAGACATTCATTTTAGCCAAAATGCTTTAGAATACAGTTATGGTAATTTAATTATTAAAGAAAACAGACTGCCTAAAGTTTTGCATATACTATTTATTGATCACAACATAGAGAAGTAATTTATTGCTAACAATGCCATAGCTGAGTATTTTGTAGCGTAATAACCTGCTTTAACCCCTTCATGACCTTGGGCTTTCCGTTTTTCCGTATTCGTTTTTCGCTCCCCTCCTTCCCAGAGCCATAACTTTTTTATTTTTCCATCAATATTATTTTGTGGGAACTTTTGAAAGACATCATTGGTTTTACAATGTCGTGTACTAGAATATGGGAAAAAAATTCCAAGTGAGGTGAAATTGCAAAAAAAGTGCAATCCCACACTTGTTTTTTTTTTTGCTAGGTTCACTAAATGCTAAAACTGACCAGATATTATGATTTTCCAGGTCATTACGAGTTCATAGACTCCAAACATGTCTAGGTCCTCCTTTATCTAAGTTGTGAAAAAAAAATCCAAACTTTGCTAAAAGAAAAAAAAATTGCGCCATTTTCCAATACCCGTAGCGTCTCCACTTTCTGTGATCTTGGTTCGGGTGAGGGCTTATTTTTTTGCAATCCAAGCTGATGTTTTTATTGATACCACGTTTGTGCAGATACGTTCTTTGGATCGCCCATTATTGCATTTTAGTGCAATGTCACGGCGACCAAAAAAAGTAATTCTGGTGTTTCAAATTTTTTTATCGCTACGCTGTTTAGCGATCAGGTTAATGTTTTTTTTTATTGATAGATCGGGTGATTCTGAACACAGCAATACCAAATATGTGTAGATTTGATTTTTTTTTATTATTGTTTTATTTTGAATTGGGCGAAAGGGGGTGATTTAAACTTTTATATCTTTTTTATTTTTTTAACTTTTTTTAACTTTTTTAAAAAACTTTTGCCATGCTTCAATAGCCTCCATGGGAGGCTAGAAGCTGGCACAACTTTGCTACATAGCAGCGATCATCAGATTGCTGCTATGCAGCAGAAATGCAGGCATGCTATGAGCGCTAACCACAGGGTGGCGCTCACAGCAGGCCGGCATCAGTAACCAAAGAGGTCTCAAGGACCTCTATGGTTACTATGCAGAAACATCGCTGACCCCCAATCATGTGACCGGGGTCGG